>NC_083414.1:24207073-24856546 GCF_020745735.1 Hemiscyllium ocellatum | reverse complement strand
ATACTCAACGACTGAGCATCATGACCCTCTGGCGTAGAGGATTCTAAAGCTTCACAATCTTTTTGGTGATGGAATTCCCTGTCATTTTATTCCAAACAGCCGGATTTCTTATCCCAAGGCTCTAACCTCCTGTTCCAGACTCAATAACTATTGAAGAAAGAAGCCTCTCAGCATCAACAGTCAAACCATCTAAGCCATTTCTGATGCTTGTAATGTTTAAAGTATCAACAATCGGAAAGGTGTTATAGATTAGATTAGATTACTTACAGTGTGGAGACAGGCCCTTCGGCCCAACAAGTCCACACTGACCCGCCGAAGCGCAACCCACCCATACCCCTACATTTACCCCTTACCTAACACCATGGGCAATTTAACATCTTTGGACTGTGGGAGGAAACCGGAGGACGTGCAAACTCCACACAGTCAGTCGCCTGAGGCGGGAATTGAACCTGGGTCTCTGGCGCTGTGAGGCAGCAGTGCTAACCACTGTGCCACCGTGCCACCCAAGGTTCCACACATGCCACACAAGCATTTTACCAAAGGCTATGAGGTATCTACCTCGACACAGTTCACAGACACCAGCCAGAGAGTGTGTATAGTTAAACTGACACCGCACATGATGCCATCAGAAAATTTGATGCTCTTCTCTCTATCTAGGTGATATTCCACAAAAGGAATGGAGAGCGCGCATTATATGTCAAAATCGATATTGGTATAAGTGTAAAAAGCATTTTTTTTAATGCGTTCATAAAGATGGCCCAGTATGGTTGGTCCATGCATTAGTAACTAATTGCTTACAATGGGTCTGACATTCTTTGCATTGCCATAACCCCTTCAAATGTCACTACAGCTCCTCAGGATGGACAACTGAAACAGACTGCATCATTGAAACAGTGGGACCACAATTATTGATGTGCCAGTATGCATAGACCCACATACTATTACAATCCACAAAGTAACAAACACAGCCTTTGCAATAGCAAAGGTTCCCGTCTGCAACATTGAGACTATACATTCCCTGACCAACCTTTACATAAACAGGTTTCATGCTATTGACAACTTTAAATGTGTGCAGCATTACACATGGAAGGTGATGCCTCAGTCAGCATCAGATTCTTCTCATCAGCACTGCATTCCCATTCAAGGTGCAACACAGCTTCATCCACAAAGTTATCCATCATATGACTGACATACTTGTGTTTCAGAGAAAGGCAGTATTATATGTGTATGTTTAAATCAAAGATGATTGAACTCTGTACCAAAAAAAAATCCACACAATGTTCTTACCCTGGAAAAGCCTTAGCTCATGGTTCCTGGTTTTGTGTTATGTCTCATGAACGGAATGGCAGTATTACTTTAAGAGTGATGTTTACGACATCATCATTACATCATAGTATGTAACCTAAGGATATGAAACTTTCATACTCCATCATACCTGGGATTGCTTGAAGCATGGCATGCTGTTAGGAACATGTTGCTTGATGCTGTGCTGCAGCAACCTAACAGCTAATGAAAGATAGGTTGAAAATATAATGTTTGAATATTATAGCAAGCTGTAATAAATGTCTGCTGGATTCTTCAATGCCACAACATCCACACCTAGTGTCTTATGACACATGCATTGCCACATCAGGTAAAGTATCCTGTTGAAGACAAAAATCACATCATAGCTAACACTGGAAGTCGCCTACAATAACAACTCCAAAATCTCAGTAGCAGATACTTGAGAAACTAATTGAAAATAAACCAAACATCAGCTCTGGACATTGGAAAATTCAGGTATTAATCGCGTCAGTTTCTGTGACAAAAATAGAAATTGCTGCAGTTCTGGCAGCATCTGTGGAGAGAAATCAAAGTTAACTTTTCGGGTCAAGTGACCCTTCCTCAGAACTGTGTTTCTGTGAGTACAGATCTACAATGTGGTCATTGACCATCAAGTCAGCAGGTCTAATTTCCGTTTGATTTGAGTATGCTTTCAGGAGAAAGGAATATTATAAGATCACCTGAATTTAAAATAAACAAAAGTTTCAGTCCAATTTTGAGCTGAAAGCTTATACAGTTGATACAAAAATAAGAATTTCTCACAACAGCTGGTTCTTAATGAAGGAACACTTTAAATTTGCACTGACATAAAGTCAACAATTTTTATTAATTTTCACACATTTAAAGGTGGTGCCCAATGTCTTTAAGGCTGTATCATTGATAGCTCAATCTCTTTATAAATAGGGAAATATCCAGTGATACTTTTACTGAATTATAGCTGTTCAAACAAATTGGGCCACTCGATTTCATAGATCGAGTGAAAGGCCATCTGAAGAAAAGAGCTCTGAATACCTTGCTTGCCCTTGGCTTCATATTATTCACACATCCCAACTTTCTGTGGGAAATCAGAAAATTCCTGAAAAGATCTGGGACACTCAAAAACTAGCAGAAGATAAAAAATATTTTCAGAATAAACAAACTCTAACTCATGTCATCCAGACAGTAACTCCAAGAGGCATTTTGTCAGATGATGCCACAGTAAAATGTATAGGTGTCTTTTCCAATTAGGAACTATCAGAAAGGTTCAATGAATTAACCATGTCCTCCACACCAACTAAAGTCTTTAGAAAAGATCTGTTGGACATTAAGATGGTCCATACCAATGATGCATCACTTGAGAATAGATGCAAGAATGAAACCATAATGGCTAGCTAGCAGCAATTACATGTTTAGGCCAACACCATTTCTATGTCAGGAAAGCACAATAAGGTAACAAAATCTCTAACAGAAGCTGTTTCTCACACCTACCAAAAGCTGTCCAGCTTATCTTGATACTGGATAGACATATGCAGCAAATACAAACCCGAAAACACTGGTGACTAAAACGATGGTATAACACCATAAAACTGACTGCAAGGAAAGTGTTAGGAAGCTACACAGAAACAACACATCAATGAGGGTCAGAGTCAACCTAATGAAAGGCAAACTTCAGAAGATGTCCACTCTTTCCATGTGTTAACCTTAGACACCATGTCCAATGGCATAAGGCAAATAGAAGCTTAATGTCATGTCCTGAAAAGGCAGGGAGACGTAGAAAATCTTAAAATTGGCACATCTCCTCCACTTCCCACTCCTCCGCCCTTGAGCCCCGCCCCTCCAACCGCCACCAAGACAGAACCCCACTGGTTCTCACCTACCACCCCACCAACCTCCGTATACAGCATATCATCCGCCGTCATTTCCGCCACCAGGGATATATTTCCCACCCCTCCCCTATCAGCGTTCCGCAAAGACCACTCCCTTCGTGATTCCCTCGTCAGGTCCACACCCCCCACCAACCCAACCTCCACTCCCAGCACCTTCCCCTGCAACCGCAGGAAATGCAAAACTTGCGCCCACACCTCCTCCCTTACTTCTCTCCAAGGCCCCAAGGGATCCTTCCATATCCGCCACAAATTCACCTGCACCTCCACACACATCATCTATTGCGTCTGCTGCACCCGATGTGGCCTCCTCTATATTGGGGAGACAGGCCGCCTACTTGCAGAATGCTTCAGGGAACACCTCTGGGACGCCCGAACCAACCAACCCAACCACCCCGTGGTTCAACACTTTAACTCTCCCTCCCACTCCACCGAAGACATGCAGGTCCTTGGACTCCTCCATCGCCAGAACATAACAACACGACGGTTGGAGGAAGAGCGCCTCATCTTCCGCCTGGGAACCCTCCAGCCACAAGGGATGAACTCGGATTTCCCCAGTTTCCTCATTTCCCCTCCCCCCACCTTGTCTCAGTCGATTCCCTTGAACTCAGCACCGCCCTCCTAACCTGCAATCCTCTTCCTGACCTCTCCGCCCCCACCCCACTCCGGCCTATCACCCTCACCTTGACCTCCTTCCACCTATCACATCTCCATCGCCCCTCCCCCAAGTCCCTCCTCCCTACCTTTTATCTTAGCCTGCCTGGCACTCTCTCCTCATTCCTGATGAAGGGCTCTGGCCCGAAACGTCGAATTTCCTGTTCCTTGGATGCTGCCTAACCTGCTGTGCTTTAACCAGCAACACATTTTCAGCACAGGAGTCAGTGCCAACATATGACTACCATTGAGAAAGATATGTACCTCAGCAAGTAGCACTCTATGGTAAAGAAACTATCTCAGTGTATAAGAAATCATCAATTCCAAAGCATTGACAGAATCAGAACTGCAGTGTCAATGTGACAGATCATCTTGGCTTCTAAAAATCTTACACCTCACAGATACCACCAGTTCAGCCATGGCAGAACTACCAGACTGTACAGATCTCATAATTCATGGGATTCAAACCATACCAACCGTGGTGGAACAGCCCACAAATGATGCAATCAAATCAGTCAACAAACTTAAACATCTAAATATAGATTGATTTGATGCAATCCATAATTTTAAGGAAGGTGCAGCACTACATCTTGAAAATGATGCAACCTCCCATTTATTGATTCCCCGCCCCCCCACAGGAAGTGCAATGTATATATGCAGAAGCTTCAAGTGGTACGGAATGAAATGGAGTGAGATGGCATAATTCAGAAAGTTGCCCAGCAAACAGAATGATGTAGTTGCATTGTGTGCATTTTCAAGAAAGATGGCATCCTAAGTACAGGCACCTTAAATTTACCACCTATATGTTGTCCACAAAATGGACTGAGGCTGGAACAGTCAAAGCTAGATGAAAAGCATTGGTACTGGTCTGCCCATTCAGCAGAAATAGCTCAAGAGTTCACAATATTTAGGAAGCCACTCTGTGGGAAACTGGAGAAGTGATAGCAGGGCCTCTTGCTGAGATATTTGTATCATCGATAGCCACAGGTGAGCTGCTGGAAGGCTGGAGGTTTGCAAATGTGGTGCCACTGTTTAAGAAGGGCGGTAAAGACAAGCCAGGGCACTATAGACTGGTGAGCTTGACCTCAGTGGTGGGCAAGTTGTTGGAGGAAATCCTGAGGGACAGGATGTACATGTATTTGGAAAGGCAAGGACTGATTAGGGATAGTCAACATGGCTTTGTGCATGGGAAATCATGGCTCACAAACTTGATTGAGTTTTTGCAAGAAGTAACAAAGAAGATTGATGAGGGCAGAGCAGTAGATGTGATCTATATGGACTTCAGTTAGGCGTTTGACAAGGTTCCCCATGGGAGACTGATTAGCAAGGTTAGATCTCATGGAATAAAGGCAGAACTAGCCATTTGGATACAGAACTGGTTCAAAGTTAGAAGACAGCAGGTGGTGGTGGAGGGTTGTTTTTCAGACTGCAGGTCTGTGACCAGTGGAGTGCCACTAGGATCGGTGCTCAGCCCTCTACTTTTTGTCATTTACATAAATGATTTGGATGCGAGCATAAGAGGTACAGTTAGTAAGTTTGCAGATGGCACCAAAATTGGAGGTATAGTGGACAGCGAAGAGGGTTACCTCAGATTACAACAGGATCTGGACCAGATGGGCCAATGGGCTGAGAAGTGGCAGATGGAGTTTAATTCGGATAAATGCGAGGTGCTGCATTTTGAGAAAGCAAATCTTAGCAGGACTTATACACTTAATGGTAAGGTCATAGGGAATGTTGCTGAACAAAGAGACCTTGGAGTGCAGGTTCGTAGCTCCTTGAAAGTGGAATTGCAGGTAGAGAGGATAGTGAAGAAGGCGTTTGGTATGCTTTCCTTAATTGGTCAGAATATTGAGGACAGAGTTTGGGAGGTCATGTCGTGGCTGTACAGGACATTGGTTAGGCCACTGTTGGAATATTGCGTGCAATTCTGGTCTCCTTCCTATCGGAAAGATGTTGTGAAACTTGAAAGGGTTCAGAAAAGATTTACAAGGATGTTGCCAGGGTTGGAGGATTTGAGCTACATGGAGAGACTGAACAGGCCGGGGCTGTTTTCCCTGGATTGTCGGAGGCTGAGGGGTGACCATACAGAGGTTTACAAAATTATGAGGGGCATAATAGAATAAATAGACATAGTCTTCCACTGGGATTGGGGAGTCCAGAACTAGAAGGCATAGGTAAAAACAATGACTGCAGATGCTGGAAACCAGATTCTGGATCAGTGGTGCTGGAAGAGACAGCAGTTCAAGCAGCATCCAAGGAGCAGCGAAATCGACATTTCGGGCAAAAGCTCTTCATCAGGAATAAAAGCTGTGCTCTTCCAGCACCACTGATCCAGAATCTAGAAGGCATAGGTTTAGGGTGAGTGGGGAAAGATATGAAAGAGACCTAAGGGGCAACTTTTTCACACAGAGGGTGGTACGTGTATGGAATGAGCTGCCCGAGGATGTGGTGGAGACTGGTACAATTGCAACATTTAAAAGTCATTTGGATGGGTATGTGAATAGGAAGGGTTTGGAGGGATATGGGCTGGGTGCTGGCAGGTGGGACTAGATTGGGTTGGGATATCTGGTCGGCACGGACGGGTTGGACTGAAGGGTCTGATGCCATGCTGTACATTTCTATGGCTCTAGTTGAATAGTTACCATTGGGCTCCCAGTTAATCAAGGCATTCCAGATGATTGAAAACATGCCTGGTTATAGTTTCTATAGGTTACAAATATGCAACAAGATTCAGCCATTCAGCCCCTTGAGCTTGTTCCACCTTCATTAAGATCATGGCTGACCAGATTTTAAATTTTCTTGCCTGATAATCTTTCATCTCAGTTTATTCAGTATCCAGTAAGAGATAATGTCTGAAAACACACTGGCATATACCATTTCAAAAATATTTCAAGTCTGCTTACTAAGTTGGGCGTGATCCACATGACATCCTCATTGTATATGTTTGTATTATCTTTCAGAATGCATAATACATCCTGTCAAAGAAATGATCAATAAGTGACAAGCAGCAAAGCAAGAAATTTTGCTGCAGACTTTTCATGCAGCCCACTGGATAAGGAATTACCATTCCTCATGCAATGTATGTTCAGATGTCAAGTGTACACCAGTCAATGAAGGCAAGCATGCAGGTACAGCAGGTAGTGAAGAAGGCTAATAGCATGCTGGCCTTCATAACAAGAGGGATTGAGTATAGAAGCAAAGAGGTGCTTCTGCAGCTGTACAGGGCCCTGGTGAGACCACACCTGGAGTACTGTGTGCAGTTCTGGTCGCCAAATTTGAGGAAAGACATCTGGATATTGAGGGAGTGCAGCGTAGGTTCACGAGGTTCCTTCCTGGAATGGCGGGATTACCTTACACTAAAAGACTGAAGCAACTGGGCTTGTTTACCCTTGAGTTTAGAAGACAGAGAGGGGATATGATTGAGACGTATAAAATTATGAAAGGATTGGACACTCTGGCAGCAGGAAACAAGTTTCCGCTGATGGGTGAGTGCCGAACCAGAGGACACAGCTTAAAATTATGGGGTAGACCATTTAGGACAGAGATGAGGAGAAACTTCTTCACCCAGAGAGTGGTGGCTGTGTGGAATGCTCTGCCCCAGAGGACAGTAGAGGCCCAGTCTCTGGATTCATTTAAGAAAGAGTTGGATAGAGCTCTCAAAGATAGTGGAATCAAGGGTTATGGAGATAAGGCAGGGAGTGGATACTGATTAGGAATGATCAGCCATGATCATATTGAATGGCAGTGCAGGCTCGAAGGGCTGAATGGCCTACTCCTGCACCTATTGTCTATTGTCTATTGTAACTGACATTATTGAGCAACTAATTGTCTAACCATTCTGAGAGCTAGGACATTCTGCTGTAAAGACAGAGGGGAATCAAAATAATACACAATGAGCATGCAGGTAGAGAACAGCACACTGGGTACGGGTGTGAGACAGAAATACAAAAATAAAGGTTTCTAAAATATGCAACATTCCCAGGTCATGTACTACATCGTGAAGGAGCAGTAGCCACCTCAGACAAAATTATGGTACATCAACCATGCGTGAACAAAGTGAGGAAGAACATTCTGATGATAATGATTGGATGATGTTGAATGACAGCAGCCAGCAGCAAGACACCAGGTCATCAAACAAGTGCAACCCAAAGCAAAGCATAACTCTCCACAAGGCTGAGTGATCAGGGCAGGCTGGCAAAACTCCAAGATATTACCTTGAAATTTGAAACGTTAATTGTGTAAACATTTTTAACCTGTTTACCGACCTGAAGCACGGAAGAAGTTGAAAAGTATTATATTTTAATCATTAGTAAATGCTAAGAAAATGGCAGTTTCATTTGTTTTCCTGTCACTTTCAGCAAGTGGAAGAAGGTGCTGATATGTCATCAAAAATACTGCATGCTTACAGCTTTTGGGTTGTCATCCTTTCTGCTTCTCTGGTAGTACATCAGCAGAGGAAATACTTGTCATATTTGTTCCTCTGTTATCTCAGCTCTCGCTGTGTTAATAAATAGGTCCTTCTAAACAGCTGCATGTTGCAGCTTCAGAGATTGAAGTTGGAAAATGAAGATGCTAATTGCCAGATCTGCTCAGAAACTTATGCTCCCATTGCCCTGTCACTTTGCACACAACCAACCTAGTCACATGCATCAAGTACAAAAAGCTCTCACAGTGTCACAGAATTTCATGCAAATAATTTCAATATCCCTACTCATATTTTTTGATAGCACCGATTTCTTGTGACTACATGACATCATCGACTTGATAAGACTGTGGAAAAGTTACGCTGATGTAGAGAGGCTTGTTAAATATTCTCAATATTTAAAATTCAATCCTTTCTTTCTCTTCTGATTTCTTACATTCCGCACAGAGCTTCCACTTCATAGGAACAGGAGTAGGCTCAACGAGCCTACTCCCCAATTGAATTAGCTCAGGCTAGTCTAAAAGACAGGTCATAGACCACAATATGGCTCACTGAATGTTCCCATGTGTCCCACAAGACCATAACTCCAAAACTTAGGAAAGTGGAGCGAGGTTTTTTTTTAAGGAGCTGCTCCTTCAGTTAGAGGTCATTTCTCTCCATCATTATTTGTAGGTATGCTCAATACTGAGAAACGCTCAATGATGGGAAGAGTGCCGATCAGTTTATCATGAGTCGTTTTACTCAGCTCAAGGCTTGGAACAATGCTAGTGTGCAATCTGACAGGGACAGTAGGTTTTAGGGAGGTATTGGCTCAGGTAGTAGGAGAATGAGAGTAGGGCTGCTGGGAGAGGGAGGTCAAAAGGAGAGTGTTTTGCAGCAACATCTCATCCTGAAGCATTTGATAGCTGATGTTGATACCTTTGGAGCTGTCCAATTCTGCACTTCAGTAATATTAATCACTAAACTTCCCAGTGTGTGAGTAAGCATGAGTGAGCGTGCGTAGATATGGGTGAGTGAATGAGTGAGTGTGAGTAGACCTGGACGAGTGAATGAGTGAGTGTGAGTAGACATGGGTGAATGAATGAGTGAGTGTGAGTATGAACATGATTGTGAATGAGTGTGGGTGAGCATTTAGGGTGACTGACAGTGTGTGAATGAGTCACTGTGGGTAATGAGTGATGATGAGAGAGTGATCCTGGGTGACGAAATGAATCAGTATTGCAGAGTAAGTAGGTCTGGATGGGTATATGTATGGATTGGTGAGTGAATGAGTATGGGAGGGAGTGGGTAAATGAGTGAGCTTGACTCTGTGAGTGAGTGTCGTTGAGTAAGTAAGTGTTGATGAGAGATTGGGTGTTTCTAAGTGTTTGAGTGGGTGAGTGAGTGTGTCCGTGAATGAGTGAATAATGACTGATTGAGTGTGGGTGATTGTAGGGATAAGAGGGCGAGTGGGGATGTGTGAATGAGTGAGGATGTGATTAAGTGAGGATGAGTGAATGAGGATGAGTAAGCAGGCTGTGGGGAGACTGAGTGAGTTGTTGAGTTTTATTGAGTAGGGATGTAGTTGATGAGTGCTGGGGTAAGTGGTTAAGTGTGTGGCTGGTTGAGTGTGTGGGGGAATGGGTATGTAAGTGTGTTTGGGTCAATCACATACAACCCTTTTACCTCTTCCTCCTTCACTAAATTTGCATCCACAAAGCAGGCTGTGGAAAGGAAAACCCAAGCTGAAAAATCAACGTGTTTCTGACCCTGTTGTGTTAAAACCATCAAGGCAAGCTTGCAGTATGCCCATTAGAGGTAAACCAATTAAACACAACTAATTGAATCACCACCACCACCTTCCTTAGTGATCAGGACTTGTAGCCTAGTCTTTATCTCTGTCTAACTGTGTTTCTTAGTTAAAAAGACAAAAGAAAGTTTAATTATCTACTTCTGCCACTTGGTCATTTTCATTAATAACTTAGTGAAATTGCCAATTTCATACTTCGGTGTTGTTTTCCCTGAACTGTGTGCGCGCGAGCGAGCACACACACACACACACAGATCAGAAGACCAAAGCACTAATGTACAGGTTGAATTTTTAAATCACATTTTGTTTTGATAAGCCAAAACAGCTGATCATGGATGTAGATTCAGAGACTGTCTGGCAGAGTCCTGTGTGACCCGTGAAATGTCACACCTGTACAAGGCCAGGGAAACTTTAAAGAAAAGGATTGTAAAGGAAAGGTCAATGACAATGACATGCTTGTGTTCTATCTTTCTAGAGATATACAATAAGAGAGTTTATATCTGACTATAACCCTGATCTTAGTGCCTGATGTACTAATATGTGAACTGGTGTCTGTGAATGTCACAGTTGAAAAACATTAATTAAACATCTCCTCATTGCAGGTAAAGAGAGGCAAAGCTACTATCGGCCTCTAAGTGCTACCAGCCACTATCAAAAGGAAAAAGAACAAAAGAACATCAATCAACCTGCCAAGCTTAGAATCTCAAAGTTGACTGCTTGACTAAGACAATATATTACTGATATCATCTAACGTGTTAGGGCAGAATGACCAAATTAATCACTTGACAGCCGGAGTCTACATCCAATATCAAAGAATTTATTGATGTTACATCAATAGGAAGAAACCGCTGGGGGTGCAGATACTCTCCTTTAAACAAAGGAAAGATGTAAACATTTATACATTTGCTTCCAGCCCACCTTTGACTAATGTAAAACAATGGTACTATTATTTGATTACATACACATCCAATCAGAGAAATGATGTGGCTGCATGGTCAATGATAGACAACTCCAGGTCTTCCATGACCTCACAAAATATACCAGAAATCTTTATTACCCATTCTTGGGCTTTCATAATACACCTTATTCAACCATATTCCAATATTACTGACTTCTGCAACTGGTCTCCAATTCTCCCTGCAAGTAGAATGGGGGCCGCTATATACAATCTAAAGCAGTCTGTCCACAGAAATTCAGTTAAATCCCCTAACATTAGTTTGTTGGTTGCATTTAGATTAGATTCTCTACAGTGTGGAAACAGGCCCTTCAGCCCAACAAATCCACACCGTCCCTCCGAAGAGAAACCCACCCAAACCCATTCCCTTACCCTATATTTACCCCTGACGAACGCACCCAGCACTGTGGGCAATTTAGCATGGCCAATTCACCTGACCTGCACATCTTTGGATTGAGGGAGGAAACCGGAGAACCCGGAGGAAACCTGGGCAGGCACGGGGAGAATGTGTAAACTCTACACAGACAGGCGGGAGTCAAACTCAGGACCTTGGTGCTGTGAGGCAGCAGTGCTAACCACTTAGCCACCATGCCACCCATTAGACCTTCGCTGTACTGATATAGATATAACATATCGTGATAGTTACTTAAAGAGCCTAAATTAGTGTGGGATCAGCCTTTTTCTTGATCTTTACTAAATAATAAACATTGAACCACCTGGTAAAAGGAGCCTCTATCAAGGTTTTTCAAAGCTGATTCTACAAGTATCCAATTAAATCCCTTCACATTGAATACATTAAAACTATTACTGTATGGATTTATGATTTGGAGATGTCGCTGTTGGACTGGGGTGTACAAAGTCAAAAATCACACAACACCAGGTTATAGTCCAACAGATTTAATTGGAAGCACATCAGGTGAAGGAGCAACGCCCCGAAAGCTAGTGTGCTTCCAATTAAACCTGTTGGATTATAACCTGGTGTTGTGTGATTTTTATGTTTCATCTTCCCAATGTAGGGAAGATGACTTTGGGAACACCTGATGTAGTAAATTAGGTGAACCTCTGTCTCACCTGGAAGGACTGTTTGAGGCTCTGGATGGAGGTGAGGTGGGTGGTATATTGGAAGGTTTTGCATCTATTCCAGTTGCAGGGGAAGGTACCTGTGGCTTTGTGGGAGCGGGGTGGGGGGGCGTGGTTTTGTGGTGGGGATTGTCCAAAGGAAGAGTAGCATAAACCAAGGACTATTAAAGGGAACAGTCCATGCAGAAGGCAGAGAGGGGTGAGGAGGGCAAGATGTTCTAGGTGGTGGGGTCCAGTTGAGTTGGCAGGGGTGTTTTGGAATGATGCATTGGATGCGGAGACTGGTGGGCAAGACCATAAGACCACAAGACATTGGAGTGGAAGTAAGGCTATTTGGCCCATCGAGTCCACTCCGCCATTCAATCATGGCTGATGGGCATTTCAACTCCACTTACCAGCATTCTCCCTGTAACCCTTAATTCCTTGTGACAGCAAGAATTTATCAATATCTGCCTTGAAGACATTTAGCGTCCCGGCCTCCACTGCACTCTGCGGCAATGAATTCCACAGGCCCACCACTCTCTGGCTGAAGAAATGTCTCTGCATTTCTGTTCTGAATTGACCCCCTCTAATTCTAAGGCTGTGTCCACGGGTCCTAGTCTCCTCACCTAGTGGAAACAATTTCCTAGCGTCCACCCTTTCCAAGCCATGTATTATCTTGTAAGTTTCTATTAAATCTCCCTTTAATCTTCTAAACTCCAATGAATACAATCCCAGGATCCTCAGCCGTTCCTCGTATGTTAGACCAACCATTCCAGGGATCATCCGTGTGAATCTCCGCTGGACACACTCCAGTGCCAGTATGTCCTTCCTGAGGTGTGGGGACCAAAACTGGACACAGTACTCCAAATGGGGCCTAACCAGAGCTTTATAAAGTCTCAGTAGCACAACGGTGCTTTTATAGTCCAACCCTCTTGAGATAAATGACAACATTGCATTCGCTTTCTTAATCATGGACTCAACCTGCATGTTTACCTTTAGAGAATCCTCAACTAGCACTCCCAGATCCCTTTGTACTTTGGCTTTATGAATTTTCTCACTGTTTAGAAAGTAGTCTATGCTTTTATTCTTTTTTCCAAAGTGCAAGACCTCGCATTTGCTCACGTTGAATTCCATCAGCCATTTCCTGGACCACTCTCCCAAACTGTCTAGATCCTTCTGCAGCCTGCCCACTTCCTCAGTATTACCTGCCTGTCCACCTAAATTCGTATCATCGGCAAACTTCGCTAGAATGCCCCCAGTCCCTTCATCCAGAAGGGTAGTAGGTGAGGACAAGGGGGAGTCTGCCTTTATGGTGTTTGGAGGGAGTGCGTTTAGAGCCGTGGAATGGGGAATGGAGTGCAGTGGAGGGCTGTCTGGATGACAAAGGGAAGAAAGCACATTGTTTGAAATAGTTGGACTTTTGGGATGCTCGTGAATGACATGTCTCCTTGTCTGGGCAGATACGGCAGAGGTGGAGGAACTGGGAGAATGGGATGGAGCTCTTGCAGGATACTGGGTGCAAGGAGGTGTAATCCACATAGTTGTGAGTGTCTGTGGGCTTGTAGTAAATGTCCATCTGGAGACTGTCGCCAGAGATGGAAATGGAGAGGTCAAGAAAGTGGAGGGAGGTGTCCAAGATGAACCAAGTGAATTTGAGGGTGGGATGGAAGTTGTTGACGAAGTCGATGAACTGCGTGCATCTGTAACCGTGAGTTTAAACAATGGCTACATTTTTGATTCTTCTTAAGAAGACCCTATTGTGTGATTTCTATGACACACATTATTTTCCTACCTGGTTGGTATGAGTACAAAGGCCGCAATGCCTACTATGTAAATTACTGCTTCAGCAAACAGCTTTGTTTCACCATTTTTGTCAACTATGACAGGCGGTCATTTTATGTTAACTAAAAACCATGGGCAGCCCTAACACTTAAAAGGGAAGGGAAGAATAAGAGTGTCAGTAATGAGGGAAATGTTTATTCTGGGGAGGAATGTAAAGCAACTGTTATAAACTTTCAGAATGCCAGTAGTCTCCATGTTTAAATTTCTTCCTCAGTTTTTAATTAGTTTTTGCCCTAACGCAATGTAACCTTGCAACATTCAACTATCTACTCAGAGACTGACCTATAAATTTATGTTGTTAAACTCTTTTTAGACTAACAAAATTCACATGGAGTATCGATAAGAAGTGCCATTTCTTTTTTTCTCCCATTTAGAAAATAATAAACTCATTCTTTTGCAAACACAAGAATGTTTGGTTAGATTGACTCCTTATAAAACAGAAAGTTATTTGGTCTGGGAGAAAGATATCCACAGACAGAGGAGTGATCCTTTTTAGACTGGCCTCCCATCTGAAGGGATAGGTAAGTAATGCAGAGAAGCCGGTTCACTCTCCTCACCACAGGAGCTTAATGATTTGGCTATCCCACCTGGAAAGAGGTTTCGATTTCCAGTGTCGAACTGTGTGAATAAGTGGTTCCTAATTCTGCCCAGTGTGGCTGTAAGAAATAGGAATTTTAATAAGTGACACTTCTTAGAAAAGCAATTAAATACTTCATTAAAAATTGATATGCAGAGCTCAAGACTACCTCAGCGAAACACTTTTATTTCTCTCTGGAAATGCACATGAAAAGTTCTTAGAAATGTTAAAGTCTTCTAGTTTAAGCTTCTCAGTCTAAACGATGGCAGCTTGTGTACACTCTTATCAAGGTAAGTGTCTGGTAAATGCCACAGCATTGCACAAACCATAGATGCGTGATGCCTTTGCCCAGAGGCAGTACTTGTAAGGCAGCTTCCTTCTTCAGATGGAAGATGGACAGAAGATAAGAAGGAAAACCAAGAGAAGAGAAAGATGGGGGAAGGCCCAGGACAGATAACCTGAGGCTTTGGCTAGAAAGAAGGATGATGCCATTGCAAGCAACAGAGATCAACACTCTCTGTGCCAACTGGCCATTCTAACTCTGATATCAGTGAATCGCTCCAAACTGCTGTGGATTGTAGTATAAAAACTGTACATGTTTAGTGTTTTGATTGTAATGCGGTCAGCCAGCTGGACCTCTTAGAATATGAGTTCCATTACTGGGTCTGTTAATCTGATCCAATCAGGGAAACCTGGCTGACATAAATGGATAAATGTCAGGGATATTCATCCGCTGAATGCCTGACTCAGTGAGAAACAGTGCTATTGTCAAAGGCTATGCATTTGTAAATAAAGGATGATTGGTGATGGGATGTCAGCTTTATTTCATTTAGTTTGCTATGATTTTGATTGTGGCCTGAAATGGGAAAGGAGTTTTAAAACCAAAGATTATGGAAAGAATTGCTACACTTCTTAAAAAATAAGTTATCCAACCATATTGTTTGCATTGCTGTTTGTTCAAGCAATGAGAGAGGCTATTAGAGGTGAGCTGGAGCCTATGGTTGTGTACTAATGGAAATTCAGTCAGCAACAAGTAGCTGATTGGATTGGGTAATGGTGACCTGTTCTCAATGACATGACCTTCATCCTGCCAGCAACTATGTGATTGGTTCCCAGGTAGCTGAACAACTTTTGTGTGTGAATGTTTGGTTAAAAGCCATTGGACTCCAGAAAGGAAGTAGCTGTCCATTCTCTGCAGAAAAAAAAACTCAAACCTGAAGAAAGCCAGTTTATTTCCCTCATCAGTTGCTAAAAGCTGTTGCGTTTGTCCAATTAGTTATAAATGTGAACTAGTCGCTCTGTGACTCTTGCAAGCACATGAAAATGCCTGAAGAAGGAAGATTGAGAAACAGCAGGACTTGACAAAGCCAAAAGATGTGCAAGTTAGGTGGATTGGCCAGGGAAAATGCAGGGTTATAGGGATAGGGAGGGGGAGGGGCAGGGATGAGTGGGATGCTCTTCAGAGGGTCAGTATGGACTCAATGGGCCAAATGGGCCAAATGGCCTGCTTCCCTACCAAAGGGATTTTATGACTTTATGAAAAGATTTATCTCAATGGACAATCAGTGAACTGCCTTCCCAATTTTTATATCTGCTCATAACACCAATGCTTTGTGTCTGTCTGTATCTGTGTGTAGGGGAGTTTTATAAGGAGGTTATTACTTTAAACTAATTAGCCTGGCATTTCTGATCAGTTCTTTTGGTGTTTTCAGTACAACTTGCACAATATTGATATTGTAAATTGTGTTCAACTCAACTTGAGTTTCCACTATATATTGTGCTGTTAGCTACCTAACTCAAAAGACTACAAGTCAGCTTTATGAAATGTGCCTTCATAATCAGAAACTTTAAGCCCTAGGAAACTTTAAGCTGCATTTTGGAAAGGCAAGTCAGGGCGGGATTTGTACACTTAAAGGTCCTGGGGAGTGTTGCTGAACAAAGAGACCCTGGAGTGCAGGTTCATAGTTCCTTGAAAGTCGAGTCACAGATAGACAGGACAGTGAAGAAGGCATTTGGTATAAGACCATAAGACCAGAAGACATAGGAGTGGAAGTAAGGCTATTCGGCCCATCAAGTCCACTCCGCCATTCAATCATGGCTGATGGGCATTTCAACTCCACTTACCAGCATTCTCCCCGTAACCCTTAATTCCTTGCGACATCAAGAATTTATCAATCTCTGCCTTGAAGACGTTTAGCGTCCCAGCCTCCACTGCACTCTGCGGCAATGAATTCCACAGGCCCACCACTCTCAGGCTGAAGAAATGTCTCCGCATTTCTGTTCTGAATTTACCCCTTCTAATTCTAAGGCTGTGTCCATGGGTTCTAGTCTCCTCGCCTAACGGAAACAATTTCCTAGCGTCCACCCTTTCCAAGCCATGTATTATCTTGTAAGTTTCTATTAAATCTCCCTTCAATCTTCTAAACTCCAATGAATACAAACCCAGGATCCTCAGCCGTTCCTCATATGTTAGACTTATCATTCCAGGGATCATCTGTGTGAATCTCCGCTGGACACGCTCCAGTGCCAGTATGTCCTTCCTGAGGTGTGGGGACCAAAACTGGACACAGTACTCCAAATGGGGCCTAACCAGAGCTTTATGAAGTCTCAGTAGCACAACAGTGCTTTTATAGTCCAACCCTCTTGAGATAAATGACAACATTACATTCGCTTTCTTAATCATGGACTCAACCTGCATGTTTACCTTTAGAGAATCCTCGACTAGCACTCCCAGATCCCTTTGTACTTTCACTTTATGAATTTTCTCACCGTTTAGAAAGTAGTCCATGCTTGTATTCTTTTTTCCAAAGTGCAAGACCACGCATTTGCTCACATTGAATTCCATCAGCCATTTCCTGGACCACTCTCCCAAACTGTCTAGATCCTTCTGCAGCCTCCCCACTTCCTCAGTACTACCTGCCTGTCCACCTAACTTCGTATCATTGGCAAACTTCACTAGAATGTCCCCAGTCCCTTCATCCAGATCATTAATATATAACGTGAACAGCTGCGGCCCCAATACTGAACTCTGTGGGACACCGCTTGTCACCGGCTGCCATTCTGAAAGAGAACCTTTTATCCCAACGCTCTGCCTTCTGTCAACAGCCAATCCTCAATCCATACCAGTAGCTCACCTCGAACACCATGGGCCCTCACCTTGCTCAGCAGCCTCCTATGTGGCACCTTATCAAAGGCCTTTTGGAAGTCTAGATAGACCACATCCACTGAGTTTCCCTAGTCTAACCTACTTTTCACCTCTTCAAAGAATTCCAACAAGTTTGTCAGGCACGACCTCCCCTTACTAAATCCATGTTGATTTGTTCTAATCTGACCCTACGCTTCCAAGAATTTAGAAACCTCATCCTTAATGATGGATTCTAGAATTTTACCAACAACCGAGGTTAGGCTAATTGGCCTATAATTTTCTATATTTTGTCTTGATTCTTTCTTGAACAAGGGGGTTACGACAGCGACCTTCCAATCATCCGGGACTTTCCCTGACTCCAGTGACTTTTGAAAGATCTCAACCAACGCCTCTGCTATTTCCTCAGCCACCTCCCTCAGAACTCTAGGATGTAGCCCATCGGGGCCAGGAGATTTATCAATTTTAAGACCTTTGAGCTTTTCTGGCACTTTCTCTTTTGTAATGGCAACCATACTCATCTCAGCCCCCTGGCTCCCTTTAATTGTTGGGATGTTACTCATATCTTCTACTGTGAAGACTGATGCAAAGTACTTGTTAAGTTCTCCAGCTATTTCCTTATCTCCCATCACTAGGCTTCCAGCATCAGTTTGAAGTGGCCAAATGTCTACTTTTGCTTGTCGTCTGTTTCTTATATATTGAAAGAAACTTTTACTATCATTCCTCATCTTACTGGCTAGCCTTCCTTCATATTTGATCCTCTCCTTCCTTATTTCTCTCTTGGTTATCCTCTGTTTGTTTTTGTAGCCTTCCCAATCTTCTGATTTTCCACTGCTCTTGGCCACTTTATAGGATCTCTCTTTCTCTTTAATACATTTCCTGACTTCCTTTGTCAGCCATGGCTGTCTAATGCTTGCATTTATTGGTCAGTGCATTGAGTATAACTGTTGGGAGATCATGTTGCAGCTGTATAGGACATTAGGTAGGCCATTATTGGAATACTGTGTGCAATTCTGGTCCACCTGCTAAAGGAAGGATGTTGTGAAACTTTAAAGAGTTCAGAAAAGATTTACAAGGATATTGCCAGGCTTGGAGGGTTTGAGATATTGGGAGAGGCTGATTAAACTGGGGCTATTTTCCCTGGAGTGTCAGAAGCTGAGATATAAGCCTCATGGAGGTTTATTAAATCATGAGGAGAGTTCATAGGGTAAATTGAAAATAGCTTTTCCCCAGGGTAGGGTAGTGCAGAACTAGAGAGCATAGGTTTAAGGTGAGAGGGGAAAGATTTAAAAGGGAGCTAAGGGGTAACTTCTCAATGCAGAGTGTGATGTTTGTATGGAATTAGCTGCCAGAAGATGTAGTGGAGTCTGGTACAATTACAGCATTTAAAAGATATCTGGATGGGTATATAAATAGGAAGGGTTTAAGAGGGATATGGGCCAACTGCTGGCAAATGAGACTAGATTAGGTATATCTGGTCGGCATAGACGTGTTGGACCGAAGGGTCTGTTTCCGTGCTGTACATCTCTATGACTCTATGACTCTATGACTCTAGTATAATTCTGCTGCCTCAATATATTATGAATAATTGGATGATTGGAAGTTCTTTGCATTTCTTTCAGCCGTTGCTGTTCTTAACATCCACACAGACATCAGAGCTGCAGAGACAATCTTGTAAGTAATAAAAAGTTCATTTTAACCATGATACAGACTGAGATTAGATTTTTGAAAAATAACAAGGGACAATGGGACTAGATTGGGTTGGGATATCTAGTCGGCATGGACAGGTTGGATTGAAGGGTCTGTTTCCATGCTGTACACCTCGATGACTTTATGACTCTAATTAAATTGTAATAATTAAATTCCATGTCCCTTAAGTAAAATCAGATAAAAATATTTTCAGAGTAAAGCAATGACTTCTTTGGTGACGTAAAGTTTGCATTGACAAGAAAAGTGAACATCAAACATTTCCAAAGGTTTTTCCCTGCAGAGTGGATTCAGTGGATTTTTGATGCAAGAACAATCATTGATATAATAAAAGAATCATTTGTTTTCTCAGTGATGTTGAATTGATAAGAGATTTTAAGCACAAGGCCTAGTGAGATTTTCTCACTGTGCTGGACCAAGCTCATCTCTTAACTTTCCAATCCCCCCCCCATATCATCCGCTAAGTCCAATTCCAACCCCATCTTATGCCATTTCCAGGACAACTTGCCATTCATCAGATATCACAAAATTCCCCGGCATGCATTGTTCCCACAACATATTCGAAGCCCCTCAAGCCCCTGGACAAAATTTGTCAGTGTGATGTTGCCCTTCATGATTCCTGACATTGTCCCAGGCATGACAGACAGGAGAAATCGCTGCCTCCATTTGGAAGCAGGGACCTAGAGGTCCTGCTAGATAGGTAGTGCAAACACAGGATCTCCTCTTCTCTCCCAGGACAAGCAGTGGAGACCATGTCAGCCAGATCTGAGGTTCTCAGCCTGAGTCAGTGGAGTCTCAGCTGTCTGGAGGAATGCACTTTCTCCATGAAACCAGTGTATGTGCCACCATCCTCTCTCTAATACTTCATACTCAATCTTTCTCTGCTACTCTATCAACTGTCCACTGAGACCCATGCTCCACCATTCTCACTATTACCAAAAAATCAATGCCACCCACTTTTATCTCCCTTAACGTCTGCCACATTCCAGCTTACAACAGACAGAAAGAGTCAAAGCAGGTGTTGGGCTGCCTAGCCTTTGGCTCCTTACGTCTTATGTAGAAAGTATCTGACCGTCCTGAATGACCAAGACCAAGCTCCAGGAATGGTACCAAAGGCTTCCCTTGTCTCACTGTGCCAGGACAACTTGACCAAAGACTTTCCAGCTTGATGGAGGCATGCTGTCAACCAATGACAAGCTTCCTGGCTTTGTGTCTGAGCTAAATGGCACTGCAAGACAGCAGTGATAATGAGGCTGGTATCGCTGGCTGAGGACGCAAAGCGCAAATTTGCAAGGCAAGGATGCTGTGAGTGTCCTGGTAGGCTCAGAGTGAGTCAGCCCTCTGACAGAGACAGAAGAGGCTGGGGATGAATGTACTAGTCCTTAAGTTGGTGTGAGTCCCCAAATATGCAATGTCCTGGCTGTATCATTGTAATGGGAGCTCCTGCCACAGCCTGAGGTGTAAGCAAGGAAGTACAGAAGCATCCTGTAAGTGAATCAGAGATGTGCCATGAGGGGGGTCCTGGATGCTGGTACATGTCGGATGTCAATGTCCATGGAGCATGCTCTGAGATATTAGTGCCCAATGTTCACCCTATGGTCCTTTGGAAAAACTGGCAAGCTGAATTCACCAAGTGCCTGCTCTGATTCCCACATTGAGTGTTGGTAAGCTGGGAAGCTGGATATTAGACAGGTGTGTTGGACCAAGCTATAATCCCTCTTAACTGGCTGCTTGCTGCTGCCTTGTGAAAAATTTGCTGCTTGTGAAATAATAGCTAGAACTAGGTGTTTTTGATGTCAAGATTAGCCTTGCTGGTCTTCTTGTCTGAATCTGCCACAGATCTCAGTATGGCCTAAATTCTCAGACCCCTATAAGATTCCACTTATCATCTTTAATGTAGCAATTAGTTCCGGAACTTTATCCATTGCTACCAGGGGGCAAAGATGGCATGGTGTACTGAAGCTAACAGAGTTATTGTTTCAAGTCCACTGGCCATTCTTCAGAAAGTCTGTTCTGATGAAGAGTCACCAGACTCAATACATTGACTCTTCTTTCTCCTCCCAGATGCTACCAGACTTGCTAAGCTCCTCCAGCAATTTCTGGATTTGTTTCAGATCTCTAGTATCTGAAGTTCTTTGAATTATATTACCTCCAGCTTAAACCTGGTCGGCATGTTGAAGAACTATTTTCAGAGGCATTATTTACTGTCCTTTGGTCCTGTAAAGGAATCTTCGTCTGACTTGACTGGCTAAAGCTTGGATTGTATACTGTAATTTTACAATGAAGTCTGCAATGGTAATGCCCCAACTGCAGCTTCTGTTGCCTTACCTAATGCTGACACTAGCATTAGTGCAGCTGGTTTGCAGGATTCCTTACTCATCCATAGGAATATATGTATGTTTTTGGTCCCCTACCATGATATTTTGCTAACAGTAATGTGTTGAAGTGCTAGAAGGCCCCAGAGATGGATGGAGAATGTACATTATCACTGCTTGAACAAGAATCAGAGAGTCAGGGACAGAAGATATAGTGGAACATGATACTGACAGAGTCACATCCACAATCAACTGATATAATGCCTTCCAATGTGAACTGTGATATCTTCAAATACTAAGCCAATTTAATAGCCACAAGATAATTATGAAGTAAACAGAGTGGCACAGCCCAACACAAATGCACAGCATTAAGTTGAAGGAACTCCAGAACTACCCATTCCCTTCCTGTGCTTCTGATGAGATGTCTCTGCCAGAAGTCACATTTATACATGGATTACTGCTCAGCTTGAGTAGAATGGTGCACTGTTGGTGCACTCAGTATCCCTTGCCTAGCCATTCACCTACTGAAGCCAGCTATTATTGTGTCTTTGGGTGTAGTACTCAGTACCTCATTCACTCCAGCTATATTCTTCACCCTGCCTACCTGAATTCATCCTTACTGATACTGCATTCTGCATTCTCTTGGCAGCTCTGACTATATCCAATTGGTGAGAAGTTGTAACTGTTATCAACCTTGGTTTTCAACATGGTGCGATCAAAGGAGAGCAGCTGGTGCACCCATTTGTAGTGAACACTTGCTTTCCCATCTCTGTGAGGCTGGATTCAAAGCAATTCAATAAATACTGTAATATAAATTACTACCCCTCCAAAGGCAAGCAGTCATGATTCCAGGTCCATATCTCCCCTTATGTGGTCACTGGAGCTAACTGGCCATCTCCTTCTGTCCCAGAACCTGCAAAATTGTTTCTCTGATGCCACACATGATGACATTGCCTGATGATTCACATATTGAAGATGTTGAGGGCTGGCATGAGACCCCAAAGCTCCAGAAAGTAGTGGTGTGTGTCTGTAATGAGAAAAGAGAGAAATATATGACAAGATTGGGCGCAGTTTAGCACATTATCACCATGTAGCAGCACATGGCAGAATTTGCAAAAAAAACCACAAATACTGTTTTACATCATACAAAAAGAAATGCAACTAGAGTTACACAGTTCAGTAATGGTTTCCTTCATTCCTGCCATTCCGTTATTCTTACTGGATAGAACCTTTCAAGAATGGTTTATTTTTGTCTGTACCTTTGAAGGGAATGCTATGTTCGACCTGTTAAATCCCTCACCTTCTGGGGATGAACTATGAAAGCAACATAAGATCCGCTGATAGAAAATCAGCTCCCACATTTTCAGCATTTTTATTTCCCATGGCTCGGAAAATATTGCCAGGATTTTCAATTTCAAACCAACAATAGGGTCAGGAAACCAGCCTCTAAAAAGTGTTTGAACCATGGTGCTGGGAAATTCATTGGGAATAAGATCAGATTATTGAAAAAGCAGCTGTCAATTCTCTGTGAACTTGCATTGACCAGCTACTTCCTTGCTGTGTCTTGGGTTCAGTTTGTGTGTGTGATTTGTTTTCTCAAAACAGCAGGTAACTATGCATTGAACTGGAAAATACATTGTCTGATATTTTAAGCATCAGAATTTATGGCCTAACACAGAGTTGACCTGAATGTAAAACAGCTCTCTAATATGAGACATATATTTACTATTTTATGCATGGCTTTTCATTTATATCCATTTAGGTTGGTAATTAAACTGTATTTTTGGGGCAGCACGGTGGCTAAGTGGTTAGCACTGATACCTCACTGCGCCAGGGATTCCAGCCTTGGGGTACTGTCTGTATGGAGTTTGTACATTCTCCCTGTGTCTGCGTGGGTTTCCTCCCACAATCCAAAGATGTGTAGGTTAGGTGAATTGGCCATGCTAAATTGCCCATAGTGTTCAGGAGTATGTGGGTCAGGTGCATTAATCAGAGGTAAATGTCGAGTAATAGAGAATGTCTTTGGGCGGGATACTTTTCAGAGGGTTGGTGTGGACTTGTTGGGCCGAAGGGTCTGTTTCTCCACTGTAGGGATTCTATGATTTTGTGGTTTGTGTCACACAAAAGCTCAAATCTGCCTGCTGTTACATATGTTGACCTAAAGAGGTCACCAAGAGCATGTTTTTACTCGGATAAATTGCTGAATCGTATGGAAGAATATAATTAGCCAGTTTTCCCCATTGGCTTCAATAGGGTGTCCTATTACAGTCGTCAAATAAGAGAGGTCAAGCCATAGACATAAAGCAGAGAGGAATAACTAGACTGATACCCGTTGTTAGTGGTTTTAAGTGTGAGGGAACAGTGAGGAGGGAGGAGCTACCCATGCTTCTAAAGAAGATGAAAACAAAAACTGCTGGAGATACTCAGCAGGGCTGGTGGTGTCTGTGGAGAGAAAGCAGAGTTAACATTTCCAGTCCAATGACCCTCCTTCATAATTGCTCTGCTGAGGTGATGCATTCTGGGTAGTCAAATACAAGAGGAAAGTATACAGTAAATGGCAGGTCCCTTAGGAGCATTGATACATAGAGGGATAGTCAGGTTCAAATCCACAGCTGCCTGAAAGTGGCAACACAAATGGATAAAGTGGTAAAGGCGGCACAGAGCATGCTTGCCTTCTTCGGGCAGGGCATTGAGTTGCCAAGTCATGTTGCAGCTGTATAAAATTTAGTTAGCTACTTTTGGAGTATTGCATGCAGCTCTGGTCACCACTTTAAGGGAAGGATGTGGAGGCTTTGAGAGAGTACAGAAGGGGTTTACTGGGATGTTGCTGGTTTGGAGTTTATTAACTATAAGGAGAGATTGGACAAACTTGGATTGTTTTTGCTAGAGCTGAGGGGGTACCCGCTAGAAGTATATAAAATTACGAGAGGCACAGATAGGGTGGATACTCAGAATCTCTTTCAGGGGGCATAGGTTTAAGGTGGGGTGAGGCGCAGGTTTAAAGGAGATGTGCAAAACAAGGTTTTTTTTGTGAGGGATACACCATGTCCAGGCAGGTGGGAAGGATTACGATTGGCATGGACATGCTAGGCCGAAGGGCCTATTCCTACGCTGTACTGTTCTATGTACAGAGACACACCAGTGGAATGCAATGTGTTGTTTTGGCACTTAAATCACAGTGTAAAACCCACAGGACGTGTGCAGATATAAATATAATATATGAATCCAGGAAACTGCACAGAGTTTGATCAATTCCATTAGAAGAAAAAGAAACAGAAATATCTGAAAGTGTGAAAGGTCAAACTTTAAATTGGTTAATGGGAAATTAGTAAACCATTTCCAGAGAGGTGAGTTTTAAAACACATCTATGCTTCAAATTAAAAATGACATTTTCCTTTTTATCAGACAACTGGCCAATGCTTCTCTAAAAATTACTTGACAGCCCTTTGTCGATCTCCACTGCTCCACTTCATTGGTGCAATCCACGCTGTCTGAACCGAGTTTGTAAAGATGGCTTTACCAGGGCCAAAGGGCTGGAGATTCTCCATTTCTTCATGTCTCGGTTTTTGGAGGCGGGGCATGATCAGCCGATGGGATGGTGAGCCATTGTGCAACAAGTATGGCCCGGGCAACGTAATCCGTAACTTTCCAGTGGAAGTAAGTTGAACAACCTGAAGAATGATGAACTTTTCAGTGTGAACCTTTGATACATATTTTAAAGCAGATTAAAATAACAATTTAAAAACCTAGATCAATTGTTATAAAAATACAGTATATACCTATCGCAACCTGGTCCTAAATGTTTTTGACAGCAGAGAGTTGGAAACAGTAAACATTTATTAAGTACTTACACTGCTTCCCCAGGTATGTTCCAGAAAGACTCCATTAGAATATTCTACTAATGACGCATTCAAACTATCAGTGTAACTGCTATTAACCCTTTATACTACACTTCCACTCCAGTCATAGAAGCCGTCAGCACAGATAAAGGCCCTTTGGCCCATCAAATCTGTGCCAGTCAAAAACTTTTCTAATCCCTTTTTCAAGCACCTTGTTCATAGCCTCATAATTAATCATGCCATTTTAGAATTTCCACACCCCTAATCAAAAAAAAACTGTTTCTGGTAATTTAAGAAATTTAATAATGAGATTAAAGTTATACCTAGATGGGTTTTAGAGAAAATAGGTCAGACATAGCACGTTCAATTAAGAAGGCAGGTATTAAACTCAGCAAAGGAAACATATTAGGAGTGCTTCTCATGATAAGATGCTCTATGAGGTGAATGACAAAATTGAGTAAATGAAGGAAAATACATTTAAATAGAAATAGTTTGGACCATTACAGTCAAACACATTTTTGACAACACAAGTCATTTCTAATTATTGCCAAACCTCAGCCAATGAAAATTAGCATACAAGAAGGGAATCCTTCAGATTTTAATTACTGTTGAAGAGTTTTAAAATATTACATTTTTTACAAAACTTTGTCTTTTTAAATCCTATCCTCTTCGAGATTTTATGCCTGCATCTGATTAAGGAGACTGATACTTTCTCGCTCTGACTCAACACTGCTCTGAAGACCAAGAATAATTAATAAACGTACAGTTGCTCATGTAGGTTCCAAAGAGAGTGCTATGCCAGTTCAGTAATTTGGAACAATTGCGATGCAAAGCTCACTGAACCTGACAGGACAAAAGTAAATTTATACCACCAGCAGGTGGCACTAGTTTGTTGGTAATTGTAAATTCTGCTCCATTAAAGCTTACATGTTACATAGAAGTATCATTCAGTCTTCAGTGGCATGAAGCAAATTACAATGATTGTAATTACCTTAAAGATATTTAGGTTGTTGTGAGTCACCTTTTCAGGGAAATGTACATATGTAGTTTGTTCCTGTAAAAAATAGATAGTAGACTACTGCACTTTTATGTCTGGCCCAAACTCCTTATGCGAACCGTTGCTTGTAAAAAAGCAAAACAAGACATAAATGCAAACTGGACTTGATGGGATGACTAAAAACATATTTATTTTGGTCCTTTGTGTAATGCAACATCGCAAGGTATGTTATAAAACAAATCATAACAAGCCACTTAAGCAAATATTACATCACATGACCACAAGGTCAAAGACATAGGCTTAAAATAAATATCTTAAAAAGGAGAAAAGTGAGTTGCAAAAGTAGACACGCATTGGAAGGGAATTTCTGAACTTGAGGCTTGGGCAGTGATGGTGCTAATAATGATGAAACGATAATAATTGAAGATGCACAGAGACCAGAATTCAAAAGACCAGAGATACCCTGGAAGGCCAGAGAAGGTGCTGTGGAACAAAATGTGAGTGACTGGCCAAGACAGCATTGGAATATTCATTTATAGAGGTAATGACAATAGGCTTCAGCTGCAGGCAAGCTGAAACAGAGTCCGTTAATCTGCCCAAAAATTATTTACTTCATTAACAAATCACATTTTTGTTGTACTCCACCTCCTCACCCTCTGAATTCCTGATGAAGGGCTTCTGCCCGAAATGTCAATTTTTCTGCTTCTCGGGTGCTGCTGACCTGCTGTGCTTTTCCAGCACCACTCTAATCTTGATTCTGATCTCCAGTATCTGCAGTATTCACGTTCGCCTCTGAATTCATGTCAGATCCTTCTGATTCAGAGCAGTAAACCGCCGTGAGTGAGCTTGTTGCCTGTGAAATATTCTACATCGACACTATACGGAATGAACTTGGTCCCCAGACTTGGCTGACTACCTAAAAACCACATATCCCACCCATGTTTGTGAATTTGATTGGGCTGCTGGATTCAGTTCGCTGAGCTCCATCATCAGGTACACTCGGGGTCTTCGTGGTGTGAAAGTGGGTCTCCCATGGAGTCTTCACCGGCTGAGTCTTCACTGAGTGAATGACCACCAGCTGTCACTTCTGATATGTCCTCTGGCTTCAACCAATAGGGTCACAGGGCAGGGGTCACAGCACCCAATGAAATTGGACCAGGTCATCCCAGGTGTACCAATCCTTTTATGATATTAAGATATGATTACTCCACGCTGCCAATGAGTATGGCTGAAACTAAAGGACATACAAACACGATGTCTTCCTATTGTCCTGAGTACCTCTTAATGAGCTTCAGATGATAACAACTCTCCCATTGTTAAGGTCAAAGTCCTCTGTTCAATATGCAAGACTGGCCTGGGCTGGCCCTTGATGGCTTTTAACCTGTGGTAACCTTGGCCTCATTGCATTCCATCAGGCCTTGCTTATAGGACCTTTACGTGGGTCCTAGTTGCTTAGGCCATTGTCCATTTGTTCTCAAACTGCCTGGCTGTGTCTTTATTTCTATCAGAAGAATGATAGGGACACGTGCATCCACTGGAGAAGGATATGAATAGTCCAGTGAAATGGTCAGCACATCTCCACATTCATCTGATAGTCAATCCAGGCCAAAAGAGGTCTTTGGCTGGTAGAAGCCAATGCTGATCTGTTCTGTCTAAAGAGATTGTGGTAATTGTTGACAAAGTTAGATCAAGATCGAAGATTAATCAAAAATTTCAAAATTCAGGCAACTGTTCAAAATATTTGCTTACAATGCAGTTAGCAGGACAATGCAGCCCAGCCATGTAATGGTGATTACCATATTTGTGCACATTAATCTTCTGAACTGCATGAATATCTTTCCCTTTCTAAAGGGAAGCAAGGAGGAATTTGGCTGACAAAGAAACATAGGCCACTATGTCCTCAATGAAGTAAGATCAGTGTGAGCTTCTCTCTGGGGATGCAAGAAAAAGCATTAACCGTGATCTGAAGTTTACCTGGGACATATGAATCAAAGGCTAGAATTCAATGACCTTTCCATATATAGCAGTTTATTCATCTGTCTGTTGTCTTCTTAATATAGCATCATGCTGCTGCCAATTGTACACAGAAGCACTCAAACCTGATCTTTTTTTGGCTTTCGAGTGAGTGCAGACAGGGTCCAGTATCAAGTGAATCAGTGACCCTGTTGCCCCAGTCTTCAATTTTGTTGAGGTCTCTCTGGAGATTCAGAGGTTTTGACTGAGGTAAGATGTTCTTGATAACTCTTCTAGTCAACAGTAACAATTTAAAAAGTAGCATTCAGGGATGTGGGCTTCACTGCTAAGACAATTACTGCTGTGGGCATTTGCTCAAGTGGGCAGCCTCAGCTCTTCACTTTACCCCTTTCATAATGCTAGCTGGGATCCCCATTGAATAGTTTGCAGACCTATGCCAACATGCATGAATGTCACAACGGGATTCTGGATGTTTTTGACAGATGAGGGCTGGGAACTATACGTGTAAACTAATGAACATTGATGACATAGTTGACATTGCTTACAGAGACATGGCTTCACAGGTCACCATTAGAAGCTTCTTCCCTCAGGTCTCAGTTCCATGTGATGTGACATTGTCTAACTTAACCACTAATAATGCACTCTACTATTACCATTCCAGATATTAACCCTCTGTGCTACATAGAGAACCGTCAGCTCGATCAGGATCAGGTTCATGTTTGCTTATTGTGTGGAGAGAAAATACTTGTATCAGTGAAATTGAATAGAGTCGTTTGTTTCTTCCAAGAACAAAGAAATCAAACAATCTTTGGCCTGAAAATCTTTGTCTGAAAGAGCTCGTATTTTCTTTCTGTTAAAAGCTTTATGTCAGATTAAATATTTTACATGGAAAATAACTAGTCTTAAGCATTATTCTTGACATTTTGCCTTCAAACCAGAAGAGAAAAGAAACCTTATAGCACCAAACTATTTCAATAACACTTAAATGTTGCCCTGTTGTCAAACATTGGAATCCTGGACACTGACAGCAATGCACAGCACACTACCAAGAAATTAATTGCATAGACTCACTGAAGAGTCTCTGGAAGCAATTTGCTTTAAACGCAGTTACTTTTTTGGTTCTATGTATAACCTCAGATATCATTGTCATTCCAACTAGAGGTATTCATGGCCCCCAGAGATTGGAGCATGCCTTAAAACGCCAGGCAGTGCACAAGGTTTAACGGATAAAGTCTGTTCTGTAATCTTTCACAAAATGGGGTTGACACTGCCTAAGCCAATGTAGTGGTTATAACAAGGTCAGCCAGGAGGATCTCACAGAATATGAGTTCCCAATTGGGGCTGTTAATCTTGCCCATTCAGGGAGCCCTGGCTGACAGATATAAAGAGCAGTGTCAGACAGCCCTAAAAAAACCGAAAAGAAAACACAAACAGAATGCCAGAGTTTTTTTTCACTCTGAGAGCTGGCTCTGAGAGAGCTGGATCATTGTCAAGTATCGTGCACATGTAAATAAAGGGTGACTTGCTGACAGGATACCTGCCTCTGTGGAGTTATTTCACCCATAGCCTCATGACAATGCAAATCATTTAGCTTGCTTCATATTTCAAGCACTCTATAATTTACTATTGGAACCAGAATGAGTAGACTAAAATGTTCAACACCACCACAGAACGATTTAAGAATTTTTTAAAATTACAGGAGGTAAATAGACACAATTTCATACTTAGCCTTTGGAGCAGCCTGAATTAACAGGAAAACAGATACAGAACAGAGTGTGGACAAATGCCAGAGGCATAGAAAAATAAACAGGAGTGTCAGGTCCAGGCAGTGGGTTTTGGGGGTGGGGGAGAGGAGGGGGGTCAACTCTGCTGACTGTCTGCCCCTCTTCCACAGTTATGTTTGAGCAGGATATCCTTGGAAGGGAGCATGCCGTGTCCACCAATTCTCTGGATGTCTTTAGGGAGAGGCGGGTATAGCGGGGAGGTGGATTGCTTTATTTCCCCCTCCAATTCTATTTTAATTTAATCCCTACTCTCCCCCTTCACTTTCTTCACATAAGTATTGCCCTTATCGGGCTTTGCTTGTTAATGGTTCACTGGACACAAGAGTGTTTTTACTGGTGGTGGAAATATTGGATGAAGTTGTTACACAGTGGTGTCTTTTTTTACTGAATCACTGCATACACACACAAACACAGGGCATGTGGGAAAAAAAATAAGTACAACTGCTGTACAATGCTTAAAAAGAAGAGCAAAATGAATTTTAAAATAAAAAAATGGAGTGTCAAGCATCCTGACACTGCGAGCTGGCTGAGGGAGCTGGATCAGTGTCAAAGATACTACGCATGTAAATAAATGGTGACTTGGTGATGAGATCCCAGCCTCTGTGGAGCTATTTCAGCCAGTAATTTTTACCACTCCCTAAGTGCCCTTGAGAAAGTAAACAACTCTCTTGAATTACTGCATTCAATGTAGTATAATACATGTATAGTGCTGTTAGGAAGGGAATCCCAGATTAGCAGAGCATCCGTGAAGAAACAATGGATTTGGAAGGGGCTGTTGAATGAGTCTTGGTGAGTTGCTGCAGAGCATCCCATTAGAACACCTGTACTAACACCCTGGAACTGAAGTGACTGACCTCCAACAACCACCACCATAGTCACTTGGCTGTATAGAACTTGAAAACTGTTGAAAAATAGAGCTATGTCAAAGCTTTGCAATTTGACCTCATCAAGCCAGAATCAAATAAATCTCAAAGAGAAGGGCAATTCATATTGTAAGAGAAGAGGGTGCTGATTGTTTGGCAAGTGAACTTTGATTGCTAAAGCCATTACCATGGAGAATGCACAAGGGAACAATTAACACCTAACTTTTGTTTCTTAGTACCAGTAGGATTATTTAGTGAGTGCGGAAGCACATCTAATTTTCAACGTAATGTTTCAGATTTTGCAAGTGTGGCCTGGTTGAGTTAGATCAGTATATAGCTGAAAGTGTGTTGTTGGAAAAGCGCAGCAGGTCAGGAAGAAGGCCTCATGCCCGAAATGTCAACTCTCCTGCTCCTTGGATGCTGCCTGACCTGCTACGCTTTTCCAGCAACACATTTTCAGCTCTGATCTCCAGGATCTGCAGTCCTCACTTTTTCCTTAGATCAGTATAGAGCCTGTTATGGACAGTTGAATGGATATGCTGATTGAGGCAATCCACCAATCATTGGGATGTACAGCCTGCATTTCTGGGATCATACCAGTATCAAAATTCATTCACCAGTAGCAGGCAAAGTGTCTTTTGGTTTGATAGCAATGTCCTGTTACTGGATAATACTTTGTGTTGCATAGTAGTGCCATAAACTTCTAGCTTCACTCATTGTTTGAACTACCTTCCCAGTTACCTTCCTTCTGAGGTAGTCTGGGCAATTTTAATGTTTGGAAATAGCAGCCTTACACCCATTCATGAGCTTGCGCAATTTACAGCAATCTGACCATGGTACATATTATCCCACAGAATGGTTTTGATGTGTCTTATTTCAGCTGCAGACCTGCACAATGAGCAAACAGCTTGGGGCCTAGTTAAGGTATCACTAGTAAAGGTAATCTTACAGTGCATGACAGTTTAGCAATCCTAATGCAAAAGGCGACTAGTGAGGGTGGATGTGCGGTGGATGTGCAGTGGATGGCAGCAGAGAACAATTCAGTCGAAATCTCAACTATCACGTTGAGAAAAGGGAATTTGCTTGATTGCGCGATTTTGAAGATGAATTTAATGGGCTCCATCCTGCATTCAAAGTGTGTTAGGAAATTCTTGCTCTGTTTGAGGCTGCGGCTACATGTAAATATTTCATCTATTTATTAGAAGTATGTAAGGGGTGGGAGGGTGGGGGTTGCTGCATAAAAGGGACACTTCCTGTGGAAACCAAAGATGATGTTCTTGAGAGCTGTTGTTAGAGGGGCTCCCATGGTGACATTACCTCTTTGGGAGAACATGATATCATTAAAATTGAATTCAGCTACACATGTTCAATGAAAACAAACTCAGAGAAAGTTGGCATGTCTATGTCACCAGGTTGTGGTCTATGACTTGTTTGAGCAGCAACACCTCTACCAATCCACATGCCACCCAATCAAAACCCACTTTGCATGCTTTACAAATTGTTGAATTCTAATTTTCCATTGGCTATAGGGGTCATCCTATGTATCACTCATTGGAGAAGACTGAAAGGTGATCTTATTGGAGCATGCAAGATCCTCAAGAAAATTGCTGTGGACTACTCAAAGGATGCTTGGAGAGAGAGATCAAAACTAGAGGAATTGTTTAAAAATTGAATTGAACTGAATTGAATTGAATTGAATTGAATTTATTGTCACATGTACCGAGGCACAGTGAAAAGCTTTGTCTTGTGTGCAGTACAGGCAGATCACAGAGTTAAGTAGCATAGGTAAGTAAATAATAGGTAAATATCGGCAAATGTTAAGAGTTTAAGACAGAGATGAGGAAGAATTTTTCTCTGAGGATTACAAGTCTTTGGATAGCCCTTTCCCAGGGAACAGTTGAGACAGTATTAATGTCTAAAGCAGATGTAGACAGATACTTGATATTAAGAGAGTCAAAAGGCTATTGGCGGTAGGCAGGAATCTGAATTGGAGTCTTCAATAAAATGTGCCATGATCTTATTGAATTGCAGGATAGGCTAGAGGGACCAAATAACCAACTTCTGTATCTAGTTTGCAGGTTTGTACATCCTGACGAGTGCAAGATGAAAGGCTTTGATAATGTGACAACCACAACTGTCTTTCTTTGGGGTATGATACCACTGCTGCGGAATTCTCCCTCCAATTCCAGTTTTGCTAGGCAGCTGTGAATCCTGCCTTGGGACCAATAGCAGTCACTGTTGAATTTTGAGGAAAAATTCCTGTTTTCGGCTTCCACAGAGGTGTGAGAGTTGGTCCTTAAAGAGGCAGAGAACATAGTCAATGACAACGGAAGTGTTAAATGTAGAATAATGTAGCTAAATTTGTAGCTAAATTATGGAAAAAGGTTATGGGGGGGCACAAGAAAATAATTTAGGAAATATTTTTCAGTGTGGTCAATGATACTTGGAAAAAACCTTCAGGCAGAGTAAAAAAAACTAAAACTCTGGAACTATTTCAAAACTAACGGGGAATTACAATGGGAGATTTTGCTGATGAATTGAAATGTTCTTGTTCTTTGTCCAGCGACAGGGGGTGGCAATTTCTGAGATGGATGACATTAGAACAAATGCAGCCAACTTGGGGATCATATGAAGTTTAAATTTGAACGTGATGCCACAAACAGCTTCTCCAACTGGAAGCCAGTTTGATTGACAGGGTTAGTTTCCAGAGTTAAAAAGTGTGGCACTGGAAAAGCATAGCCGGTCAGGCAGCATCCGAGGAGCAGGCGAGTCAACTTTCAAACATAAGCTCTTCATGAGGAACCTGACTTTCTCTTAGGCCTAGTTTCCAGTCAGGAAGAGACAACAGGGACAAGTAAGTGCTCCCACTAGCAACCAATCCAACCACAGTGCTCAGATCCCAAAGGTGGAGTTAATTCTGGGATCAGATCTTCACGTGGGGGAGGTCGGCCTAGTACACACTGAAACTCCCACAGGACATTCATTACTCCATTTCAGAGATTGGAAGATGGAGAGCTGTGAGACAAAGGTTGAGATTGGAGTCTTAGGAGTGGATTCAGAAGCTTGAAGGGTTAAAACTTGGAATTGGACTGAGGACAGGGAGGGAGTTGCATTGCTGGTCAGGGATGATATCACAGCTGTGCTAAAGGAGGAATCTATGGAGGGCTTGAGCAGTGAGGCATTATGGGTAGAGCTGAGAAATAAGAAGGGTGCAGTTATATTGTTGGGGTTGTATTAAAGGCCTCCCAACAGTGAGCGTGAGTAGAAAAATAATTGGTAAACAGATCATGGAAAGATGTAGAGGCAACAGGGTAGTAGTGCTGGGAGATTTTACTTTTCCCAACATTGACTAAGATACACTCAGTGTCAGAGGTCTGGATGGGGCAGAATTTGTAAGGAGCATCAGGAAAGTTTTCTAGAGCAGTATGTCAATAGTCCAACTAGGAAAGGGGCCATATTGGACCTAGTATTGGGGAATGAACCAGGGCAGTGGGGGTTTCTTTGGGAATAGTGACAACAACTTTGTAACTTTTAGAATACTCATAGACAAAGATGACAGTGGTCCTAAGGGAAGAGTTCTAAACTGAGCCAAGGCAATTGTATCAAAATTTGCCAGGAGCTGGGAAATGTGTATTGGGAGCAGCTATTTGAAGGGAAATCCACATTTAATACGTGGGAGGCTTTCAAAGATAGGTTGACGATAGTGCAGGATAGGCATGTCCCTTTGAAAATAAGAGATAGGAAAGGCAAGACTCATGAACCATGGATGACAGAAGAAATTGTGCAGCTAGCCAAATGGAGAAGGAAAGCATACATAAGGTTGAGGCAGCTAAAACAAAACAGCCTTTGGAGGAATGTCCGGAGAGTAGGATCAATCTTAAATGAGGAATCAAGCGAGCTAAATGAGGTCATGAAATAACTTTAGTGAGCAGAATTAAAGAGAATTCCAATGCCTTTTATTCATATATAAGAAGCAAGAGGATAACTAGAGAAAGGGTTGGTCCACTAAAGGTTAAGGAAGGAGGGTTATGTGTCGAACCTGAGAAAATGGGTGACATTCTCAATGATTACTTTATATTAGTGTTCATTGAGGAGAGGGACATGATGAATGTTGAGATTAGAGATAGAGGTTTGTTTGCTCTGGATCGTGTTGGGTAGGCTAAAGGATATTAAGATGGACAGATCCCCAAGACCGGATGGTATCTATCCCAGGTTGCCGAGGGAGGCGAGAGAGGAAATAACTGGGGTCTTGACAGATATCTTTGTAGCATCCTTAAACACAGGTGAAGTGCCAGAGGACTGGAGAGTTATAAATGTTGCCCCCGCCCTGTTCAAGAAGAGTAGTAGGATATTCCAGGTAACTACAGACCAGTGAGCGTGACGTCAGGGGTGGGAAAATTTTGTTGGAGAAGGTACTGAGGGATAGTATCTATTTATATTTGAAAGAGAATGGGCTTATTAGTGATATGCAACATGGTTTTGTGCAAGGGAGATCATGCCTTACCAACTTAATAGAGTTATTTGAGGAAGTGACATAGTTGATGGATGAAGGAAGGGCTGTTGATGTCATTTACATGGACTTTACTGAGGCATTTGATAAAATGCCCCATGGTAAACTAATGCAAAAGTGAAGTCACATGGTGGGCAGCATGTTCTAGCTAGGTGGATAAAGCAACAGGAAACAGAGAGTAGTAATTGAAGCAAGTTTTTAAAAATGGAGAAAAGTGACCAGTGGTGTTCCATAGGGATCAGAGCTGGGGCCACTGTTGTTTGCGATATACATACATGATCTGGAAGAGGTCATTGGTGGTGTGATCAGTAAGTTTGCAGATGACATGAAGATTGCTGGAGTAGCAGAAAACATAGGGGACTGTCAAAGAGTACAGGAGAATATATATAGACTGGAGAGTTGGGTAGAGAAGTGGCAGATGGAGTTTTATCCAGGCAAATGTGAGATGATGCATTTTGGAAAATCTAATTCTAGAGCGAACTATGCAGTAAATGGAAGGGTCTTGGGAAAGGTTGATGAGCAGAGAGATCTGCGAGTTCAGGTCCATTGTAGCCTGAAGATGGCTGCACAGGTGAATAGAGCAGTCAAGGCGGCATATGGCATGCTTGCTTTCATCACACGGGGTACTAAGCAAAAGAGCTGGCAGGTCATGTTAAAATTGTGCAAGACTTTGGTTGGGCCGCATTTAGAATACTGTGTACAGCTCTGGTCGCCACATTACCAAAAGGATGTGGATGTTTTAGAGAGGGTGCAGAGAAGTTTACAAGGGTAATGCCTCATTCTTGATGAAGGGCTTATGCCCGAATGTTGATTCTCCTACTCCTTGGATGCTCCCTGACCTGCTGTGCTTTCCCGGCAACACACTCTCGATTCTGATCTCCAGCATCCGCAGTCCTCACTTTCTCCTGATATGGAAGGTGCTAGCTATGAAGAGAGGTTGAGTAGGTTAGGATTGTTTTCATTAGAAAAATGGAGATTGAGGCAGTGTTGGGGGGGGTGGTGGGAAACCTGATTAAGGTCTACAAAATCATGAATGGTATTTACAGGGTGGATAGAGATAAGCTTTTTCTCAGAGTGAGGAATGGAATAACGAGAGGTCACCCATTCAAGGTGAGAGCAGAAAAGCTTAAGGGGGATATATGTAGAAAGTACTTTACACAGAGGGTGGTAGGTACCTGGAACACATTTCCTGTAGAGGTAGTAGAGGCAGGCATGGTAGATTCCTTCACTATCTCTGGGTCAAAGTCATGGAATTCCCTTCCTCAGGGAATTGTAGGTCAACCCACAGCAGGTGGATTGCAACTGTCCAAGAAGGCACCTCACCATCACCTTCTCAAAGGCAACCATCAGGGCAATAAATGGTGACCAGCCAGCGATACCGACATTCCACAAGTGTAAAACTATATTAGCCAAGGACAGTTCATAGCCCCTTTTAGTCCTCCTAATTTCTTGCTTAAGTTCTTTCCTGCTTTCTTTATATTCCTTGATGGCCTTCTCTGATTTCAGTTTCCTAAACCTTACATATGCTTCCTTTTTCTTTTTGACTATACTTTCAATATCTGTTGTCATCCTGGGTTCCTGAATCTTGCATCAGCAACTTTCAACCTCACAGGGACATGCTGTTTTGAGGCTTAGCCTGGGGACAGTGTGAGACTGGTGGCAGCCCACAGCTTATTGGAATGGTGTCTCCTTGGAGTCAGGTTGCTCCTGAATGCAGCCAAAATGAACGGTACGTTTTATCTACAGCTAAATACTGGCACACGACCAATAACTTACAAATAATCATAAGGGAAAGTTGAAAAGAAATTTGAAGAAAGTTCAAGAGCGCATGAAATTCAATGAGAAGTTTTGATCACATGTAGACAGGATGGTTAAGAAGGCATTTAGCATGCTTGCCTTCATCACTCAGACTTTCGAATATAGGAGGCGAAAGTGAGGACTGCAGGTGCTTTGAATATAGGAGTTGGGGCATTATGTTGAGATTGTACAGGACATTGCTGAGGTCTCTTCTGGACTCCTGTGTCCAATTCTGGTTGCCTATTATAGGAAGGATATTATAAAGTTGGAAAGGGTTTAAAAGAGATTTACCAGAATGTTACCAGGAATGAAGCATTTGAGTTATAAGGAGAGGCTGGATAGACTGGGACTTCTTTCACTGGAGTGTAGGAGTTGAGAGGTGACCCCTTATAGAGGTTTATAAAATAATAGGGGGTATAGATAAAGTGAATTTCAGCTGTCTTTTCCCTAGAATGGGGGATTTCAAGACAAGGGGGCACATTTTTAAGGTGAGAAGAGAAAAGTCTTAAAACATGAGGCAATTTTTTTAGTGTGTGAAATGACTTCCAGATGCAGTGTTGATGCAGGTACAGTTGCAGTGTTTAAAAGATTTTTAGTTAAGTACATTATTAAGAAATGTTTGGAGGGATATGGGTCAAGTGCAGACAGGTGGGACTAGTTTAGCTTAGAATTACACTCTGCATGGACTAGTTAAACCAAAGGGTCTGTTTACATGTTGTATGATTTTCCGACTCTATCAGAGGTAAATGGGTAAAATCTGCAGGGCCCAAGTCCTCCTGATCAAGAGGATGGTTTAACCCAGAGACAGGAAACATCATGGAGTCTGGAGTCAGTATTGAGGATAGTGAAGGAACAGTGATGCATTTCCAAGTTTGAGTGGCTTGGGGGAGATCTTGAAAGTGGTGGGGTTCCATGTTCCTGCCTCATTTGACCTTCTAGATGGAAGTGGTCGTGAGGTTGGAAGGTGCTGTCTGAGGATCTTTGGTGAATTTCTGTAGTGTATCTTGAAGGTAGTATACACTGCTGCTACTGAGATTGGTGTTAGAGGAAATGGATGCTTGTGGCTGTGGTGCCAATCAAGTTGGCTGCTTTGACATGGATGGTGTCAAGCTTCTTGAGTGTTGTTAGAGCTGCACACATCCAGGCAAGTGGGTGCAGCTCCAATTCCTGGCTTGTGCCTTGTAAAATTTGCAGTGCCTGGAGGGGAGTTGCCCACTACAGTATTCCTAGTCTCTGACCTGCTCTTGTAGCCATTGTGCTTGTGTGACGAGTCCAGTTGAGTTTCTGGTCAATAGCAATCCATGGGATGTTGATATTGAGGAATCCAGTAATGGTAACACCATTGAATGTCAAGGGATCGTGGTTGGATTGTCTCTTATTGGAGATGGCAATAGCCTGGCAGTTCTGTTAATTGCTACTTGTCAGTTCAACTAGGAGAAAGTGAGGACTGCAGATGCTGGAGATCAGAGCTTAAAAAAAAGCGCAGCAGGTCAGACAGCATCAAAGGAACAGGAGAATCGATGTTTCGGGCATAAGCTCTTCTTCAGGAAATCCTGTTCCTTTGATGCTGTCTGACCTGCTGCACTTTTCTAGCAACACATTTTTAAGCACTTGTCAGCTCAAACCTGGACATTGTCCAGATCTTGATGCAATTGGACATGGACTGCTTGAGTATCTGAGGAGTCATGAATGGTGCTGAACATTGTGCAATTTATCAGTGAGCATCCCTGTTTCTGACCTTATGATAGAGGGAAGGTCATTGATGAAACAGCTGAAGATGGTTGGGCCTTGACAAGTGGATGGTCCATCTCAGCCACCTCCAGAGGCCCCAGCATCACAGTTTATTTCACAAGACAATATGCAGGGTTGGGTTGACAAGAGGCAAGTGACATTCATGTCCCACAAATGCCAGGTAATGACCATCACCAATAAGAGAAAATGTCCACCATGGTCCCTTGACATCAATGACATTACTACCACTGATCCCCATTATCAACCTTTGCGGCTACCATTGATCAGAAACTGAACTGGACTAACCACGTAAATACTGTGCCTAAAAGGTCAAGTCAGAGCCTAGGAATTGCACAGCGACTAGCTCACCTTGTGTTCAAGGTTGAAGTCAGGAGTGAGATGGAATACTCCCGACTTGCCTGGATGAGTGCAGCTCCAACAGTGCTTAAGAAGTTTGACACTAAATCCACAAACATCCACTGCCTCTATCACCAGCGCTCAGTAGCAGCAGTGTATACTATCCACAAAATGCACTGCAGAATTGCAGCAAAACTCCTGAGACAGCACCTTCTAAATAAATGACTACCACCATTTAGGACAAGGGCAGCAGATACATGGGACACCACCACTTAAACATGTCCCTTGAAGACAATCACCATCCTGACTTGGAAATATATCATTGTTCCTTCAGTGTCACTGGGTCAAAATCAGAACTCTGTTCTTAACATTATCGTGGGTTTACCTACCATATATGGATTGCAGAGTTTCAAGAAGTAGATCTTAGCAGGACTTATACACTCAATGGTAAGGTGCTAGGGAGTGTTGCTGAACAAAGAGACCGTGGATGCAGGTTCATAGCTCCTTGAAAGTGGAGTTGTAGGTAGATAGGATAGTGAAGAAGGCGTTTGGTATGCTTTCCTTTATTGGTCAGAGTATTAAGTACAGGAGTTGTGAGGTCATGTTGCTGCTGTACAGGACATTGGTTAGGCCACTGTTGGAATATTGTGTGCAATTCTGGTCTCCTTCCTATCAGAAGGATGTTGTGAAACTTGAAAGGGTTCAAAAAAGAGTTACAAGGATGTTGCCAGAGTTGGAGGATTTGAGCTATAGGGAAAAGCTGAGCAGGCTGGGGCTGTTTTCCGTTGAGCATCGGAGGCTGAAGGCTGACTTCATAGAGATTTATAAAATCATAAAAGACAAGGTCTTTTCCCTGGGGTTGGGGAGTCCAAACTAGGGGACATAGGTTTAGGGTGAGAGGGGAAAGATACAAGAGAGACCTAAGGGGCAATGTTTTCACATAGAAGGTGGTGTGTGTGTGTGTGTGTGTGTGTGTGTGGAATGAGCTGCCAGAGTAAGTGGTGGAGACTGGTACAATTGCAACATTTAAAAGGCATCTGGATATATGAATAGGAAGGATTTAGACGGATATGGGCTGGATTGGGTTGGGATATCTGGTCGGATGAGTTGTACCAAAGGGTCTGTTTCCATGCTGTACATCTCTATGACACCACTGCCTTCAAGAGAATAAGAAACAGGAGATAAATATTCACCCAGTTACTGACACTCAAATCCCATGAGTCAATTTTTAAAAAAACTTCCAACTTCAACCCTAACATTTTTAACGTGTAAAACCAGCTTTGTTTCACAGAAATCAGCATCTTAGCACATTTCAGCTGAACTTCATTTGATGTCATTCATATTTTTCACATCATTTCATGAACAGCTGACAGGAAACCACTTTAACCATGTGTATACTAGTTCTTGTAATCAATAAACTAATTCAAACAAAAACACACTTGTACTACAGCAATCTACCTTTGAAAAAGTCCCTTTTATGTAAATCCTACCACTAATGCACAGACTGTGTACTGCATTAAACATCCCATCTATCAATTCTTCTAATTCTCAAAGTGGAAAGATTGAGTGGTAACCCATCTAACAGATGTGTCCACCATTTTCTGACATCATTTGCACTTTTCTTTTCCACAGCTTTGCACAATGAGATCCAGCTGAACAATGTCAATCACTTGTGTTATCACTTGGATCAAACCAATATATAGCATTACCAGTTCTGTCTCACATGGCTGGCCACAGTTCACAGGCTTCCTACAGAAATTGTATCTAAATATAGAATCTCTAGCGTGTGGAAGCAGGCCATTCAGCCCATTGAGTCCACACCAACCCTCTGCAGAGCATCTCATTCAGACCCATCCCCTATCCTATCAGGTAACCCTGCATTCCCCATGGTGAACACCTTTGAAGTTATACAATTAATCATCTCACACTTATCCAACCTTTGATCTGCCAACTACATGTTGATGGAATGAAGACTCCTCCAGCTTCAAATTACTTCAATGGCTTCATGACTAAAGTCTTCAAGTGAAGTATGGCCTCTGGCCTTTGGCTCCTTCTAATGCTGCAAGTCAGCTCACTATGTTGCATGAATCAGGCCACTGTCATCATCCTCTTTAAAGGGTAGGAATTTATAGGGCCTGATCAATCCGATGCGGTAAAGGAAAGCCATTCCTTGGTCTATCTTGAAGAGTCTAATTTATTTAACAAGATCTAATTTATTATATATTAGCACCTAGTAACCGGTTATAGTGATATGATTGATATTGTTACAAAAGCTTAGAGGAAGACTAGCAAGTAAGTCTGACTCCTTCAAGATCTAAACTGTTCTGCCTATGGTATCATCATATTGGAAGAACTTACAGGACTCCGCAGAGTTAACCATTTCAGGTACACATACAACAGCAGTCACAGTCATCTTGCTGCTGTATCTTAATTTTCCTGGTGATCCCTTCGGGTTCTTATCCATTGTTAGAAATTGGCTGGGATCCAGGATGAACACACAAAGACAATTGAACTGGGTTGGCGTGGTGGCAGGGTGGGGGAGCATCTGGAAGTCTCAGCATTTGCCTAGCAAAGGGAAAACCCAACTGTACAAATTAGTTATCATTGAACTCATCTACATCTAGCTGCAGAAATGTATGAAGGAACTTCTATTTCACAGAAACCGCGCAAGGTAGATTAACTGACATTCAGCTGCTCTACCATAATGTATATTTTCTGTTCCCTGCAATAAACAGCTGACAGGAAACCACAATTAATGCTCTGTGTAGTTTCTAGTAATGAGTTTCAAAGCTGTCATTTAGTGTAAGCAAAATAACCTTTGTTTTTTATCACGGCCGCACATCCCTGAACGTTCTGTTGCTATGAAGACTGTTCATTCTTTCAACAGAGGCATGCTGCTATTTTGATTTCCAATCATGTTTAGCTTTTGTTTTTCCTCTTTCATTCCCAAGAGAAAGCAACAGTTTTTTTTCCATTAGAAACACTCCTGGATCCATTTTCCAAATGGCAAAGTGAAGTATCATTGCTGGGCATGGGCCCCAGACATTCTGGACAATAAAGCATGTTTCCTGATATAAGCAAATTTATTATTGCTGCTCAACTTCACTGGATAGAAACAGTACAGCACAGAAGCAGACCAATTTGCCCATGCCCACCAGATATCCTGAGTCCTGCTTGCCAGCATTTGTCCCATATCCGTCCAAACCCTTCCTAGTCACGTACCTATTCAGATATCTTTTAAATATAATAACTGTTCCAGCCTCCATCACCTCCACTGGCAACTCATTCCATACATGCACAATGATTGACTGAAAAGCTTTCATGTCCATCCTTATCTTTTGAAATCCAAGTTGTGCTATTAGTGGGGAGGCAAGGTGGCTCAGTGGTTACCACTGCTGCCTCACAGCACGAGGGACCTAGGTGTGATTCCAGCCTTGGGTGACTGTCTGTGTGGAGTTTGCATATTCTCCCCGTGCCTGTGTGGGTTTCCTCTGGGTGCTCCGGTTTCCTCCCACAATCCAAAGTTGTGCAGGTTGGGTGAATTGGCCATGTTAAATTGCCCATTGTGTTCAAGGATGTAAAGGTTAGAGGTAAATGTAGGGGAATGGGTTTGGGGGATACCCTTTGAAGGTTCGGTGTGGACTTTTTGGGCTGAAGGGCCTGTTTCCACACTGTAGGGATTCTATAGTTATTCGTCCACGCTATAATTTTTCTCGGTGGAATGTTAACAGAAACCTGAAACTACTCATTATCCAAAATGAACTTGACATGCTTGATATTGAATACACCAAGCAATGCAATTGTACCCTTTAGACAAATCAATTCTGTCTTTGAGCCCTCTGAAATATCATCTTTCTCTGCTGTCTTTAGCTAAAGACACCATCTTTCCTTTTCTACCCTTTCTTATTTTTGTGAGCAACTTGCAAACTAGTATATTTAATCTATCTTATCTTCAGTCAGGCCTCTGTATTGAGATCACATCATAATCCCACGTGAGGTAATTTGTTCCTGTAAATCCCCAGTCTTATGAACTATCCTCTGCGCCTGTGGTGTAACCTGATTTAGCCTTATTTTCTCCCTTACTCTGACTTTGCCTATTAATTGTGATTTGTTGTTCACTGCTATTAACCTTCCTCAATTTCAAGCACAATGGTATTATTTTCTAATATTCTGGTTCTCATATTTCTAGTTCTCACACTCCTGCTGAGTTAATATAAACCCTCCCCTACAGCACTAGCAAAACACCCCACAAGGAACTCAAAAATAAGAACGGTATTAAACTCTAGCGTAATGCATCTCTTGAATAAACTTAAATAAAATGTGTAAAGGACAGTCCGTTCTCAACATACTCATTCCACAAGGATGATAATGGTTAGAATATGTAGATATGTTCCGAGGTTGTTGATCTGAATGATGTATAATCTTGAATTAATCTTGGTGCATGCCTGGCCTCAATTATCTTCAGCTGCTTCATCAATGACCTTCCCATCATAAGGTTAGAAGTGGGGATGCTCGCTAATGATTCCGTGCAATTCATGGCTCCTCAGATACTGAAGCAGACAATGTTCAAGTGCAGCAAGGACTAGACCATATCTAGGCTTGGGTTGATAATGGGAAAGTAACATTCACTTCGGATAAATGCCAGGCAATGACCATATTCTTTAAGAGAGAATTTAACTATTGCCCGCAACATTCAACTATGTTTCCATCACTAAATCCTCCACTGTCAACATTCTATGAGCTCCCATTGAACAGAAACTCAACTGGATAAACAATATAAATACAGTGACTACATAACAGGTAAGAAATAAGGAATACTGCAGTGAGTGACTCATATCCTGACACCCCAAACCTCATCCACCATCTGCAAGGCACAAGTCAGGAGTCGAAGGAATACCATCAATTTGTTCAGGTAAGTGCAGATCCAACAACACTCAGGAAACTTGACACTATCCAAGACAAAGCATCCTCAAACATTCAGGCACTCCATGACAAATACTCAGAAGCAACAATTCGTACCATCTACAAGTTGCACCACAGGAATTCTCCAAAGATCCTGAGACGGCAGCTTCCAAAGCCATGTTCCATTTCATTTCGAAGGACAAGAATGCCTTTCTTGCAATCTCACATATTTCTTTTAAGAAACTCCTTTAAACTAGTGGCTTTGACCATATTTTATGACACCTGGACGATATCTCATTATGTGTCTCAGGATTATTTTGTTGTTTAATGCTCCTGTGATCTGTCTTGGGAGGTTTTATGATATTTAAGGTTTAACTTTATTTTCTTTTGTGGGATGTGGGAGTTGCCAGCAAGACTTGCATCTATTGGCCACCCATAATTGCCCAGGAGAGGGCTTTGATGAGCTATATTTGTGAACTGATTGGGATGTGCGGAGACTCTCTGTACTGCTGGGGACAGGGTTGTTATCACGTTCTTGACTTGTGCTTTGTAGATAGTAGACAGGCTTTGGAAAGTCAGGAAATGAGTTACTTGGCACAGAAATCTGAGGCTCTGACGTGCCTCAGAGAATTTGTGGCTGAGTTAGTTAAGTTTCTGGTCAATGGTGAAAGCCGGCCTTAAGATGTTGATGATTTTGTAGGCTTCGGAAAGTCTATTGCTTTTAAGCTATTTTGGGATTATGCATTTCCACAGCTGCTGTTTCCCCTTTTTTTGAAAAAGAAATTTTAGAGGGTGGAACCTTCAATGAGTCACGATTCTCCACAAACCTTTTTTCCTGTTTATTAGAATTATGGCTTCCTTTGAGTATTACTGTCATTTATTTGAATTTTTTTATCATTGTCATTTATCATTGTTGATCAATGATGAATATGAAATTCAGTCATTGTGAAATACACATAATATAATAAGCGATGGAACACTTTGCACATAACTTTTCTCATACGCTGAAAGCCCAATCTCAGCAAGTGCATTTTTAACTTCAGACCCATATCCACCAACCCGTTTCTCCAACCCACAACACCACTAACCCAGTCAAGGTATGGGGCATTAGTTTGCTGAAGATCTAAAGCAGAACCATAACCCTTTGTGAATGCACCTGTATCTGGTTAGGATGAGATGAGTTTGGGGTTAGATTAGAACTAGCTTTTGAGAGGTGAGTCCACATTCTTAGTATTCGGTTGACAATTTGTACCACCCTCGCATCAGGAAATTGAAATTGACAGTTGCTAAAAGGTTGGACTATCAGATGGTCACAAATAAATGCTTTACCAGCACTGCTTGTGGTCCAAGACAAGCAAAAATGCTTCACCCTCAATTAAACCTGCTACAATCTGCCTACCTCCCCCAATTCCTGGTGACCTCTCTATGTCAACCTATGGCAACACCTCGCAATGACCTCCACTACCCCTGTAATCACATCTTCCTTCATGAACCTTTCTCACCCTGAAATCTGGACTTAACATCCCTACTCAAGTCACTGGATCTGTCACCTCTCCAGTCTTTCCTCTGCTGTGCTTTGAAGCTCTCTTCCCTCTTATCTGTACCACCTCCACCTTCAATCAACATTTCTCAAAGGATCCTGCCTTACATTCTGGCATTTCAAATGTTTTCCAACTACATAAAAGAACACCCCATTCCCTCCCTGCCTCCACGTAAATACTGGGCCTGCCATGAAACCATCAGGTCCTTCTTCACAGAGAAGGACGGAAATTCTGAGTGAATTCTGAGCTGCTTTCAATCACCCCTAAGACTGGGCATCTCAACCAGGCAAAAGATCAAATCATCAATCTCCTTAATTTCTCGGAATCAATGCAACATCTGGAAATGATAATGAAAAAGAACAGAGAAGTGCTTATATAATGAATAATCAGTCAAGGCCATAGTCAGCTCCCAAAATTGTAACTGTTTCAAGTATGGCTGCATTCTCTGAAGTAATCACAACTAATCAGAGTTTTGTTCTTTAATTGTCATACTTCAGCATCACAAGCTATTAGTGCAAACTTACTTCATAATCGCTATCCTTATTAGACACACAGTTTTATATTCAGTTTTCCTTTGGTGACTTTTCCAGCCTCAGTGCTGCTTTAAGTTTTGATCTTCTCCAAATTAGAGCTGGTTTATTCTTCTCCATTCAGTGAGGCAACCAGAAGTAAAATTAGCGTGACAAATTCTGCCAAATGTCTGTTTGGAACAGAATATACTTACTTTTTTTAAATGTTCAGATTCTCTCAAGTTCAAAATTATCGGAGTCCTTGAACTCAGATTCAGCTGTACTGGAGACTTAAGAATGTAACGTAATAACAGTGCACACGCTCAACAATTCTATAAAATCCAACTCTCTGCTCCTAGAATAGAGTTTTAACTTTGCAACACAGAAAGGGCCAATGGGGAAAGTTTTAATGGCCTTATCCAATAATAATAGAAGGCTTCTGTGAATATATGAAAGTAATGTCAATAGTTCAGTGAGAGTAAAAGTAAAGGAAGAAAGTTGGAAAGGATGATCAGAAATTGAGATTTCTGCATTTTTAATCAGCTGAAAGTTTCACCTTTCCCTTTAATCTTTATCATTTTACAATTCAACTTTGAAATTCATAGAAATGAAAAATGCCTTGCCCTTGATGTTGTTTGCAGACGTCAAAATGCCTCTCTCACCTCTTCCCTCGTTCACACACACTGATAAACTCTGCAAGTCATTGCGTGCTTGCAACACTGGTTGGCTGAAGGCCACTCTAAACATTCCGCAACAGATAAAGTAGCTGCTGATAACATCGAAATGCAGCCATTCAGCTTTAGCAATGAGCTAGAAATCTTCAAGGACCAGCCCTGATAAGAATTATTTTGACTTTGTGCAGGATGTTGCTTCTGAAAATGCCAATATTTCTAGCTTGTAATTCCAGACAAACAGAAATGCCTGCGTTTATAATTTAGCAATAGGTGAATGAATGTACTGGCTCATACCATCTGTAATACTCAGTTTGTGTTGACCTCTGTCCTACATATGATTCAACTAAGTCAAACAAGTTTTGGGCTGCAGTATTTTGTACAAGATGCAATGCAATGATTCATTGTATACTGTACAGCTATTGGAAGTCCCTTAGCTCATTTGGCTAGCTGGCTAGTTTGCAATACAAAGTAACATCACTATTTTGGGTTCAGTTCTCACACTGGCTGAGGTTATCATCTGTTGCCTCAACCTCTCTGTGTGTGGGGCTTAGTGGCCCTCAGGTTAAACCATAATCAGTTATATTTCTTTAATGAGAGAGCCCTGGCAAGACTATGGGACCATATAATTGTCACAGTTGATAAAATTCATCTTGCTGTTTTAAGCCGAAAAAGCATGCCTTTTTTCTACTTGTGAAAGGTAATTCTCCTAACTACTCTATTGGTAAAGAAAAACCTAACTAAAAAAAAACAAAGTATACAAGGTGTTTATCTAGTCAGTGCACTACCTCCAGGTTTCATGGGGTTTTTTTGTTTGATCGGTTATGACAGTTTCAAATAACTCATTATGAAAGCATTTGGGATACTATGGTTTGAAAGTCATTTGTTGCTTCATAGATCAATTGATAATTTGTCTATCACAAAATGAAAATCAACACATCACCAAGCCTGCTACAGCAAGATAAATGTTAGCAAATATTGAATTTGCATAATGTATCTTGATACATGCATCATTCACCAAAATTCTTAAAAATGTTCTTAAAAAGTCGAAAACATACAAGAACAGCTGATAATTGCTCGATTTGTTCTTGTTAAGATGTATATTTTATTCATTAAAAAATTGTCCTTTTTCTGATAGAATACTTTTCACTTTGTTATCCCGAGTTAAGAAGAGTTGTATCATTATGCCATGATAACATCAGGATTACCTTTGTACACTCATTACAATTATTAAAAAATTACTCCAAGGCATAGATTTTGTAGAAATTATGGACAGGATTTTCCTGCAGTCTTTTCAACCCCACATCCAAGCTCAAACAGGAATCAGGAGGCCCACACTGCCACTCAGGATTCTTTCCAGTGAGAGCAGTTAATAAACAAAGGGCTGTCTTGTCATCCCATTCACTTGTGAGCAAGCTCTTGAAATCAAAACAATGGGCTTCTGTTCCAAAGGTGATGCCTCGACAAATAAGTGAGGAAGAGGTCCCCCGTGAAAAGTGAGTGCGTTCTCATTAAATTTTATAAACCTAAAATTAAGAAATACCCTTGCAATACAGACCACCACTGCAGAAAGACTCTTTGAGCCCAGCCTTGGTCTAAGGTCCAGATAAATTGTCCTTGGGAATCTGAAGGCTGAATAGAAAATTGCAGTCATGCTACCTCAGTAGACCTTATTTAAGCACATTCCTGATGAAGGGTTTATGTCTGAAATGTTGACTGTCTTGCTCCTCAGATGCTGCCTGACCAGCTGTGCTTTTCCAGCACCACACTTTTCAACTCTGATCTCCAACATCTGCAGTCCTCACTTTCTCAATGTGAAGTTTTGTGTCTGCACATCTGTGTCTTATAAAGGGGAAGATTTTAGGTTGAATACAAACAATTGGATACCAGCAAATGGACATGCAACCTGCCCAGATCATACAAAGACATTACTGCACATGGAACTACATTGCAAATGAGCTGAAAACCAGCTCTGATCAATGGATGGCATATTAAATCATCCACAAAAAGAGCAAGGAAGCAAACGCCGATAAGCATAACTAAATGCTGATGTTGAGTGACTGCAACCAGCTGCAAAACAATCAAATTGTCAACCAGGAGCAACAGATATATCTCCAGATGGCTATATGATCAGGAGATCAGGGTAAGTTGTCAAATCTTCAATGAGTCAAATTGAAATATTGGTTGTTGGCCTTGTAAAGTCTGTTTTTAACTGTTTGTGCACTTATTGAAATGACAAAATAAGCGCATGTAAAAACATACACATCTGATGGGCATAATGTTTCTATCTTTGGAGAAAGGGGATATTGTGTTATGGCATACAGTTAGTCAGTCAGTATACATTGTTGGGGAGGCAATGCGATATTATCACTAGGTTATTATTCCAAAGACCCAAGTAATGCTCTGGGGTCCTGGGTTCAAATCCTGGCATGGTAGATGGTGGAATGTGAATTCAATAAAATATCTGGAATTAGCAGTCTAATGGTTTTTGTGAAACCACTGTTGATTGTTGGAAAAGCTCATATTTGAGAGGGAAACTGTTCTCCTTAGCTGGTGTTATGGACCAGGCCAGGCTCAATCAAAATACTTTATTAAGGTAGCCCAGACCCTGACTTTTTACTTTTGTAATGGCAGGTGTAAAGTGGATATTCCAGAAGTGATGTAGCTGGTCAAAACATTCAGTTTTAACTAAAACAATTTAAACAATTCGGATGAAACACAAAAGAAAACAGAATTTTGAATAACAATGTATTTGAAAACGCAACCAACACAATAGCACAACTTAATGAAGCAGTTCCAATCCTTAAAACATCCTGTAAATACATCCCTTGGCAAAAGGTAATTTCAAACACAGGTTCTTACAGGGAGGGGAGATTTCAGAGAGAACACTCAGGCCAGACCTCTGTTGAAGGATGGAAACTCTTTTTCCTGTAGCTGCTTCTCTCGGTGCCCATCAGTTTTTCCGACTCCCTGCTAAAAAGTAAACCAAACTATAAAAAAACCTGAACTGGAAGAACTGGCCACTCCATTGCTATTGTCTTCAAGTAGCCATTTCCAGACATATCAGAACCACTGCATTTATGACCCCTGTTGAAAAAAACCAACAGCAACATAACCTTGTTAAAGGGGCAACATCATCACACTGGCCTGTCCTACGTATAACTCCAGACCCATATCAATACAATACCCAGTAGACTGTGACTGCCTTCTGGGCAAGAAGGGATGGGCAATAAATACTGACTTAGACAGTGACACCCACATTCTGTGAATGCTTTTTTTAAAAAAGAGACATGCATGTCAACACTATATGCATTATGTATCAAGGTCTAAGACTCCATCTTAACTTGGGCTACTTAAAGCATGGAAGCATGTTCATTTGTAATCTAAAAGGTTAATTTTAGCCCAGAAATACTTGTGTCTATGACTGTAGTACTGGCATTTTTAGTGAGCTATACAGAATCATCTGTTGGATCTTTCAATACCACACTGCCCATATCCAATTCTCATGTTTTGAAGGATCACGAAAGCTGCATCAGGTTAAGCTATCCTGTTGGAGCCAATAGGCATATAATTTCTTCAGTGACTTTCAGTACAAATCAGAAAGGAAGGCATAAACAGATAGTATCTCTCTAAAACTTTTCAATGGATAATGACTAAGAATGGGATTTGCACTTTGTTAACAATATTATCACATGCGAATATTTCGAGCTCTCTCATACATAGCTGCATCCTATGTTAGTGGCATTTCGTAGTCACTTGAGTAACGGCAATAATGAAAGTGATGGGTCTATTTTTAGCGTGCTGCTAAAAATGGTGTGACGTTCACCACGAAATGTTTCATCAAATGGGAGTCCGACAGTATTGAAATGAAACAGCTATACTGGGAATCAGTATGCAATATAAAGAGAATCTGAAGGTTCAATTTTATTATTGGTAGAGGTTGCAGAAATTATTTTCAAGCTACTGGTCAGCTTTCTAAACAAAGGATTTTGATCTGCTTTCAACTAGGACAGACTGGTTATGGGGGGCGGGGATGTACATGTACGCTGACGATCCAGTTGGAAAGCAAGCAGAAATTTCATCAGAGCAAAGATATAATACCATAATCTGATGTAGTGAGCCCTTCACCTGAATTTTGTTACATGAAATGTATGCATTGTATTAATTGTTGTGATTGTTGAGCTATGTCGATGGCTTTATGACAACTTGCAGATGTATTGCTATTGGTTTGACCTTGGATACAGCTGTGATCTTTACATAATCGTTGAAGTCTGAATGCTTGGCATTTCACGTGCAAACTTCATAAAATTAGCTTCAGACAAAGTGCTACAATTTTATATTTATTCTATCACTTTTATAGATTAGAAAATTTGTACTTACATGTCACCTCATCTCCCAGGATGTAAGCACAGTTTTAACATCAACATAAACAATAATATAACTCAAATATGAAGGACATTTAGGCAAAAGCATGACACTGTTACCAGAAGACAGTCTCATAGCGCTGAGCTTTTCTGCCCCAACAGTATACTGCAATGTTCAAAAAAAACGTTCACCTAGGGATAGCTTAACTGGCAATGTGATGCCTCTGAATGCAATTCTTTCAATGTATATTGTTGTTAGAACTGAGATTGGAAGATGCACCAATTTTCTAGTTTCGCTCTTTCAATGGTCACATTTTAAATTTAACCCAAGTAGTTAAGTAGCTAAAAACCTAAAGTTTAGGTTGTTTCTGTTTAGCATTAGAAATAATTCTTTCATCAACAACACATAATTAGTTGATTACAAAGAAAGAATACTCAAACAAATATACACAGATTATTGACAAAATGAGTTTAGCCTGTGCAAAGACTGACATGTTCATCTTCTGATATTCTAAACTTAACATGAGATAAGTATAACGGAACAAACAATGGTCGAATATGCCACAGAATACATCAAATAGTAAATGTGATCAAACAGATTCCATTGATTTTTGCAACAATTCTACCTCCTCTGAGACTAATGACATTAATGGTAAAGAAATCTTAATGAGTCTTTGCAAGGGATTATGATCCTTTATTATTGCAGTGCTGATCAGTTGCAATACATCTACATGGTATAATGAAGCCATCAGCATAATCCAACATTCACAACAATGAATACAATGCACTAGCTTTACATAACAAAATTCAGGTAAAGTGCTCATTACAACACAATATAGTATTATACCTTAGTAAATCCCTGAAAAGCAATTCTGTCACAGACTGTTTCACTGACCAGTCACATTGAAAAATTCCTGGGACAACGCTTCCCTGAATTTCAAGTCATAGAGACGTACAGCACGAAAACAGACCTTTGGTCTAACTTGTCCATGCTGACCCGATGTCCTATATAAATCTAGTCTCATTTGCTAGCACTTGGCCCATATGCCTCAAAACCCTTCCTATTCATATACCCATCCAGATGCCTTTTAAATGTTGCAATTGTACCAGCCTCCAACACTTCCTCTGACAGCTCATGTGCCACCCTCTGTGTGAAAAAGTGCTCCATAAGTCCCTTTTAAATCTTGCCCCTCTCACCCTAAACCTATGCCCTCTAGTTCTGGACTCTCCCACTCAGGGAAAAGAGCTTGTCTATTTATCCTATCCATGTCCTTCATGATTTTTTTTATCTTCTAGAAGGTCATCCCTCAGCCGTTGACACTCCAAGGAAAACAGCCCCAGCCTATTCAGCCACTCCTTATTGCTCAACCCCTTCAACACTTGCAATATTCTTGTAAATCTTTTCTGAACCCTTTCAAGTTTCACAACTTCCTCTCTATAGCAGGGAGACCAGAATTCCAATTCCAAAGTGGCCTAACCAATGTTCTGTACAGCCACAACATGACCTCCCAACTCCTATACTCAATGCTCTGACCATAAAGGAAAGTACACCAAACACCTTCTTCACTATCTTATCTATCTGCAACTCCACTTTCAAGGAACAATGAACCTGCACCCCAAGGTCTCTTTACTCAGCCACACTCTGCAGGACCTTACTACTAAGTATATATATCCTGCCCTGATCTGCCTTTCCAAAATACAATATCTCACATATATCTACATAAAACCCCAAATGCTACTCCTCAGCCCATTGTCCCATTTCACTGGATCCCATTGTACTCTGAGGTAACCTCTTCCCTGTCCACTACATTATTTTGATGTCATCTGCAAAATTACTAACCATACCTCGTACGTTTACATCCAAGTCATTTATATGAATGAAAAAAACAGTGGACCCAGCACCAATCCTTGTGGCACACCACTGGTCACAGGCCTCGATTCTAAAAAGCAACCCTCCACCACAACCCTCGATCTTCTACCTTCGAGCCAGTTCTGTATCCAAATGGCTAGTTCTCCCTGTATTCCATGAGATCAAACCTTGGTAACCAGTCTTCCATGAGGGACCATGAAGTCCATATTGATCATGTCCACCACTCTGCTCTCATCAATCCTCATTGTTACTTCTTCAAAAAACTCAGACAAGTTAGTGAGACATGATTTCCCATGAACAAAGCCATGTTGACTGTCGCTAATCAGTCGGCAATAGTTCCTGAAGAAGGGCTCATGCCCGAAACGTCGATTCTCCTGCTCCTTGGATGCTGCCTGACCTGCTGCACTTTTCCAGCAACATATTTTCAGCTGTCGCTAATCAGTCCTTACCTTTCCAAATATGTGTAAATTCTGTCCCTCAGGATTCCCTCCAACAACTTGTCCATCATTGATGTCAGACTCACCAGTCTATAGTTCCTTGACTTTTTCTTACCATCTTTCTTAAATAGTGGCACCACATTAGCCAACCTCCGGTCTTCCGGCAGCTCACCTATGAATATCAATTCTTGGAAAGTGAATTCCAGCATTTACTCACTGGCTTTTCACAAATGACAAGCTTCACTAAGCCATTGATTGGTTTCCTGAACTTTAATGTCACCACATAGAACAATACATCTGCTCTAAGATTTCCCTGACACTTAACTACACAGGATCTGTGTTGTTCACTTGCTTTAGCAGTACAGGTACCAGGAATCTTGCCTAGCCTTGACTCTGCTTCTTTCTCTCTCATTACACACTGTCTTCTTGTCTCAGTTTTGAACCTCTGTTCAAATTATAGAATCATATAATTTGACAATACAGAAGGCCATTTGTCCCATTGTGCCTGTACCAGCTCCTGAAAAAGCTATCCAGCTACTGCCACTCTCCAGCCCTCTCTGGCTAGCCCTTTAACGTCATACTTTCAAATATGTATCCAGTTGTCTTTTAAAACCTCATACAGAATCAGCCTCCACTACTTTCCAGGGAAGCATTGCAAACCCGAACAATTCTCCAAGTAAAGAGCTTTCTTCTCAGCTCACTCCAAGATCTCTTGCTGACCATCTTGATATTGTGACCCTTAGTTACCCTTCGGTGGCCCCAAACTGTCCTCAGTGACTTAACGCAGGTCTTGCAACAGCTCTCACAGTTCACAATTGTAAGACACAGAATTTATAGAAAAAGTACTCCACAACCTCCTGGTGAAGGAGCAGTGCTCTGAAAGCCAGTGCTTCCAATTAAACCTGTTGGACTATAACTTGGTGTTGTGTGATTTTTAACTTTATACACCCCAGTTCAACACCGGCATCTCCATATCATTGCTAGGCAGAATTGAATGAAACTAGTATTTCAAACTGTCAAATGTAGCATTGTTGACTTTCTCAGTAAGCCATGAATGTAAAAATGTTGACTGAGTGCTGGATCCTGCGACAGAAACTGATACAACAAAAACAGAATTCATCACAATCCATAGAATTACATTGGTCATAGCATGACATAACAGCTGACAACGTAACACAATTTGCAGGCCAAGGATAATTTTAGACAGGTAGTGATGCCAACAGTTAACTGCAACATAACGAATATTTGCTATGACGTTTGTAGGCACAGACGTTTATTAGAAGTTTATTGATATTTTCATTGACTGAAAATACCATTTAACAAGATTTCAAGCATAGTATTAGAATAATTGTTGTGGTTCTGTTCGCCGAGCTGGGAATTTGTGTTGCAGATGTTTCGTCCCCTGTCTAGGTGACATCCTCAGTGCTTGGGAGCCTCCAGTGAAGCGCTTCTGTGATGTTTCTTCTGGCATTTATAGTGATTTGTCTCTGCCGTTTCCGGTTGTCAGTTCCAGCTGTCCACTGCAGTGGCCGGTATATTGGGTCCAGGTCGATGTGCTTATTGATTGAATCTGTGGATGAGTGCCATGCCTCTAGGAATTCCCTGGCTGTTCTCTGTTTGGCTTGTCCTATAATACTAGCGTTGTCCCATCGAACTCATGTTGCTTGTCATCTGCATGTGTGGCTACTAAGGATAGCTGGTCATGTCGTTTCGTGGCTAGTTGGTGTTCATGGATGTGGATTGTTAGCTGTCTTCCTGTTTGTCCTATGTAGTGTTTTGTGCAGTCTTTGCATGGGATTTTGTGCACTACATTTATTTTGCTCATGCTGGGTATCAGGTCCTTCGTTCTGGTGAGTTGTTGTCGGAGAGTGGCTGTTGGTTTGTGTTCTGTTATGAGTCCTAGTGGTCGCAGTAGTCTGGCTGTCAGTTCGGAAATGCTCTTGATGTATGGTAGTGTGGCTAGTCCTTTGGGTTGCGGCATGTCCTCGTTCCATTGTCTTTCCCTTAGGCACCTGTTGATGAAATTGCGCAGGTATCCGTTTTTGGCAAATACATTGTATAGGTGTTCTTCTTCCTCTTTTTGCAGTTCTGGTGTACTGCAGTGTGTTGTGGCCCTTTTGAATAGTGTCTTGATGCAACTTCTTTTGTGTGTGTTCTTTTCCTTATCCTTGGAGGGCCTCCTGGGGTGTTTTAGCACTGGGTCAGGTTCCGTACGGGTGGCGTGTAACGATGGGAACTAACCACTTGCACCAGTGGCATCCCTCTAGAGTTTCACTTCCTCCTTTTGGTGGCAAAGGTAGCTATATCTGTCATGTCCATCTCGGATTCTGAGGACTTGTCCCACTTAGCAGATAGGGGGAACCAACAGGATCTGACGGTCTCTAAGTATTCTGAGGAGCCAGCATGGTTTGCTCCCACTCCATTTACAAGTTTGCAGCTTTCATGTGATCCATGTGCTTGTTCAGGATCACCACTTCATACGTCACTTCAAACCACATACGTCACTCGACCCGATCTCAGGTCGACCATGTCTCTCACTCATGTGGAGCTATTTCTGTGATTCTTACACCAAACGTCATCCCCTGAATCAAACTGTCTCTCATTTGGCACAGCCTTGGGTCTGGGATTGGTGTTCCAGATTCTGTTTCACTCTCACTCTACTCCTGCACCTCCCCCTCCTCCCCCCGCAGATCCAGAAGATCAGATGTAGTCAGGGCAAAGTCTTCTCTCCATTAGCAGCTCTGCTGGTGCTATCCCTGTAGCTTCATGTGTGGTGGTGCTGTAATCAAATAAGAACAGCGACAGCTTGTTACATAGCAAGGTTGTAAGCTGTTTCTTCAAGTCAACCTTCAATGTTTGGACTGCTCTTCCTGCCAGGCCATTGCATGATAGAAAGTATGGAGCTTTCCTTATATGTCGACTTTAGGAAATACCCAATTCCCTGCTGGTAAACAATGGCATGTTATTTGTGTACAACACTTCTAGGACTTCCTGTGTTAAAAGAAGATGGGCATAATATTTCAATCATCATCCCATTTCACAAATGGGCCCTATGCACGTCCAACATAGTGGGCAATTACAATGACTAAGAACATTGAATTCATGAAAGGACCTGCATACTCAACGTACAACTAAATTCAAGGTTTACCTGCCATTCTCATTGATGGGGGAAGGGGGGAGCTGCTGGTGGTAACTTTTATCCTTGTTGGCACACCGGGCGCTGCCCCACCCATACCACTATGTCTCCATCCAGGCCTGACCACCAGATATAACTTCGGGGGAAGTGAGGACTGCAGATGATGGAGACCACAGTTGAAAAGTGTGGTGCTGGAAAAGCGCAGCAGGCCAGGCAACATCCGAGGAGCAGGAGAATCAACGTTTCGGGCATAAGCCCTTCTTGCCAACATCTTCATTTTGGAAACTCTTAGAAGGCCCAGGTAGAATCCAGCCAGCATCTGGCAGCGACCTTTGCTCAGGGCAATTACTCTTTCTTCCGATAACAATATGCTGTCCTCTACTGTAAGCTGGTCTCTCTGGATCCAAAAAGGCTTCTCTTTTAAATGCAATAGTCCTTGGCTTCCCCCATCACTACTAGCTGTTTCTATTTTGCCAGGACCCAATCTTTCTGCATTCAAAGTCTGATATTGTCAGCTGTGACTGGCATGTGTCCCAAAAATTTAATACCATTGCAGACACTTCAACTGGAGGTACCAGCTGGTTGGATCTGCTAATGGGAGGTGGCTCAATCCATCTGCAAAGTCACTACTTGGCCTCCCAGATGGTGCTCTAACACATAACTAGAAGCATTTTATATTAGTGCCCACCACTGAATGTGGATTCAAGCTATGGGTGGCACTGCCTTGTCCTCCTTAAGGAAACAAGAGGTTTGTAGTCCATAATTATCACAAATTTCACCCATAAAGGTAATGATGGAACTTTTTGAATTCAAATATGACCACCAATTCTTCGTTCTCTATCTGAACATATTTATGCTCTACGTTAGCCAATGTCCTGGATGCATATGCTATTGGGCTTCTCCATTGGGCCACCTATGACACAATACTGCCCTGATGCCATACAGTGAGGCATCATATGTCAATATCAAATCTCACAGATGACAACTGTTCATTGAAAGCTACAGTATGTCTCTGCAAACATTTCTAATGCTGATCCTTTTTAAAGAGTTGATGCAAAGGTGCCAGTATGGTGGCCAGGTTATGTATGAACTTTCTATCATAATTTACCAGTTGTAAGATCCTGGACTGACATGGGTGCCAGGGAAAATTTGATCGCCCTCAATTTATCTTCCAACGGATATAGCCAAGTCTTGTTGAATCTGTAGCCCAAGTAGGTCATGTGGAGAACACACATTTTCCTCTGGTATGGCCTTGGGAAAATGTCTTAGGACTACATCAAAGTTCTAAGTGTTTCTTATTCATTTCGCCACTTATTAGAGTGTCATTAAGGAAAATAGTGACCTGAGATAGACCTTGCGAAATATTCTCCATCGTCCCAAAATTGTTAAGGCTGACGAAACCCCAAATGGCAGTTTCGTCCATTGGTATTAGATTTTAGGGATCTTAATTGTAGCAGACTTCTGGGAATCCTTGTCTAACCACAATTGCAAGTACACATGGCTAGCGTCCAGCTTCAGGAAAGACCGCACACTCTGCCAGTTTTGCGCATAAGTCCTCTGTGTAAGGGATTGGATAATTATCCAACTGCACAAAGTGGCATGCTGTTTATTTAAAATCCTCACTAAGATGGACTGACCTGTCAGGCTTCAACATTGGACAGCATTGGTCGTACCATTCCATAAATTGGATGGTTTGATGATTCCTTCACTTGCCAGCCTCCTGAGTTCTGCCTCTATTTTTGCCCATAAGCCAAATGGCACTGGGCAAACCCTGCAGAATCATGGAATTGCTTCCTAGTCAGCATGCAAGGTGGCTTTGGCTCCTTTGATCGTCCCCAGACCTTCCTGGAAGGTTTCCGTGTATTTAATTAGGACTTCACTCAGGCAGCCTTTTTACAATTGAAAAGTGTTGCGCCAATCTAGGTGAATCTCTCACAACCAATGACACCCCATCAAGCCTGGGCCCAAACCTTTTACTACAATCAGTGGTAACTGAACCAGCTCCTTTTCCTAAGTTTTTTCAGAACTGAATTTATATCCTTAGTCTGTAAAGGTTCTCCGGTACATATTCTCAACGTAGCCAAGATCTTGCACAAACTTCAGAGCTGCAGTATGGAGTGAATTTTATTAAAAACTAATGATCAGTGATATCGCCATGGTAGTTTCAACCTTAATTAAAATCAGATTACCATTTAACCTGATGTTTGTTTTGAGGAGTTCTGATTTGGATGTTGCTAAGCAATTTAGCTCTTCCAAACCAGACATAGGTGGATGTTCCAGAGTGTGCACTCTCCAGCATACCCTCTTGGATACTGCCCTAAGATTTACCTCACTCAATTTATGTCTAGTAAGCGTCTTTAGCTGTCTCAAGTCTGCAAAATGGGTAGCAACTACAATTGCTTGCCGGCCTGGATCATGAAGGAGATTTTAACTGTTTGGCCGTGGCTTGGCTTTGTTTTTGGAGTTTTGCTGTCGGCCAATCTAGAGTCCCTCTGATCAGGATATGTCCTGAGTGAGGACATGCAGTTGCCTGCACTCAAGTGGTGTTCCATAAGCTCAGTCAGAATGGTGAAGGTGTCAACTTCCTTTGGAATACCCCACATCTCTTATGCTGAACATTTTCCAATGGTAGACAGTTGTAGCACCTGTTTGAAGTCCAGTTGGGCTTCAGCTAGTAGACTAAGAACTTAAGGGTTAAACCAAATGCAGATATTTCTGCCAATTTCTTAACCAAATCAAAAATCCCAATAGGGTTTCCTCTGGTTGTCAAATTACTGAGTAAAAATGATAGCATTGCAGAGTTAGATGCAGCTTTGGGTCATAATATTTCTTAACTCTTGTCTGTCAATTTTTGAAAAGTGTTAGTATCTGGTTCCTCAAAGTTAGGCTCCAAACAGAAATAGGTGTGGCTCCACCTATTTCTCTCAGGAGAATTACTTGTTGCATTTCATCTACCACAAAATTGTTTGCCTGAAAATATAATACATTCTTTCCACATACTGGGTCCAGTCCTTGAAGGCAGGGTCAGAAGAGGTGAGCTTCACAAACAAAGGCATAATGTAAGAAATGTTTAAACCAACTCAAAGACAAATTTTGTTAGCAAATTTCTTCAAGAAAAAAGGTTATTCCTGTTGCCAATGAAGTCACAGTTTATTTACACATGCATAGTTCTTGACTTTGGTACTGCCTCAGAGCTAGATACTAGAGACTGTCAGTATTTCTGACACACATCCTTTTTTTTATTATTACCCCCACATTATGGCCTAACTGCAGTAGTGGTTATATTTCCCTAGCACCCATGGTGTGTGTGTGTGCGGGTGTGAGACACTGTGAAAAACAACAGGTGTACAAATCTTTATTTAATTCCCACCACCAGGAAGAAAGAAAACACCCGAGTGGCCAGGGACAAGCAGTGCCCTTCTTAGAGGCACTGATCAAACAGTGAAGGGGAGGGCAGGGATTAAATCAAAATAGGGACGGAGGGGGAAATAATACACTTCATTCCCTGCATCACATCCTTTTTATTTGTCAGCCAGGGCTCCCTGAGTGGGGCTGTTAATCTGGTCCAATCAGGGAACTCATTCTATAAGATCCAGCTGGCTGACTTGATTTTGATCACTACAACACAATCAGAAATCTCCTGCTATGGCTATATGTTACACAATCCAATAAGTGGACACTTAATTCTTCAAGAATCAGTCCAATATTATTCCCAGTTCCCGTGGCTTGTTTGCTTTTCTTTCCACAGTTTATAAGCCGAGAACCAACTTTTACCACGTGGGTTAAACTGAAATGTACTTCCCTATAACCCAATCTAGGTGATTACCCCAGCCTCTACACTGGCTCAAAAGATATGCTGGAGGTTGAGGATGAGAAATATGACAGAGGTAGGATAGGAAGCGATGCTGGCATCTTGTTGTTTTTAAACCTGTCAAACTTACCTATTGCTGTTGCTTTTATTTAAGTGAAATAAAATGAGCATATCTTCAGTCAAATCAACAATTGAAATACAGCATTTCAGGGTAAGGAGCAAAATGAGCAAGGATTAAAGATACTGATATAAATCTTTTAAAAGGAACAAAGAACAAGAAACTCATTGCTCACATGAAGTTTGTTTCACATTATTCTAGCATCCTGAAAGAGTGGTGTTCAACTCATTCTTAGGTATTTTGTGAGCAAGACACAGAGTCAGAGTCATACAGCAGATCCTTCAGTCTAACCAGTCCACGTCAACCAAGTTCCCAAACTAAACTAATCCCAAACGCCTGCACTTGGCCCATGTCCCTCTAAACATTTCTTATTTGTGTATTTATCCAAATGTCTTTTAAACATTGTAACATCTGCATCCGTCACTTTCTCTGACGGTTTATTCTACACACAAACCACTGTGTAAAAAAATTGCCCTTTACGTCCTTTTTAAATCTTTCTCCTCTTGCCTTAAAAATATGCTCCTTAGTTTTGAACTCCCCGACCCGCGAGAAAAAAAATCCCTTGTTATTCACCCTACCTGTGCCCCTCAATAAGGTCGCACCTCAACCACATATGCTCCAGTGACAAAAGTCCCAGCCTTTCCAGTCTATTTTTATATCTCAAACACTCCATTGCCAACAACGTCCCGGTCAAATGTTTCACCAGTCAGAATTCAATACGGATTTTACAGATTCAAGCACTCCACATGGCAAAAGCCTACTATGTCAGTTGTCAACACAAAAGTAATAAAATACTTTTTAAAAATGTGGAAACCACACAAAAGACTCATTGGCAAGTGAAATGAAACGGCCTTTTATTTATTTTATCTTTGTTCTGCGTTCTTATTTCATTAAAGATCGCAGCAGCTGGCCGAGCTGCTCAAAACTGACAAAGTACAACATTGTTTGACTGCCAGGAACTGTCACTAACTGCTGATTCACAAGACCATAAAATCGTGCTTGTGCTCCTCAGAATGACTGAAGGCTTCCAGCTAGGAATTAATTTCCAGGAAAAATCAAGTTAACCTACGGACAGAGGATTAATAAGTAAACTACCTTTTGTTGCTCCTGTCTCTTACATTCTTGGTGCTAAAATGATTAAGGAAAATGTGAGTGGTGTTGTCTGGTAGGTAGAAGATCATCCATGCACATATTGATTGGAGAGACTGCTCAAAGAGTTGCTCCTATTTCTTAATTCTTCCATTTTTATTACTTACCTGGGTTATGCCAGAATGGATTTAAGACAACTATAAGTAACAAGTTGGAAAGAAATAAACACAAAATGAGTAAGCTAGGTGCAGTATTACTGGCCATCATTAACATGTCAATTGGTCTCATCCATAAACACGCCCAATGGAAAAGATTGGGGAGTACTATCACATTGTCTCACCAATTAAAGTTGAACTGGTATTAGGCAGGCTGTTATCCCCCAGCCCCCCATGACCCTCAAAAAGGAAGCAGGAACCCAGTATATGTATAGGCCCAATGGAAAATGGACTGTGGTCCATTTTACCATGGATTCCTTCCTACTTCTCCAAGCTGGATGGTATGGTGCTCAGTGGTTAGCACTGTTACCTCACAGCACCAGAGACCTGGGTTCAATTCTTGAGCGACTGTCTTTATGGAGTTTGTATGATCTCCCTGTGTCTGTGTGTGTTTTCTCTGGATGTTCTGGATTCCTCCTACAGTCCAAAGATGCACAGGTTAGGTGCATTGGCTATAATCCATAATCCAAGATGTGTAGGAGAGGTGGATTGCTGTGGGAAATGGTAAGGTTGGGGATGTGAGTCTGGGTAGGATGCTCTTCAGAGATTCGCTGTGAACTTGTTAGGGCAAATAGCTTGTTTTCACACTGTAAGGACTCCATTCCATGTGAGGTGACTGTCAGCAAAATCACAGTGGCAGCCCAGAGTGAATGTTTTGAAAGCAAACAGAAGGTTGTTGTGGGGAAAATTGCCAGCCTGAGTCAGAGTTGGGGTTCAATGACAGAGTTTATGGTACAAGGAAATACCAGAGCTCCGGGGAAAGAAAGACACAAACATCACAGTGGTCAGCTGTGAGTCTTCTCTCAACTCAGAGCACATGTCAAGATACTTTTATACATTTTGTAATATAATAAGTCTCTGTTACATGGTTTGTTTATTCTAGGCATAGCAGAATCATTAATAGTTTCGATGCAGTCATTGTCAGTTCCAGCGCAGCCTTTGTTAATTTCAGCATGGTCATTTTCAGTTTCAGCGCAGACATTGTCAGTTTCAATGTCTGCACAGAAGTCCATTACTGTAGTAATGGGAGCTAATCGCTCTTCTTGAGAAAGACGATTACTGCAGCCCTGGCTTTTATCGCTCTGTATTGAGTCCACATCAGACTGTTAGCATTTCTATCAAAGGTATTAGCTGAACCCAGACACTTTGGCTGTCAGTATACACTACTCATGTGCATTCTCTCCCTCAACCATCTCAAAACTAATCAACTAGGTTGTGAGTGCATTGTGATGGGATTCTGGTGGCCCTGGGCAGTGTCTGTGTTCACTCTGCTGTCTCTCTCCATATTGTGGTCCAGCAGCCATCTTGTGTGTCAAGTGGCCAACTTATGACTCAGCAGCCATCTGATGTGTGCATGTGCCTGGTGTTACCCTGCTCAGTGCCATCTCCCACTTCACACCCGCCTTTGTGTTAAAGGAGGCAACTTCTAAGATCTCCCGCAGACTCCCAATTCACATGTAGAGGTAGGTCATCTCTAGGAGCTCCTCCTGCCAAGAGATATTATGGAGTCCTAATTTCATTGGGGGTTCTGTCATGGTGACACTCACTGCTGGTACAGTTCTCGTCAGTTGTGCCTTACAGCAGAGCTTTAAACACCTGAGGCCCACACAGAATACCAGCATGATTGAATACCAGAATGAGGAGAACTATCCTGTGTACCAAATAGGGGCCCCAAGATTTACCTGGCAACCAATTTAGTCAGCTGTCTGTAATTGCGGCTCCCTGTCAAAAAGTATCCAGCTGGTCTCAGATATTCTTGATGGCTTCTGTAATGTTAAAGGAGGCATGAGTGATACAATTGTCACCAATAATTGTACCAACTTACTCTTGCTATGCTAATTGATAATCGACCGCGTAATGTGCCTGCTGTGTGTGGAGTCTGAGTTCAGCCAGCTCTGTATTAATTGCTTCCAGAGCTTTTGAGGTAATATTGCCTATGATAGTCAGGCCACATACAAGGAATTTTGGTTTTTAGCGCTGACAACCTCTGCTATGCCCCCCAAAGATAGAGATCCTAAGAATCCATATCTTGGGATCTCTATCCATATCCATTCAATTGGCATTCCTCATTGCTAAATTAACCTGCATATCAACCGTAAGAGAATCCTAAACTAATGCTCCCACATCCCTTTGCACTTCAGGCATCTGAAGCTTTTCCTCATTTCGAGAATAATCTATGCCTCAAACAAAGTGTGTAACTTCACACTTTCAAACATAATATTCCATTTGCCACTTATTTTCCCACTCTGCTAGCTTGTTAAAGTCCTTCTGAGGTCCCCACTTCCTCAATGCTACCTTTCCCTCCATCTACCTTTGTGTCATCTACAAACTTAGCAACAATGCCCTCAGTTCCTTTGTCCAGATCATTAATGTATAACGCGAATAGTTTAGTCCCAACATTGACTCCTGCAGAACTCCACTCCTCACCTGCTGCCTTCCTTCAGTAACACCTTGCCAGTTGAGCTCTCAATCAACAGCTAACCAGAGACCCTGAAAAAAATCCAGTCTCTGCCTTACTCCTTAAACCAGAGCATCCCACTCAGCTCAAACATCAGAAAGGAGAAAGTGAGGTCTGCAGATGCTAGAGATCAGAGCTGAAAATGAGTTGCTGGAAAAGCGCAGCAGGTCAGGCAGCATCCAAGGAACAGGAGATTCGACGTTTCGGACATAAGCCGACTTTCCTCATTCCTGAAGAAGGGCTCATGCCCGAAACGTCGAATCTCCTGTTCCCTTGGATGCTGCCTGACCTGCTGTGTTTTTCCAGCAACACATTTTCAGCTCAAACATCAGAAAAACAGACATTGTGCAGGGAAATTATAAAGAGCAATTTAGGCTAACCTGAAACTGCTTAAGAGCTGATGGTTTAAAATAAAATCAGTTCACATGCAAAGCATCTTACTCATATTATCTTGCAATGAAAACCAACATACCATTTTCCTTCCTCGCTGCTTGCTGCAATTATATACTTACTTTCAGCGACTGGCACAAGGACAGCTAGATCCCTTTGCACACTAATTATTCACAATCTCTCACTATTTAAATAATAAACTTGCCATTCTGTTTTTTCTGATCAAACTAGGCAACTTCACATTTATCCTTGTAAAACTGCACATGTCATGTACTTGTCCACTCAACATGTCCACATCACCCTGAAACCTCTTTAGCAAGTCTGGTTTTGTGTCATCAGCAAACATTGGAAATATTAGCATTGACTCCCTCATCCAAATGATTTATCTTTGCTGTGAATAGCTGATGTCAAAGATCTGAACAACTGCACTATCCCATTTGTCACCTCTGTCCACTTCAAAAAAGACCTGTTTATTCCTACTTGCAGTTTCTGATCTGCTCACAATTTTTGAATTCATGCCAGTATATTACCACCAATCCCATCTCCTTTGATTCTGCGTAAGAATACTTTATGTGGGATTTTATCAAAACTTCTATAAGCATCCATAAATACACCATGTCCAATAGTTCTCCCTCATCTATTCTATTATTTACATTCTCAAAAATCTCACTAAGTTTGTCAAATATGAATTTCTTTTCATAGATCCATGTTGACTTTAAGTGTCCAATTATCATATCCTTTATAATACACTGAACTCATTTTCCCTAATTCTCATTTTAAGCTGACCAGTCTATAATTTCCAGTTTCTTCCCTCCCTCCATTTTTAAACAGTGGGTGACATTTGCTATCCTGTAATCTGCAGAAATATTCCAGAACATACAGGATTTTGGAAGATGACAACAAATATTCATTATTTCCATGCCCAACTCATTACTCAAAGATGCAGATTAGCAGACCCTTGGATTATTCTTTTTTTTGCCACACATTTCTTTTTAAATGAGTATTAATTTATTTCAGTTCCTTCTTCCTAAGAGATTGTTGCTTCCCAAGAACTTGTGGAAAGTTTTTGTGTCTTCATCAATGAAGATGCAATGAAACTAATTGTTTACTTTCTGTCATTTTCTTGTTCTCTATCATCAACTCTCATGTTTCAGTCCTTAAGGGGCCTATAGTTTTCTTCACACATACATATAGAAGCTCTTACCATCTGCTTTTATGTTCCTTGCATGTTTACTCCTCTGTTCTATTTTTTTCTATTCTTCATTACCTTTATGGATCTTCTTTTTGGAATTCTAAATAATTGCCAATAATCAAGATTACTACTTTATTTGAGCAACTCCTCTTTGGATCTAATACTATCCTTACTTTGTTAAAAATAGTGGGGTCGCTTTTCCAATTGCCTTCTTTCAACAAAAGGAATGCACAGCTGCTGAAATGCATGCATTTGTTATTTAAATCTTAACATTGCCTTTTGACTGTCTATTACTAACAGTACTATACTACCTTTGTTCTGTTTCACCGGCTCTATCTAATGACTGAATACTGTTGAATGTTCAGTTTCCAGCTTTCACCACATCACAATCTGATCGTAGTTGTTTGCAAATATTTGTGCTGTTAATTCATCTATCTCATTGTGAATGTGCAGTATATTCAGAACTTTAGATGTCTTTTTGATATTTAATATATTTTTTCTACTCCACCCCTATTTGCTGCAATACTTTTCTTCATCTCTCTTCCACTTCTGCTTTCTACTTTTCTGGCTTTCATTTCCCTCTTCATTTCTGTCACTCGTCTCCATGCTTAGGTTCCCATTCCCCTGTCACTCTAGTTTAAACCATCCCTCACTGTACTAGCAAACACATGGTGAATATGTTGGTCCTAGTCATTCTGGGGTGCAAACCATCCAGCTTGTATAGGTCCCATCTTCCCCACGATTGATTCCAAACCTACAAAAACCTTAATCCCGCTCAACCCAATCTTCCAGTCAAGCATTCATCCAAGTAATTCTCCTAATCCTGATTTTGCTAACATGGGGCATTGGGAATAGTCCTGAGACTATGTCTTTTGAGCTTCTTCTTTCTAAAATATTCTCTTGCTCCCTATACTTGGCTTGCTAGGCCTCATCCCTTGTTTTCCCTCAATGTGGTTGGTAATGACATGACCATGACCCTTGACCGTCCTTCCTCCAACTTCAAAATGTCATGTAGCTGCTGAGTAACATCCTTGACCCTGGAAATAAGGAAAGAACATACCACCCTGGTGTCACCTCAGCAGCCATGAAAACATCCATCTGTTCCTTTTGCAATAGGATCCTTTATCAATTTTGGTCTTGTTCTTTGTCTTTCCCAACTCACATGTATTCTCCACTCCAGTGCCATAGACTTGACTCATAGAGTCATAGAGTCATAGAGATGTACAGCTCTTCGGTCCAACCCGTCCATGCCGACCAGATATCCCAACCCAATCTAGTCCCATCTGCCTGCACCCGGTCCATATCCTTCCAAACCCATCCAAATGCCTCTTTAATGTTGTAATTGTACCAGCCTCCACCACATCCTCTGCAGTTCATTCCATACATGTACCACCCTCTGCGTGAAAAAGTTGCCCCTTTGATCGCTTTTATATCTTTCCCCTCTCACCCTAAACCTATGCCATCTAGTTCTGGACTCCCCGACCCCAGGGAAAAGACTGTCTATTTATCCTATCCATGCCCCTCATAATTTTGTAAACCTCTATAAGGTCACCCCTCAGCCTCCAATGTTCCAGGGAAAACAGCCCCAGCCTGTTCAGCCTCTCCCTGTAGCTCAGATGCTCCAACCCTGGCAACATCCTTGTAAATCTTTTCTGAACCCTTTCAAGTTTCACAACATCTTTCCAATAGGAAGGAGACCAGAATTGCATGCAATATTCCAACAGTGGCCTTACCAATGTCCTGTACAGGCGCAACATGACCTCCCAACTCCTGTACTCAATACTCTGACCAATAAAGGAAAGCATATCAAATGCCTTTTTCACTATCCCACCTACCTGCGAATCCACTTTCAAGGAGCTATGAACCTACACTCCAAGGTCTTTTTATTCAGCAACACTCCCTAGGACCTTACCATTAAGTAATTAGATTTGCTAAGATTTGCTTTCCCAAAATGTAGCACCTCGCATTTATCTGAATTGAACTCCATCTGCTACTTCTCAGCCCATTGGCACATCCAGTCCAGATCCAGTTGTAATCTGAGGTAACCCTCTTCACTGTCCACTACACCTCCAATTTTGTTATCTTCTGCAAACTTACTAACTGTATCTCTTATGCTCGCATCCAAATAATTTATGTAAATGACAAAAAGTAGAGGACCCAGCACCAATCCTTGTGGCACTCCACTGGTCACAGGCCTCCAGTTTGAAAAACAACCCTCCACCACCACATTCTGTCTTCTACCTTTGAGCCAGTTCTGTATCCAAATGGAGAATTCTCCCTGTATTCCATGAGATCTAACCTTGCTAACCAGTCTCCCATGGGGAACCTTGTCGAACGCCTTACTGAAGTCCATATAGATCACATCTACTGCTCTGCCCTCATCAATCCTCTTTGTTACTTCCTCAAAAAACTCAATCAAGTTTGTGAGCCATGATTTCCCACGCACAAAGCCATGTTGACTATCCCTAATCAGTCCTTGCCTTTCCAAATACATGTCCCTCAGGATTATCTCCAACAACTTGCCCACCACCGAGGTCAGGCTCACAGGTCTATAGTTCCCTGGCTTGTCTTTACCACCCTTCTTAAACAGTGGCCAACCTCCAGTCTTCCAGCACCTCACCAGTGACCATCGACGACACAAATATCTCAGCAAGAGGCCTAGCAATCACTTCTCTAGCTTCCCACAGAGTGTTCGGGTACACCTGATCAGGTCCTGGGGATTTATCCACTTTTAACCGTTTCAAGACATCCAGCACTTCCTCCTCTGTAATATGGACATTTTACAAGATGTCACCCTCTATTTCCCTATAGTCTATATCTTCCACGTCATTTTCCACAGTAAATACTGATGCAAAATATTCATTTAGTATCTCCCCATTGGCTCCACACAAAGGCCACCTTGCTGATCTTTGAGGGGCCCTATTCTCTCCCTAGTTACCCTTTTGTCCTTAATATATGTGTAAAAACCATTTGGATTCTCCTTAATTCTATTTGCCAAAGCTATCTCATGTCTCCGTTTTGCTCTCCTGATTTCCTTCTTAAGTATACTCCTACTTTCTTTATACTCTTCTAAGATTCACTCAAACTATCCTGTCTATACCTGACATATGCTTCCTTCTTTTTCTTAACCAAACCCTCAATTTCTTTAGTCATCCAGCATTCCCTATACGTACCAGCTCTCACTACTTTCCCTTGAGAAATCCTGTCTTCTAGCATAACTGAAATGGAAATACATCAGCATGACAATGATGACCCAGGAGATTCGTGCACTGCCTGCTTAGTGCTTACACTCTGATAATCACCTATTCTATTTCTGACTTTGTACTCTTTACCTGTGAGGTGACCACCACACCATGTGTTACCCACAAAAATCTCAAATTTGTAGATATGCCACAGTGATTTCAGCTAATTCCAGATGTGAAACACAGAATTCGAGACACAGCTGATGTGGTCACCTTGCAAACTCGAACTGTCTCCCCACATTGCACAAGAGGAGCATTCCACATGCTGAGCTGTCCTGTCATGCCTTTTCCTTAAAATAGTATCTTTCTGTTTGCTTTACTTAACTGGAGGGCATAGGTTTAGGGTGAGAGAGGAAAGATATAAAAGGAATCTAAGAGGTAACTTTTTCGTGCGGAGCGTGGTGCGAGTTTGGAATGAGCTGCCAGAGGAAGTGATGGAAGCTGGTATAATTACAGCATTTAAAAGGCATCTGGATGGGTATATGAATAGGAAGGGCTGAGAGGGGTATGGACCAGGTGCTAGCGATGGGATTAGATTAATTCAGGATATCTGGTCGGCATGGACAAGTTGGATTGAAAGGTCTGTTTCCTTGCCATACATCTCTATGACTCTATGACATTACCTCACCCTTGTCATGGGGTTCTCACCTTGCCAGATCCTGTCCATCATACTAACTGGTGTCACAAGGTCCTAATGCACCTTTTCTCTTTGCCCACTGGCAGAGGTTTGTCAATTGTATGTGTTATAAGAGCCAAGACTGATATGCAAAGTGTTCTAAAATTTCTCCCAAGATTATATCTGACTCAATTTAACACCTACAATTTGAAATTATTACAGTGCCTTTAAGTTAGCAAAAGATCTGAAGGCAATTAACAATGTATTAACACTGATGAGTTGAATGGCTAGTTTGTAGAAAAAACAGCTGTTACCAGTGTGACTTGTCAGACCAGGAAGTTGTTAAGTTTGATGGTCATAATCCACATTTATAATGTTGCCTTTGAAAGAATTCAAAAACATTTTTGTCAGTTTAAAGAAGATATTTCTGAAAGTTGCTCTTAAACAGTTGCAGGAAGATAAATCTTTTTTAACCTCCCCACCCTCACACTTTAATTGTTCTTCAGCCAGTTTAAAATAGATTTAATATTTAGTTGTTCAACTGAGAGCTTGGTCACTTCGGAGTGAAATCAGGAAACACTCCTTCACAAAAATGAAAAGGTACAACTTCCTTCCCCTAAAGGGTGTGTTTAGAGGCTCAGTTGAAATGTTCCACAACAACACACTTTAAGAGGCATTTTTAACATAATAAACTGTTCCAGTGCATTTCGCAAGATTGCTATCAAGCAAAATTTGACATCCTGCCACAAAATGTAACCAGCAGCTTGTTTGTAAACTTTAAGGGAGCTGGAGAGGAGGTAAGGTTTCAGATGAGAAATAAGGCTTTTGAGGCCTAAGCAGCCGTTGGCTGAGCAACCAGGGATGAAGCAATGGAGGATGTGCAAAAGCTAGCAGTGGAGTGTATAGAGGTCTCAGAAGCTTGTAGAACTGCAGGCTATTACAAAGGAGAGAAAGAGAAAATGGAAGGATCTGAAAACACAGGATGTTAAACTTGAAATGATGTCAGGCCATAAGTAAGACAGGAAGGACAGGGGTAGCGCTAAATGAGACTTAGAGGTTTAGGGATATGGCAAGTGACATTTTGGATGAGCTTAAGGTTATGGGGAGGAAGATTATTTTTTGCCTGAGAAATTAAAAATAAGAATAAACACTTAGAAAAAACAGAAGTGGGTGATATCAGTGGGATTAGATGTGGGGTTATGACAGTCCTTGAATGGAATTTTTTTTACACCAAACAGAACTTACTGGTGACATCACAGGAGATTTGGATAAAGCTGCAAAACCAGAAAAGCAGGAAACAGGAAGATACTGTTATTGGAATGATTAATTGAAATTGATAATGCTTAACATACTTTCTGTTGACTCACGCAATCTGATTGACACAACAGGTCTTAAAAGTTAATAAAGTGCAAGAAGGATCTTTTGGTTAAAACAAACCAGACTTTATCACCAACCAAGGTATACTTATTTCCTCTTTGGCAGTGCATATCAGAAAAGGATGGAATGTTTTCCATGTTCTAGGAACATTGTATTTGCAAAAATTCTGCAGAGGCCAGCAACCTGTCACTAAATTCCCTTTATTTTCAAATGCATAGCCTTTGACAATTGCACTGCCTCTCACTGAATCAGGCATTCAGGGGGCCCAATATTCCTAACATACACCCTTTTATGTCAGGCAGTTCTCTCTGTTTGGAGTAGACTAACAGCCTCAATTAGGGAACTCATAGTCTATAAGGTCCAGCTAGCTGACCCATTGCAATCACTACCGTATTGATTCTATTCCCTCTCCTTATCATCAATTTAGCATTTGGCTCAAAACAGGTAAGCATTGAAAAATATATGAGGAGCTTCAGCCATTCTTAATTCTACAGTTTCTGAGTGTGAAATGGTGTGATCATTGGTGACTGGGTCTTCACTTCCACCAAAAGATCACCAAATTGAGTTCCAAACAGCTAATCAGAAACTGACTGGTGAGCTTCTCGGCAAATCACTGGCTTGACATTGGAGTCCCACCATGCAAGAAACTGCTAGCCAATCTGAGTCTGATAGCTAAAGGGTACGAGAGTTGGAGGCCTAGTCTTCAGGGGATCAGATGGCCAGAAGGCAGGTCCTTTTCTTTCAGGCCTCACAAGGTGGGGTTTGCGAGGGAAGGGCTAGCTTTCAGCAGATACACACTTGTTCCCCCTTGCTGTCCTTATTTGGCACCAAATTGGAATAAATGAGGTCCCTTCCCCCTAACCCAGGAGGCAGGTTCTAGTGGGGAAGCCAATCACTTTGGCAGCTAAACTAGCTGATGACCCTTAAGAGCTATTAGTTGACCAACTTAGGGACTTCATTGCCAGCAAGTTAAGAAGGCTTATAATGGACCTTCCTCTCCAGCTTTAATTGCTGAATTAGTAAGAAGTGGGCAAGCATCTCCCTGGATTGTGTCTGTTGCCAACTTATTTGCCCATCTCTCCATCTTTCTCACCACCTCCAAGGAGGGAAAAGAGCCCCGCTAGTCTGATCTCCCCATTCAATAACATGCATCCAACTGTGAAACAGCAGGGGTGCTATAGTCATGATAGGGTATAGATATCATTATTTGAGGCTGGGTAACAGTAGAAAATGAAGGCCAAGACATCTTGGTGATGGATAAGTTCCATGAAGAAAAGGAAACCCAGGTTCAGTTTGAGTGATTACTCGTGGAGAGGATTAATCAGTGACAAAGGGGCAGAGTTAATGGCAGGGACTGAAAATGGGAAAGTGAAGCTTCCCAATGATCAATGGTGTTCAAATGAAAAGTTTGACTCAGCTGTGAGCATGGCAGCAGATGTGGAAATCAGGAAAGTGCTGAAGAGGTAGAAATGTGTGTCATCATCTGGTATATAGGAATAATGCCAATGGATGGCATTGCTAAGCAGCATATAAATGAGGGATACTATAGGGGTCTAAGGGCCAAAACATGCTGGATTCTAGAGGGGACAGTGCAGGGCAGGAAGAAAAGCCATGCTGCAGATATGTTGACTGTGATAATAGGGATTAGTCAAGATGACAAATCTGCCCAATCTTTCTACTTAAGAATGCTATGTAGTTGCTGAAGTATTATTTTTATCCAAGACTACTATAAAGTCAGGTATAATAGCACATTTGTTCAACAAAGTCTATTAAATTCTTATCAATTTCATCAAAATTCAAGAACTCAGGCAAAGTTAAAATATAATGGGAGAAGCATTATAATTGCACAATTCTGACTAGTTACCTCCATGATCTGATTACTGTCTCAGCCAAAAGCTACTATCTATTCTGTGATAATTATATGACAGAAATTCAACTCCAACGCTCTCTAAAGTAGAAAGTTTTGCCTGTGATACTTACTTCTAAGTACTAGTCAACTGTCTCTGCTAGAAAAAAAACATATATAGATCAAATGTGGAGATAGAATCAATACTGGCTCCATGTATCCCCATTTCCCAAAATCATAACCAAGTTGAACAGAAAACAAAGAATTAAAGATGGTGCATATGTTAAATAAACAAAAAGCTGGAGAAACTCGGAGGGTCTGGCAGTATCTGTGGTAGGAAAGCAAAGTCAATGTTTCAGATCCAATGACCCTTCTAAGAAAGCATGCTGAAGATGGGGGAAGATGTTGAGACAAGTTAACAGTAGGTACAGATAGAGTCCAGAGACAGAACAGCAGTTGGACAAACAAAGTAATGAGCTGGAGAGAAAAATCAGCTGCTAATGGGAATCATGCGCACACGCATGGGCTCAGTTATCCCTATCACTTTGCTGGGTATTTGAAACATTCCTTGTTCCAATCCTACTCAGGTCCCTCCCACAATTCTTTCTCCAGTACATTGATGACATCATTAGTGCTGTTTCCCTTTCTCCATCCAAAATTGGAAAAGATCATTTATTTCACTTCCAATTCCCACCCTGCTCTCACATTTACCTAATTTGGACTGGGGTGCAGAAATTAAAAGTCACACAATACCAGGTTATAGTCCAACAGGTTTATTTGGAAGCACTAGCTTTCAGAGTGCTGTTCCTTCGTCAGGTGTTATAAATTCTGTATCTTACAATCTTATTCTCCACAACTACCTGATGAAGGAGCAGCGCTCCAAAAGCCAGTGCTTCCAAATAATCCTGTTGGACTATAACCTGGTGTTGTGTGATTTTTAACTTTGTATATCTTCACCTGATTCATCTTTGACTCCTCTCTTTCCTTCCCCGACATCTGTTTCCATTTCCGAAGACAGGCTAGCCACCAAATTCCACGACAAACCCACCAACTCCCAGTTACCTGGACAATACATCCTCGCACCCTGCTTCCTGTAAAGACTCTATTCCAACTTCCCAGTTCTTCTGTTTCTATCTCATTTGTTCTGATGATGCCAATTTTGACAAGGCCACCTCAGAAATGTGCACCTGCTTCATCAACTGAAACTTCCCCACCACCAAGAGTGACTTTCTGGTCCATTTCCAGCACTTTTACCCTCGCTCCTACCCTTCTCTCCCGCAACAGCAGTAGGATCTCTGTGGTCCTCACTTACCACCCCACCAGCATCTACATCCATAGGATCATTAGCTGTAATTTCCACCACTTCCAGCGAGATGCCATTACTAGACACATATCTCCCTCCCCTACCTTTCCAGCCTTCTGCAGGGACCATTCCCTTCAGGACACCCTGATCCACTCCTCCACTCCCAGCACATTCCCACAGCTCCACGGCATCTTCCCTCGCCACTGTAGAAGATGTAACAGCTACTCATTTACTTCCTCCCTCCTCACTATCCAAGGCCTCGGCCACACCTTCCAGGTGAAGCAGTGATTGACCTGTACTTCACTCGATCTAGTCTTCTGTACTCGCTGCTCACAGTGTGCTCTGCTGCACACTAGGGAGATGAAATGTTGGCCACCAATTTGCAGAACACCCAAGCTCTGTCTGTAAAAGTGACCTTGAGCTTCCTGTCATCTACCATTTCAACACACCACTTGTGTTCCCTGGCCAACATCTCTATCTCAGGTTTACTGCATGCTCCAGCAAAGCTCAGCACAAGCTGAAAGAACAGCATCTCATCTTCTGCTAGGAGAGTCTACAGCCTCAGGACTCAACATGGAGTTCAATAATCCTAGAGCCTCAGCCCCTTCTCCCATGCCCTTACCCCAATTTCCACATACCAGGCCTTGTCATCACATGGTCTGCTTTCATCACAACTGACTCATTTTTACCCACTAATGGGCCCCATCAACAGTTTTTCTTTCTCCCCAGCTCACCATTATCTATTCTCTTGTTTCCCCAACTGCTGTGTTCTTTCTCTGGGCTCTATGTGCACCTATTGTTAACCCCCTCCCACCCCTTTCCCCACACCCCCACCTCACCCTCATTTTCAGTGTATGGACAGTACTACCTTTTTCTGGAAGGGTTACTGGACTTGAAACGTTGACTCTGCCATTACTCCACAGACCTGCTGAGTTTCTTGGAACCAAGTTGTCTGCTGAATCTGTCATGGAATTGGACTGCCAACTCTCACAGTCCTGTCCAAACTATTTGGCTTGCTGTGTTCTTCCAGCCTCCTGCTTGTATACTTTGAATTCCAGCATCTGCAGCTTTTCTTTTGTCTCTAACTCTCACTGTCCAAACTGATAATAGTTACTGGAAACATTTGAAGTATCTAACAACCAGATGTCAATGCCTTTGTGAAATTGAAAGAAAAATCATGAGGAAAACAAGAAAACCTGAAAATTCAATGTAAAAATAGAAAATACTAGAAACAGCTAGTACCTATATAGCACATTTAAGGTGGTCAACATCCCAGGGCAGGAAATAAAATATGTCACCAAATATTATAATGAGATATTTGGAGAAATGGCCAAAATCCCAATCAAGGAAGATGGTTTTAAAGAGCATCATGAAAATGAGATAGAGGAGTTGAAAGGCTTACAAAGGGAATATCAGAGCTTAAGGTTGAAATAACTGAATGCAGAGACACTAATGTTTGAGGACTAAAACACAGCAATGTGGAAGAAGCCAGTATTATCGTGAGCAGTAATCTCCAAACTGGGTGGACTAAAGAAGTTTAGAATTATAGGGAGGGTTGAGACCAGACAGGTAAGATTCAAAAATAAGTTTGAAATTCTTAAAATCAGGTATTGCTGGGCTCACTGAAAGCTTTGACCTTTAGGGTTGCTGACTCATCTCATGCATTTTTAACATTCTCTACTTCCATTTAATGATACTTAATTATATGTGCTGAAAGATGGATTTCTGCTGAAACAGGAAGTAACCTCAACGATGAAATAAATCCCACACTCTTTTTATGAGTTAGTTTCAACGCTGACACCAAATAATGTGATCATTGCTTTTAATTAAAATGCCTGTATTTTGTTTGAGTACTTTAGCTTTGCCTGGGTTTATTTCTCACAGTGAGTTACCCTCTGGTTCACTCACATCTTTGTGCTTATGCCCAGTCTCCCAAAATAAGCCCTTGTAGCATTCCCTGATATCTGCTTTCAATGATTGGTTCTGCAGAATGAACAGGCATAGTCCAATGGGAGAGTCACAGCTCTACACATTAGTCAAACATATGTTCGATACTCAAGCATCAGGTTAGCTTTCAATGGTTGAGTTTGCCACTTAGATACATAACAACTGAGAGAAGTTAACAGATTAGTTATCTCCATCCTTTTGTATTGGCAGAATAATGTTTCTAAACTTGTAATCCAGCAGCATCAACGAATAACCTAGAGGTGCAAGTTCATTATCCCACTGTAGCACGTGGAGCTTAAATTCCATTACAGAGGAACCTTAATTATCTAGCATTCGATTATCCAAATTTTGGATTATCCGGCAAAATCACAAGGTCCTGATGCTTGCCTAAACTATATTATCCAGCATTAAATTACCCGGAATTTAATTAACCAAGCAAAATACTCCCTGCCCGTGTCCTTTGGAGAATCGTAATAAATTTGGCATGAATGTAGGATTCATTGATGATCATCATGAAATTACCAGTCTTGGTTGGTAAGACCAAATCTGTCAGGGAAGAAAATTGACCACTCAGTTGTCACTCTAGATGCAGAGCAACATGATTGATTCTTATGCATTCTCTGAAATGGCCTAACAAGCTGTTCAATTCCATCAAAATACACCAGCTAAATCAAGGATTCAGAGAGATGATTCACCAACCCTTCTTGAGGGCAGTTGTGTATGGAGTTTAAATGCCAGTGTTGTCATTTGTTTTTATTTGGCCTTGGGGCATTGCCGGCTGGGTCAGCATTTATTGGTTATCCCCAACTACCCTGGAGGAGGTGGTGGTGAGCTGTCTTCTTACATCACATCAAGGATCCGTAAGCACTGTCCCAGGATTCTGACCCTGAGTCAGTGAAGTAAAGACGAAAAAAATCCAACTCAGGATGGTTTACGGTTTGGAAGTGAACATCGAGATTGTTCCCACAAACCTGCTGCCTTTATCCTTCTACATGGTAAAGGTTGCAGACTTGGAAAGTATTATTGGAGGAACCTTGGTGAGTTGCTGCAAAACATCTTGTAGATGATGCACACTGTAGCCACGGATCCGTGGTGGTGAAGAAAGTGAACATTGAAGTTGCTGGATGGAATTTTTTGAGGAAGTGACAAAAGTGAGGGTAGAGCAGTGGATGTTGTCTGCATTGACTTTTAACAAGGTTTGTTATGGTAAGCTCATCCAGAAGATTAAGATGCATGGCATCCCATAGTGACTTGGCCGTGTGGATTCAGAATTGGCTTGCCCACGGATGGCAGAGGGTAATGGTGGAATGGTGTTTTTCAGGCTGGAGGTCCATGACTAGTGGGGTTCCACAGGGATCTGTACTTGGCACTCTGCTGTTTGTGATAAATATAAAGACGACTTGAATGAAAGTGTAAATCGGCAGGTTAGTAAGTTTGCTGATGTTACAAAGATCGGTGAAGTTGTGGATAGTGTAAAGGGTGGATAGTCAAAGGATACAGCAGGATATAGATCAGTTGTAGATATGAGCAAAGAAATGGCAGTTGGACTTTAATCTGGGTAACTGTGAGGTGATGAACTTTGGGAGATCAAATCATAGTCATTGAGTCATAGAGATGCAGAGCATAGAAACAGACCCTTTGGTCCAACCCATCCATGCCAACCAGATATCCCAACCCAATCTAGTCCCACCAGCCAGCACCCAGCCCATATCCCTCCAAACCCTTCCTATTCATATACCCATCCAAATGCCTCTTAAATGTTGCAATTGTACCAGCCTCCACCACATCCTCTGGCAGCTCATTCCACACATGTACCACCCTCTGCATGAAAAAGTTGCCCCGTAAGTCTCTTTTATATCTTTCCCCTCTCACCCTAAATCTTTGCCCTCTAGTTCTAGACCCCACCACCCCAGGGAAAAGACTTTGCCTATTTACCCTATCTATGCCCATCATAACTTTATAAACCTCTATAAGGTCACCCCTCAGCCTCTAACCCTCCAGAGAAAACAGCCCCAGCCTGTTCAGCCTATCCCTGTAGCTCAGATCCTCCAACCCTGGCAACATCCTTGTAAATCTTTTCTGAACCCTTTCAAGTTTCACAACATCTTTCCAATAGGAAGGAAACCAGAACTGCACACAATATTCCAACAGTGGCCTAACCAATGTCCTGTACAGACGCAACATGACCTCCCAACTCCTGTACTCAATACTCTGACCAATAAAGGAAAGCATATCATACGCCTTCTTCACTATCCTATCTACCTGTGTATCCACTTTCAAGGAGCTATGAACCTGCAACACTCCCTAGGACCTTACCATTCAGTGTGTAAGTCCTGCTAAGCTTTGCTTTCCCAAAATGCAGCACCTTGCATTTATCTGAATTAAACTCCACCTGCTACTTCTCAGCCCATTGGCACATCTGATCAAAATCCTGTTGTAATCTGAGGTAACCCTCTTCGCTGTCCACTACATCTCCAATTTTGGTATCTTCTGCAAACTTTCTAACTGTACCTCTTATGCTCACATCCAATCATTTATGTAAATGACAAAAAGTAGTGGACCCAGCACCAATCCTTGTGGCACTCCACTGGTCACAGGCCTCCAGTCTGAAAAACAACCCTCCACCACCACCCTTTGTCTTCTACCTTTGAGTCAGATGGCCAAATGGCTAGATTTTCCTACATTCTAACCTTGCTAACCAGTTTCCATTGAGAGACCTTGTCAAATGCCTTACTGAAGCCCATATAGATCACATCTACTGCTCTGCCCTAATCAATCCTCTTTGTTACTTCTTCAAATAAACTCCATCAAGTTTGTGAGACATGATTTCCCACGCACAAAGCCATGTTGACTATCCCGAATCAGTCCTTGCCTTTCCAAATACATGTACATCCTGTCCCTCAGAATTCCCTCCAACAACTTGCCCACCACTGACGTCAGGCTTACTGGTCTATAGTTCCCTGGCTTGTCTTTAGCAGGAGAAAGTGAGGACTGCAGATGCTGGAGACCAGGGTTGAAAAGCACCCCTATCAACGTTCCAGAGAGACCACTCCCTCCACGACTCCCTCATCAGGTCCACACCCCCCACCAACCCAACTTCCACTCCCGGCACCTTCCCCTGCAACCGCAAGAAGTGCAAAACTTGCGCCCACACCTCCCCCCAAGGCCCCAAAGGAATGACCCCTTCTCCCACCTCCAACACACCCCATCCACCTGGACACCCCATGCTGGCCTCTTACCCGCCCTCGATCTCTTCATATCCAACTGCTGCCGTGACATTGATCGCCTCAACCTGTCCACCCCTCTCACCCACTCCAACCTCTCACCCTCACAATGCGCAGCCCTCCACTCCCTCTGCTCCAACCCCAACCTCACCATCAAACCAGCAGACAAGGGAGGCGCAGTGGTAGTTTGGTGTACCGATCTTTACAGCGCTGAAGCTAGATGCCAACTCGTGGACACCTCCTCCTACTGCCCCCTTAACCATGACCCTACCTCCCACCACCAAACCATCATCTCCCCGACCATCCATAACCTCATCATCTCAGAGGATCTCCCATTCACCGCCTCCAACCTCATAGTCCCACAACCCCTCACCACCTGTTTCTACCTCCTGCCCAAAATCCACAAACCCGACTGCCCCAGCCGACACATTGTCTCAACCTGCTCCCACTCCACTGAACTCATCTCCACATACCTCGACACCGTCCTGTCCCCCTTAGTCCAAGAACTCCCCACCTAATGTTCAGGACACCACCCACACCCTCTACCTCCTCCATGATTTTCGCTTCCCCGGTCCCCAACGCCTTATCTTCACGATGGACATCCAGTCCCTATACACTTCCATCCACCATCACGAAGGCCTCAAAGCCCTCCGCTTCTTACTCTCCCGCTCACCCAACCAGTACCCTTCCACTGACACCCACCTTCGACTGACTGAACTGGTCCTCACTCTTAACAACTTCTCCTTCCAATCATCCCTCTTCCTCCAAACCAAAGGAGGAGCACCCGCATAGACCCCAGCTATGCCTGCCTCTTCAACGGATATGTGGAACAGTCCATCTTCCGCAGCTACATTGGCACCACCTCCCACCTTGTCCTCCACTACATCGATTATTGTAATGGCGCTACCTCGTGCTCCCACAAGGAGGTTGAACAGTTCACCCACTTTACTAACACCTTCCACCCCAACCTCAAATTTACGTGGACCATCTCAGACTCCTCCCCCCCCCCCCCCCCTTCCTAGACCTCTCCATTTCTATCTCGGACGACCGACTCAACACAGACATTTACTACAAACCGACCAACTCCCACAGCTACCTAGATTACACCTCCTCCCACCCTGCCCCCTGTAAAAATACCATTCCATATTCTTAATTCCTTTGCCTCCGCCGCATCTGCTCCCAGGAGGACCAATTCCAATACCGAACAATCCAAATGGCCTCCTTCTTCAAACACCGCAATTTCCCCTCTGACGTGGTTGACGATGCTCTCCACCACATCTCCTCCACTTCCTGCACCTCCACCCTTGAACCCTGCCCCTCCAATCGCCACCAGGACAGACCCCATTGGTCCTCACCTTCCACCCCACCAACCTCCAGATACACCGTATCATCCTCCGTCATTTCTGCCACCTCCAAACAGACCCCACCACCAGGGATATATTTCCCTCCCCATCCCTATCAGCGTTCTGGAGAGACTACTCCCTCTGCGGCTCCCTTGTCAGGTCCACACCCCCCACCAACACAATCTCCACTCCTGGCACCTTCCCCTGCAACCGCAAGAAGTGCAAACCTTGAACCCACACCTCCCCCCTCACCTCCCTCCAAGGCCTCAATAGATCCTTGTCTTTACCATCCTTCTTAAACAGTGGCACCACGTTAGCCAACCCCCAGTCTTCTGGCACCTCACCTGTGACTATCGATGATACAAATATCTCAGCAAGAGGCCCAGCAATCACTTCTCTAGCTTCCCACAGAGTTCTCGGGTACACCTGATCAGGTCCTGGGGATTTATCCACCTTTACCCATTTCAAGACATACTACACGGGCGGCACGGTGGCACAGTGGACGGGCGGCACGGTGGCACAGTGGTTAGCACTGCTGCCTCACAGTGCCTGTAGACCCGGGTTCAATTCCCGACTCAGGCGACTGACTGTGTGGAGTTTGCACGTTCTCCCCGTGTCTGCGTGGGTTTCCTCCGGGTGCTCCGGTTTCCTCCCACAGTCACAAAGATGTGCGGGTCAGGTGAATTGGCCATGCTAAATTGCCCATAGTGTTAGGTAAGGGGTAAATGTAGGGGTATGGGTGGGTTGCGCTTCGGCGGGTCGGTGTGGACTTGTTGGGCCGAAGGGCCTGTTTCCACACTGTAAGTCTAATCTACACCTCCTCCTCTGTAATGTGGACATTTTGCAAGATGTCGTCATCTATTTCCCTACAGTCTATATCTTACATATCTTTTTCCACAGTAAATACTGATGCAACATACTCATTTAGTATCTCCCCCATTTTCTGCAGCTCCACACAAAGGCCACCTGGCTGATCTTTGAGGGGCCCTATTCTCTCCCTCGTTACCCTTTTGTCCTTAATGTATTTATAAAAACTCTTTGGATTCTCCTTAAATCTTTTTGCCAAAGCTATCTCATGTCTCCTTTTTGCCCTCCTGATTTCCCTCTTAAGTATATTCCTACTGCCTTTATACTCTTCTAAGGATTCACTGGATCTATCCTGTCTCTACATTGCGTATGCTTCCTTCTTTTTCATAACCAAACCCTTGAATTCTTTAGTCATCCAGCATTCCCTACACCTACCAGCCTTACCTTTCACCCGGACAGGAATATACTTTCACTGGATTCTCGTTCTCTCATTTCTGAAGGCTTCCCATTTTCCAGCCGCCCCTTTACCTGCGAATATCTGCCTCCAATCAGCTTTTGAAAGTTCTTGCCTAATAACGTCAAAATTGACCTTTCTCCAATTTAGAAGTTCAACTTTTAGCTCTGGTCTATCCTTTTCCGTCACTATTTTAAACCTAATAGAATTATGGTCACTGGCCCCAAGGTGCTCCCTCACTGACACCTCAGTCACCTGTCCTGCCTTATTTCCCAAGAGTAGGTCAAGTTTTGCACCTTCTCTAGTAGGTACATCCACACACTGAATCAGAAAATTGTCTTGTACACACTAAAGAAATTCCTCTCCATCTAAACCCTTAACACTATAGCAGTTCCAGTCTATGTTTGGAAAGTTAAAATCCCCTCCCATAACTACCCTATTATTCTTCTAGATAGCTGAGCTCTCCTTACAAGTTTGTTCCTCAATTTCCCTCTGACTATTAGGGGTCTATAATACAATCCCAATCAGGTGATCATCCTTTTCTTATTTCTCAGTTCCACCCAAATAACTTCCCTGGATATATTTCCGGGAATATTCTCCCTCCCCACAGTTGTAATGCTATCCCTTATCAAAAACGTCACACCCCCTCCTCTCTTGCCTCCTTTTCTATCCTTCCTGTAGCATTTGTATTTGGAACATTAAGCTGCCAGTCCTGCCCATCCCTGAGTCATGTTTCCGTAATTGCTATGATATCCCAGTCCCATGTTTCTAACCATGCCCTGAGTTCATCTGCCTTCCCTGTTAGGCCCCTTGCATTGAAACAAATGCAGTTTAATTTATTAGTCCTACCTTGTCCCTTCCTGCCCTGACTGTTTGACTCACTTCTGTTCTCAGCTGTACCAGTCTCAGATTGATCTCTTTCCTCACAATTTCAGGAAACTTTTACAGTTAGTGGCAGGACTCTGAACAGAATTGTTGTACAGAAGGATCTTGGGTTCAAGTTCATAGCTCCTTGAAAGTAGTCAGGGTGTTAAAAAAAAGAAGTATGGCATGCTTGCCTTTATTGATCGGGGAATTGAGTACATGAGTCAGGATGTCATGTCACAGCTTTGGTTAGGCCACACTTTGAGTATTCCATTCACTTCTGATCGCCACATTACAGGAAGAATGTGGAGGCTTTGAAGTGGTTGCAGAAGAGGTTTACTAAGAATGCTGCCTGGATTAGAGGGTATTAGGTATAAGCTGAAAATGTGTTGCTGGAAAAGCGCAGCAGGTCAGGCAGCATCCAAGGAGCAGGAGAATCGACGTTTCGGGCATGAGCCCTTCTTCAGGAATAAGGACAGTGTGCCAAGCAGGCTAAGATAAAAGGTAGGGAGGAGGGACTTGGGGGAGGGGCGTTGGAAATGCGATAGGTGGAAGGAGGTTAAGGTGAGGGTGAGGAGGAGTTGAAGTGTTGAGCCACAGGGTGGTTGGGTTGGTTGGTCCAGGTGTCCCAGAAGTGTTCTATGAAATGTTCCGCAAGTAGGTGCAGGTGCCCCCCCTTACTTCCCTCCAACACCCCAAGGGATCCTTCCATATCCACCACAAATTCACCTGCACCTCCACACACATCATTTACTGCATCCGCTGCACCAGATGTGGCCTCCTCTATACTGGGGAGACAGGCCGCCTACTTGCGGAACATTTCAGTGAACACCTCTGGGACACCCGGACCAATCAACCCAACCACCCTGTGGCTCAACACTTCAACTCCCCCTCCCAGTCCGCCAAGGACATGCAGGTCCTTGGACTCCTCCATCACCAGACGATAGCAACACCATGGCTGGAGGAAGAGCGCCTCATCTTCCGCCTAGGAACCCTCCAATCACAAGGGATGAACTCAGATTTCTCCAGTTTCCTCATTTCCCCTCCCCCCACCTTGTCTCAGTCCCAACCCTCAAACTCAGCATCACCTTCCTAACCTGCAATCTTCTTCCTGACCTCTCCACCCCCACCCCCACTCCGGCCTATCACCCTCACCTTAACCTCCTTCCATCTATCGCATTTCCAATGCCCCTCCCCTAAGTCCCTCCTCCCTACCTTTTATCTTAGCCTGCTTGGCACATCCTCCTCATTCCTGAAGAAGGGCTTATGCCCAAAACATTGATTCTCCTGCTCCTTGGATGCTGCCTGACCTGCTGCGCTTTTCCAGCAACACATTTTCAACTCTGATCTCCAGCATCTGCAGTCCTCACTTTCTCCTATTAGGTATAAGAACAGGCTAGAAAAACTCTGGTTGTTTTCTCTGGAGTGGCAAACGCTGAGGGGAGATTTAATAGAAGTCAATAAAACTATGAGATACATAGATAGGATTGACGGTCAGAATCTTTTTCCCAGAGTTGAAATGTCTCATACTGGGCAGCATGCATTTAAGGTGGGAGGGGGAAAGTTCAAAGGAGATATGAGAAGCAAGGTTTTTACACAGAGAGTGGTAGGAGTCTGGAACGCACTGCTATGGGTGGTGGTTGAAACAGATACGATAGGGGCATTTTAGCGACTTTTAGATAAGCACATGAATATGCAAGAAATGGAGGGATATGGACCAAGGGCAGGAAGAAGTTTAATTTGGTGTCATGTTTGGCACAACACTGTGGGCTAAAGGGCCTGTTCCTGTGCTGTACTGTTCTATGTTCTATGTTTTATACATGCTGATTGAGCAGGCTGTTTTGTCTTGGATGATTTTGAGCTTCTTGAAATTTGTTGAAACAGCACTCATCCATCACACTCCTATCTTGTGTCTTCTAGATGGTGTTCATGTTCTGGAGAGATGCAAGGTGAATTACTCACCACAGAACACCTAGCTTACTCTTGTAGCCACAGTATTTATATGGCTGCTCCAGTTGAGTTTCTGGTCAATTAGAACCACCTCTCCCCTCCAGGATGTTGACAATAGGGAATTCATTGATGGTAGTATCACTGAATATCAAAATAAAATGGTCAGATTTTCTTTTGTTAGAGATGGTCATTTCCTGGCACTTACATTGCATGAATCTTGCATGCCACTTATCAAACCAAGCCTGAATATCATCCTGACACAAGCTTGTCCAATGTTTGAGGAGTGGTTGCTGGTGCTGAACATTGTGCAATCATCAGTGAGCATTCCTACTTCTGACTGCACAATGGAGGAAAGGTCATTGGTTCATGATGAAGCAGCTGAAGATGATTGAGTCTTGGACACTTCCTTGAGGAATGTCTGTAGTGATAACCTGGGACTGAGATGTCTGACCTCCAACAATCTCAAACACCTTCTATTGATCTTGTAGACTCCAAACCCCAGAGAGTTTTCCCGATTCCAATTTGCTCCAACGTTGTTAGGGCTTTTGCTTAGTTGTGACCGGCGACTAACCTCACTTCACTCTGAAGATCAGCTCTTTTGCTCAAGTCTCAAACAAGATTGTAATGAGATCAGGAACTGTGCAGTTCTGGTGGAACCCAAAATGAACGTCAATGAACAGATTCTTGCTGAGTAGGTGCCACTTAATTATCAATGACTCTTTCCTTCAGAAATTTATTCTCTCAGAGGGTGATCAACCTTTGTAATTTCCTAATTCGGGGAAAATAGGATTGGTCATTGAATACACTGTATATGCTCGAATATTAATCAAATTATTTTGACTACATTTTAAGGTTAAATTTATGGGCTCGACTAATTCATGGATATTACTTTTGAGGGGCTGAACTTCATGCTACCATCCAAAATGCCATATCATTAACAGAGGCCCAGCTGATTTCTAAATATACAAAGAAAGCAAACACAAGGAATTGTGGTAATTCTGCAGACCCAGAGCAGAGTGCGACAGCTGGCAGACTGACTCATAAATGTTGATCTGTTATCTGTGAAGAACTAGAGTTGACTTTTACATATGATATATGGAAAATTCCAGACTTTTTGGTCAAAAATGAGATTGACTATTACTCGAGTATAAGGGTATTGAAACCTGAGGTAGATAGATGTTTGATTGGATAGAAGTCAAGGATTGGGGGTGGAAGGGAAAGTGGAGTTGAGACCACATTCACATCAGCCTGGATCTTATTGAATTGCTGACCAAGCTAATTGGCCTACTTTTGCACCTATCTAATACATGCTCAAAACAAGTGATGGACAGCCAGTGGTACCAACCTTCCACATAAATCTTGCCAACAGCTTCTCAAAACACTCAGGAAATCTTCAGCATTTATGTCATGGCCTGATTCCTAAGGGGCTCCAAACTCAAGGAAGAACAATGTTGTTGCAAAATAACCAAGCAAACAATATTCATTTTCAATGAAAGACTGCAGTCATAGCAGCAAAGACAAACAATTAAAAATGTTCAAAAAAACAACTTAATCAAACTAACACCACCTGAGAATCTTTTATTTTCACTTTATAAGGGTTCCATCATTATAAAAGCAGCAGAAACATTGGAATTCAGTAAACACTTGGGTGGGGAAGGTGTCCCTGAAAGTGGTGTGAAAATTCAGACAGACACTCAGCATTCTTACAGGAGGCATAGTTAAGCTTCATATCGAAAAGGTCAGCCTCATTAACGTAATTGTGTAGCAATTAGGTATCATTAGGTATGATTTACAGCTGCACAGAGAGATTCCTATGGCAACACTTAAAAAGCACATTTGTTTAAAACCAAAATGTCACATTTTTGAATGAAAGGAGAACAATGTAAAAATGCTTATAATTCTGTAATGTGTTAGCAAAATTAACAGGAAGTGAATTCTGCAGGTAAGCAGGATCCCTTCTCCCCAGAAACTCTGTTTTACCCCTATGTTTAAAAGAACTGGATTCTGATTTTGAAATGCTGGCTGAGATCAAAGAAGCTGATATGGGTTCCCTTGGTAGAGAGTGCCCAGTGCAGTCATGAGAGACATGAGGAAGAGATGTGTCTCTCAGACTCCTGATACCTGCTGACTTTAACAGTAGAGAGTGTTTCTGAACTGCCAGGTCTTGTCTAATTGTAACTCAGAGGTCTAGATTTTACAAGGAGCTATCATTGGTGAGTCCGTCTCAGTTGACTGGCTACTCCTGTAGCTTTTCAGATGATATGTTTGTTTCAGGCAGGTTTTCCAACCACCATCTTGGGAATAGGTCTGGCCTTCAGGAACTATCAGTCACTCAAGTGCTGAGTCTACAGTCAATTCCAAAGAAGGTATTTGTAATAAAATGCTTTTGTAACTGTTTGTGCAAGTATGTAAATAAATCAAACTGGAATCAGCCACTTTGTTGGACACTCAATCTTTCCGAGTATGCATCAGTATTTCAGTCCGCAATGATATCTGTCTGGTAGAAGCATGGAATTAGAGATTTCATGAGCAAAATAATTTTGGTTGAAAAAGTTTCCAGCAAACGCATAAAAACTGTGAACTTATTTTTGCTGAGACATTTGCTTTAAAATGTGGTCATAAAGAAAAGGCTGTGCTCATGAGGAAACCGTGCTTCAAAGTTTGCCACGTCAACAGATACTGTGGGACAACTGGAAGGAAATAGCCATGACCAAGAGAGTTTTGGTGTATGCGTGGCACACCTAGAGATTGTTTTTCACTGCTAATAATATCCTCAATTATCCTGTTTATCCAGCTCTTAATCTGTCAGTGAGGAAAAGGACAGGGGTGATATTTCTGACTGAAGCAGGTCCAGAATTGTATGCAATGCTCCAGAGTGTTCACGTCAAGTCAAAAGATACATTGCTGTCAGACCAAGCCTGACCCATCGGAACACAGAAACATGAGAACAGCAGTAGGCCATTAAGCCAATTGAGCTAACCCCACCATTCAAGGGCAACTAAGGATGGCAACCAGCCAGTGATGCCCATATCCCACAAATGAATTTTTTAAAAATTAGACCAGCTGATAATCAGCCTCAATGCTGCTGATCTACTATAATGTAATATTTATCTGTAATCTGTTTATCTGACTGTAATGTTGACCTTTTCACTTTATTTATTATTATCAAACTTATACACTGAATCACTGTAAGGTAATGTAACTTTTTTTCTTTATTTCTCTATTTTGTATCTAAGATTTGTACCTAGGTACTTGTACCTAAGATGGCACAGTGTGGGGCAACATTGTAAACTCTTCTCTGTACTCCTGTATCTCAGTACTTGACTACATGCAACAATAAACCTAATTTTAACTTCCTGTGTTGCTTCTTTATTCCTTAATGTCATTAATCTCCAGAAATCTATTGATTTCTAACTTAGACTGCTCATCGGTTGAGCTTCCACAGCTCACTGGGGTAGAGATATCTAACAATTCTCAACCGACTGCATGAAGAAATTCCTCCCCATCTCACTTTCAATGAGATCACCATTCATTGCTGGAAACTCTATGGAATATAAACCTAGTCCCATCATTCTCTCCTCATAAGACAATCCCACCCTCCCAGCGATTCATCTGTTGACCATCCATAACACTCCATCTATGGCAAGTGAGATATGGGGACAGAACTGAACACAACTCTTAAGTCCAGTCTAATCAAGGCTCTATACAGCTGCAGGAGAAAGTGAGGACTGCAGATGCTGAAGAATGGCTCATGCCGAAACGTCAATTCTCCTACTCCTTGAATGCTGCCTGACCTGCTGCGCTTTTCCAGCAACACATTTTCAGCTCTATACAGCTGCAGCAAAGTTTGGGACAATAAACGAGGAGATAAACCAAAAAAAAACTTGTGAATTACAGACTAGTTCAATTCACCTTTTATACTTCAAAATGGAGCTCCAGAATGATCAGTACGTTCATTTCCAACAGTTACATTTCTTTTATGAGGGAAGAAACTCAGTAAAATGTGACCCAGTGAGGACATTGTAGAGTTTACTTTAGCTTTGAAAAGGCTGACTATTCATTATAGTTTTGGAGAATTCCAAAAGGGAACATTACGGAAATGAAAGCATCGCAGGAAAGAGCTTTGTATGATTTTTGAAAAGTGAGTACATTCTCAGTAAGTTGCTAATATTGCTGAAGTTATTTTTTGACGTGACTTGCCAGGCTGCAGTGTTATACAATGGACATAGCAGAATGGGACTGGAGAGAAGTCAGAATTAACAAATGCTAGTCATCTGTTGAAATGAGTAAGCCACAGCAGAGTAAGTAAAAGACACCGACAATGGCAGCTTGCAGTAGAATGACACTACATAGCCCTATCACTGATTGGGCATGATTTGTCCATTCATTAAGGCAATGTGTTCCAGCTGCAAGAGGGGTCAACTTGTCAATGAATTTTGAAGAAGATAAATGGAGAAAATATAGTTTGAGGAAATGGCAGTCACTACTTGTCACACAACAGGAGGTCAACTGAAAGAGGAGAATTATGTTCATGCACTAAACCCTGATAACACCTTGCCCAGTGTTTGTAAATGGGACACACATACGAATGAATATAAGTGTGTGACCGGTGTCATTCTGATAATTCATCTCTTGTGTTATAATTTCTTAGAGCTTGCAATTATTGGTCCAAGATTGTCTCACTCATAGCATTCTGGGTTTTCCACTTTCTCCACCTTGGGTGGTGTTGTTAGATTAACAACACCAATCTTCTGGAAAACTTCCTTAACAAAAAGTGAGAATAGAAACATTTTGGTCATACTGGAGATTCATTTCGGAGTTTCCAAAATGATTTGGACCAATCTTACTAGTTTTACCTTCTGTTAGTTTCATAAAGTTCATTCTGTCAGGTTTATGTACAGATGTACATATTTTACTGAATAAATAAAGAGTTGAAAAATGTGGTGCTGGAAAAACACAGCAGGCCAGGCCTGCTAAATATAGATACTGGTACTGTTCTATGAAGAGAGATTTGACAACTAGGATTATATTCTCTAGAGTTTTGAAGAATGAGAGGTGATAGTGTTGAAATTTACTTAAAGGGATTGCCAAGGTAGATAAAGTCTCAATCTAGAAGGCACAATTTAAAGTAAGGCGGCCCCTTAAGTCCAAGAGGAGGAGATTTGTTTTTCCTCAGATGGTCATGAACCTTTGGAATTTTCTACCACAGAAGGGATTGTTGAAGCTCAGTATTGAGTATGTTAAATAAGTTGTCCTTCAGTGATATCTTCCACTTTTAATAGAAGAACTTTTAATAGCTATGACTCATCAGTCCCAACCTGCAGATTAAGGTGACGATATTATTGCTGGACTGTTAATACAGAGAGTCAGGTAATGTTTTAGGGGCCAGGATTTGAATCCTGCCACAGCAGATGGTGAAACTTCAATTCAACAAAAATCTGGAATGATAATATGGATCAGTGTGGGCTAAAGGGCCTATCTCTATACTGTAGGACTCCAAAACTCTAAGAGTGTAATGATAACCATGAATCCATTGTCAATTGCTGTAAAATCCCATCTGGTTCCAGGGAAGGGAACTGCCAACCTCACTTGACCTGGCCTACATGTGACTCCAGACTCACAGCAATGTAGTTAACCCTTAACTGCCCTCTGGGCAATAAATGCTGGGTAAGCCAGCAATGCCCTTGTCCTGTGAATGAATGAAAAAAAGTACAATATTTACTGTTTCAGTAGTTATGCATTTTATATTTAAATTGCTACTAAAGGTAAAGATTCTTTCATGGGAGGAGATTAGCGATTCATTTTGTCAATTGGGCCTATTCAACCTCAATTAGATCACAGCTGATGCACATGTCAGATCCATGTTAATTTACTTAGTCACATATCACTTGTTTTTTTTAAAAATATTCAGTGGATGTGTTTGGTTGTGAAACCAGGAGCAAGAGAAATTGTAAATGTCTGTGTGCAGTGTATTGGATTTGGACGAACAGCTCTCTGGCTGTGTCACTGTAGGTGCAGCTGAGGACAATTGTACTGTTCAGCACCTGTGTGTGTCCATCAGGACCAGGCCCTGAATTTTCTGTTAATAGCAGCACAAAAATATATGTGGATCTAATGACCGTTATCTGACAACCCTGTAGATCAAAACCAAAATTCAAAATAACTCATCATCAGTGAACAATGCTTATAAGAAAGGATATAATTTTTTTAATTCAGTCATAGGATAAGGGCATTGCTGGTTAGATTCGTTGCCCAGAGGAAAGTTATTGCTGTGGGTCTGGAGTCACATGTAGACCAGACAAGGGTGACAGTTTTCCCCCCTAAAGAGCATTAGTGAACCAGATGGGGTTTTCCCAAGAATTGGCATTAGATTATTAATTCCAGATTTTTTTTAATTCCCCCTCCATTGAATTTAAACTCCATCATCTGCCATAGCAGGATTTAAACCTGGGTCCTCAGAACATTACCTGACTCTCTGGATTAAGAGTCCAGCAATAACACCACTAGGCCAAAACCTTCCTCTATACAGACAGCAGTCACTGGTGTGACACAGTAATCTGCCAGGCCACCATGTTGTACCTGTACAGGACACTGGTGAGGCCACTTTTCAAATACTGTGTTCTATTCTGGTCTCCCAGCTATAGGAAAGATGTTGCTAAAGTTGAAATGGTTCAAAAAAGATTTACAATGATGTTGCTGGGATTGGAGGGTTTGAGCTATAGTGAGAGGATGAATACACTGGGGCTTTTTTCGCTGGAGCATTGGAGGCTGAGGGGAGACCTTATTGAGGTCTATAAAATCATGAGAGGCATATATAGGGTGAATAGACAAGATCCTTTTCCCAGGGTAGATGAGTCCAAAACTGGAGGGCTTAAGTGAAAGGGGAAAGATTTAAAAGGGACCTAAGGGGCAACTTTTTCATGCAGAAAATGGTGTGTGTATGGAATGAGCTGCCAGAGGAAGTGGTGGAGGCTGGCACAATGACAACATTTAAAAAGCATCTGGTTGTGTACATGAATCGGAAGGGTTTAGAGGGATATGGACCAAAAGCTAGCAAGTGGGACTAGATTAGATTAGGATATCTGCTCAGCATGGACATATTGGGTGGGTGGCATGTGGAAATTTGAGATTTACAGGATCACATAGGTGTTATCAATCCTAACCAACTTTCTCTCCCTCCAATTAATATATTGCCAGCATGAAATTCTGTCCTGTCAATTTTCCAGCCTACCCCAGCAGCGCTACAACCAGCACACACTTTCCCAACCCAACCCAACCCAACCAAAAATTCATGCCCATTAAGTACAGACAACAACTCACCCTACTTAGGTAAAAACAATGACTGCAGATGCTGGAAACCAGATTCTGGATTAGTGGTGCTGGAAGAGCACAGCAGTTCAGGCGGCATCCAAAGTGCAGCAAAATCGACATTTCGGGCAAAAGCCCTTCATCAGGATGAAGCACCACTAATCCAGAACTCACCTTACTTAGTCAGTTACAGAAACAGGAGGGATTTTCTCATAGTAAAATTTCCTTCAAGATATTTCCTATTCTGTTCATTCAATTCCCAGCTTAATATTTCTAACAATGTGAATCCAACAGATCGAAGCAGTGTTAGGCTAGAATGTGAACACCTGGATCTGCCAGCAGTGAATGTTGTTGTCAGCTGTGACTGAGTTGTAGCACTCTTGCCCCTGAACCATCAGATCCTGCATTCAAGTTCCATTTCGCTGTGGAGTACATAAAACACAAAGCTGACATTACTATGGGAACACAGCACTTTTGCAGATGCTGTTATTGTAGAGACATTAAACAATGGTCCTTATCTGTTTGCTCAGGTACAAAATCCCATGGCACTATTCCAAGAAGAGCAGGAGAGTTCTTACTAGTGTCTCTCATAATTATCTGTTTATTTTCACACTGTTAAACACATCAATAATCAAAAATAGGTTGAAAATGGATAAATAGAATCATTTTGATGAAGGGTCACTGGACACGAAATGTTAACTGTGTTTTCATTTCTACAGATGCTGCCAGACCCACTGAGTGCCTCCAGCATGTTTTGTTTTGTTTTGTTGATGAATATGGTTTGTTGGTCTGTAATGCTAATAAAAAGTGGAGGATTTGATTTATAACAGACTGAAGACCTGGGAAAATATAGCTTTAACTTATCTATCGTCTTAATCTTGCATATTCATACTTGCTGCTTGACCTTGACTATTTCTATAGTAATGTTTCAACTCACTGCTTACTACACAATTCCAGGAATTTGGGACTTTAGTAATTAGAAATACTGCATGTCACAGTTCGTTCTTGTCATCACTTTAGGACAGAACATTCAAATGAGTAGAATGTAGAATATGTAACATAAATTCATAGAATCCCTACAGTCTGGAAGCAGGCCACTCAGCCCATCAAATCCACACCAACCTCTAAAGAGGTTAAGCAAGACTTCTCATGCAATGACTATGCTGTGGCTGTATTTGTGGTACTTTCTCTGAGCATAATACAAACATGTTCTATCTAACAGACAATTCAGCAATGTTGCACATGAATTTCAGTCTAGTGTAATTCCAAGTATATATACCTCGGTCCCACTTATTAGCTGATCAAATCAAACAGCATGTTCCTTCATTCATTTGTAATGGGCAGAGTATAGAATGTGCTTAACCAACCCACAATTACAAAACCCAAAGCAAAGCATTTACAATTAGATGTGATTTTGCAATTGGGCACATCTGCTGAGCAGCATTGAGTGTGCAAATAGCTCCACTAACAATAACTTAAACAAAGTAGTTGAGCTCATACTATGGCTCATTCACACATCTTAGTAGTATTTTTGCATGGATGGAGAATTGACTAATAGTTAGGAAATACAGAGTGCAGATAGGGATTCTTTTTCAAGTTGGTGACCTGTAATGAGTGGAGTCCTACAGGGATCAGTGTGTTGGGACTGCCACAGTTTACATGACATACTAATAACTCGGAGGAAGGAAGTGTATACTCTATAGCCAAATTTGCAGACAACAGTAAAATAAGTGAAAAAGTAGGTTGTGAGCGAGAGACAGTTTACAGAGAGATATTCTTGTGTTAAGTAAGTGAGAAAAAATTGGCAAATGAAGTGTAATGTGGGAAAATACAAAGTTGTTCACTTTGTAAGGGAGAACAGAAGAACAGAGTATTGTTTCAATGGAGAAAATCTGCAGAAAGCAGCAACACAAAGGCAGGTACTTTGTGAAACAGAAAGCTAGCCCACATGTGCAACAGGTAATCAGGAAGGCAAGTGGAGTTGCTGGCCCTCATTTGAATGGGTTTGGAGTATAAGAATAGGCAAGTCTTATGGCAACTGTACAAGGTGCTGGTGAGACAGTGCCTGAAGTACTGTGAGCAGTTTTAGCTCCCTGACCTAAGACAGATATCATTTCATTTGAGAAAGTTCAGAGAAGGTTCACTAGGATGATCCACGGTGTGGAGCGATTGTGTTACAAGCAAAAGCTAAACAGATTGGGACTTGAGTTGAGAGGAATGAGAGGTGATCTCATTGAAACAAAAAGGATTCTTAAAGATCTTGACAGAGTAAATGTTGAGAGGGTGTTTTTCCTTCATAGAAGAGTCTCAGACCAGAGGACATAGTCTCAGGATAAAGGGGTACCAATTTAAGACTGAGATGAGGAAGAAGGTCTTGTCTCAAAGGATTATGAGTCTTGGGAAGTCCTTGTCATGAAGAGCTGTGGAGGCAGAATCTTTGTGTATGCTTAAGGCTGAGATAGATCATTGATCAGTAAGAGAATCAAAGATTATGGGAACGGGCAGGAAAATGGAAGGGAAGAATGTGGATCAGCTACATATTGGCTGCCTCTTGAGAATACTTTCAGAGAGTGAATTCCATAAGTTTTTTTTCCCCTTTGTTTATCAAGCTAGGTCTTTCTTTGGTCTCAAACTTATCAGTAATATCAATGGGGATTATAATATTATTGTCCAAAGTTTGTGAGAAGATTTGTAGCTCGGGTGCTCGTTGTTGTGGTTCTGTTCGCCGAGCTGGGAATTTGTGTTGCAGACATTTCATCCCCGGTCTAGGTGACATCCTCAGTGCTTGGGAGCCTCCTGTGAAGCGCTTCTGTGATCTTTCCTCCAGCATTTATAGTGGTTTGAATCTGACGCTTCAGGTTGTCAGTTCCAGCCGTCAGTTGCAGCAGCAGATTCAAACCACTACAAATGCCGGAGGAAAGATCACAGAAGCGCTTCACAGGAGGCTCCCAAGCACTGAGGATGTCACCTAGACAGGGGACGAAACATCTGCAACACAAATTCCCAGCTCGGCGAACAGAACCACAACAATATTGTTGCCTCTGCGAAGTCCTCCTCACTAACATATGAGTGTTTGCGTCAAATGTGGGAGGACAGTCAAGTAGCAACCTAATATTCTTGTGGAATAATACCTTGCAGATAATGTCCCAAACATCCCCATCACTATTTTTCCAGAGGATTTCAGTTCAAACCTAGAAATTATACAAATAATATACTATAGTATTTTAAGATAATTTGTTCATACACAATCTACTCTTTGCTCTTTTCTGCTGCTTTGCATATTTCAAATCTATCACTTCATTTGGAGGATGAAAATATTACTCTTTCAATAATTTATGAGGACAAGATAGAGGAACACTACAAGGGTATGCAACAACATTTTTTGCATTACTGTACTGAAGGATAACAAAGCTGTCTTAGACACTGCACCCTTTGAAAGAAGCACACAATTTTTTTTATTATCCAGACAACATTCTTCATTCACACAATACCACCAAATAGAGATGGATTGAATTGAGTTTATTTTAATTAATTAATTAAGTTATATTAACTTAAATGAACTGGTCATCTGTCTCCAGTAACATTAGATGTGAGAGGTCATCTATTAAAATTGATTTCTGTAGGACCTAACTATCTGCAAGTTGACTGTCATGTCTGCCTGTTTAACTGTGATTTCAGTTTAGAAGTATTTTATTAATGGTGAAGCGCTTTGTGATAGCTTGGGTAAGTAAGAAAATAAACGTAAGTTATCTCTTACCTTGACCTTGTCAACATCTACCAAACACTTAGCAATCAATTGTTGTGAAATACTTCTAGCTGGACTATATTTTCAAGGTTGTGACGATAGCGAGCTACCCTCAAGCATTACTTGTGGAGTTAGCTTAGCAATTTTTTTTGCTTACATGTATTATCACTGCACCACTCGTTTTATTGTACCTCCATATGAGGGAATATCTTCTCAGAATAACTCTTTTCAAATTCCCTCATCATCTTATTCAGAAAATCCCTACAGTGTTGAAGCAGGCCATTCAGCCCATCGTGTCCACAGCAACCTCCAAAGAGCAACTCACCCAGATCCAAACCCATATTCTATCCCCATAATCCTGCATTTTCCTAATCTACCTAACTTATTCATCCCTGGACACTATGGACAATTTAGCATTGCCAATCTACCTAACCTCAACATCTATGAACTGTAGGAGGAAAACAGCGCACCTGAAGGAAACCCACACAGACACTGGAAGAATGATAAAACTCCACTCAGATAGTTGCCTGAAGGTGGAATCAAACCTAGGCACTGTGAGGCAGCAGTGCTAACCACTGCCCCATCACATGGCCCTATTGACATGTTGGATTAAGAACACTTCCAATTCTTCTAAACTCCAATGAACTAACCCAACTCTTTCTCATAGGATTACCCTACCCATCTGCATGTTGGTTAGCTCACTGAGCTAGAAGGTTCAGTTTCAGAAGTCTCGTCACCATTCCAACTGGAACTCTATCAACAAATACATTGACTTGGAAGCCATTTACCACCCCCTGAGAAAAAGAACAGGAAATGACATCACAACAGAAAATGACATCACCAACCCAAAGAAACCTAAATACATAAATAAAAGGTGGGCCATACACCAGTGCATCATCCGGAGGCTTACCGGTGATGTTACCTAACATCTGAAACCGAACCTCCCAGCTCAGCCAGCAATACTACATCCAGAACCAAAACCTGAGCTATAAATCTTCTCACAACTCGCTATTACCCTAACATCTCAGGAATGAGGAGGAGGAGTCAAAAAATGTGGCGCTGGAAAAGCACAGTAGTTCAGGTAGCATCCGAGGAGCAGGAGAATCGACATTTTGGGCATAAGCCCTTCAACAGGAATGTGTCTCATGTCAGGAATGAGACAAGTGAATCTTCTCTGAATGACTTCTAATGTAATCATCTGGTTTTTGTTTAAATAGGGAGACCAAAAATACACATAGGTGCAGTCTCAGTATGCTTTTTCTATAATTTGTCGCTACTGAGACTCAAACAGCCTTCATTGCTTGCTTTGTGGTCAGACTACCTGGTGATTTTTAGGATGCTAAGTCCTCTCAGAAGATGCTTCTTGCCAATATCTGATTTGCGAATCGTTGTCAAGATTAGAAAGGGTGCCTTCGTACTGTGGCATTTAGCCCTGTGTGACCCAGTTAAAGAAGAAAAATATCACAATGCTGGCTCCTCAGCAGCAAAGCATTCCCCAGGTGGCCATAACAGATCAGCCCATTCTATGTATGCTGACCAAAATTGAGAAAGGGGAACAATAAGGCACATGATCATACAGAGGACCATACAGAGAATTTTGAAAACTCCCTTATATTGTTTGGACAGCCCAGATCATGATTCACAGAATGCCCCAAAATCTGCAGAAGCATCATTGCTTTGTCTTCCCCTAGACTTCCGATGAAACGACTGCCGTTTGACAAGTTGAAGAAGAGAATCTGGCTCCAAAGGATCATAAATTTAGGGAAAGAAAACATCTGGACAACATTCACAGTTGCTAGGGGTGACATAGGACAGATAATTGCTTTGCTTTTTGATTTTTTTGTCTATCAGGACACCATAGCCTGATGTTATCTTGAGCCATTTTTAATTAAAGAGACGTTTGTTTAAACAAAATCCCCTTATATCACATGACACCCCTCACAACATGTCATTACCAACAACCATCACTTTAAAATGTCTGCACTAGATTAACACACAATTTCCTGTTTGACTGCAATCCTCGTGACTAATAAGCACCCATGCATCATCACATTTAAATCCAGAAAATGTAAAGTAGACATAGTTTGCTTATTCTTTCCCAACACTGTGTTTTCCCTGCAAGCCTATCATGCCTTCTAGCACATAGTCCAATACTCCAATGGATTAGCACTGAAGGGCCAGGGAGTTGAATGGTTCCTCGTACGTATCCTTTGGCTGTGACCCTTAGTTCTGGACTTCCCCAACATCGGGAAAATCAAACTCCGAATAATTAGTACTGAAGGATCAGGGAAATGAATCGCTCCTCATACTATGGAGAGGTTATGGGACTGAGATGGCCTTAAACTATAAGCAATGGGACAGTAAATATGATGTATTTCCTTGTACTTCTATGAGTTGTCCTATTATGTAACTAGGAAAAGACTTTGTTGGCTTGGTGGAGAAATGTGGGAATGAGGTGTTGGTGTTTGTTCACCTTTTCGCACTTCTGTTATAGAATTGCAATTCCTAACCACATCTATCTCTTTCAGCCTGAGCTACTGTCTGCTGACACCATCTTTACAGCTATTTCAACAACTGCTTTCCTCCTTTCTGTAATTTCTGACAGAAGGTAGATGTTGGTGCTTCTTCTTTTCATGTAACTGCTTCTCACAAGACTCCACTATTTTCTTTAAAGAGTTATGCACAATCCTGAATGCACCTCCCCAGTACGTTATGTGGCCTGCTTCTCATAGGTTTATGGAAACCAGCTGGCTCAGAGATTACAGATATTTAGGATGGCACAGATGATAGATTCTACCCTGCATATTGCACATCTACAGTCACTTTGCGGACCCAAGCATTTCAGAGGTCAACTTTCTTCGAAAACGCACTTGCCTTGGCATTTAGATGGAAAATGTTGCTTCGCATTTCCAGAATTTCTCTTCATTTCTGTTGTACCTTAAGCCCCACCCCAACCCAGAATTCAGTTAATTTAAAGTACTATTGTATAATTGCTCACTGTGTTATTAAGTAAAACTAATAGTCACAATGCATAAAATGTTTTATCACAGGGATAGCAAGATTTGATGTGGCAAGCAGTAATTTTAACGACAAGGTAAACAAATGCTGCAATGCGGTTACTACAGTAAGAATTAATCTCTCTACAAACAGAGCATAAATCTGCCTTTGGTAAACACATGACTTGTTTATTCTGAGATAATAGTTCAGGTAAGATTTTTCTAATACATGTTGGAGTTGCATCAATGCCAAAATGAAACTCTATATTAATGAGAACCAATGCTTTGACACTGGTGATGAACAGCAAAGTGCCACACATAATGATAAGATATGACCAAATAAGATTAGATTCCTTACAGTATGGAAAGAGGCCACTGAGCCCAACAAGTCCACACCAAATCTCCGAAGAGTAATGCACCCAGATGCATTCCCTTACCCTATATTTACTCCTGACTAATGCACCTAACACTAGGGGCAATTTAGCATGGCCAATTCACCTGACCCGCACATCTTTGTATTGTGGAAGGAAACCGGACAAACCCACGCAGACACAAGGAGAATGTACAAACTCCACACAGACAGTCACCCAAGGCAGGAATCAAACCCAGGTCCCTGCTGCTGTGAGGCAGCAGTGCTAACCACTGAGCCACTGAGAAATAGTGATTTCAAACAGTATCAAGAATCTCTACATTCATCCCAGAAGGTAGACAGAGCAAACTCTGAAAGACTGCACTGACTGTATTGCGCTGAAGTATGTCATAGATTACATAAGCTGTGTGTGCTTTGGCCAGTCTTTGATTTTCCTATTATTTGGCTGAAAAAATTGCACATCAGCACAGATAAGCCATCAAAAGCAATGAGGTTGTAGAGTGTAGAACGTATTAGCGTGCCCATGGAAACCAATCTTTGGGTGATCACGGCTTGGGATACATATGAAATAAAAGAAAAAGTAGGCCATTTAGCTCCTTGTTTCTATTCCACTATTCAACAAGATCATGGCTTATCAGGTTATGTTTCAAATTTCATATTCTCACCTACCCTCAATAACTTTGGATTCCACTGTTCTGAAATTGCACAATCTTCATCTCCTCAATTTCTCCTCATCTTGATCCGAAAGGACATACCTGAGTTTTTAAAAATTGCCCCCAAGTTCTGGAAAGACAAGCTGCATGGCCTCCCTGCTGCAGCATAACAACTAAAATCCTGTGTAAGCAGGCCATTCAGTCCATCAAATCAATACTGACCCTGCAAGAAATATCCCAACCAGACCCACCTTGATGTACTTTGATGGTTAATTGACCTCAGCTGCAGATCCCTAGATACCATGGGAAATTTAGCATGGCTAATCCAATTAACCTGCACATTTTTGAACTGTGGGAGGAAACCAAAGCACCCATAGGAGAATCTACAAACCCTGCACAGTCACCCAGGGTGAAATGAAACCCAGATCTATGCGCTATAAGGCAGCAGCGCTAACCACTAAGCGACCATGCCACCCATGGTGATTCTGTGATTCTATAGACTCACCCACAAGGGAAAAAAGTTTCTCTACATACACTTCCTTATGGGGCAATAGGATAGGTAACAAATACCTGTGATGCCCAAATCCCAAATTATTGATGAAAAAATAAATTAAAAAATGTTATATCTCCCCAAAGTTTACAATGTTTTGGAGTAGGGAGGGACTCAGCTCATTGAACTTTTGGTGTGACCCAGGATAATGTTCATTTTAGTATTAGTTCAGCGACACCTCTCTGAAACATTTTGTTGAACCATTATATCAATAACTACGTGAATGCAAAAAACTGGACAGCTAATTGGTAATACTGATCAAGTCAGTTATTGAAATGAACGTTAGCTTGACAGATCATCCTTTCAATTCTTGCAATTGGTTACCATGCTGGCTAGTCACTAAAACATAGTTACAATAGACTGTTGATATTTATAAGCTGTAGACATTACACAAAAGAAATTAAAAACATTGCCGTGCAAGACACTAAGAAATTCTTAACTCAAACAGCAAAACAAAGTCTCAGTCTGTTTCCAAACATGATCTTACAGATCTTCAATTCCAGAGAAATTTCAGTCCTATAACATTGGACTTCTCCCAATTTATTTTCCATGCACTGCATGGTCAGTTTTTTGAGTCCTTTCGTTGTCTGCTGACATGACCTTTCACAACTCTGAAGATTTTTATCCAAATACTCTGAGTTTGGAAACTTCACAAACTACAACACTTCTGTTATGGTGACTGGTTCCACTAAAATTGAAGGTTGATTTTTTTTCTGTTGGATGAAACAGATCTCCCTTCTGAACTGACCCCTTAATAATGAACTGAGAAGATGAGCTTCCAACAGGGTCCATCAGAAGGACTTGGAATCTGCATCCCTTATGATAGTATTGCTGATAGCAAAAACAAAATTCAACAGGGATGCAAAACCTAAGCATTGAAATGTGTAAGGTTTTATAGTATTTAATCAGATGGAGCATCAGGTAAAAGCACTTCCTTGTCAAATACATGGAAAAGTGGAAGCTGTCCTCTGGAAACTTGGATGCACAGTCAGCTAATGGTAAACTACACATCTATCAGAGCAGTGCCCATCATGAAATCAATGCAAAGGGCTAGGGACAGTAATTAGTGATAATTGTGTTATATTCTGACAAGGTACAGTATGTCTCAATTTTATTTTTGTACTTGTCTGTACAGTTTCTTCTTGTTATGAATTCTAAACAGAGCTTCGCCCATTGGTTACAAATGTTGTGCATGCAATTCTTTAAGGAAGAAAGAAAAAAATCACAAACTTTAAAACAAGAACATGGTTATTTTGTGCAGATCAAGTTCCTGCTTGTTCACATTCTGGAATATTCTGTTATGAATTTAACAAGCTTAGCAACTAAAAATAATTATTAAATTCCATATGAATAGTTTAGAGGTGAGTGCTGAAAGGGTTGTGACATAATATGTACAGGTACAATAACATATTGTGGATGGAGCCAAGGAGATCTATCAGCACAATAAACTTCATGTTCCACATCAGCCTTATACCGAACTTCCTGGGCCTATTCTCTTCTCTCTTTTTCATCATTCATGAGATGTGGGAGCCACTGGCAAGGCCTACTTTAGTTGTCCATCCCTAATTGCCCTTGGTTTCCTAAGCCACTTCTGAGAGCAATTATATGTCAACGACATTGATGTACATGTGTTGTCACGTATCAGAAAGGCTGGGTAAAAGAGGCAATTTTACTTCCCTAAAGGATATTAGTGAACTAGATAGGGTTTGAAAAACAGTCAATGATCTTTCCATGGGCACTGGGACTGGACACTGAGATTGAATTTAATACCATGGAGATATTTGAACATATGCTTCCAGAGCACTAGCCTGCACCTATGGTTTAGTAGTCTATTGACATAACTACCACTACGCCACCATCTCCCACCAGCTATGTAGTAATTTCATTTTGAAAGGATCAGGAACCAATATTGGTAAGCAATAAAGCAGTCGTGATGCATTTGTCAATCTGAGTGATTGATATGGACTGCACTGGGAACTGGTCCACACCATTAGGTATGGCGTTCCTTCTGAAAATTCCCACCACACCTCAGGATATTGTTTTTATCAGCTGAAAGAATGCCATGTCTATTGGTTGATCAAAATGACCTCTGAGCCCACAGCAGCGTCCCATGTACTTTATAAGCTGAAAAGAGGTTTGAGTATGTGTACTGAAGTTATGATAGCTTCTGTTATAAACCCAAGTTCATTTTTTCAAATCAATCATGACCAAAGATGGGCCCTGGCTCAATCAAGCCTAAGATCTAGTTTGAAGAAAATGTTCTGAAACTCATTAATGTATATTTTAAAAGAATGAATGTAACCTAAGACATAGGAGTGGAATTAGGCCTTTCAGCTCATCCAATCAGCTCTGTCATTCGATGATGGCTAATATGTTTCTCAACCCCATTCTCCTGCCTTCTCCCCATAACCTTTGATCCCCTTACTAATCAAGAATATATATCACAAAGAAAGTGTATAAACTGAGCACATTACAAAATTTATTTTTAATAAATATAGGAGGTTGAGAGGTGACTCTAGAAGTTTATAAAAGCATGAGAGATATAGATAGGGTTAATGGTAGATGTCTTTTCCCTAGGATCAGGGATTTCAAGAGTAGGGGGCATATTTTTAAGGTGAGAGGAGGAAGATTTTAAAAAGACATGAGGGGCAAATATTTTACACAGGGAGTGGTTCGTGTGTGGAATGAACTTCCTAAAGGAGTGGTGGATGTGGGCACAATTACAATAAAAGACATTTGGATCAGTACATGGTTAGGAAAGGTTAGGACAGATATGGGCCAGAAGTCAGGACTACTTTCGCTCAGCATTATGTTCAGCATGGACTGTTTCTGCGCTGTATGACTCTATGACTCTATACCAACCATGGCTCATTCTCTCATTTGTCGAAATTTGTTGGTTCAAACCCCACTCCAAAATTTAAGTTGACACTTTAGTGTGCTCCTGAAGGAGCTCTGCACTGTAGGGAATGAAGTTCTTCATATCAGATATCAATGAAGTAGAAGATGTATTCTTTTCACTACAACTATGCCATTGCTCTTGCTATCACTAGCCTCCCCACTTTATGTTAAAGTAGGTTTAATTAGTTGTTACAGATTAACACCTCTAAAATTACATTTACAAATTCAAGCCTACTTTCCCCAAATCATAAAATTAATTGGGAACCAGAGCAGAGGTGAGAACTGTGGCGAAAGTAAATTTCGACAGACAATCAGGCATATAATTAGAGTCATAGAGATGCACAGAATGGAAACAGACCCTTAGGTCCAATCAATCCATGCTGACCAGATATCCCAACCCAATCTAGTCCCACCTGCCAGCACCTGGCCCATAACCCTCTAAATCCTTCCTATTCATATACCCATCCAAATGCCTTTTAAATGTTGCAATTGTACCAGCCTCCACCACATCCTCTGGCAGCTCGTACACCCATACACATTCCATACACGTACCAACCTCTCTGTGAAAACGTTGCCCCTTAGGTCTCCTTTATATCTTTCCACTCTCACCCTAAACCCAAGCCCTCTAGTTCTGGACTCCTCAACCCCAGGGAAAAGGCTTTGCCTATTTATCGTATCCTTACCCCTCATAATTTTGTAAACCTCTATAAGGTCACCCCTCAGCCTCCGATGATCCAGGGAAAACAGCCCCAGCCTGTTGAGCCTCTCCCTATAGCTCAAATCCTCCAACCCTTTCAAATTTCACAACATCTTTCCGATAGGCAGGCGACCAGAATTGCATGCAATATTCCAACAGTGGCCTAACCAATGTCCTGTACAACCGCAACATGACCTCCAAACTCCTGTACTCAATACTCTGACCAATAAAGGCAAGCATACCAAACGCCGCCTTCACAATCCTATCTACCTGCGACACCACTTTCAAGGAGCTATGAACCTGCACTCCAATGTCTCTTTATTCAGCAACACTTCCTAGGACCTTTTCATTAAGGGTATAAGTCCTGCTAAGATTTGCTTTCCCAAAATGCAGCACCTCATATTTATCTGAATTAAACTCCTTCTGCCACTTCTCAGCCCATTGACTTCTCTGGTCAAGATCCTGTTGTAATCTGAGGTAACCCTTGGATGCTGCCTAACCTGCTGTGCTTTAACCAGCAACACATTTTCAGCTGTGATCTCCAGCATCTGCAGACCTCATTTTTTAACCCTCTTCACTGTCCACTATACCTCCAACCTTGATGTCATCTGCAAAAAGAAAAAGTGCAGCTTTGTAGCAGAAGAGATTGGAAGGGTGAATGGGACAAGCTAGACTGCAACAGAATAAACCTGGATATTGTAGAGCATTGGACATGTAAAGGGACAGTGAATGACGAGTGTTCAATGTCCTGCTCAGGTGATTATATTTAAAACAGCCAACAAATTCTGCCTTCCAGCAACAATTGACAGAGTAAAGTTGTGTGTAATATGTTGCCACTCACAGCATGGGAGGCACGGTTGGTGTCACTGTCTTCTGTACTGTTTCCCCTTCATCATCCAGAACCAGAGATATTTTTAAAGAGACCAGCTCAAGGTTGAATCAATTGCACACTGGCAGGAAGCAGGTAGCTGTGAATTTAGGTTCATGAGATCAGAATAAGGAGTCGATTAAAGCCCTGCCCTGCAATAACTGGACAATGCCCAGGCCAGAGCAGTGCATTCAGCCTGGGCAGGAAGTTGAGGTAGAATCATTAAAATGAATCATCAACTACTTTCTTGGTAATTGATGTCTGATTCCTATTGTTCTGGTGTTGTATTGAGATGGGTGCAATGATACTGTAGGTATTGCCTTCTGAATACAACATGACAGGGAGATTGGGTAAGAGAGGGGCAACCTGTGAGAGAACAGAAGAGGGAAAGGCAAAGCTCTCTGTAAGAGGTCAGGTCCACTAAGAAGGTGCAGGGAGCAATTCTCCTAACTCTCAGCTTGGAAAGGAACAGTGTCTGAGATACCGAAGCTCCATCCAGGATGGCCTCATTGAAAAATGTTACCCTCTGCAGCCAAAACATCAAACTCAGAGCTGGGCATGGGCTACATTGCCAGTGACTGTGAAAGAGACCACATGCATCATCTGGCTCCTTTCAATGTTCTGTAGTTTGCTATTCACTGTTGCATAATTTTCCAGTCAAAGTGAGCTGACAACAGATTTCTATCTTGCCAGAGAGCAGCAGATACAATGAGTATCTTTCTGATTTTATAAGATTGGTAGACTTGTCCATGACGTACAGTGCACACACAACACAATGTGGGTGCCACATATTGACTCTGAGATAAGCTGCAGCCAATAGGGATTGCTCTCTCTCTCTCTCAATTCATAGCTGAAATGTGACCATACAGAGTATAACATGCACGTTTATATCTGATATCCTACTTGCAATAATATTACCTTTGCTTTTTGGCAGTCCACTATGCCATCTGTATTTGAGCGACCAAAGGAGACTACTTTGTGACAGAAGTTCCCTACTGCCCAGATGATGACTCTGGTGTACAAGCCAGCATGCTATGGAAGTCATGCTGCTCCACAATGTGACAGGGGCAGACAGTAAGCTGGCTGAGACTGCTTCTACTGCGTGGATAGCTCTGGGAGTTCTCCTGCATGAAAGCCTCCTGACATAATCCCCTCTGGACACCAAGAAGCTGAAAGAACCAATTTACCAAATGGCCTGACAAAAAAATTAATGGACAAAATCTCACTTCCTAGAAATTTTACTTTAACAATTAACCAAAGTCAACATAAAAATGATAAATAATAATAAACAAATTACAGTCTCTATAAGTTATAAATTATGTATTTTGCATTTAGAAATCGGGATCTCCCACTTCTATTGGGCAAATCACTCAGCATTATGATATTAATATCTGCCACACAGTCCTTCAAAGTTCCGAACTTCCTCAGATAGAATTCCAATTCATTTTCTTTCAGGGATTATCCATTGATTCTTATCCAGCAGCAGCTCTCAACCAACGCAAGTTCCACAGGCACCATTTTCGACATGTTGCCGTATGACACCATGTTACCTCAATGTGACACCAATGTGCCAGCAGCTTATGTTCAAAAGCACTGCTTGTGCTTCAACCAAATGACCATGTCTGAACGCCTAATGGGAGTGATCCTCAGTAAAGTCAAGAAGAACTATATATAGTGAGGGAATATCGGTCAGAGGTATCATCCAATTTCAGCCCATGGCCTTGAACATTTTGATGAATATGCTGATCAAAGTCAGGAGTACAGACCACTCTAATCTGTCCTGCAATTCTCTGTAATGTGTACCAATAGGCTAGTGCTGCATACATTGGAATTAGATCAACAAGATCTATATACAGACATTCCACTGGCTTACTTATGGGAGGCCTTCATATCCCTACTTTTGGTGGACATTATTCAAACATGCTGTGACTGATGGATGATTACCTTACTAAGAAATGCCTTGTTTCTGATATTGCTCACATCTCTGTGGCTGCTGTACTAAGGATTAATACAGAGTATGAATGAGAAACACCCACACCTGGAAGTCCAGGATTAGCATCAACCCCCAGCAGCTGTGGAGCAACCTCTTAATATGGAGCTTCCAATCATAGGTGCCCTCAGGATTTGGAGAAGATGATGGAGAGCCACAGCCTCAGATTTTGCATGAAATGATGAAAGAGGGGCAATGGTGCTATACTTTGTCTAGAGGTAGTAGTCAGACCACCATATCATAAGCCCACCATATCTACAATGCAACACCTTCTTTCACCTTCACAAGATCAACAGTAACAGAAATTGCTGGAGAAACTCAGCAGGTCTGGCAACATCCATGGAGAGAAAGCAGAGTTAATGTTTTGAATTCAGTAACCCTTCTTCAAAAATGTTCTGAAAATGTCACTGGACTCGAAAGACACTGCTTTTTCTCCATAGATGCTACCAGACTTCCTGAACTTCTCCAGCAATTTCTGTTTTTAGTTCAGATCTTCAGCTTCCACTGTTCTTTGTTTTATTTGTATGAGAACTATAAGAAGTGTCCTGTACATCAAGTTTCCATGATGTTCCTGTCTAGGAGTTTGTTTCAGTACCATGTAGCTGATTTTTGGTAAAATTTCAGTCCGTTTTAAAATCTCCTTCCCTGGTGCCTTATTTGCTTCTTCCTTTAGTCTGTTTATTTGTAGTAGTTAAAACCTCTTATGAATATATTCAATATCAATTAGTCATTTCACATATTTACTTACATATTTATCCCCACAGTATGTTCCTGTTAGTGTGATAAATCTCACTACACAGCCTTCTTCTATGCATATGCCAACATTGAAACTGTGTACTATCTTGCTCATAACACACCGTGAATATTTTCTTTCATGTTACCAACCTAGACACAACACATGGAAATATTCAATAATGGCTGACAATTGTCATGAGGCTTATTCCCAATGCTGAAGGTACAGAAATACCAGATAAAGTTTAAGTTCTTTAACCTTGAAGAAGAGACAACAGGAAGGCCTTCACAGAATATGTTATATTGAAAACTAAAAACAAGATAAATTAGACAACCTTTTGGGCAAGACTTGACAAGAGGATTAGAAAGTTAAAGTTCAATCTGAAGAAAAGAAAATTCAGAATTCGTGCCAATAAGTTCTTGCTCAGAGTCAGCAGCAGTGAAGGCAACATGTATGAGATAATTAGATGATGTGACATAGTGATTTTCCTCATCTGCCTTCATGTTGTAATCTTTGAAATGTTTTAATGTACACTGAAAACATAATTATTCACTGTCAGAGTCGGGAACTGAATTTGATATCTTTCCCATCAACTGAGATATCAATCCACTTCTCAATTTCAAATGGACATGTGACTACTTGTCAAACTGAAAAATTCTGGAAGTTATGAAACTTCAAAGGACTCTTTCTCAGCATTTGCATCATCCACCAGACAAAAGAATTTGAATGCTCTGTTAGTTATGCAAGAAACATCCTTCTAGGTCAGAACAGTTCATTTGACGGTCAACAAAATGGAGCGTTCTCAATTGGAAAAATAAGGCTGTGTTAATGTGCAAATCAACCAGTAAATTTCAAGGATTAAGAGATAAGGAATTTGTTGCAAATCTCAAGAATTTGTCATAGAGTCATAGAGATGTATAGCATGGAAACAGACCCTTCTGTCCAACCCATCCATGCCGACCAGATATCCCAACCCAATCTAGTCCCACCTGCCAGCACCTAGCTCATATCCCTCCAAACCCTTCCTATTCATATACACATGCAAATGCCTTTTAAATGTTGCAATTGTACCAGCCTCCACCACTTCCTCTGGCAACTCATTCTATGAACATACCACCCTCTATGTGAAAACGTTGTCCCTTTAGTCTCTTTTATATCTTTCCACTCTCACCCTAAACCTATTCCCTCTAGTTCTGGACTCCCCGACCCCAGGGAAAAGACTTTGCCTATTTACCCTATCCATGCCCCTCATAATTTTGTAAACCTCTATAAGGTCACCCCTCAGCTTCCAACGCTCCAGGGAAAACAGCGCCAGCTTGTTCAACCTCTCTCTGTAGCTCAAATCCTCAATTTAACCTTGCTAACCAGTCTTCCATGGGGAAGCTTGTCAAACACCTTACTGAAGTCCATATAGATCACATCTACTGCTCTGCCCTAATCAATCCTCTTTGTTACTTCCTCAAAAAACTCAATCAAGTTTGTGAGACATGATTTCCCACACACAAAGCCATGTTGACTATCCCTAATCAGTCCTTGCCTTTCCAAATATATGTACATCCTGTCCCTCAGGATTCCCTCCAACAACTTGCCCACCACTGAGGTCAGGGTCACTGGTCTACAGTTCCCTGGCTTGTCCTTACCATCCTTCTCAAACAGTGGCACCATGTTAGCCAACCTCCAGTCTTCCAGCACTTCACCTGTAACTATTGATGATACAAATATCTCAGCAAGAGGCCCAGCAATCACTTCTCTAGCTTCCCACAGAGTTCTCGGGTACACCTGATCAGATCCTGGGAGTTTATCTACTTTTATGCATTTCAAGACATCCAGCACTTCCTCCTCTGTAACATGGACATTTTTTAAGGTGTCACCATCTATTTCCCTACAGTCTATATCTTCCATATCTTTTTCCACAGTAAATGCTAATGCAAAATACTCGCTTATTTCCCACATTTTCTACAGCTCCACACAAAGGCCCGCCTTGCTGATCTTTAAGGGGCCCTATTCTCTCCCTAGTTACCCTTTTGTTCTTAATGTATTTGTAAAATCCCTTTGGATTCTCCTTAATTCTATTTGCCAAAGCTATCTCATGTCCCCTTTTTGCCCTCCTGATTTCCCTCTTAAGTATACTCCTACTGCCTTTATACTCTTCGAAAGATTCACTCGATCTATCCTGTCCATACCCGACATATGTTTCCTTCTTTTTCTTAACCTCACCCTCAATTTCTTAAGTGATCCAGCATTCCCTATACCTACCAGCCTTTCCTTTCACCCTGACAGTAATATACTTTCTCTGGATTCTCATTATCTCATTTCTGAAGGCTTCCCATTTTCCAGCCATCCCTTTACCTGTGAACATCTGCCCCCAATCAGCTTTTGAAAGTTGCAAATTAGATTAGATTACTTTGCAAATTAGATTACTTACAGTGTGGAAACAGGCCCTTCGGCCCAACAAGTCCACACCGACCCGCGAAGCGCAACCCACCCAGACCCCTCCATTTACCCCTTCACCTAACACTATGAGAAATTTAGCATGGTCAATTCACCTGGCTCGCACATCTTTGGACTGTGGGAGGAAACCGGAGCACCCGGAGGAAACCCACGCAGACACGGGGAGAATGTGCAAACTCCACACAGTCAGTCGCCTGAGGCGGGAACTGAACCCAGGTCTCTGGCGCTGTGAGGCAGCAGTGCTAACCACTGTGCCACCGTGCCGCCCGCCTAATACCGTCAAAATTGGCCTTCCACCAATTTAGAAGTTCAACTTTTAGATCTGGTCTATCCTTTTCCATCACTATTTTAAATCTAATGGAATTATAGTTGCTGGCCCCAAAGTGCTCCCCCACCAACACCTCAGTCACCTGCCCTGCCTTATTTCCCAAGAGTAGGTCAAGTTTTGCACCTTCTGTCATAGGTACATCCACATACTGAATCAGAAAATTTTCTTGTACACACTTAACAAATTCCTCTCCATCTAAACCCTTAACATTATGGCAGTCCCAGCCTATGTTTGGAAAGTTAAAATCTTCTACCATAAGCACTCTATTATTCTTATAGACTATTAAGACAGGGAAATCTAAGTTGGGTTCAATTTCTGAATCAAATAACTCAATGTATTTATAACAAATGTTAGCATTCAATATTTACAGTACCCAGCAAAATATTACTAAATTAATTACAGCAAAACTATATTGAAGTTGATGAAAGAGAAAAAAAATCAGACATGTTTAGCCATTCTTAGCTGTGATCTCCTTACAAGTTTGTTTCTCAATTTCCCTCTGACTATTAGGCGGTCTATAATACAACTGCAAATGTGTTGCTGGTCAAAGCACAGCAGGTTAGGCAGCATCTCAGGAATAGAGAATTCGACGTTTCGAGCATAAGCCCTTCATCAGGAATAAGAGAGAGAGAGCCAAGCAGGCTAAGATAAAAGGTAGGGAGGAGGGACTAGGGGGAGGGGCGATGGAGGTGGGATAGGTGGAAGGAGGTCAAGGTGAGGGTGATAGGCCGGAGTGGGGTGGGGGCGGAGAGGTCAGTAAGGAGATTGCAGGTTAGGAGGGCGGTGCTGAGTTGAGGGAACCGACTGAGACAAGGTGGGGGGAGGGCAAATGAGGAAACTGGAGAAATCTGAATTCATACCTTGTGGTTGGAGGGTTCCCAGGCGGAAGATGAGGCGCTCCTCCTCCAGCCGTCGTGTAGTTGTGTTCTGCCGGTGGAGGAGTCCAAGGACCTGCATGTCCTCAGTGGAGTGGGAGGGAGAGTTAAAGTGTTGAGCCACGGGGTGATTGGGTTGGTTGGTTCGGGCGGCCCGGAGGTGTTCTCTGAAGCGTTCCGCAAGTAAGCGGCCTGTCTCACCAATATAGAGGAGGCCACATCGGGTGCAGTGGATGCAATAGATGATGTGTGTGGAGGTACAGGTGAACTTGTGGCGGATATGGAAGGATCCCTTGGGGCCTTGGAGGGAAGTGAGTGTGGAGGTGTGGGCGCAAGTTTTACATTTCCTGCGGTTGCAGGGGAAGGTGCCGGGGTGGAGGTTGGGTTGGTGGGGGGTGTGGATCTGACGAGGGAGTCACGAAGGGAGTGGTCCTTGCGGAACGCTGATAGGGGAGGGGAGGGAAATATATCCTTGGTGGTGGGGTCCGTTTGGAGGTGGCGGAAATGGCGGCGGATGATACGTTATATGCGGAGGTTGGTGGGGTGGTAGGTGAGAACCAGTGGGGTTCTGTCTTGGTGGTGGTTGGAGGAGCGGGGCTCAAGGGCGGAGGAGCGGGAAGTGGAGGAGATGCGGTGGAGGGCATCGTCGATCACGTCTGGGGGGAATCTGCGGTCCTTGAAGAAGGAGGCCATCTGGGCTGTGCGGTGTTGGAATTGGTCCTCCTGGGAGCAGATGCGGCGGAGACGAAGGAATTGGGAATATGGGATGGCATTTTTACAGGGGGCAGGGTGGGAGGAGGTGTAGTCCAGGTAGCTGTGGGAGTCAGTCGGTTTATAATAGATGTCTGTGTTGAGTCGGTCGCCCGAGATAGAAATGGAAAGGTCTAGGAAGGGGAGGGAGGAGTCTGAGACAGTCCAGGTGAATTTCAGGTCGGGATGGAAGGTGTTAGTAAAGTTGATGAACTGTTCAACCTCCTCGTGGGAGCACGAGGCAGCGCTGATACAGTCATCGATGTAGCGGAGGAAAAGGTGGGGGGTGGTGCCAGTGTAGTTGCGGAAGATGGACTGTTCCACATATCCTACGAAGAGGCAGGCATAGCTGGGGCCCATGCGGGTGCCCATGGCAACTCCTTTAGTTTGGAGGAAGTGGGAGGATTGAAAAGAGAAGTTATTCAGGGTAAGGACCAGTTCAGTCAGTCGAAGGAGGGTGTCAGTGGAAGGGTACTGGTTGGTGCGGCGGGAAAGGAAGAAGCGGAGGGCTTTGAGTCCTTCGTGATGGGGGATGGAGTGTACAGGGACTGGATGTCCATAGTGAAAATAAGGCGTTGGGGACCGGGGAAGCGAAAATCCTGGAGGAGGTGGAGGGCGTGGGTGGTGTCCCGAACGTAGGTGGGGAGTTCTTGGACTAAAGGGGACAGGACCGTGTCGAGGTATTGATCGATGTAGCGGAGGAAAAGGTGGGGGGTGGTGCCAGTGTAGTTGCGGAACGATGTAGCGGAGGAAAAGGTGGGGGGTGGTGCCGATGTAGCGGAGGAAAAGGTGGGGGGTGGTGCCGATGTAGCGGAGGAAAAGGTGGGGGGTGGTTCCCTCCCCTCCCCTATCAGCGTTCCGCAAGGACCACTCCCTTCGTGACTCCCTTGTCAGATCCACACCCCCCACCAACCCAACCTCCACCCCTGGCACCTTCCCCTGCAACCGCAGGAAATGTAAAACTTGCGCCCACACCTCCACACTCACTTCCCTCCAAGGCCCCAAGGGATCCTTCCATATCCGCCACAAGTTCACCTGTACCTCCACACACATCATCTATTGCATCCGCTGCACCCGATGTGGCCTCCTCTATATTGGTGAGACAGGCCGCTTACTTGCGGAACGCTTCAGAGAACACCTCTGGGCCGCCCGAACCAACCAACCCAATCACCCCGTGGCTCAACACTTTAACTCTCCCTCCCACTCCACCGAGGACATGCAGGTCCTTGGACTCCTCCACCGCAGAACACAACTACACGACGGCTGGAGGAGGAGCGCCTCATCTTCCGCCTGGGAACCCTCCAACCACAAGGTATGAATTCAGATTTCTCCAGTTTCCTCATTTCCCCTCCCCCCACCTTGTCTCAGTCGGTTCCCTCAACTCAGCACCGCCCTCCTAACCTGCAATCCTCTTCCTGACCTCTCCGCCCCCACCCCACTCCAGCCTATCACCCTCACCTTGACCTCCTTCCACCTATCCCACCTCCATCGCCCCTCCCCCTAGTCCCTCCTCCCTACCTTTTATCTTAGCCTGCTTGGCTCTCTCTCTCTTATTCCTGATGAAGGGCTTATGCTCGAAACGTCGAATTCTCTATTCCTGAGATGCTGCCTGGCCTGCTGTGCTTTGACCAGCAACACATTTGCAGCTGTGATCTCCAGCATCTGCAGACCTCATTTTTTTACTGGTCTATAATACAATCCCAATAAAGTGATCATCCCTTTCTTATTTCTCAGTTCCACCCAAATAACTTCCCTGGATATATTTCTGGGAATATCCTCCCTCAGCACAGCTGTAATGCTATCCCTTATCAAAAATGCCACTCTCCCTCCTCTCTTGCCTACCTTTCTATCCTTCCTGTAGCATTTGTACCATGGAACATTAAGCTGCCAGTCCTGCCCATCCCTGAGCCATGTTTCTGTAATTGCTATGATATCCCAGTCCCATGTTCCTAACCATGCCCTGAGTTCTTCCGCCTTCCCCATTAAGCCCCTTATATTGAAATAAATACAGTTTAATTTATTAGTCCTACCTTCTCCCTGCCTGCCCTGATTGTTTGACTCACTTCTGTTCTCAGCTGTACCAGTCTCAGATTGATCTCTTTCCTCACTATCTCCCTGGGTCCCACTCCCCCATCCCTCCCCCACCTTACTAGTTTAAATCTTCCTGAGCAGCTCTAGCAAACCTCCCTGCCAGTATATTTGTCCCTTTCCAATTTAAGTGCCAACCATCCTCTTGTACAGGTCACTTCTACCCCAAAAAAGATCCCAATGATCCAAAATGTGAATCCTTCTCCCATACACCAGCTCCTCAGCCATGCATTCATCTGCTCTATGTTCCTATTCCTGCCCTCACTAGCTCGTAGCACCTGGAGTAATCCAGATATTACTACTCTCCAGGACCTCGGACTAGAGAATCCCCGAACACAATTGATCTCTTGGAACCCGACCTACCCCTCATTGCGTTAGAGCCAGTCTCAATACCAGAAACTTGGCTGTTTATGCTACATTCCCCTGAGAATCCATCGCCCCCTACATTTTCCAAAACAACATATTTGTTTGAGCTGGGTATTCTTTGGTATTGGTCACTCACTCAATCATTTTGCTTCATACCAACAGCTTCTCACTCTTAGTCTCCCTGTTATTTTTAAGGCCTTATGGAATCACCAATTAAACTGCCTGTCGAATAATACCTTCCTCATGTTACAACAATATCAAGAGGTAGGCGTCATGGGGTGTTGGGTTCAGGTTCTACTCCAGGACTTGTTCACAATTCATTTAAACAAGTAAGTGAATGCAATATCAAATTAGATGTAGGAAAAGTAATGAAAAGGGAGATGATTGGATTAAATGAAAGGTAAATTAAGACAGGATGGAAAAGTAAGAAAAGCATTAAGGTGTTCTATTTTATATATTTACAACAACAATCCACAACAAGACAGATGTTTTTAGGTGTCGATTAGGCATCATCTGCTTGTATGACTAGGCAGGATAGAAGGACTAAAGACTTATATTAACACCTTTATTATGGATGTGACTTTATATAAACTTGTTCATTTTCTGGACAAGACAACTTGATTGGTTATCACTCCCATTATCGTTAAAGTAAAAACAAAATGCTGTGAATGGTGGGAGTATGTAAGTAATGCAGAAAGTGCTTGAAAATGGCGACATGTCAAGTATAATGAGCCTTTAATTCAAAACTCAAAAGTCCTGAAGAAGGGTCATTGGGCTTGAAACATTAAATATGTTTCTCCACAGATGCTTCTAGATCTGCTGATTTTTTTCAGCACTTTATATTTGTTATAGACAATTATCACACGGTTCAAAGTGTGCTGTTAATTGCTAGACTTACCTTGTGGTGGTGAGTTCAATGTGTGGTTAATGTGCAAATGCAGCAACTGCATGAGAATCACAGGGAGGTTCAGAGAGATGCCATTTTCCCGAACCTAACAAGAGTAAAGCGGAATGTTGTGATGATTAACAAGTCACAGGTACATCATCCTTGCTACAGGTTACTAGGCGATTTGTGCATTATTGATGGCATATACCATTTATACACAATTCTTTTCACCAAATCCCGGGCTATCATTCCTGGCCTACAAGATATGCTGCACTGATCATTATAGCTACTCATATAACCTGTTAAACCTCTGCAAGCCTAAATACTAAGAAGGATGAGAGCAACAAAGCCATTGAAAGACTATCAGATCCACCCTAACCTGCCTTCAACATAACTTGCTATTCCCTTATGATGCTCCAAATTCCCTACAACATCCATCTTCCCAGATACAGCTTTTACACCAATCATCAATGGAGAGATAACCTAATTATTCCCATTGGCTGAGTTGGATTCATCCTGTAATTTCTTTACAAGACATATCATGGGAAATTCTAAACACTATTGGGTAAAAGCCAGTGTTGTAGTTGCAAGAAGAGCTTGGCTCAGGGTCTGGCAAGTTATGAACCACATGCCTTTACTATTGCTGGAATGTTATCCATAGCCTTTGTGGTATTCAGTACTTCCAGCTATTTCTTCATGTCATATGGAGGTAGATTGAATTGCCTGAAGGCTGGCATCTCTGATGCTGGAGACCTGTAGCTGAGGTCAAGTTGGATCATCTACTTGGCCTTTTTAGCTGAAGATTTTTGCAAATGCTTCAGCCTTATCTTTGTACGAATGTGCTGGGCTTCCCCATCATTAAGGATCTTGATATTTGTGGACATGCCTCCTCTAATGAGTTACTTAATTGTCTACCGCTATTCACAACTAAATAAGGCAGGCCGGCCAAACATAGATCTGATCTGTTGGTTGTGAAATCACTTATTTCGATCTATTACCTGCTGCAAAGTCTGTTTGGCAGGCAAGTTGTCCTGTTTTGTAGTTTCACTAGATTGGCACCTCATTTTTAGATATGCTTAGTGCTGCTCCCAACATGCCCTACTGCATTCTTCATTGAACCGGGGTTGATAACCTAGCTTGATAACAATGAGAGTGAGAGGGACATGGTGGGCCATGCAGTTACAGCTTGTGTTGAGTATGATTCTGCTCTTGTGATGGCCCACAGCACCACATGGATGCCCAGGTTTCAGTTCCTTGATCTGCTCCAAGTCTATCCCGTTCAGCAAAGTGATGGCGTTACACAGCATGATGAAAGGTATTCTTGATGTAAAGATGGGAGTTTGTCTCCACAAGGACTGTGCAGTAGTCACTCTTACTGATACTGTCATGGCGATGAGGTCAAGTATGTTTCTCCCACTTTTTGGGTCCCTTGCCAGCTGCTGTAGACCCAGTCTAACAGCTATGTCCATTAGGATCTGACTAACTCAACCAGTTAACAATGCTGTTGAGCTACTTTTCATGATGGACATTAAAATCTCTCAAACAAAGTATATTCTGTATCCTTACCATCCTCAGCTTCCTCCAAATGGAACAGTACAGATTCAACAGGTGGCTGGGCTGGTATGTGGTAATCAGCAGGAGATTTCCTTGTTATGCATGACCTAATGCCATGAGACATCATGGGGTCTGGAGTCAATGTTGAGGAATCCTTGGGAACACCCTCCCAACTCACAAACTTGATTGAGTTTTTTGAAGAAGTAACAATGAGGGCAGAGCAGTAGATATGATCTATATAGAGTTCAGTAAGGTGTTCGACAAGGTTCCCCATGTAAGACTGGTTAGCAAGGTTAAATCTCATGGAATACAGGGAGAACTAGCCATTTGGATACAGAATTGGCTCAAAGGTAGAAGACAGAGGGTGGTGATGGAGCGTTGTTTTTCAGACTGGAGGCCTGTGACCAGTGGAGTGTCACAAGGATCAGTGGTGGGTCCACTACCTTTTATCAGTTATATAAATGATTTGGGTGTGAGCATAAGAGGTATTGTTAGTAAGTTTGCAGCTGACACCAAAATTGGAGGTGCAGTGGACAGCGAAGAGGGTTACCTCAGATTACATCAGGATCTTGATCAGATGGGCCAATGGGCTCAGAAGTGGCAGGTGGAATATAATTTAGATAAACGTGAGGTGTTGCATTTTGGGAAAGCAAATCTTCGCAGGACCTGTACACTTCATGGTAAGGTCCTGGGGAATGTTGCTGAACAAAGAGACCTTGGAGTGCAGGTTCATAGTTCCTTGAAAGTAGAGTCACAGGTAGATAGGATAGTGAAGAAGGCATTTGGTATGCTTTCCTTTATTGGTCAGAGTACAGAGTACAGGAGGTGGGAGGTCATGTTGTGTCTGTACAGTTTAGGCTACTGTTGGAGTATTGTGTGCAATTCTGGTCTTCTTCCTATCGGAAGGATGTTGTGAAACCTGAAAGGGTTCAGAAAAGATTTACAAGGATGTTGCCAGGGTTGGAGGAGTTGAGCAATAGGGAGAGGTTGAATAGGCTAGGGCTGTTTTCCCTGGAGCGTCAGAGGCTGAGGGGTGACCTTTTAAAGGTTTATAAAATCATGAGGGGGGCATGGATAGGATAAATAGACAAAGTCTTTTCCTTGGGGTGGTGTAGTCCAGAACTAAAGGGCATATGTTTAGGGTGAGAGGGGAAAGATGTAAAAGAGACCTAAGGGGCAACTTTTCACGCAGAGGATGGTATATGTATGGAATGACCTGCCAGAGGAAGTGATGGAGGCTAGTACAATTGCAACATTTAAAAGGCATCTGGATGGTTTTGAGTAGGAAGGGTTTGGAGGAATATGGGTTGGGTGCTGGCAGGTGGGACTAGATTGGATTGGGATATCTGATCAGCATGGACAAGTTGGACCAAAGGGTCTGTTTCTGTGCTGTACATCTCTATTACTCTATGAACTGCATGTTGCTGTGTACCGCCTCTGCTGATGTTGATGGTGTTGTCTGGGACATTGTATGGAAGGTAGGATTGCGTGACTCAGGTTGTTGCTTGACTAGTCTGTGTGACAGCATAATTTTGGCACTAGCTCCCACTTTTAGGACAACTTTACAAAGACTATAGAGAGGCTGCCTTCATCATTTTTATTTCCAGTCCCTTAGTTGATCCCAGGCAGTCTTTCTTTTTAGAGACTGTTAGCAGTTGATACAGCTGATTGGCTTCCCAGTTATGAATCAACCATATTGCTGTGGGTATAGAGTCATGTGAAGACCCAACCAGGTATGGACAATAGTTATTTTCCATATAAGGCATTTGTGACCCAAACATGTCTTTAATGGCAATTAACAATGGCTCCATAGTCACCATAATATAACTATTGCATTCAAATTCCCCCATCTGTTAAGGTAGGATTTGGACTCGGATCACCAGAACCGAACTAAGACTCTGGATTACTAAACCAGTGACAATACCATTAAACATTGTCTCCCTAAAGTTTGCTATTTATTCCTCAATTAACAAAAGAAACAGATTACTGGGTAACTATCCTACTGCTGTTTGATGGAACTCACTGTCTGTAAACTAGTTGCCATATTTTCTACATTACAATAGTCAGTACATTTCAATAGTACATAATTAGCTTTAAACTGTTTTGGACTAAAATAATTGAGGGCAAGATTTAAAAGTTTTGGACACTAGAGAAATCAAAAGGTAGGGCAGGAAAGTGGATTTGTAGCAGATGAACTTTTTAAGACACTCAATTCATTGGTTGTTAGGAATGGGCAATAAATGCTGACCTATTCATCAATGCCCACATCAATTGAAAAAAAATCTAGTTCTGACCAACCAAGGATGAGGATGAATAAAGAAGGAGTACCACTACATTTCTTCTCAGCCGAGAACTTGACAATTTGGGCTATCCTGCCTGGAAACATCATAACTTGGGAAACTTTGCCCAGCATTTGGTCATGCACTTTCCAGAAGAAATTGCTGGAAAGGGTTAAGTCCAGATATCAAGCAAGTGCTCACTTCTTTCTCACTCCTACTTTTCTAGTTATCCTAAATAATTGTTCTACCATTTTGGCCTAGACCCTTTTATTATTACTATTGCACTATTCAATGAAAGCAAAGGATATCTTTAATATCTTTGGCATTCCTCCATCTTCCCGACATATGTCCTTTCTCATTTCTAATTAGCTCCACACTTTCTTTAATCTTAGTTAAACAATCTTGTACTCTTTCCATGTTACTTGTGAATTTTTTATATCCCTTCTCAGCCTGTTCATTTTAATGTTTTATCCCCATTATTTGATTAATATTTTCTTTTCTATCATTGATATAGATTGATGTTTTTTTAAATTCATTCCTGGGATATGCGCGCTTCTGTCAAGACCAGTATTTACTGCACAGCGTCAATTGGCTTTAAGGAGGTGAAATTGCAAACCACTTTCTTAAATTGCTGTGGACAATATGGTTTGGGTACACCAATGGTGTCATTAGGTAGGAGTTCAGGATTTTGAGCCAGTTACAGTGAATGCATGACAATACAGTTCTAAGTGTGTGGCTGCAGCAGAATTTGCAATTGGTGATGTTCCCATGCATCTGCTCTCCATGACCTTCTAGGTGATAGCAGCCACAGATTTTTTTTTAACCAACTTCACTCAGTACAATGGGTTGTGACCCAGCCAACTCAGAGCCAGTCTCGAGAATTAATTTAATATATATATCTCACACATTACCACAACAGAGCAGCAATGCTCATATATTGCCCACATTGCCCATGGTTGTGTGTGTAGTGAATAAGTAAAAAAAAATGATTGTGCGAGAGCTTTATTCTAAAATTTCAACCACCAGATAAAACATCAATGTGGCCAGTAAACCATTAACAAACAAAGCTTGATTAGGACCAGTCACAAGTATTGTAATATATTATTGAAGGAGCTTTGACACGTTACTACAGTGCACCCCACATAATGCATATTTGTAGAGGACGCTAAATTGGATGAAAGTAGTGAATAGAGTGATAATCAAGCTGACTAATTTGATTCAATATTTGAAAAATTATTTTATGGGAAGTTGGCTGCATTTATTATCCGTCTCTAATTGCCTTTAACCTGAATGGTTTCTAGACCACTTCAGAGGGCAGTTAAGTGTCAACTACATAATAGTGGCTCTGAAGGCTCACCTCGGCCAGACCGGGTTATGACAGCAGATTTCCTTCCCGAAATAGCATTCATGAAACCAGATGGATTCTGTTTTTTATTAATTGGTGACACATGAGAGTCACTAGCTGGTCCAGCATTTATTGCTCTTGAGAAAGTGATGGTGAGCTGCTTCTTGAGCTGCTGCAGTCTGTGCTCTGTAGGTAGACCCACAGTGCTGTTAGGGAGGGAATTCCAGGCTATTGAGCCAGTGACAGTAAAGGAACAGTCACATATTTCCAAGACGGGACAGTGAGTGGCTTACAGAAGCACTTGCAGGTGGTGGTGTTCCAACATATCTGCTGCCCTAGTCTTTCTAGATGAAAATGGCTGTGGGTTTGGAAAGTGCTACCTAATCAGCCTTGATGAGCTTCTGCAGTGCACCTTGTATATGGTACACAGTGCTGCTACTGAGTGGTGATGTTGGAGGGTTGGATGTTGTGAATATACTGCCTATCAAGTGAGCTGCACTTATCCTGCATGGTGTCAAGCTTCTTGAGTGTTGTTATAGTGGGGCAAGTGGGGAGTATTCCATCACATTCCTGACTTGTGCTTTGTGGTTATGGACACAGACTTTGGAGAGTCAGAAGGTGATTTACTCAGATGGTGAGTATGGTTCAGTTTCTGGTTAATGGTAACTCCTGGGTTGTTGAGAGTTGTGGATTTAGTGGTGGTAACACTATTGAATGTCAATGGGTGGTGGTTAGATTTTCTCTTAGGAAAGATGGTCATTGCTTTGCATTTGTATGACATGAATGTTACTTGCCACTCATCAGCTCAAGCCTGGATCTTGTCCAGACCTTGTTGCATTTCAACACGAACTCTTCAGTAAGTATGGAATCTTGAATAGTACTGAACATTGTAGAATAATTCCCAGTTCTGACTTTATGATAGAGGGAAGGTTATTGATGGAGCAGCTGAAAATGTCTTGGCCTGGGACATTCCCCTGAGGAACTCCAACATTGATGTGCTGGAGCTGAGATAATGGATCGCCAACAACCACAACAATCTTTCTATGTACCACATATGAATCCAACCACAGTGCAGCAAGTTCTGGAGCACAACCCTTCAGCATTATTGCTGGAATGTTTTCAGGGCACATAGCCTTGCTCCAAACATTTATTGAAATCACGGTAAGTGAATCAAATTAGTTGAAGACTGGTGTTTGTAATGCTGGGGACCACTGGAGGAGACCGAGATGAATCATTAATTTGGCACTTCTGGCTGAAGATTGCTGCGAATGCTTCAGCTTTATCTTGTACACTGATGCGCTGGGCTCTTCCATCATTGAGGATGGGGATATTTGTAGAGTCTCCTGCTCCAGAGAATTTTTTGATTCCCCACCACCCTTCACAACTGAATATGACATGACTACAGAGCTTAGATCTGATTCATTGGTTATGTACTCACTTAGCTCATCACTTGCCACCATCACCAGCTGGCATGCAAATAGTCCTGTTTAATAGCTTCACTAAGTTGACACCTCGTTTTTAGGTATGCCTGCAGCTGCTTCAGGCATATCCTCCTGCACTCTCCATTGAACTAGTGTTGATCACCTGGCTTAATGGTAATTATTGAGTGGACCATGAGAATCATAGAATCCCACAGTGCAGATAGAGGCTTTTGCCCGAAACATTGATTTTACTGCTCCTCGGATACTGCCTGAACTGCTGTGCTCTTCCAGCACCACTAATCCAGAATCTGGTTTCCAGCATCTGTAGTCATTGTTTTTACCTAGAGGCCATTTAGCCCATTGAGTCTGCACCAACACTCTGAAGAGTATCCTACCCTACCCCAACCTATCCCTGCAATTCTGCATTTACCATAGTCAACCCACATATCCTGCTCAATCCCTGAAACTATGGGGTAATTTACCACAGCCAATCCACCTAAACAGCACAGCTTTGGACTGTGGAAGGAAACCAGAGAAACCCACACATAAGGGAGAACATACAAACGCCACACTGACAGTCAACCAAGCTAGAGTTTAACCTGGTGCTGTGAGGCAACTGTGCTAACCACCGAGCCATTGCATTGCCAAGGTTCAAAATGTGGAGTACAATTCTGTTGCTGTTGATGGCCCACAGCACCTCATCGATGTCATTGAGTTGCTAGATTCATTTGATAGTGTCACACAACACGACGGAGAGTAGTCTCACTGTGAAGGAGGGACTTTGTCTCCATAAGGACTGTAAATTAATCACTCATTGATGCAGTCTTGGACGGTTGCATTGAAAGCTGGCAGATTGGGATATGGATGAGAAAAATACATTCTTCCCCAATTCTTGACTTCCACAGTACCTGCAGTACCCAATCTAACAGCGATATCCTTTATGATCCAACCAGCTAAATCAGTAGATCTGCTTCCAAGTCACTCTTGGTGTTGGACATTGAAACCCCCACCTTGAGTACATTTTGTGTTTTCGCTACCCTCAGCACTTACTGCAAGTGTAGTTCAACATGGAGGAGTATTGATCCTTCAGCCACGGGAAGATAGAGTGGTTAGCAGGACACTTCCTTGCCCATGTTTAGCCTAAAGTTATGAGAATTCATGGGATCCAGAGTCAATGAGCAATTCCCATTCAATTGGAGTGTCCTGGTGGTGGGACAGGGCACATACAGGGATGATGATGATAATAACAGTATGTACCTTAGCAGGATGTTGCTTAATTAGTCTGTGACACAGCTCTCCCAAGACTATGCAGCGTTTGTAGGGCTCTTTGCCATTTTTTTCCTTGTGTCTAGGGTGATGCCAGATTGCCTGTCTGGGTTGTTGAGGCATTGTAACAACTGATACAACCAAATGGATTGCTCAGCCATTTCAGAGTGCAGACGAGAGTCAATCACATTCCTGAGTCTGGAGTCAAATGCAGGGCAGACCAGGTGAGGGTGGCAAATTTTCTTCCCTCAAGGACATGAATGAGCCAGATGTTTTTTTCCCAACAATTAACAAAGACCACTTAGTAATTAGTAAATTTTGAATGTTTTTTTATGATAAATTCAGATTCCACTATTTGGCTAAATTTGAACCCAGTGTCCCCAGAACTTAGTTTCTGAATTAACAGTTCAGTGAGAATACCCCAAGGCCATCCACCTTGCCATGACAACTAGCAAGTTTCATTGTCGCTAATAATTTCAAATCTAGATTTGCACAAACTTAGATTTCACCAGCTGTCATCATAGTTGGAATTTGAACCCTTGTCCTGAGAGATTTAGCACAGAACTTTGGATTACTACTAATCTAGTGATATAGTTACTACACCACTGTCACCCTCATCTAACCCTTCAAAATTCATTCATGGTAACCAATTATTGCTGCTCAAGCCAGCATTTATTACCCAAACATTAATTACCCCGAACATGATACTAAGCTGCTTTCTTGAACTACTGCAGTCACAGTGCAGTTAGGAAGGCAGTTCCAAGATTCTCACATAATGACAGTGAAAGACACTCCAAGTCAGGGCGGTGTGTGGCTGAGAAGGAAACTTGCAAATGGTGCAGTGATTATAGTCAAATACAGCACATATTTTATGTGCACCAGGACACCTCAAATAGCAATAATCTCCAATAACTAAAATATTTTTGGTCTCAATCTAGGGGAGGAAATGGTTTCTCAGATTCAGAAATAATATCTGAACAGTGTAACATTTCATACAGCTAGTACTGGGTAGAGAGTAACCCTAGATTTTGCAGAAATTATTAGTGGGACATCAGCCAAGTTTATACCAGAAGTAACATTCTAAATTTATGCTTGAGAAAGCTTTCAAGTTTGTTTGGAACTTCTCAAAACAAGATTTTTCTGCCTTCAGAGTCCAGTAATTGCTGTCTTAGATTGTGAAATACAAATTACACAAAAACCCTTTACCTCATCCTACCCATTAAAAAAAATTGTTCCTTCAGTTTTGTAATATATACAGCTGTATATGTTCAAAGGCATGTTAATATCTTCAAAAGGGCCATTTTGGAGGCTGAAACAAATCATGCAATGCCATGAGGATCTAGGGATAGTGAAAACGAAAAAAAAAAAATCCAAGCACCAGAAGCCTACACTCAACAGATTGAAGGATGTAGATGGACAGACAGCAATAATAAAAATAAATTCCAAGAAAGCACAAAGACAAACAACTATACCATATTTAAAACTTGGCAGGTAGAATTTTGGTTTCATAACTATGCAGCATAGAAACATTGAGCAAAAGTGTAATGGATAAAATCAGTGTACTGTGAACACCTTTATTAAAACGTGTTGGTCTAACATGATACATGGAATGAAAAACTGCAAGTTAAGACAACTTTTAATATGATAAAACCATTGCCACTTGAGCAAACCGAATCAAGAGATTTGAAGAAGTTTCTCCACTGAGTTAATAGAGATTACTTGCTCTGTGTGGGAAGCAAGGGATCAATTCTACTAAAGCTAAGAGGAAATGGAGAGATTGAGTAATATTATGCAGACATCAGACCCAGGGAATGAAACTGATACAACACTGGTTGAAAAAGGAATTAACATTTTAAACAGTGGAGAAATAGGATGGATCTGAAACTCAATTAGGTGCATGTGTTGGAAGACATTTCACAACAACAAAAAGAAAATCAATTAAAATATTCCTCAACTTCACAAGACATTAATATTTTCACCAGCTGCTGAACCTTTGCTACCGTCTCACTTGCAACTTTAGGCCCATTAAGAACAACAATATGGAACACACTGGGATACTAAGCTTGCTTTCAGATCTTTAGTGGAGAGGATGATCAATTTGGTGCTACTAAATTCTGTATCTTCTTTCCTATCCCATTTTATAAAAAGTAACAATACTAATTCAGTTTGATATCAAATTAAAATCATAAATGTATATCTTTGATCTAGATAAAAATCTCACTTTTGGGCTGGTACCAGCAAAACAAGCCTAGGGTATGATAGGCTGTACAACTCATTTCCAAGGTTGCATTGTGTTCAAGCTCCAAGTTAGTGTCGGATAAAAGCTTGGGCAAGTATTTTCAATAATACTGGAACCATTCTACAGATTGAATTGTTCCTGACAAGATGTGATATTTATTGATTACAGAAGAAGAACTTATAACATAGCAGCAGGTGACAACTGAAATGATCTAAACCTACTCTGAACAAACCACTTAGCCAGCATCCAACCCAAATCAACATATTTGAACAAGGACACAGACAGTAAAAGGAAACTAGATATGTATATTGCCACTTAGAATGGGGAATTTTCAGCTAAATTTTGATAAAGTCTTTTTTTTTAAAAATGGACTTAAGGTGACCCATGATCAAACACTGATAAATATAGGACAGATGTCAGAGGTAGGTTCTTTACTCAGTAGTAAGGATGTGTTATGCCCTGCCTGCCACAGTAGGAGACTCGCCAGCTTTAAGGACATTTAAATGGGAATTGGATAAACATACGGAATAGTGTAGGTTAGATGGGCTACAGAGTGGTTTCATAGGTCAGCGCAACAGAGGGCCGAAGGGCCTGTACTGTGCTGTAAAGTTCTACGTTCTATTTCCCTCCACCCCCAAACTCCCTAAATGTAATCAAATATACCTGTTATTTTAAAGGCCTCTTATTTCACCCTTCATTTTAGGAGATTAAAATGTGCAGTTGTTCCTGCTACTTTCAGGAGTAGAAAAAAAAACTTAGACCATTATTATATTTTAATAACATGAGACAGACATAAAAACAGTTTTGCCTTTTTTAATTAAGTATTTTTAGTCTATGGAAATAATCTTGTATAATTAAATATGTAAATATGTAAATTTTCATAAAAACATACATTATATGGTCTAAATTTAAGTTCTCATACAAAGACAGTCCTGAAGCACATTGATCTAGGCTTTCACAGATATCAGGTTGCTCATTCCATTGAAATAGGATATTTCCCGGTCACACATCATCTCAAAATGTAGAGGTCTTCTGCAGAAGTTACATTCAGCTGAGGAATGGGCCTTCAACTCCAATCCAACATCCTTCCATGTTGTTACTAGTTTTTCTGTTTATAAAATAAGATTACAACTTATTCAACTTCTGCAATGATTTCAAGCTGACCACTCGAGTTTATTGAGTTATTCCAGAAAGAAAAAACAAACTGACTTTTTCAAAAGACAAGTGGTTAAAATGTCAGATTGTCATGTCTAAAATCAACTCATCAACAAGTGAAGACATTACTAAAAAATTAAACTACAGAATGAGCTGGTTAAGGGGATAAGAAATTAAGATAATTTGGGCAACTGCATTTAATAAGTTTAATAAAGTCTAGTTTTACATTAGAATAGACAAATCAAATCAAAAAATTATGAATCCACTCAAACCCTTGCCTTCAACTTCCAAGTCACACGATTGAGCTATGAGGATTTTAGCACCTCCTGCACTTAAATGTATAGTTGTATCACAAAACAGAATTGAACTAGATTAGGCATGCAAACAAATAATTACATTTAATCACCTTATTCCTAGAGCCAGTTACAAAGTGAAATTTATAAAAGATTGTTATATTCTGGGACTCAAGGTAAAAATGGTGGCATGAAGGGACTAATCCAACCATTCTCAATTCTGTCTGACAAGCAGCTAGAATAGGTATGGTGTTTAAAAGTTAACAGGACCCAGGGTGCTTTGCTGCAAGAAGGCACAAAAGAGGTTCACAGCTGCAGAATATGGCAGGAGCATCTCTGTGTTGGCCATAGTCACATTAATTCTCCAGGTCTCTCAGGGTGGTGTTAGGCATGCAGGGTTTTATAAACGTGTTTTATGGAAGCCATTCATCCCATCATGGCTGCATTAGCTCTATTACCTAGTGCCAAAATCCTGCATTTTTCCTCATATACCACTATACTTTAAACTACTTATGTAATGTTCAGGTCAATTGAGATGCAGCTGTGGTGGGTAACTAATTAGCATTTCTGCCTGGATACAAGATCAATGTGATTCACTTTGCCATAGGGATATATTTTTGGAAGGAAAAACCAACATATCACTGAGATCAGGGTTAACATATAGCCAAACCTCATGGAAAGAATACTCTGCAAGAATCTAAGAGAAACATACAGAGGTGGCCAGTCCTGTACCTAAAGCAGAAAAAGTATTGCTTTGATTGTTCACGAAGAAAGCAGCAGCTGGAAAATCATGTCCAGAAACTAGACACTAACTTAGCAAAGATTCAAACAAGGTTGTAGAATTAGTCTAACAGGAAGAATTACCAGGTTAAGCCTGGTCACAAAAGAGAGTTATTTGGTTGGGAAAGGAAGAGAGAAGATAACCATTAAGAATGCACAATAGCTTTGACTAGGTTCTTATGGTGTAAACTGGTGCATTCCCACTTCTAAACTAATGAATTCAGATGTTCCAGCAAGTCCCTTTCCTCAGTGACTAGTGCAGCTTCCTGGGTTATCCAGTAACATAATACTTGTGGGCACTGACTTCCCATCTTCCATTTTAATCACAAAAGCTCTGCAGTCATCTATGGACTGGTCAAAAGAAAGAACAAAGCTTTCTAGTTTGGTATAGACCGCAAAGATTGCCACTACTCCCTGGAACCCTACTTTGGCTGAACTAGTGGCATGAGAAACAAATTACTATGGACGCATTTCCAAACACTCAAAACTACAGACAACCATGATTAGTTGGTTAAAATAATTTTAAAACACAGCACTACTCTCCCTACATTTCTTTGATCACTGATAGGAGGTTATCTACTTACCAACAAAGTTATTCATCATCTCAGGGGTGTGATGTGGGGTTGGGGCAATACGCAAGAGTTCCTCACCACGTGCAACAGTGGGGTAATTGATAGCTTGGACGTAAATGTTATATTTACTTAGCAATTCATCACAGATCTGAGTGTTTTTAGCAGCATCTGCAACCTAGAAATGCAAGCATACATAAGAATCAAGGAATGTCTTAGTGGACTCTTCAAGCTCAACACCACTTTGGTTAATTTCATTACTTGTATGGCAAAAGATGAATATGACTGCTGTCTTCTTTGGGAATTCTTACTTCCCATCCAATTTCTCACATTATACCACAAATTTGTTAAATGAGTGAAGTTAACATGCCGTTAAATTTCTGCCAAATGCAACACGACAAATTTGGAAAACAAACAATTAATTGTAAATATAAACCAATTTTTCTTTTGCATTTATTGTAGAGTGATCAATACAATACTGCACCAGTGTGCTTTTTTTTTTAAAAAGACCATGCTGCAAAATTGCTGTTTTCAAATGAGAAAACAGGAATTTATTTCATAAATAGTGAAGGAATGCATATGAAATAAGAGAAGCATATGGAATAAAGAAATTAGGGACACCAAAAAAAAACAAACAGAAGACTTTAAATGAACACTTACTCGGACTGGAATGATGTGACTGGGACAGTGAACCACAGGTAAACCAGCATCCATCAGTAACTGACGCAGGTGTTTAACATTGCGCTGGTGCCTACGGCGCAGAGCTCGACCATCCCCACTTTTCAGGAATTGGACAGATTGCAAAGCACCAGAAAGCAACATTGGGGGCAATGAGGTAGTGAAGATGAAGCCAGCAGCATATGACCGCACAGTATCTATAAGAGAGGCAGTACTGGCTATGTAGCCACCAACACAACCGAATGCCTTTCCTGCAGAAAAAGATTGCTACATTTAATTCAAATAGCATTAATTCATTTGATTCAAATAACCAATAAGTCAAAACAAGGATAAAATTGAAGCTTGATACAATATATAATATACACGCACACATACGTACAATACAGCATAGGAACAGACTCTTCAGCCCAAACCTGCATGGATGCCTAGTCCTTATTTAGACCCGCTTCTTATTGCTCATATGTGGGTTTTTAATCCCAGTTAGTCTCCTGTTCACATGTCTATCAAGATATGCTTTAAATATTGCTAATGCACCTTCTTCCACTTCCATCACCTCCACTGTCTGAATGTTCCAGGAACCTACCACGCACAAAAATGTTTGCCACACTTCTCTAAACATTTCCTCTTGAACTTGTGCCCTCTTGCAGCTAACCTTACAACGCTGGAAAAAAAGCCTCTGACTATTCACAGTATTAATCCCTCTCAGTTTTGTAGTCCTTTACCAGGTTGCCTCTCAGTCGAGTGAAAACCCTCAGTTTATCCAACGTCCCCTCATAGCTAAAATCCTCCAGACCAGACAACATCCTGGTAAACCTTCGCTGCACCTCCCCAAAGCATTCATGTCCTTCTGGTAATGTAGCAACAAGTAAAACACAAGATTCCAAAATGTGGTCTAAAGCTTTGTACAGCTCGAACATAATTTACCAACTTTTATATTCGATGCCCCAGCCAAGTGTGACAAGAATGCTATATGCCTTCTTGACCACCCTATCCACCTAAATTGTCACTATCAAGAATCTGTGGACCTGTACATCCAGATCCCTCTGTACATTAATGCTCTAAGGGCTCTGCAATTTACTGTATGACTCTCACCTGGATTTGATCTTCCAAAATAAGTCATCTCGCATTTGTCCAAATTAAACTCCATTGGCTATTTCTCTGCCCAAGTTGCTACCTAAATCCCATTTTTTTCCTTTCACAATCCTCCTTGCTCTCTGCAACTCTACCAACTTTGGTGTCATCTGCAAACTTTCTAATCAGACCATCAACATTTTCTTCCAGATCATTTATTTATATTACAAAACATGAGAAGGATCTAGCACTGATCTCTTCAAAACAATACTAGTTATTGCTCTCTTTTCCAAAATGGACCTTTCACCATTACTGTCTTTTATGACCAAGCCAGTTCTGTATTCATCTAGTCAGCACACCTTGGATCCCACGAGACTACATTCTCTAGCAGCCCGCCATGATGTACCTTAAAGTCCATGTAGCATTTCCCTCAAGTCCAAAAAACCACAAAAATCAGCTCTGCGAGACAAGATCTTCCCTGCACATACCCATACTGCTGATCACAAGCCGGTCCTTTCACTCTCAAGTGTGAATAAATCCTGTGTCTCAGTATCTTGTTCAACAGTTTTACCACCTGATGTCAGGCTCACCTGCCTGTAATGACCTGCTTCCCTTCGTATACAAAAGGAACAACATTGGCCTCAGGTACCAGAGCACTGGAGAATGGCCAAAGAGGATGCAAAGATATCTGTTAAGGCCTCAGCTATTTGCTCCCTTGCCTTCTTCCCACAATATCCTGGGATACCTCCCATCTGGCCCTAGGGATTTGTCTACCATGATGCATTTCAAGACACTCACTTTCTCCTTCATTATGTTAACTTGCCAGAGTGTATTCCCATACTTTTCCTCAACCTCAACATCCCTCAGGTCCTGCTCTGGTGAGTACTGATGCAAGATGTTCATCAAGGAGAAAATTATGAAGGTTGTACAGATCAGATGAAAAAGGGGGAAAGAGATCCTTTAGTTGGCCTACTCTTTCCCGACCTACATTCTTGGCCCTCATACATGTATAAAATGCCTCAAGTTCCCCCTTTACCCTTTTGGTCAAGGAGATTTCATTGCCCATTTCAGTCCTAACTAACTGTTTGAGCCTCTTCCTATTTCTCTTCATTCTTAAAGAATTTGATTTCTATTTGCCTTGACCTTCGGTTTTTTTTTGACGAAGCTGATAATTTTCTGTCATCCAAGGTTCCCAAATCCTGCCATTCCGATCCTTCATTTTCACAGGTACACGCCAGCCTTGCACTCTAATCAAATGGTCTTTAAAAAAAGAGACTTCCACTTCAGATGGGGATTTACCACTTCCAATCCATATTCTCCAATTCTTACCTAATTAGGTTATAGCTGACCTCCTTCTCTCCCTCCCCCACCTAGTGTAACACGTCCATTGCAGTTCAACTTTTGTCCAAATTAATACAAAAACTTTATTTTCTTTCAATAAGTGATTTGCTAGATCAATCACTAACATGAAAGTGCAATGCAGAATACTTCTGTGCATAAATAAATTCATGAGGGCTTTTTAAGCTCAAAGATTAGGATAGTCAATTTTTTTTTAAATGCAAGATCGATCCTAATCAATCTTGCAAATACTAGCTGCTTTTATAAATTTACATGCCAAAAATTAAACTTATGCCCCACTCCAACAAATAATGTAATCTCCTTCAACCCCCTCCAATGGACAGAATCTGTGTTCAACACGTGAATAGGTGACCTTGGCATCAACTTTTCAAAGACATTCAAAAAGGTTGCAGAGACCTTATTTCAGTACTAATTACAGCTCTACTCAAATCTAAATTTACTTAAAGTCACAAAACACTTAGGACAGTAGGTTGCTCTCTCATTAGTGAGAGATGATGCACAGGAAGTTGAACCAGAGAGTCACCATGCCCCAGGTAAAGGAAGGAGTCAGGATTTCCAGGGTGACCTCGGGCAGTATGGGAACGGATTCCCACTGTTGGCATCACTACATCATTGCCAGCCACATATTCAACAAAGATGTAAAAAAACTTGGGTAATGCTCTCACAAATGTGCAATTTGACTCTCCCACAAGTGAAATATCCTGCACACTGCAACTTGACATAATAATATTTGAAAATGTCTATGAAAAAGCAATAGGGAAACCTGAAAATACTCGGTGGTAAAATGATCTTCAAAAGAAATGCTTTATTCCACAGTTCATACTTGCATTTCCTACCTAGTTAATGTATTTAGCCAAATAATAGTTTTTGTTAACTTCTATTTCCGATTTTTAAACATTACCGTCAGCTCTGAACATATTCTAAACAACTGTTTAGAATGAGAAGGCTGCAGGCCGTTTCACTAAAAAAAAATGCTTTGTTTACACTCTGAAACGAAACAGCCTTCTCTATCACAACTACAGTATAGGTAACAACTTAATTATAAATAAATCCAAAATCCAAAGATAGTACTTTAAAATCACAATACAGAAAGAACGTGTTTAATAAAAGAAAAATCAGCAATTCTGAAGATTGCATTAATGGGTACATGGACATGGTGTTGGCACTTTGTTTCTATATTGCACACAATTGGTGGATGGAAATTAGTTTATTTCAGAATAAAAAAGGTTCTAAGTTCACCACACCTCAATTCAAAACCAAAATGTGGCAGTAAGTCATTAAAATTATCTAGTAAGTGCATTTAGTTCAACTACAAAAAGATCAAACAGATTCAATTGCTCAGATTAAAAGCAACATGAAGCGCTCTCACGTCACCCCTCAAAAACTTCAATGTAATTCAGAGGGTAGATTTTGGTTTGAAAGGGATTGCTGGCAATAAATTCTCTCAGAGAGGGACAGGATGTTCTCACAATGGCCTGATTAATTCAATGGGTTTTATTTACTTGGCTCCTTACTAGTTTACATGACGTGGGGACAATGAAAACTTCAAACTGATACGCAGTTTTCAAAAAAAAGTCAAGAAACAGTATTTATATAGGCAATGTACCATTCAAGATAAAATATAATGCAGTACCAGTTTTTCTTTGGGAAGGGAGTGGGGGGGGGGGAAGCTGATTAAAAAGGTTTTCACACCACAAAATGCTATTAGCATGTTCTAAAAATCATCCTAGTGGAGTTGCTTTCCGAGCTTCACTTTCTTAAAAAAAATCATACACGGCCTTTCAGAAAAGTAACTTAATTATCCAAAATCCTCCAGAAGACAGACATCTATGTTGCCTAATTTAAATCAACATTCTTCAGCGGCTAAAGATGGTCACAACTCAACTTTCCTTTTTGCACAGAGTCAGTGTAGTGTTATTTTATGAAACAAGACCTACTATTAGTTTTAGAAGGTGTTTTTCTTTTCCTTTACAAGGTAAGAGTCAAGAAATCCATGCGGACACCAGAGGTTGGGCATAGTTTTACAAAAGAAAAGGTTTGCAAACCCACAGGTATAGCCAGTGTATAGTAAAACTAGCAGGTTAATCACACCTTTTACCCCCACAAGCCTAAAGTCAGAGTACAGTTCTTTAAGGATTGCTGTCAGCTACCAAAGACAAGTGTATCAGGACTCAGTCAGTGGCAGGCAAGAGCATGCACCTAAGCCTTGCAAAATTACTTTTGTATTGTAGCCAACTGTCAAAGAACAATGTTATACACAAAAAGGATAAATAAAGCTTCAAGCAAATCGCAGCAACAATATCTGTTAAACCTACGGATAAATCAGATCTTTGAAACCACACAAAAAGATTAAGGATCCAACAGATTTTGGTTGCCAAGATGCACATTGTAACTGGAGACAAAAAAATCTGACATGAATTTAGAAGGCATTTCAAATGAATTTAAATAGTTACATCACATTACTTAGTTTAGATTTTCAAATTAGAAATTAAAAAAAGAGTTTTAGTTGACCTTACATTTGCAACAAAGCATTAGAGACGTCCTATTTTCAATTTTAGGAGTTTTAAATTAATGCCTCACTGCATTTTATTACTATAAAATCCTTGGGTATGATTTGTTTTGACAGAAAAATGTGCAGAGCTGAAGTTGACAGTGACTGCAGTTATAATACCCTTTCCCTCAATTTATGAATTACTTAACTGTTTTTCAGTTTTGATTCCAAATAGGTCTAATGTATTTTGCTATTCTGAAGAAGTGAATGGTTTTAAAACAAAAACAACCCACATAGTAGGATGCTGAACTAGAATTTAAAAATACTGCCAAGGTTACTCATCAAAAAAATCATTAAAATCGTAAAAAATTCACTAAAAAGTCAAAAGATGAATTAAATTTCATGGCTATTTCCTTAACCAGATCTTCAAGAAATAATTTGAATATCCACCCCAACATGACCTTATACTATTCTTTAATCTTCTACTATTGAAATATTTCGTTACAACATTTTCTTCCTTGCCTCTAATGAGGCAACCCTGAAGTGGTAACTTCTGTAACATTACAGAATCAAAAACATTATTGCTGTATTATGCAAAGATAGATATCCAGAATACAAAAGAAAATTTAAAAAGGACATACAAGTTGACAATAAGAAAACAACCTTCATATCAAACTCTAACCAATAACTCTTGCTGTCATATGCATTCCGTGCTCAAAGACAAAAAAAGTACACTTTTTTTTTAAAAATGCATTAACATACTCACCCAGTGTTCCAGATATTATATCCATTTTATGCATGACTCCATCTCGATCTCCTATTCCTCCACCCCTAGAGCCATAAAGGCCAACAGCATGGACTTCATCAACAAAAGTTATTGCACCATATTGATGGGCTACATTACACATCTCCTCCAAAGGACAGACCGCACCTATTGATATTTGGAAAGTTGAGAGATTTGCTTCATATCCTGCTTTCGTTCACAAGTACAAAAATTCAACCATGTAATGATCCTATATTTTAAGCATAAAAAAAAAGGACAGTGTGCTGGTAGAACTGCACAATGCATAGATGCCTGACCATTAAACCAGATACCGAGTATGAAGGAACTAAAACAAAAAAAAATACTCCAGAGTAGATAATTCAAGAATCAACTCGGGGAGGGGAAAAAAAAGGGTAAGACTTGGTAATTTTAAGTCATCCTGCCAATACCTCTTCTCTTGAGGACCATTTAAGCATTCAAAGATTTCCTTCCAAAAAGAACATCAGGTGAACCAGATAGATGCTTACAACAACCACTAATAGTTTCATGGTCACCTGTACCAAGATTAGATTTTAAAACAAGAATAAAAAAATCTAGATGATTTGGAATGTAAATTCAGTTTTCATTAGCCAGAAGTCATGCTCTAGTTTAAAATGTTTGACAGAATATTCCACTATTCACATTTTTAAAGAAATACTCCTCTAATCCTATTAATAAGTATTGGCACTCTTAATGAGCTCCAACCTTGTCCAAGACAGTAGTCTTCTTCCACATGCCCGGATTCAAAGTGGCACTTGAATCTCTCTCCATTAAAAAAAGGTTCTATCTTTCACTTCCATAACCTGATCTTCATGGAAATATTTTCCTCTGCCTATTCTTCCTCAGTGCCAATCCAATCAATCAAATCCTGCCATTAAGGTTTTCTTCTTCTTCAGCAGTGCTACACAGTACCCCCTCACCGATACCTACTAGGTCCCACCCTCTGGAATTCCTCCACCATTATACTGTACATACAAATTCTCATGAGCAATGAAGCTCTTGATTTACAGCAAACCTGAGGCAACCATTCTTTTCATGGCCCGCAGCATTGCGATTCAGTGTTGGAGAGAGAAATTTAGTGTTTTTGATAAACGTAATAGCGAATCATAGATGTAGAACAGTCAGGGAATTATTAGAATTGTGATAGTTAGCATTTTGCAACATCAATATTAAGTTCAGTAAATTTTAATTCAAAAATCTGATTAATGGAGAATATCAGGATTATAACTAGGATGCCAAGTAGTTCCTCCAGGCAGAGTTAAAACTTTTACACCAACACCAAAAAGAAAGTTAACTGCTTATCTAGGATATCAGTAACTGAAAAAAGCTTACAGTAAAATGCTTTCAAAAGCTTAAAATTACAAATATGTTGCATCATCACTTTATTACAGACTCCTTCCAAGAGGTGAAAAATCAACTTTAACCAAACGCAAGACATCAGGAAATACAAAGGATGCTAGCATGGCAAATTTTTCAAGTTAATGTTTGATAAATTTACAACACTAAATATGGTAACTGTCCCCTACCCCATAAAGTTTTAAATTTAACTAGGAGTGCACTGCCTACCATCCATTGAATGGACTGTCTCAAAGGCTACAATCTTTGGAGTAGCCGAGTCAGAATTCTTCAATAGCTCTCGTAGATGATTGACATCATTGTGACGAAATATAAACTTTGGAACTCCACTGTTTCGTATGCCTTGTATCATGGAGGCATGGTTTCCGGCATCAGAGTAGATTTCACATCCTAAAACATAAAAGGTAAAACAGAAACCACATTTAACACCTGGGACATGAGTGAGATTAAAAGGCACAATACTTAGAGATCATCATATCAATAGTGACTAGCTGTACAATAAAATTGTCTGAACCATGTTCATTTCACAAAAAAAATGATTTATTTTCTTGATGGAAACCAAAAAGCTTTGATAAAATCTTATAGGAAAATTCACATTTACCCCCCTCCCTTTGTTACATTCCCATCTTGCACATTTTCTTCTCTTGCTGACATTTGGTTCGAGTCTGTAGAACCATCTTCCATTACCTTCTAAGTTAAGAATCCTCACATGCAAGTCTACATATCAAATTGTCATGCTTTATAAATGTGTGCCCACAGCAAAACCCGATCTTGTTCTCATCGCCCATACTTAGAAGTGACTCATCCATTTCCTCGAGATAAACTAGTGACAACAGCCCAACTCTTGCGGATACTGGCAAATTTAAGCACAATCTCTTCACTGCATTAAACCAACTTGTCAGCTATCAGACACTAGGAAGTCACTCACTACAGAAGCTTAGCTTCTAAATTCCATGAACAAGTGGACAACTGCAGATAAAGCAAAGCAAAGATTTTGGCATTTCTCAAACCCAAAAGATTTTGAAGAAATAAAAAAAAGGGACAAAGCAAAGCAAAGCAAAGCAAAGCAATCAGAAGGGATAATATAAGTTTCAACAAAAAAAAGTTTGTTCACAGACAGAAACACAGACAAAAGGGTGGCACGATGGCTCAGTGGTTAGCACTGCTGCCTTACAGTGCTGATTCCGCACATTCTGTCTGCGCACGGGTTTCCTCCCAACATCCAAAAGATGTCGGGGTTCGGTGAATTGGCCATGCTAAATTGTCCATAATGTTAGGTGCATTAGTCAGGGGTAAAGACAGGGTAGGGGAATGGGGCTGGCTGGGTTACTCTTCGGATGGTCAGTGTGAACTTGATGGACCATATTGTAGGGAATAAAAAAGAAAACTGGAGGAATGCAAGATGGTGGGGTCCAGATGTCCCCATTGAGGAACAAATGCAGAAAGAAGGCACAAAATTCAGAATATACAACATGGAGGAGGAAAGGACCGTTCTCTGGAGGATTCATTCCTAAGTCAGCAAAAGGTGCAAATAAAAACCAAGCCATTGCAGGATACGATCTGCCTTTAATTGGCTTTTTAAAAAAAGTACAACCGAACAATGGAAAGCCTGGTCATTGGGAAAAGGGGGAGGCGAGGGATTAAAACTGCATATGATCAAGGAGAGACTGCAACACTGCCATCATAAACAGGTTAGGTCGCATAGGGTCTGGTGTCAAGTGGAGATATTAGGCGAGAAACTCTGAAGCAGGAACAATTTGCAGATGAAGGAAAGTATATCCTGTTAGGGAGGGTGTGTGAATTTACACTCCCCAAAAAGTGTGGTGCTGTCTTCTCTAACAGCCAAGTTCAAAGGCTAGAATTAGTAGAGCAATGCAAATAATAAAGGGAAGCTTCAACTAAGACCTACTTTTGGTTTATATCCAACTCCTCAAAACAGTAAAGAAAAGACAACAGCTACAATGCCCTCTATGCAGAAGAAAAAATACTCACTATAGGGAGTGAGTGGTATGTCCATCCCTAAAACAGATCAGCACCACTAAATGGGGAGGGTAAATGGTAAATTTTGTCTAAAAAGTAGACTGTTTGACTTATAAACTAAATAAGTAGCAACTCATACCTGGGAGCATTTTGGCCAGTGTAAAGAGGGTAGAATCATTTGCCACAAAGCATGATGAGAACAGTAGTGCTGCATCTTTGCCATGGAGATCAGCCAATTCATTTTCTAAATCAACGTGATACTTGCTGGTTCCAGAAATATTCCTGGTTCCACCAGCTCCAGCACCATGACTTCGAAGGGTGTCCCTAGATATAAATTTAAGAATCTAACTATTGAAAAAGAAAATAGACCAGTGATACATGCATTATTTGAAAATGTTTAAGTCTTCTCAATTTGATGCCTCCTTTATCACCACTGGGCATCTGACATACAAACCTTTATTTACCCAAATGTTTACAAAGGATCAGGAAGGGATCATTGTCAAACACTAGCTCTTACTTCTTTGTCAACCTGGGTACGAACTTGAGGGATAAAGACACTAATGAAAAACGGTGGCATACTTCTGATAATTTAGCCAGACTAATCTATTGCCTGATCATTATAGTTTAAAGAACGTTTAATTGCAACAGATGCAGAATGGCTCAAGTTCATTGAAAAATACTCCTAGAATGAAACCAATACTATTTTCAAAAAACAATTTGAGGACGCTCAAGTCTAAAGAAATTATCTGTGGCATAATATAGGTTTGATTTTTATTTCAAAAACTCACATGATAGAGCCCACAACACGTGGGTGACGGCTCATTCCAAGGTAATCATTGCTGCACCAAACAGAAACTTCCTTCTTGACACTCACAGAATCAGAATAGTCATCTGCCATAGGAAATACATCAGCACGGCGATTCACAGTTTTGAAGACACGGTAAGTATGATCTTTCTTCTTCTCATCAATCTTTTTTTCAAAGAATCCATCATATTTAAAAGCTGAAATGGCTGCAGAAATACAAAATAAAGATTTTAAAACTTAAAAATAAAACCAAGTAACATGACCATGGCTGTTCAAAATGCAAGAACATGTTAAAATTGGTACTACTCATGGCATACTCGCATAAATTGTATTTTGTTGTGCACTCACATTTTGGTATGTTGTCCTGAATGAGGTGAGAAATTGAAGGCTTTTGCTTTGCCCCATTATTCAGGTTCTTTTGCAGGCCAGCTTCCTTTTGGATGTTGGTAACAGTCAAGTCGACCGATGACACAGGTAACTCTGGTCAAGAATAATCAAACACCACTTTAGGAAGGTACCAGAGTCAATACCATAAAAAAAGGGGATACAAGTGTTGTTTAAAATCATAAAAAAACTCAAATTTAGCAGCTTCAGGAACTTGGATACTAGTTATCATTAGAAATCAAGCAGCCACTTTACATACAGATTAATTGCGAAATAACACACACACACACACACACACACACACAGTCTCCTGTTACTGTGCAACAACTTCTCATCATGAAGTTTTGCAACACAAATTAGTTGCCAAATCCACCCATAAAACAGTGACGTCATGTGAAGAAAATGTAATGACAGCTGTAAAGCACTTTGTAACATCCGATATAAAATGACAGCAAGCCTTCAATATTAAAAGTACACAAACTAAATTATAAATCAAACACCTAGATCATCCTACCTTTCCTCACAGCGTGCATCTGTTGCACATCCTCTGATAGCTCCACACTGGCTTTTCGTACAACCGAGCTCTTACCATGGCTCATCTCACCAGCAAGGAATGGACATTTGGAAGCAATTGTCTGTCCAGCATTAGGGACTGGGTGTCCAGGGGGAAGCTGAGAAGCTGGGGCACTTGGGGCTGACGTCAAACTTGTGGGTTCTGTGGAGCATTCAGAAAAGCACACTCAGCAAAATTTAACATGAAATCAAAAAAAGGAAAACATCTTCAGAAACCATTAAAGAAAGATCTGGAGCTTTAAAAGCTTAGAAATTAAGTTAAACTGAACAAATTAATTAAATTGGTCTATTTTAAATCTAAATGATTGATATTTTAAACAATTGTAATGAAATACTTGAGAAACTGCTAATTACAGGTTACAATATTGTATGTATAGAAAAACAGCTCTGAAAACATAAATCCAAACTGAGGGATTGCATAATTTTGTTATTTTCCCCACATCCGTTGTCCACATGAACCCATTTGAACAAAGCTGTCATCACTTTATTCTTAAACTAATGAGCTCTATTAATTCAATTTGTTATAGTATACCCATTTCAGACAGAATTTCAGGATGGAGTCACACTGGAGTCCTATTTTTTTTTAAAAATGGGTTCTTACACCTAAACTATAAAAAGCGGTTGCTATTTCAGCTTAGCAATTAAAATGGATAAATTAATGACATTTTAACATTGACTTTAAGTACTTCAAATGATTAAGTGAACTGCAGGCCAAGTTTTGCTGTAACCATTTTCATAACCAATTATGCCCATTTATTTGATTGACAAGCCTCAAGAATATTGGAACAAAAAAGGAATAATTTTGTTCCTTTTGACATATTCCAACAATAACTCCTTTCAAAGCTTTTAAGTATATGCAAATCAGCTTTAAAAAGTTATCACCATGCTTAAAAAGACAAGCAGACCCTTACTCTCATTCACCGGGGTGGTTTCTTTGGTCTGTTGACAGTGAGCAGCAGAGGTGGCGACAGTCCGGGTTATAGGTTTGGCTCCTGCCTTCATCATCATAACAGGACAGTGTTGAGCATAGTAGATCAGTGACTTGCCAGCCTTCTGAAGAAAAGTCTGGGATACACGTGAAAGGAATGGACAGCGACGGACAATGGCCTCCATTGTAGTTCTTAAACTAGAGGAAAGTAAAGAATTTGACCTATAGTATAAATTCTGTTTTTGGTCAAGGAAAATAAAACTCATCCTGAAGAGAAAACACTCTCAAGCATCATGTTTATGGAAGATTCATTGTGCAATTGCAACACTTTGGACTCTTACATCTGAAAGGATTACACATACTTAGTTTGTTTTTTCAAAGAAACGAGGGCTGAAATGTAATGTTTCATAATGGTTCACAAACGTAATCAGATTTAAATATTACATTAACAAGGAAAAGAAATTTAAAATTACAAGTTTGGGATGTTACATTTTTAAGAAATACTTGTGGACTTGAACCCAGGCACAGAAAGAAGGGATTGCTCATTACAAAGCAGTTAAAATAAATCATTAAGGGAAATCTTACTTTAAAAAGATTAAAATTTGAAGGAGGGCTAACTTTAAGACAAAAGATGGTAAACTAAATATAAAAAACTTCAGTACTATTTCAACTACAAGGCAAGGGGTATAGCCAAACGAGTAAAATGACAAGTTCAGGAATCCAAATTAGCAAACATTTCACACAAAAAAGGTTAAATGCATGGAACACAATCTCCTGAGCAAGACAGAAACATGAGACAAATCATATTGAACCACAGAATAATTCATCAGGGGCCCGATATGCTCATGATCAAACATTTGAAGTTACTGCTTCACAACATTTTCGACAAGTTGTATTTGCATTTTGAGTTACCAGATGAGCTCTTTCCACAATTTTAAAAGAAGTGCCTTTAATGCATGTTAAAACGCAGTAGGCAAATTCATATCTTCATACCCTTCCTCCAAAAAAGTCTAAAGTTTAGTTTCAAACTGATGTTTTTTTTTCCTGAAATATTGAAGAAAAAAAACGAAAGTTCTAGTTGCTGCTTTCTAAATGATGGGAATAGCATGCTCACTTACTACAATATAGCGATTTTCTTTTAAACATTATGTGGCTCTTTACCCTAGTGATTTTCACCTCAAGCCTGGTTGGGAGGTATAGTTCTATATAAATACACACTACACATGAAATCTGAGTAGTTAATTAAAGGAGTGATCTAATGGATAAAAGGTGAGCAACATTTTAAAATGCTACCTCTGGATTACAAACTTTCGCAACGTGAAAAGTGAAGAAAAACTAATTTTTTTTGGTGCTGAAGGAAACCAGTTTTTAAAGTGAGATTCATTATAGAAAACATCAAGAAGATTATTCAATTTTATAGAAAAAAAGCTTTACAACCACTGACGACAATATTCATAACTCAATAAATGCAAAAATACCAACTTAAAACCAACCTAGCTAGCTCTCAAATATAAACTCACCCGAATGAACAATTCCATTGGTAATGCTGATACAGAACAAACACAAATCTCAAAAAACTCATCTTTACTGTACTCTAAATTGTTCCCTCACACAACAGAGTTCAGCATACAAGACATAATCTGAAATGGTTGCAGTCAAGAGCTTTGAAATAAGGCTCCAGAACTAGACAGCTGGTTGTGACATACTCATCATCTATTCAAGCCCTGAGACAATGAAAGATTTTAATAGAAACCTTTGTACCTTAAACAAAAGACACTGTCAGAAATATCTGATCATTAAGACCATTTACTGGCACGTTACTTGATTTATTCACACTGGAGAAAACAAAGTTAAACAACTATATTTTATTTTTTAAAAGTATGATATAAACAGTAAAAAGCATTGGCCCTTCACCATATGAGCTTCCAATGTTGGTTATACAGCTTAGTAGACTTCACAATTAAAAAACAAGTGGAGAAGTGCCCTCATCAAACTTCCTAGCAATTAGTTCAAAACTTAATTTAAAGAGGCAGTGTATGAGCAGATAGTTCTCCTGCCACTATCAACTAATCCACACCAGGCGATGAAAAAAAACATGGCAATGAAAAATTTGATATTGTTATAAGTAAACATCAAAACAAAGCGGCAGTTTCACCAGAATAGATTGTAAATAGTCAGTTACATCAAAACAGGTCAGTACAACCTTGCTAAATTTAAGTTTAGTACTAGCAACATAACTTGATTGCAAGGTACAGTTTAATGTTAGAGCTGTCTGGCCATTTTAGCTTTGTGGGTGGAAAGCGCAGAGGTTCTCAATTTGTGCATTACATAATCTATTAAATTTATTATTTTAACAATTTCTTTCTAAAAGGAATATCATCCAAACCACTAAATTCAGTTTAAAAAATGGCTTTTGACTGTTCATAGATCAGAATAATGGGATTTAAGAGTATTAAATCAAGGCAAGCATTACATAAACGTGACTTGTTTTCCTTGAGTGTAGAAGTTTGTGGGGTTAGTGATTGAATAGTTAAAAAAACTATGAAGGATTTGATTGAATAGATACATGGATATTATTTCCAATTGCTGGGATAACAAGGGACAGAAACTTAAAGTGGAGCTAGGTCTTTCAAAGGCAGAAGCCCTACAGTCATTGCCATGAAGATCCCTTCTTCCATTTCTCAGGAGTTGATCTCGTCACTCTCACTCTTCAGCTTAGGGTAGCAAAACAAACAGTGTTTGGGAAATGCATATTGATGACACTGCTAGATCAGGTGAAAGTCTGAGTCCACAGTAGACAAATTATAAAGCTGTATCATATACAAAGTGTAAAAGAGAGGAAGAAACGGTGAATTCCAAGCCAGATACAGAAAGAATCAATCAAGAGTGAGAAGAGAGACCAAGGAAAAGCATGAGAAAATTACAAATTAAACTTTTGACACAAGTATTAATGGGTGACCTTGATGCTATAACCTCAAGTGCTTCTTCTTGCCACCCATGGTTAAGTGGCATTGCAGAAACACAAATCCAGTCTTAAAACAAAGGAGAGCTCTTGCATCATGAAATACTAGCCCTAATTATCTGTGACAAATTTTACTAGTATTTATGACAAATCCAGTCATTTTCTTGATGTTTAAGAGACCAGAAGGGATCTCATTTCCTTGCGGCCAACAGTGAAGTGCTGAAAATAATTCAGGATTCACTGGTGATGCACAACGCAGGAAATGTTACAAATATTATAAACACAAACATCTTAAGTATGCAGCATTGTAAATAATCTACTTCCAAATAACATGGATAATTACTTTACATAGTGTCACAGTTGAAATTCTAAGTTGCAAGACCAAAATGTTCAGTTTAACAAAGTTGAATTTCAACTGTGCTTACCAACATTGTGTTCTATCCAAAGTGGGTATTAGAGAAGAGGTTGACAAAAAAAAAATCAGGGTGGGATCAATACTTTCAACTACTGTCAAGAGTTTTTTTCCAGAGAAAAAAAAATGCAGAGGTGGTGGAAGAAAACAAGTTTTTTTTTAAATTTCAAAAACGTTTTTCTCATTGTTGTACAATTGGGCTGAGACAAACTGGAATCTTTGTGACAAGAAAATAAAATGACACTCCTAATTTTTATCAATGTCAGAACAATTTCTCTATTTCTTGTAATAAGTAATTGGAGCATGAGTGTCCATAAAACAGGAGCTGGACTCAATTAGGAGTTCTTTATGGAGCCATACCAGTCTCCAGCTGCAAGACACAGCCTTTTAATTTCCAAGGCCACTGACTTACAGTAAATAAGCACAAGTTCTATTTTATTAAGAAATATTCCAGGTTTGTTTTTAAAAAAACTCTGGCAGTTGCAAAGAAATCTCAAACCCATTCAATTTCTACCTCAAACTCATGAAATTCCTTGGATCCTAGGGATTCTAAATGGATAGATCCCAGTGATAGAACAAAATAAAAAACTTAAACTTTTCTACTTAGAATTTCCATGGTCACATTTTCTAGACATTTTTCACCTTTTACGTTTCTATTAGCAGTCATCTCAAAAGCAAGACTAGGCTAAAGTTCAGTCAGGCCACCTCCATCTCAAATGATCCCACAAGTTGAAAGCAATAACAGAAGAAGTGAAAACAAAGTCAAACTTTTGTAACTTTTGTATAGAAGATTACAGTAAACTCAAGAAGAAATGAGCTGCTCCCAGGAATTTGATATCTGAAAAAGACTCCCAATAAACAATAGCCTGCAATTGTTTAGGTTACATTCAGGTAACTCTTTTTCAGAATTTGTATCAATTGAACATTGTTCGAAGTTAGTCACAATAGTTAGGCCCCAGCAACTCTATTTACTGGACTATTGTTGAATTCAAATCTTCAGAATGTCACATAATGGGAGCCTTCAATATTAGATTTCTTTTTAAAAAACTAAGTATTAGAATTATGTGCTCCCAACAGGATATTAAACAGTTCTGTTGCCAGACATGTGACAAATGTGAAGGAGGAAACAGTATACTGTGTCTGTTTATTAGCACATTCCAACTCCTGCCATTAGACAATCTAAAGAGCAGAAACTATAGACTTCACCTAAAGTATCTTTCTAGCACCATTTCAAAAAACACAGCACAATCAATTATGACCTTATAACTATCTCTACATTTCTATATTTTTGCAATATATTTCCTTTTCAATTAACTTGTGGAACTGCCAGAATTACATCATAGGACTGGACTAATGGATCTTATTACAGTAAATTGACGATGTTATGATGCAACATGAGCAAGATTATTCATAGCTCTGTAAAGTTTCAGTGGTAATAAGTCAGAGCAATGTAAACGGCGTTATCAAAGAGAGAAAGATTGACATTACTAACTGTGCCAACATGTACCTAACCTATTTTAACTCTGTGAAGAATGAGACATTTATTCATATTAAAATTTCTGCTACATTGTCAAAACTGAAGATAGTTTGAAAGTGGTAACAAACATCAACTCAACTAAAACAATGAATGTTCCACAATGAGCAATAACCTTTTAGGCAAGGAAATCAAAGCCACTGACAAAAGTGATTTTTAGGGGCTGAAACTGGTGTTCATTGAAAATACCTGCTTTGCAATCAAAGCACTTCCTTTCCAAGTCAAAGTCCACATACAGTGTGGTTCACCTTCTCTAATTGTACTGCACACATCTAGGTGGCACACTCATCTCTTAGGCTACAAATGAATGTATTTTCCCAGAAACAAGTTCACAGGTGAAGGTACATAATTTCAAGTAAAATTTACTTAATCTTTGCATTGTGAGCAAGGTGCAAAACATAACATCAGGTTCATGAGGCCATTCATCCACAAAACTAAAGGTGATTATACTCTTTAAAGCTTTTTTAAACTAAATTAGCACGTTGACATTAAGGTACTCAAAACATAGATATACATTTGACAAATTTGAGCTATTTAAGAAAGTAACAGTGCTTAATTTAAAAACACAAAGCAAGCAAGTTTTACAGAAATAGTAAATCAACTAAAAAATGGGAAAATCAGAAATACTTTGGAAAATACTCCGATTAGGTAGCATCTGCTGAGAATGGAGCCAAGTCAACATTTCAGGCTCATGACTTTCCACCTTCATTCTTCACAAATGTGACCTGACCAGCTGAGCATTCCTAACACTTTGTGACCTTCGCATGGCTCTGAAAGACACTGACCTATTCTATTTTTTTTTAAAAACAAGACAAAGCAACTTTTATTTCAGATTTCCTACAGCTACGCCATGATTCCTGAGAGTGACAGTTCCTTTATAAAGTGTAGGTGGTGGTATCAAAAAGCTGATCATTTAGAGTCACATTCCTGAAGAAGGGCTTATGCCCGAAACGTCAAATCTCCTGTTCCTTGGATGCTGGCCTACCTGCTGCGCTTTTCCAGCAACACATTTTCAGCTCTGATCTCCTGCATCTGCAGACCTCACTTTCTCCTCCATTTAGTCACACTCAATTGTACAACACGGAAAAAGACCCTTCGGTACAACTCGCCCACGCCAACCAGATACCCTAAATTGATCTAGTCTCATTTGCCAGCATTTAGCCCACATCCCTCTGAGCCCTTCCTTATTCACATACCCATCCAGATACCTTTTAAATGTTGTGGAGGCGCCAGTATTGGACTGGGGTGGACAAAGTTAAAAACCTCAATACCAGGTTATAGTCAAACAGGTTTATTTGGAAGCACTTTTAAATGATGTAATTGCACCAGCCTCCACCACTTCCCCAGGCAGCTTGTTTTGAAAGTAGCTGAGGAATATTTTAGCTTTACGAACAAAGAGAACACGGAGCCCCACACAGGAATGCCATCTCGGGGGCTCCTGCAAGTCCGAGCCCACAAATCAGAGATTGGCTAAAGCTGGTTTAAAAGGCTCTCCCTCTTTTCTCTTCCCCTCCCCCAAGCAAAAGGGAGCCTCTCCTTGTTGTGAGAGGGCCAGCACCACAGCTGCCGTCGCCGGGGTAACCGGGCCTAGTCGCCGCGGAAAGGCAGGAAGCCAACAAATTCCAAACAGGGAAGGGAATAAGGAACAGCGCCTTACCGGTGATTAATGCTACAGGATATCGCTGCCGTGTGCGACTGGGCCGGGCTGGATCGGAATAGTTCGGTCTGTCCCGCCCGCTGTTGCCCTGCACTGAGGACGAACTGCACTGTAATTGGCTCGCCCTCCGCCGATGTTGTCCTGCACTGAGGACGAACTGAAGGGAAGCCGCGCGCGGCCGCCGGTAATAAGCGCCAGCAGACAGCAGAGCATCGCGAGATTTCCCCGGGAGCCCCGCCCCCCACGATGGCGTCACATTTGCCGCTCCCTTGGGATCACAGACCCTTCCCGGATTTCCCCGCCCCTTCCTCTAACAGACTCCGCCCCCTCCGGCGATTGTTCCGCCCCTTATCCCTGTCCCCGCCCACTGCCCTGAACCTTCTAGAGCACAGGCGCCCTCAAGCGTAGATGTTTCAGATCAACCTGTTGCCTTGCGTTATAAACACACCTCTGGTGCATTTGGGACCTGAACACTGGGGGTCTTCTGGTCCATTGTGCCAGAACAGCCTTCCTTCCCCTTTACAGCATTCGCCCTGGTGGGATTTGAACTTATGCCCTCAGGATCATGGTTGTAGATAACTTGTCCAATGACATTACCACTGTGCCATCACCACCTCAACCAGATTTAGATTAGATTCCCTACAGGGTAGAGACAGGCCCTTCAGCCCAGCAAGTTCACACTGACCCTCCAAAGAGTAACCCACCCAGACCCATTCCTCTACATTTACCCCTGACTAATGGACCTAAACTGTGGGCAATTTAACGGGGCCAATTCGCCTGACCTGCAATTTTTGGATTGTAGGAGGAAACCCACGCAGACACGGGGAGAAAGGCAAGGACTGATTCAGGATAGTCAACATGGCTTTGTGCATGGGAAATCATGTCTCACAAACTTGATTGAGTTTTTTTGAAGAAGTAACAAAGAAGATTGACAAGGGCAGAGCAGTAGATGTGACAAGGTTCCCCATGGGAGACTGATTAGCAAGGTTAGATCTCGCGGAATACAGGGAGGAGAACTAGCCATTTGGATACAGAACTGGCTCAAAGGTAAAAGTCCAAGGGTGGTAGTGGAGGGTTGTTTTTCAGACTGGAGGCCTGTGACCAGTGGAGTGCCATAAGGATCGGTGCTGGGTCCTCTACTTTTTGTCATTTACATAAATGATTTGGATGCGAGCATAAGAGTACAGTTAGTAAGTTTGAAAATGACATCAAAATTAGGATTAGAGAACAATTAATTCACAATTAAAAGTAAGTTGCGATATTCTACTACTCTCCCAACGGAGGTGCTGGACTAAGAATTTGCATTTATGATTTGTTGTGGAGTGAGTCTAACTTTAGCTTTAACATTTCACAAAAGATGCAAATTCTACAAGTCAATCTTTATTTTATCATGTACTTCCTTGCAACTGGTTAATAAAGGGCATGAATGGAGACTCTGAAGTAGGTTTCCAGGTTATCTATCTTATAGTTATGAAATATGCTTCATAGCTTGAAAAGAGGTACAAAGCGAGAAGAAGAAAACAGTTTTTAGATAAAATAAAAGGAAAAATGTAAAAATTAAGCTAAGAAACAAAACAACTGTAGCGATCTGATTATTATGAAAATGAAATATTTTATTGGTTGGCTAACACGGGGCCACTGTTTAAGAAGGGTGGCAAGGACAAGCCAGGGAACTTCAGACCATCGAGCCTGACGTTGGTGGTGAGCAAGTTGTTGGAGGGAATCCTGAGGGACAGGATGTACATGTATTTGGAAAGGCAAGGACTGATTAGGGATAGTCAACATGGCTTTGTGCATGGGAAATCATGTCTCACAAACTGATTGTTACTTCTTCAAAAAACTCAGAGGATTGAGGGCAGAGCAGTAGATGTGATCTATATAGACTTCAGTACGACATTCGATAAGGTTCCCCATGGGAGACTGGTATGCAAGGTTAGATCTCACGGATTACAGGGAGAACTAGCCATTTGGATACAGAACTGGCTCAAAAGGTAGAAGACAGAGGGTAGTGGTGGAGGGTTTTTTCAGACTGGAGGCCTATGACCAGTGGAGTGCCAAAAGGAATGGTGTTCAGTCCTCTACTTTTTGTCATTTACATAAATGATTTGGATGTAAGCATAAGAGGTACAGTTAGTAAGTTTGAAGATGACACCAAAATTGGAGGTATAGTGGACAGCGAAGAGGGTTACCTCAGATTACAACAGGATCTGGACCAGATGGGCCAATGGGCTGAGAAGTAGCAGATGGAGTTTAATTCAGGTAAATATGAGGTGCTGCATTTTGGGAAAGCAAATCTTAGCAGGACTTATACACTTAATGGTAAGGTCCTAGGGAGTGTTGCTGAACAAAGAGACCTTGGAGTGCAGGTTCATAGTTCCTTGAAAGTGGAGTCGCAGGTAGATAAGATAGTGAAGGCGGCATTTGGTATGCTTTCCTTTATTGGTCAGAGTATTGAGTACAGGAATTGGGAGGCCATGTTACGGCTGTACAGGACATTGATTAGGCCACTGTTGGAATATTGCGTGCAATTCAGGTCTCCTTCCTATCAGAAAAATGCTGTGAAACTTAAAAGGGTTCAGAAAAGATTTACAAGAATGTTGCCAGGGTTGGAGGATCTGAGCTACAGGGAGAGGCTGAAGGGTGACCTTATAGAGGTTTACAAAATTATGAGGGGTATGGATAGGATAAATAGACAAAGTCTTTTCCCTAGGGTTGGGGAGTCCAGAACTAGAGGGCATAGGTTTAGGGTGAGAGGGGAAAAGATATAAAAGGGAGCTAAGGGGCAACTTTTTCACACTGAGGGTGGTACGTGTATAGAATGAACTGCCAGAGGATATGGTGGAGGCTGGTACAATTGCAACATTTAAGAGGCATTTGGATGGGTATATGAATAGGAAGGATTTGGAGGGATATAGGCCAGGTGCTGGCAGGTGGGACTAGATTGGGTTGGGATATCTGGTCGGGCATGGACGGGTTGGACCGAAGGGTCTGTTTCCATGCTGTACATCTTTATGACTCTAATATGCAAACTCCACACAGTAATCAACCTGTTTATAAACTGGGGCTCCCCAATTTACAAACTTCCAACTTATGAACGTGATCCCATACCCATATGTAATTTTAAAGATCAGACATATAAATATTTCCTGTACATAAATGAAAGCTATTTTGTAGTGTCTTACATTGTGTTCTGACAAGAGTACAAATCAACTTGTAAATGGATTTGAAAAATGGAACCCAATTGCAATCCAATTGCCTGTGTTATAACATGCACCACAAGAACCAAACACTAATATGTGGTTCTGGATTGCTAACCCGGTGACAGTACCACTGCCACATCACCACCTCAGGCTCAAAAATGTACATTTTTCTGTAATAACCTGCCTGGTTGCATGTCATTCCTTCGAGGAGAAAGTGAGGACCTCAGATGCTGGAGATCAGAGCTGAAAATGTGTTGCTGGAAAAGCGCAGCAGGTCAGGCAGCATCCAAAAGAGCAGGAGAATCAACATTTCGGGCATGAACCCTTCTTCAGGAATGAATTCCTGAAGAAGGGCTCATGCCCGAAACGTCGATTCTCCTGCTCTTTGGATGCTGCCTGACCTGGTGCGCTTTTCCAGCAACACATTTTCAGCTCTGCATGTCATTCTTCCAAAACCTCAGGTACAAATTGCTTTCCTCGAGGGATCATCACTTCTACCCACTCCAGTCTTAATGCCCATAGGTCACAGAAAGTCTCAAGTGCATCACCAATTCTCCCACTCCAGGGCCAGGCCATGATAATGCAGGAAAAGCCTACTCATGTAAATACTCTGCATTGTAACCCTTTTCAACACACGTCAGTGACACAAATATGAAGATATCTCAAGAGGGCTGGTGAAATTATAGACTCTTTCCTCCAAACTTGAATGACATGTGCACGGTGGGCGGCCTGGTCGCACACATGGTTAGCACTGCTGCCTCATAGTGCCAGCAACCTGGGTTCAATTCCCGCCTTAGGTGACTGTGTGTGGAGTTTGCACGTTCTCCCCGTGTCTGCGTGGGTTTCCTCCGGGTGCTCCGGTTTCCTCCCACAGTCCAAAAATGTGCAGGTTAGGTGAATTCCCAACATCCCTCCTCCCTATCTTTTATCTTAGTCTGCTTGGCACACCTTCCTCATTCCTGAAGAAGGGCTTATGCCCGAAACATCGATTCTCCTGCTTCTTGGATACTGCCTGACCTGCTGCGCTTTTCCAGCAACACATTTTTCAGGTTAGGTGAATTAGCCAAGTTAAATTGCCCGTAGTGTGTTAGGTGAAGGGGTAAATTTAGGGAATGAGTATGGGTGGGTTGCACTTCGGCAGGTTGATGTGGACTTGTTGGGCCAAAGGGCCTGTTTCCACACTAAGTAATTAATCTAATGTGAAGGTGATATTTCAGTATCTGATCTCTGGAGTGATGCATGTGCAATTTGTTCATTCACTGATACAACTCAATGAAAAATGCTACAATTCACCAACCAAATCCTCATACATAAAGAGGGATAAAATAAGAGGTATGATTTTTATCCAAAAAGAAACAAACCAAAAAACAAAACTGAAACTTGGACTGTGTCCAATTCATTTCACATGATTTGCAAATAATGGGGATGGGGGAAGTCCAATTCTGATCATCGTCAAATTGCTGGAAGTGTACATGCACAGATCCTGACGCAAAGAAAAGTTATTTGCAATTTCTGATGCAATGGTAATGAACCAATAACTATTGAGTTTCGACATTAATTATAGTTTAAAATTGCCTAGTTGATCATCAAGTGCTTTGGATGTTCCAGCATTGTGAAAGTGTGTAATAAACATGCAAGCTCTTTCAAATTCATTGCTGTCATAGAAAACATTAGTCAGTGCTAATGTATGAACGTGAAAATCAACACATTTTCACCTCTGAATTTTGCCACACATAAAACATCCAGTTAATTTTGTATAGGCTTTCTACTATATTGAATTTTTTACTTGTATCCTTGCCAAATTCCAACTAACTAAACTTTTGAGAATGTTTTCACTAGACTTAGTATCATAGCAAGACATTGATGAACTTTGAAATCCGTGAACACAATTCTGATAGTTTATCCAATTATGCGGACAAACTGCACCTCCAGTCTTAATTCTCAGAATATTACACACCAAACTTAATTCCATTCCTAACCCAAAACAAGCAATTTGTAATAAAATATCATATTTCCTGAAAAAAAACTTCAATTTGCTTCTGCAAAAATGAAAGTAAAACAGAACCGTTTACTAACCCATTTTTTAAACTGCACATGCTGGAAATTTGAAATAAAAACAAAAACAGCAGACCAGACAGCAATCTATAGAAAGATAACAGAATTCATGTTTTGCGTCCAGAGACCCTTCGTCAGAATAAGTTCTAAACTTGGTGCCATACCTGTGTTTCCCGGCACTCTTGATTTACGTATTTTTTCTCCTAACTTAAAGAGTTGTTGATTAAAGCAAAAAAGATGTTTATTTTATTCAATTTCTCCACCCTTTTAAAAATGCACTCCAGCAAAAACATCAATATTTATTTTCACATTGACAGCTAGCTTCACTGATAATCACAAGTGAATCAAATTCTATGTGCACGTTATATTTTATAACCCTTACTATAAGACTAATTACTGGCAAAATATTCATTTGAAACACAGAATTTTACCAATGCAAAACACAGAGACATTGGAAGCAAGATAAGCAACTGGACAATGACATGTATAAGTATCATCATTCTTTTACAAACACAGATTTCAAAAAGTTAAATTCTAATATACCTACTCATGATATGTACCTTTTTTCATTATCTTTAAACATGTATCACTAGTCAACAATGTGCTTCAGCCTGATTGTACTGCTGTATTAATTAGCCACAGTGTTTCAAATAACAATTAAACTACAAATCACTGCTTTCAGAAAACAATTACATTGATTAAGTCTCCTTCCACAAATTAGAAATATTTGCAAATTCATACTAACTTTCTTTCCCTTGAATTTATATTCTTCATTTCATTATTATCAGGAATCAATTTGCATTCTGACTTTTTTTTCTCCAGATGCATTATCTTCCATTGATATATCAGGCCCATTTAGTTTAATTCTCGTGTTAAATTGAACAATGCAAAGGATAAGCATTGATACAACCCCTCTCAATGATCAAATTTAATAAGCAATAGTTTTTAAATTAATTATAATTCTATATATATACATATAAACAGCAGCCACTAGCTACTGAATTATTCTTTTCCTTATTTCTTATTAAAAAGATGAAGTCAATGCTGCAAGTGTCCAAAAAACAACACTCCTTTTCCTCAAAAGGTAAAACAGAAATCTTACATACATATATATACACACACACACACACACACACACACACACACACACACACACAAACAAACACAAACAGAGAAACTTTTTAAAAAGATCATGGCTGATCTGACTGAGGCAGAAACTCAGCTTTCCTTTATATTTTCTATATCCTCTGATTTTTCGTGTCAATCAAGAATCTGACCTAATCTTTTTTTTGAAAAAAAAGTCTGACTCTAGCACCACCACTCAACAGGAAAGAATGTCCTACATGGATATGCAATAAATTAATTCCTTTATGGTTGGGAAACAAATGCTATCCCACCAGCATGTCCACAAATTTTTTTTTTTCAAAAACTCACAACTCTTTTGAGAAAAAACATAGCTTTGCCTTCAAAGGGAAACCTCAAATATAAATGATTCCCTCATCCTGGTCCCTCCTACATTGATGAAAGATCCTCTCAACATTAACCCTTTCAAGTCCCATCTGAATCCTATAGTCTCATTTTTTGAGACTTCAATCTATGCAGGCCAGTCTGTCCAACATGCTTCAAGTTAAACAACTTCTCCCTACTTTCAACCCCCACTACCATGTGTCAGATCAATCAAATGTACCAAATAGTTTCCAAAACTGTTTTCTTCGAGGCCAAAATCATACACAACATTCTGAACATTGTCTCACTGAAGTTCTGTACATTTGTAGCATAACATTCCTACTTGTATTTAACTTGCCTTGTAATAAACAACATCCAATCTTCCATCAGTCTTAGACAATCTTAATGACAATGCTGTCACTTGAAAAAAGGTTATATTGTTCTGGGTTTTTTTTTTAAAGAGAGGTTGTAAAGGCAGAGGTACCAAAGGGCTAGATTGTTAACAGTTTAAATGGTGAAAAGGGATTGGCCAGTTCTCCCAATTCAGTTTTTTTTCTAATTTTGTTTTAGCTGTAGCAGTCACAAGATGTTTTGAGTACCAGAAGGGTTGCAAGCTTCAGTAAATGAATTCTTGCTGACTTTCTCTGAAATCTCTTTGGATGTTGTTCCTTCCTCCATGTAAGAATTTGTGTTTAAATTTATTTTTTTTGCCAAGGGTGTGTTTATGGGATTTACTACATTGGAACAGTTGAGTTACTACATCAACTATTGAGTTAAGATTTCCAATAGTTAAATTATTATAAATTCCCCTTTTGTGTTTTAGTTGTAATGTTTAAATAAATTGTTTTGCTTAAAGCCAAATGGGTTGACCCATTGCATCACACCTGGAACATTCACTTCAAATCTACCTTTAAAATAAGAAAAAAGTTACAGTCTAGGCTATCTTAAAACATTTTGAGGGGGTCTGGCTTGGTCCATAACACTGTCCACTCTTTTAAAAAGAAAACATGATAATAGTATGTAGATCTTGAATCTAACAGGATCTCAACAACAAAAACTAAAAATTCTGAACAAATCAGGCAGTATTTGATGTGACAAAAGGTGAAGTCATGGCATAAGCTTGCCTTTCTGATACAAGACTCTTAGTGTGTTTTGAATAGTTTAGCTTGATTTGGAGGACTAAACAGCATTGTAAATAAATGCTATTCCAATACAGTTACTCATGTACAGTTCAAATTAATTTAGATTAATTTCCATATACTTTTAAAATATGGGATTAAGCCTCTGCTATACACTATTTTGGAATACATTCTTAATGTATTGATCATTAATTGCAGCTAATTTTTTTTTGTATTAAGGCAATGGATGCAAGGTCAAGTATGTGAACATATTGTGTTGGGAAATAGGAGAAAGCAAATGGTCTCTCTCAACATAAGATCCCCTAACAACTTAAATTAAATTCACTTACACACTTGGGGTTCTGTCTTAAGCACTTTTAAAAGTCAAAGACCATAAATGGCCAGGAATCAAACCCAGCCAGTTACTTGTATGCTCATCCCTACTTAAATTAAAATGCCACCAGCTACATTATTTGTACCCACATCCCCAGAGCATTATCCTGTGCCTCTGGATTTCCTTTACCAGTCACCCACCTCTCCAATAAATAGCTACCAATCAACTTACTTTTTTTTCCCTTACATCTACCTCAAGCCTTTTCTGCCTATTTAAGATTTTGAATTGCTAATTGAAATTAAGCAACTAGTTTAACTAACAAGACACAATGTTTAATTATACAATGGGTGTAGTGGGTTCCCCTCCACTCCCTCCGCTCCAATCCTCTCACCCTCAGAACGTGCAACCCTCCACTCCCTCCGCTCCAATCCCAACCTCACCATCAAACCCGCAGACAAGGGAGGCGCGGTGGTAGTTTGGCGCATTGACCTGTATACCGCTGAAGCCAAATGCCAGCTCGCGGACGCCTCCTCTTACCGCCCCCTTGACCACGACCCCACCTCCCACCACCAAACCATCATCTCCCAGACCATCCAGGACCTCATCACCTCAGGGGATCTCCCATCCACCGCCTCCAACCTCAGTCCCACAACCCCGCACCGCCCGTTTCTACCTCCTGCCCAAAATCCACAAACCTGCCTGCCCCGGCCGACCCATTGTCTCAGCCTGCTCCTGCCCCACCGAACTCATCTCCCAATACCTCGACACGGTTCTGTCCCCTTTAGTCCAAGAACTCCCCACCTACGTTCGGGACACCACCCACGCCCTCCACCTCCTCCAGGATTTTCGCTTCCCCGGTCCCCAACGCCTTATTTTCACTATGGACATCCAGTCCCTGTACACCTCCATCCCCCATCACGAAGGACTCAAAGCCCTCCGCTTCTTCCTTTCCCGCCGCACCAACCAGTACCCTTCCACTGACACCCTCCTTCGACTGACTGAACTGGTCCTCACCCTGAATAACTTCTCTTTTCAATCCTCCCACTTCCTCCAAACTAAAGGAGTTGCCATGGGCACCCACATGGGCCCCAGCTATGCCTGCCTCTTCGTAGGATATGTGGAACAGTCCATCTTCCGCAACTACACTGGCACCACCCCCCACCTTTTCCTCCGCTACATCGATGACTGTATTGGCGCTGCCTCGTGCTCCCACGAGGAGGTTGAACAGTTCATCAACTTTACTAACACCTTCCATCCTGACCTGAAATTCACCTGGACTGTCTCAGACTCCTCCCTCCCCTTCCTAGACCTTTCCATTTCTATCTCGGGCGACCGACTCAACACAGACATCTATTATAAACCGACTGACTCCCACAGCTACCTGGACTACACCTCCTCCCACCCTGCCCCCTGTAAAAACGCCATCCCATATTCCCAATTCCTTCGTCTCCGCCGCATCTGCTCCCAGGAGGACCAATTCCAACACCGCACAACCCAGATGGCCTCCTTCTTCAAGGACCGCAGATTCCCCCCAGACGTGATCGACGATGCCCTCCACCACATCTCCTCCACTTCCCGCTCCTCCGCCCTTGAGCCCCGCTCCTCCAACCGCCAAGACAGAACCCCACTGGTTCTCACCTACCACCCCACCAACCTCCGCATACAACGTATCATCCGCCGCCATTTCCGCCACCTCCAAACGGACCCCACCACCAAGGATATATTTCCCTCCCCTCCCCTATCAGCGTTCCGCAAGGACCACTCCCTTCGTGACTCCCTCGTCAGATCCACACCCCCCACCAACCCAACCTCCACCCCCGGCACCTTCCCCTGCAACCGCAGGAAATGTAAAACTTGCGCCCACACCTCCACACTCACTTCCCTCCAAGGCCCCAAGGGATCCTTCCATATCCGCCACAAGTTCACCTGTACCTCCACACACATCATCTATTGCATCCGCTGCACCCGATGTGGCCTCCTCTATATTGGTGAGACAGGCCGCTTACTTGCGGAACGCTTCAGAGAACACCTCCGGGCTGCCCGAACCAACCAACCCAATCACCCAGTGGCTCAACACTTTAACTCTCCCTCCCACTCCACCGAGGACATGCAGGTCCTTGGACTCCTCCACCGGCAGAACATAACAACACGACGGCTGGAGGAGGAGCGCCTCATCTTCCGCCTGGGAACCCTCCAACCACAAGGTATGAATTCAGATTTCTCCAGTTTCCTCATTTCCCCTCCCCCCACCTTGTCTCAGTCGGTTCCCTCAACTCAGCACCGCCCTCCTAACCTGCAATCCTCTTCCTGACCTCTCCGCCCCCACCCCACTCCAGCCTATCACCCTCACCTTGACCTCCTTCCACCTATCCCACCTCCATCGCCCCTCCCCCTAGTCCCTTCTCCCTACCTTTTATCTTAGCCTGCTTGGCTACTCTCTCTTATTCCTGATGAAGGGCTTATGCTCAAAACGTCGAATTCTCTATTCCTGAGATGCTGCCTGGCCTGCTGTGCTTTGACCAGCAACACATTTGCAGCTTGCTTCTATGTCAGTGTCCCTGCCTCTGGACCAGAAGCCCTGGGTTCAAATTCCACACATTCTAGATGTGTCATAACATGTTGATTAAAAATATTTACAATAAGTTGAAAGTTCATGAAAAGGCATTTACTCTGGATGCATTATAAAAATAACCATTTTCTTAATAGAATTACTGAAAAAAAGATGCACAAAGTTGCCCATTGCTTTCAAACAAAAAGGTATAGATGTTTCCCTCTCGAGGATGTGGAGGTGCCGGTGTTGGACTAGAGTGGAAAAAGTTAAATATCACACACCACCACATTATAGTCCAGCAGATGTATTTGGAAGCATTACTCCTTCATCAGGTACGAAGGAGTAGTGCTCCAAAAGCTTGTACTTCCAAATAAACCTGTCGGACTATAACCTGGTGTTGTGTGATTTCCAACTTTATCCCCTTCTAGAGGGGCAAAGGACTAGGTGATGTGGCCACTGCTTCCCAAAAAGTGATGTGTCACTAATTATTTTATCCATCATAACATAAGAAATGATGTAGTTGTGTTGAAGGATCGATCAGTCATGTTTTACAACCAGCTTATTATCACAGCCACATCAATGTCTGACCTAATGTTAAAAAAATTAGATTACAACTGAGAAGCATGCTTCATGTGATTCCCAGAATAAGATGGAGAACGAGACCTTTATTCCCTCAGATTACATTCTATGACACACAGACAATATAATAAGGATTATCTTAAAAGGAAAGAAGGACATACTATGTCTCCTTAAAGTATGCTAACATGCTGACCATGAGACAAGACACAACATGAAGTGTAAAAACAAAGGAAACAGAGTCATAGAGATGTACAGCATGGAAACAGACCCTTCGGTCCAACCTGTCCATGCTGACCAGATATCCCAACACAATCTAGTCCCGGCCCATATCCCTCCAAACCCTTCCTATTCATATACCCATCCAAATGTCGCAATTGTACCAGGCTCCACCACTTCTTCTGGCAGCTCATTTCATACATGTACCACCCTCTGTGTGAAAACGTTGCTCCGTAGGTCTCTTTTATATCTTTCCCCTCTACCCTGAATCTATGCCCTCCAGTTCTGGACTCCCTGACCCCAGGGAAAAGACTTTGCCTATTCATCCTATCCATGCCTCATATAATTTTATAAACCTCTATAAGGTTACCTCTCAACCTCCGACGCTCCAGAGAAAACAGCCCCAGCCTGTTCAGCTTCTCCAAATCCTCCAACCCTGGCAACATCCTTGTAAATCTTTTCTGAACCCTTTCAAGTTTAACAACATTTTTCCAAAAGGAAGGAGACCAGAATTGCATGCAATATTCCAATAGTGGCCTAACCAATGTCCTGTACAGCTGCAACATGACCTCCCAACTCCTGTACTCAATACTCTGACCAATAAAGGAAAGCATACCAAACACCTTCTTCACTATCCTATCTACCTGTGACTTCACTTTCAAGGAGCTATAAACCTGCACTCCAAGGTCTCTTTGTTCAGCAACACTCCCGAGGACTTTAACATTAAGTGTATAATTCCTGCTAAGATTTGTTTTCCCAAAATGCAGCACCTCGCATTTATTTGAATTAAACTCCATCTGCCACTTCTCAGCCCGTGTCCATCTGGTCAAGATCCTGTTATAATCTGAGGTAACCCTCTTCGTTATCCACTACACCTCCAATTTTGGTGTCATCTGCAAACTTACTAATTGTACCTCTTATGCTCACATCCAAATCATTTATGTAAATGACAAAAAGTAGAGGACTGAGCACCAATCCTTGTGGCACTCCACTGGTCATAGGCCTCCAGTCTGAAAAACCCTCCACCACTACCCTCTGTCTTCTACCTTTGAGCCAATTCTGTATCCAAATGGCTAGTTCTCCCTGTATTCCGTGAGATCTAACCTTGCTTACCAGTCTTCCATGGGGAACCTTATCGAACGCCATACTGAAGTCTATATAGATCACATCTACTGCTCTGCCCTCAATCCTCTGAGTTTCTTGAAGAAGTAACAATCAGTTTGTGAGACATGATTTCCCACGCACAAAGCCATGTTGACTATCCCTAATCAGTCCTTGCCTTTCCAAATACATGTACATCCTGTCCCTCAGGATTCCCTCCAACAACTTGCTCACCACCAACATCAGGCTCGATGGTCTGAAGTTCCCTGGCTTGTCCTTGCCACCCTTCTTAAACAGTGGCCCCACGTTAGCCAACCAATAAAATATTTCATTTTCATAATAATCAGATCACTACAGTTGTTTTGTTTCTTAGCTTAATTTTTACATTTTTCCTTTATTTTATCTAAAAACTGTTTTCTTCTTCTCGCTTTGTACCTCTTTTCAAGCTATGAAGCATATTTCATAACTAAGATAGATAACCTGGAAACCTACTTCAGAGTCTCCATTCATGCCCTTCATTAACCAGTTGCAAGGAGGTACATGATAAAATAAAGATTGACTTGTAGAACTTGCATCTTTTGCGAAATGTTAAAGATAAAGTCGGACTCACTCCACAACAAATCATAAATGCAAATTCTTAGTCCAGCACCTCATTGGGGAGAGTAGTAGAATATCACAGCTTACTTTTAATTGTGAATTAATTGTTCTCTAATCCTTTATGAAGGTATGGGATTACATCCTGATTAATGGTACATGGTTAATCATGTACAGTATATATTGTTTTTACTTAAATTAACAAGGAGTTGTCTTATAATTCAGAAGTTGTAATTCAGAATATTATCATAATTAGCCTACATACCTGTGAGCCTTTTTCATTATAATGTCTTGCGTTTCGAAACATTAATTCAAGTTGTTATATTTACTTACATTATTCCACTCACATCCATTATGCTGAACTCAGAGGGCCTTAGGCACATGCACCTTGGGTACTGAGGTTGTTGGGAGTGGTAGAGGATACACACGGGGAACAGGAAAACTCAGAGATGATGACCACAAGCCGCATGCAACCTGCATCTATGGATAGAGATTCAATAATAGAACTGGACAAAACCTTATATCATCTCATTACCATGTAGGCTTTATGATGTTTTTACATCAATTTTAACCACATGCGTGATGCCTGATTCATCTCAAAATACTTCAACAAATTCAGAGTAATTTTAAGTTTTAGTTTCAAGCCATAAGATACCACAAGTAACAAAATTAGTAAATTAACTCTTCTTGCAAAATCACTAAAGAAGTGTACTAATTTGTGATGAACAAATGAGTACATATACATTAGAAAACTGCAATTTAAAGTTAGGTATATGAACATCTAAAAGATATGAGTAAATGTAGTTGGTCACTCAGTAATGAAAAACCAAAACTTAAAAACCAGTCCAGAGTTATTCATTTCAATAATGAATGGCTGAGGTTAGACACAATTTGATATATCACTCCACTAGGATTACTGGATGTTGAGTATTAACTCTAGCAGTGATCACCATTTGAGATTACAGATTCCTAACTCTTAAGATATCTTACTAGTAATCAGCTTTTGGATAACTGATTTATTGGATTGACACATATCAACTGGTAATTAGCAATGTTTCAGAGTTTACATGACCTTAGCCCTGTGGGCTACATGGGTGCATCAATCTTTTGGCATTTGTGGGAAAAAGCAAATGCTTCATAAGAAATTGGAGCAGGGGAATTGTAAAAAAGATACACATTTTATCCTAGCTTAAAAACAGCTACAATTCAACAAATAGAGTTAAAATACAAAGATTATACATATGCAGTATCATAGCAAATGAAGGGAAGTGCAAACTTCTTTTATTCACTCATGGGATGTGACCATTGCTGACTGACCAATATTTATTACCTATCTCTAGTTGCCTGTGGGAAGGTGGTGGTGAACTGATTACATTTGGCCACATTGAAATGCATAGTGCACCCAATCACACTCCAAGCACATTCTAACTCAATTTGGCTTTATGCTTCTCTTAAATGCATCGGTCCGGATCTCCTGCAGAGCAGCAGTCATTGTTGATATCACAAACATATAGTTGTAATGTTATAGATTTTGTAACAAACTGTAATCTCCTTTTAATAATAGACATCACTTTCAGAAGATTTTTTTAACCCTTTTATTGATTCAACTGCATTTGAAACTGGACTAGTTATTTCAAAAAGGTTCAGAAGAGATATCTGAAATTCAGTGTGCATCTCCACAAGGGTGAACAGAAACTCATTGGCATTGTCTTCCTAACAGGTGGGAATAGCTCGTCCAATGTCACCAAACATGGAAGAGTTGGATTATTCAAGTTAATGACTGAGACAGCTAAAAAGTTAATTACCTCAGCCAAAAGACAATGAATGGGGCTGTGTTTTGGCTAAACCAATGTGCAAAATGGAAGTACAATTCAACAATTTGGGATAGCAGCCATTTTGAATTTTTAACTATATAATGAGAGCTGCTGAGAACAGTCACTTATTGAGAATCAGCTAACGATCATGAGATAAAGATTTTAATACGAAAACAGCTTATGACAGGAAAGACAGGAGAGGGCATCCAGGGTAGGAAAAAAACACAAAGGAATGCTGTACCAAACCAGGATAGCAAGACCTATGACTTGTCCAGCCATAAAAGTGAAACAAAGGAGCTTCAGTCATTCCATGAATCTGTTCCATTGACTAAGTCCAGCTGTAGGAGCAACCTTCAACTATGTGGCATAGTGGCTCACTGGTTAGCACTACAGCTTCACATTGCCAAGAACCTGGGTTCAATTCCAGCCTCGGGCGACTGTCTGTGTGGAGTTTGCACATTCTCCCTATGTCTGGGTTTCCTCCAGGTGCTCCGGTTTCCTTCCACAATCCAAAAATGTGCAGGTCAGGTGGATTGGCCGTGCTAAATTGCCCATTGTGCTAGGTGTGTTAGTCAGAGGGATATGAGTCTGGGTGGTTATTCCTCAGAGGGTCGGTGTGCACTTCTTGTGGGGAAAGAATAGGAATGTTGCAAGACAAGGGGTAGTAGTGTCAGGAGAACTAATTTCCCTATGTAGACCATGATCAATCTGCTTCCACATACAGCTGCAGCCTCTCAACAAACTCATCAATCCATTGTACTTCCTGTGTGGACATGAAGTTTGGAATCCTGCTAGCACAGTTCCATTTGGGACTATAGAGAGAATCAAACATTCAGATATAAGGTCCAAGCAGTGCAATTTATAGACGTAATAAATGATGCACTTTACATTATCACTCGTGTCTCCGAGAAGTTATCTTCTTTCTATCCCTCCCACTGGATCTCAGTGTAGTCCCTGGTTCCACAGCCCGGTGAAGTTAGGTCAGGTGACCCCAGGAGCGGTTGTGTTTGGATGGCTCAGATATGCTGAGGATCTTCTTGTTCAAGGCAAATAGGGTGCAGGTGGAAGGTCCAGCTATCTCTGCCTCCTGTCACCACTCAGTCTCCATTCAGGAAGTGGTACCTGGAGTGTGAGCAGGGCTCCTGTCCCCTTGTCACCATGTCTTCGATCCTGAGGCTGGGGCAATAGAATGTAGATAGAGTCATAGAGATATACAGTACAGAAACAGACCCTTCGGTCCAATCCATCCATGCTGATCAGATATCCCAATCCAATCTAGTCCCACCTGCCAGCACCCGACCCATTTCCCTCCAAACCCTTCCTATTCATATACCCATCCAAATGTCTCTTAATGTTGCAATTGTACCAGCCTCCACCACATCCTCTGGCAGCTCATTCCATACACATACCACCCTCCGTGTTAAAAAGTTGCCCCGTAGGTCTTTTTTATATCTTTCCCCTCTCAACCTAAACCTACGTTCTCTAGTTCTGGATTCCAAACCCCAAGGAAAAGACTTTGCTTATTTACCCTATCTATGTCCCTCATAATTTTGTAAACCTCTATAAGGTCACCCCTCAGCCTCCAAAGCTCCAGGGAAAACAGCCCCAGCCTGTTCAGCACCTCCCTATAGCTCAAAACCTCCAACCCTGGCAACATCCTTGTCAATCTTTTCTGAACCCTTTCAAGTTTCACAACATCTTTCCGATAGGAAGGAGACCAGAATTGCACACAATATTCCAATAGTGGCCTAACCAATGTCTTGTACAGCCGCAACATGACCTCCCAATTCCTGTACTCAATACTCTGACCAATAACGGAAAGCATACCAAACGCCTTCTTCACTATCCTATCTATCTGCAACTCCACTTTCAAGGAGCTATGAACCTGCACTCCAAGGTCTCTTTGTTCAGCAACACTCCCGAGTACCTTACCATTAAGTGTATAAGTCCTGCTAAGATTTGCTTTCCCAAAGTGCAGCACCTCGCATTTATCTAGATTAGACTCCATCTGCCACTTCTCAGCCCATTGGCCCATCACTTCTCAACATCTATTTCCCAACAGTCTATATGCTGGATCCTGGCTCTCTACAGCAACCACCAATCTGTCCAATCAATGAAGACAGCCTGACTGTCACATGATAGCTACAGTACTGTCACATTGAGGTGCTCACTATTGTGTTCCCCAAAATGAGGGAAGACATTGAATGAAGCAGTGATAATAATGAGGTTCTTAATGGGAGGTGGGGGTAGTTGCAGTTTGAGTGTGTGTGTGTGTGAGGTAGCAGATGCAACGAGAAATTTTCAGGGCCTTCTCATCATGTCTTCACAAAACTTAACATATCTCACATTTTATATAAAAAAAGCTTCAGCCTCTAGTTTCCAACTCAAAACATGAAACTTCCATGGAATTGAAGTTTCCACGGCTTGAGAATTCATGGAGTTAATTGTTTGCACATAACTTTTTAGTGTGACTGTGGGAAAATATTCACTAAAATTAACAAATGCAAAATGTAATACCCTATATATTTACATTTAGCAATGCAAAAGTTGTTTCTTTGTGAATGATGAATAGCTGTCAGCTTAAAGGTTGGCTTCATTGCATGTTTATAAAATCATGAAATAGGATAATGTCAGGCATGCATTATGCAATTCTCATTATGTAATTTTCAAACACCTTTAATGAAAGAGTAAATGAGCCAAACTCCAATTTATATTTTTTGTTTACTATTTTGTTTGTACAAAGACACAGATAAAATTAATTTGTGGATTAATTCTAAATACATTGTCAGAAAAGAATCTTGTCAGATTAAACTAAAAATTGTTACTGTAAACTTTCTTTTTCATTCCTTCCATCACTTTTTAATTTGACTACAAGCAACCAAACAAACAAACAAATTGATCGAGTTGATTAGCTAACCATTATCAATTTTTGTGGGAAAAGATGATTAAACAGGAGACTTCAATTCACATCATCTATAGTTTTAGCAATATTTATCCTCTGCTGACATTAATCCACATGCAAACACATTAATTATATTGAATATCAACTCATTACCGACTTAAATTATGACACATTTAAGAAATTTGAACTGGCACTCTTTATAAGGAATAATCTCATGTTCAGAATTGGAAACCTTAAGTTACTTTACAAGAATTTATGGTCTCATGGTCTAATGTATAGACCATTATATACATTATGGTCTAATTTCACAATATCTGGATAAAAGATATTTTTCACAATTTAATACCCTTGTTTAACTCAATTACTTGAATTAAATTCAGCAATATTTTAAATATAACATAACACAAAATAATTAAAATGATCAAAGCAGCATGTATTCCAGTAAATTATATGGTCTTTAATTTTGTTCTTTCTCCAAAACCTTTATATTAAAGTTAATTATAACAGAAGAAAAATAGTGCTGACACAACTAAACAAAACCTTTCTAACATGCTTACACATTGAGGAGGGCAAAGTCAACAGTGATATTGAAATATCTGTGCAGATGTTTTAAAGAGACATTACATAAACAACATCAAAAACAGCTTGTAAACAATAAAAATCTTTGAAAGGGCATCCGAAACCCAATGCTGAACACAAGACTCCGCTAAGTGAGAGAGGCAGTTTATTTCAGGGAATGAAGTTTGGTGTAGGACCATGGGAATGACCCTGCAGAGGTAAGAGGCATGGTTGACACGAGGTCAGGCCCAGTGATGTATAAGGTTCGGGTATGTGCTACAATCCTGAACAGACCCGTGGACTTTATGAATGCTGCAAACTCGCAAATGGTGCAGGAGCAATACACTTCTGGCTCCTCAACTTTTCCGAAACCTGTGGGTTCCCCCTTTCCATTAAGTGTTGAAGATACCTCAGAATCTAGGATGGACATGTTGCATGTTGCTGCCTCAAAGTCTTTGCCACCTGAAGAGAGGAATGAATTTCTTTTGAGATGCTCTGGGTGCAAGAGGCAAGCTAATATGCATCACATGCTGCCTGTGTCAGCGGCAGAGTCAGAGGAACATAACCTAGTGCTAAAATGCCCCGGGAGCAGCTGCAAAATAAAACTAGCCCATGTCCTCAGATGGAGAGGGAGAGAGATGTAGTGATTGTAATGAAGTCAGCCAGGTTTGGAAGCCATACATCCCAAAGACCTTGTGGGTCATACTAAACAGTGTATGCTTAGCTGTTTGCAACAAGCAATCTACTGACTGTATCAAAACAGCCCACTCTTACTAAATTCACAACACGGTGCTGAACGTTGAATGTGATTCTACAATTGGACAATATTGGTGGCTAATTCTAAATGTGAGACGAATTATGCTGACAACCAATTAAAGATTGTCAGTTAGGCTCGCAGTATGTGTATTGGAAGATGATCAGAGTCAAACTTTAAAAACACTCCACAGATCCTGTCACCAAACCCCCCCTTTATTTACATGTGGAAAGTCCTTCACCACTGTGCATGGAATACAGGTGCCCCCCACCCCCCAACCAATCCCACCAGCAAACCAGCAAGCCACCCGTCCTTCCCACCTTCTGGCCATTCTAAGGCAGCCTGCCCTTAGCCCTCTCCCGGCTCTCGGTCCAAACTGGGACACCTTCTGGCCACCTCTAGGACAGCCCGTCCTACTTCGCAGCCTCCCCAGGACAACAGCAATCAGGATGGCCTACCCACCTTTCGGCTTCCCTAACCGCCCTTTGCACTTTCTGGCCAGCTCTAGGACAGCCCGCTCCGGTACCTGCCCGGGGTGACAGCACTGAGGACGGCCTACCTGCCTTCCGGCTCTCAGTCTGCCCCTACATACCATCGGGCTCTCGCCCACCCTGATGCACCATCCGGCCTGTGGACTGCCCCGACACACCTTCCAGCCACCTCCAGGACACCCCGTCCCCTTACCTGGGACGAGAGTGCACAGGGCAGCCTTCCGGATCTCAGCCGCTCTGACACACCTTCCGACCACCTCTAGGATAGCCTGTTCCGACTACCCCTTCCTGGGACGATAGCACTCGAAACTGCCCACCCACCTTCTGGCTCTCGGGGCGACCGTGATCAGGGTGGCCTACCCACCCTCCAGCTTTCAGAGGTAGCCTACCAACCTTCAGGCTCACAGGTTGTCCAACCACCCTCTGGCTCTTGGGGTGACAGCTTTCAGGAATGACCTATGAGCCTCCCAGCACAGAGTAAGGTCCATCAAACCCTGGGACACACAAGACAGTGCAGGTGATAAACCCAAACACCAAGACAGAATCAATTATCCACAAACAGAGTCCCTTCTGGTACACAGAGTCCATTATCATAAACAATTCTCTTCAAAATGTAGAGTCCGTTCCCAAGATTAGAGTTCACCCCAGTGTACAAAGTGCATTGACAGAAATAGAGTCTACTCCAATGTGCAGAGTCCATTGTCAAAAACAGAGAACACAACCGGGGGCAGAGTCCAGTCCTGAAGAGAGCGAGTGCACACCCCCCAGCACACACACGTGTTCAGTCTCTATAGAGACCTGACCTATCCATAGAGAACCAGGCCCACTCACAGGAACACATTACATTGTGAAGCTGCGGTTAACTCACAGGGGGGTTTGGTCCACTCCCGCAGGCAGAGTCCACTCCCAAACTCCATGATGCAGCAAATGCTCACCTCCCAGCACACATACAGGTGTTCAGTCTTTACAGAAGCCTAGTCCACTAACAAAGGGCCAGGGCTACCCATACAGGAACAACTCATCTGGAAAGTTGAGTTCCCTAACGAAAATTGAGTTACACCGCAAATGCATTGACTGTGTAGATCAGGCAGTTTAAAAGTCAGTCCTCAATAAAGAATACCAGTTAACAAACTGATTATATAATTAAGCCAGTTTAGGAATCAGGTTTCCTCCAAAAACAATCAGAAACCAACTGTAGCAGTCCACACAGGATGTGGGCAGCAGCTCAGAGTCAGTCCCCTCCCTGACACAAATGGAGAGTCCTTCACCACACACTGACCTAGCTCCCTCAGAGCCAGCTCTCAGAGCAAACAGAACCTCTGACACTGCTGTTTTTTAAAAAAAAAATTCCATTAAACAGTACAAAATACTGTTTACAATAAACAGAAAGGAGCACTTCACAAAAAAAACACTATATACAGTGGAAAGGGCAACTAAGCCAAACCCCACCGTTCAACCAGTTTTCAGGGAGATGAGGACAAACCTCAAATCCCACTTCCATTCATCACAAAGATAACAATAACAAACACAGACAAAACAGTGCAAACAAATGAGAAATAGGGCATTGAGCACAGACCCAATATAGCTATAAAAAAGACACATGAGACCCGCCCACACCACATACTGATCAGACCACCCTTGGCTAGTCTTCCTGCAGGACAGTCGTCGGCCTTCCAGTCTCTGCATACGGACTGACTTTCCACAGGCCTGCTTTCCTCCAGACTGGTCATCGATTACCCAGCTCCCAGTCGCTGGGCGTACTGACTGGACTACCCCAGCCCACTTTCCTCCAGGACGGATATCGGCCACCTGCTCCCGGTCATCCTGCATACTAACCAAGCCATTACCGACCTGCTTTCCTACAGTCGGGCTGTCGGCTCCGCGTACTGACTGACCCTCTCCCCTGGCCAGCTTTCTTATGGAGCGGCCATCGGCTGTCCGGCTCCCAGCCTCCCTGTGTACTGAGCGGTTCCCCCTCTCCCCGTCAGCCGCTTGGCTCAGCGTCCCTGCATACTGACCGGCCTGCCCTATACCAGTTTTCCTGGAGGACGCTATCAGTTGCCTGGCTCTGCCCACTGACAGGCTCCTCCTGCCCTGCTTTCCTCCAGGCCAATCTTCAAACATCTGGCCCCAGCCATCCCACATACTGGCTGTCCGTCCCTTGAGCAGCTTGCCTATCAGCACACTGTCGCTGCCTAGACCCCAGCCATTCTGCATACTAGCAGACCCCTTGCTCCTAGCCCACTTTTCCCCAGGCCAGTCATTGACCCTCCAGCTCCTGGTCACCCCAAGTACTGACTAGCCCACCCTGGCCTGCACTCAAACATAAGTAATTACAAAACCCACATACAGTAACAGAATTCACAAAATCCTCAATACAGTTTCCAGTTCAAGGACAGAGTCCATGCACGAAGGCACAGACCACGCCTGAACTCCAGGATGTTGCAAATGCTAACCTCTCAGCAATACACAGGTGTTCAGTCTCCATAGAGGCCTGAACCTTCAAGGGAAAACCAGGCCCAGTCTCAGGAACCTAGTACATTGTGAAGCTGCAGTTAACTCACAGGGGTTTGATCCACTCCTGAAGGCAGCGTCCACTCCCGAAGGCTGAGTCCATGCCATACACACAGGTGTTCAGTCTTTAGAGGTCTGGTCTATCCAAAAGACCAGGCCTACTCACAGGAACACAGTTCATTGTAAAATTGCAGTTAACTCACGGGGATTTGGTTCACTCCAGGATGCAGCAATTGCTCACCTCCCAGCACACACATCAGTGTTCAGTCTTTACAGAGGCCTAGTCACCCACAAAGAGCCAGGCCTACCTATATAGGACTAGCTCATCTGGAAAGATGTATTTTCTCACAAGGGCTCAGTCCAAACACCAAAAAAAGTGAAAACACGTTCAAAAGAAAGAAAACTAGAGTGCAAAGGCTGAGCCCTGCCACAAAATCAGCATAGTCCTTCTCTCAAAGTAAAAGAGAAAAGAGTAATAAACAGGCAGCCAGTGAAACAGCAATTCCCTAATGAGAACTGAGTTACACCTGAACATTGGATAGGCGTATGGATGAGAATGGAATTGTATAGGTTAGACTAGCTTCAGATTGGTTTCATTTGGCAGCAGGATATCAAGGGCTGAAGGGCTTGTACTGCACTGTAATCTTCCATGTTCTATATATGAAACACATTGACTGTGTGGATCAGACAGTTTAGACATCAGTCCTCACTAAAAAAAGGTATGCCAGTTAACAAACTGGATTTATAATTCAGCCAGTTCAGGAATCAGGATCCCCCCAAATAAAAACAGAAAGCAACAGCAGCAGTAACACACTAATTGCAGCCCAGTCAGTACAGAGTCAGTCCCCTAAAATGAGGAGATTCTAAATCTCCTGTTTATACCTGTCAATTAAGGCTCCCTGTTTGGACCAGATTAATAGCCACAAATACTATGTACTGGGCTGATCTTTTTACAACCATACAATCTTCTCCTTTCTCCTTCTTTATTCTATCATAGAATAACATTTCCTTTTTCTCTCAAAGCAATTTCAATTTCTTACATTTTCTGCTAGTTTGTAAAATTATCATACTTGTCAGTAGGCTTCACACAATCATTAAAGAGACATCACATACAAAGTGAGATAAAGCCAAAGTTAGTACATACTTGGAGGGTCATAGAGCTATACAGCACAGTAACAGACCCTTTGGTCCAACCAGTCCATGCGGAACATAATCTCAAACTAACTAGTCCCACCTGCCTGGTCCCGGCCCATATTCCTCCAAATTGTAATTGTTCTCAAATTCATCATTTCCTCAGGGACTTCAATCTACATGTGAAACACCCTAAAGAATTTGTTTGTCATTTCTTTTTAAAATCTTTCTCCTCTTATCTTAAAATCTTGAAATTCCCCATCCTAGGGAAAAGACAACTACCATTAGCTCTATCTATACCCTTCATTATTGCATGTAAGTTTGCTTGCTAAACTGGCAAGTTCATTTTCAGACATTTCGTCACTGTGGTAGGTAACATCATCAATGAGCCTCCAGTGAAGCTCTAGTGTTAGTGACCCACTTTCTATTTATGTGTTTAGGTTTCCTTGGGTTGGTGACGTCATTTCCTATGGTGATGTCATTTCCTGTTCTTTTCTCAGAGGGTGGTAACTGGTGTGCAACTCGATATGTTTGCTGATAGAGTTCTGGTTGGAATGTCATGCTTCTAGGAATTCATGTGCATTTGGCTTGCCCTAGGATGGATGTGTTGTCCCAGGTGTAGTTCCTCATCCATATGTAGTGATACTAGAGAGAGTGGGTATGTCTTTTTGTGCCTAGTTGATGTTCATGTATCCGGGTGGCTAGTTTTCTGCCTGTTTTTCCACTGATGATATTACCTGGTATCATGATGAAACGTCTAAAACTGAACTTTCTAGCTCAGCGAGCAAACTTACTTACAGAACCTGAACCTGAGCTACAAATCTTCTCAAAACTCGCTAACACCTATTGGCGCAATACTCTAAAACTGGCCTGAAAATGAGAAACCAATGCCATCCGACACAGCGCCACCCGCAAACAGCTGTACTTACTGCACAAATGCGTAAGGAAACAGGTACTACCTAAATGTCTTGAATATAAACTTCCCCTTAACAACCCACTAGCCAAAAGAATAACAGAGCAAAATGGCCACAGAATGCTTAAAGAAATTATTAATGATGCCACAGCAGATTCCATTAATAGAACCAGGAAATTTTGTATCAAAACTTTTACTCACTAACGCAATAGACCACAAATGGACAGACACAGTATAAAAATCCACTGACATTAGACAGTGGCAAACACAGAAGATGAAAATACTAGACCTGCAGAAAAAACTAGACAAACCCACACAAAATAACATCACAGCCAACACAGAAGCATGGATTAAAAAAAAAATTACCTGACCAACTTTTAACAGACACTGAAAAGCCGTCTTAGTAAGAGGATTAAATTACAACTTCCAGGATGCAGACAAGGAAAATTTCTTAGCAGTATTAAAAACAACACCGAAAAACAACAAACTCATAGAAGAAACCCAGCAAACCATTAGACAGACAGTTGCACCAACATTAAGCAGGAAAAAGGAAGAAAACAAACTCAACAAACAAGAAAGGAAATCACTAGAAGGACACAAACAATATCAAAACATTGTTATCCTACCTGCAGACAAAGGACATTTGACAATCATTTTAAACTGAAGAGATGACATTGAGAAAGCAAACACACTGCTTGCAGATACTAACACTTACCAAAAGGTGGCGATAGACCCAAACAAACAGCTAGAGAACCGAATCACAGCCTTACTCAAAACACTTCAGGAATCTGGAAAATTAAATAAGACAGACTTTCAAAAAATGAAACCAGAAGGATCCAATACACCATGCTTCTACGGATTACCCAAAATTCACAGACCAGGAGCCCTCCTCAGACCCATAGACTCGCAACCTGGAACACCAACATACAGATTAGCCAAGGAGCTACACCATTGACTAAAACACTTAGTAGAAGACTCAGACCACTCCATCCACTCCATCCAAGAATTCCTGAACACCATCAAAGGCACCAAGATAGAAGAGGATGAAATAATGGTCTCCTTTGATGTAACAGCCCTGTTTACATCCATTAACAGCAACCTGGCCAAGGAAACACTGACTACACTATTAGAAGAGCCAAAGACACATACACCAAACACCACTAACTTCATCAGCAAGGAGAACATCGTCAAGCTAGTGGACCTATGCCTTACCACCCACTTCACCTTCAATAACAAAATCTACAGAACACCCATGGGATCTCCTATATAAGACTTATTAGCAGAGACAGTAACGCAGAGACTCAAACAAACAGCTCTGCCAACAATCCAACCCAAACTTTGGGTCCACTCATGTGGATGACATGTTTATCAGCACTAAATGAAACGAATTACAGGAAACCTTCAAGACTATCAATAATATCCTTACTGGCATAAAATTCACTAAAAGGGAGGAAAGCAACAACAGACTGCCATTCCAAGATATCACAGAAGAGAGAACAGCCAATGGGGAACTTCAAACCAGTGTCTACAGGTAAACAACACATACAGACCAAATATTGAACTACAGAAACAATCAGGTAAAAGTAAGGACTGCAGACGCTGGAGATTAGAGTCGAGAGTGCGGTGCTGGAAAAGCATAGCAGGTCAAGCAGCATCCAAAGAGCGGGAAAATCAACATTTCGGGAAAAACCTTTTCATCAGGAATCAATCATCCCAACACCCACAAACGAAACTAAATTAGAACATTATTTCAATGAGCCACCACACACTGCAGCACAGAGGAACTACAAAGAGCACAGGAAAATTACCTATACAGTGTATTCAAAAAGAACAGATACCCAATGAACATAGTCTGCCAATTTCTCAGCAACAAACCCAAACAAGCAGACAAGCGTTTGGGAACTCTAGCCACTCTCCTCTACATCAAAAACACCTCAGAAATGACTGCCATACTGCTCAGATCTCTTAGCATCATGGTAGCCCTCAAACCCACCAATACATTAAATCAGCAGCTAATGAACTTGATTTCATACAGACAACAAGCAAACCTAATGTCATTTACCAAATACCTTGCAAGAACTGTAACAAACACTACATTGGACAAACAGGCAGAAAACTAGCCACTAGAATACACGATCATCAACTAACCACAAAAAGACATGACCCACTCTCACTATTATTCTTACATACAGATGAGGAAGGCCACCATTTCGACTGGGACAACATATCCATCGTAGGGCAAACCAAACAGAGACTCACACGAGAATTCGTAGAAGCATGGCATTCCAACCATAACTCAATCAACAAATACATCAACTTGGACCCCAGTTACCATCCTCTGAGAAAAAGAACAGGAAATGACATCCCCACAGGAAATGACATCACCAGTGCCAGGAAACCTAAACATATAAATAGAAAGCAGGTCACTAACACCAAGGCTCACTGGTGGCGTTACCTAGCATGGTGACAAAATGTCTGAAATGAACTTTCCAGGTCAGCGAACAAACTTATATACAGAACCTCAACCTGAGTTACAAATCTTCTCAAAACTCGTTAATTCTTCATTATTTTATGAACTTCTATCAGGTCTCCTCTCAACCTCGTACCCTCCAGTGAAAATGCACAAGCATCCCATGTCCCTTTCTGTTGCAGCTTTCTGCATTTTTATTTAATTTAAATAATACTGTTTTTTTGTTCTTCCTTCCAAACTGAACAAATTTACACTTTACTGAATTTGCCATCTTTTTGTCCATTTTTTAACCAATCAATATCTCTTTGTAAATTATTTGCATCCTTCTCGCAACCTGCCTTTTTATTTATTTTTGTGTCATCTGTAAATTTGACTACAGTCTATTTGCTTCCTTCATCCACATCATTAATATATATTCTAAACAGTTCCAGTCTCAGTAATGATTCTAATGTACACCACTGGTCACAGGTCACCAATATGAAAAAGAACTCCTTACCTCACTTGCTATTTTCTAACCATTAGATAATTCTCTATCCCTATCAATATATGGAGAAGTTGGGCCGAAACGTCTGTATGACCCTATGATAATATGATAACTTCCAACACTATGGTCTTATGTTATGACCCTAACCTTTTGTGTGGTACCATGTTGAACACCTTCTGGAAGTCTAAATATAAAACATCCACAGGTTGCCCTCTATCTCTTCTGTTGATATTCTTCAAAAACTCAAATAAGTTAGTTAGACATGATTTCCCTTTCATGAAGCCATGCTGACTCTACTTGATTAGATTATGGTTTTTCAAATGCTATTACTTCCTTCATAATTGATGCCAATATTTTTGGTCTTATCTTTCTGAACCATCTAAAACATACCAGTTTAAACAAGCTGAAAATTTCTCCATCTGCTGTGGATGCCTGAACATGGCTATACTTGGCACACATACAACAGTCATTAACAATGTCACTTACATTACACTGGTCACATGAGCTGCAGGAACAGATTACCACTCTCCAACTTCCCTTTGGGTTGAAACAAACTGATGTTAACATCTTCTTCCCTTTCTGTGTTTTACTTTTTGATATTTCATTCTTAGTCAGTATTTTTCTTTTATCTCACATTAAGTCTGCATGTTCCACCACTCAATTTTTCTAATCTTTTTAATTCCAAAATTGTGGATCAATGCAAGGAATCTTCTCTCGATATTACATAACTGAAATCTTGTGTCTGTCTGTCATATTAAACCACGCACCCATGAGTCAACTTTTTTTTAGCTGTACAGGGGTGTTGTAGCTTCTCAACCCTAATTTGCTTTGAGAAGATGTTGGTGAATGCCTTTTTGAATTATTGAAGTCCATTCAGTGCAGTTACATTTACAGTGCTTTTCAGTAGGTAATTCAGAAACAAATCATCCTGTGAATTTGTCTTTGAACCCAGTCAGTGCTGACTTTGAACTATTATTCAGACTGCTTACAAATGAAATAGTTGTGTACAGCTACATTAACTGCAGCACAGTCACATTCACAATATTTTGTGTAGAATTTCATCTTGACATTCCATGTTCATGAAAAAAATGAGTAACTTATGTGAGATTCAGCCTTGGTATCAGACTACAGGAAATATTGAACAATGTATGTATGCTTTATCTCAGCTATATAAAAAAGAGAAGTTAAAATATTTAAAACATAGTAAAAGAGATACGACCTGTCAAAATAGTCTTGTGGTAGCATGTTCAGTCTGGCTCTGAGAACATTTTAATTAAACTGGGCTTATGTCTTCATCAAATCACTCACGTATTATGGAAACATAAGCCCATTTATGTGCCTTCATGTCAATAGATTTCAATGACTCTCCAAACCAAATAGTCTCATAACCATTCCCACAAATTCCAAATGGTCATGCATAGCCTATTATAGCTATATTCCCATAATACAAGGAAACCACAAAAGACAAAATATCCTCTGATGTAACTATACATTTGTCCAATGTGTTGACAACTTTGAATTTAATGATCCCACTGAAATTTTAGAAACCTCCAGCACAGAAAGAGTTTATTTGCCCTATCATGCCTAAGCTAGTTCTTTGAAAATGTCTTCCTGCTCAGTCCCAAATCCCCCTTTCCAATTCATCATCTTCAGGTACTTGTCTAATTCTTCTCATATTATTTATAAGATCAGCTTCCAACACCATTTCAGACAGGGCAATCCAATTTCTGATAACATTTGAGTGAAAGTAGTTCTTGTTTCCCCTTCAGGTATAAAGCTAAGAACTTTTTGTCAATTCAGTCAACATCTTTCATCTATGTTCCCTCTAAACTGCATAGCTGCTTGGCAGTTATGGACACTCCAATTGGTATATCGACACCATTCTGAGCATTGACTTCCAGTTCCAAAAGCCAATGCCATTCACTGACATCGGAGGCCACACAGCAGATAAAATAATTAGAAGAAATATTGCTTGCCATCATCTTGTAAACCTTAATTAGTAAACCTGTTGAACCTGCGCTGTTCCAAGGGGAGCTGTCAAAACTTTTCCAAACTCTAGGAATCTTACATGCCTGATAAGTGCAGGGAACTGAAGTTCTTTATGCTGACATCAGTGAACTTCTAATGCCTTTAGGTCATTCCTGAAGATTGGAGTCTATAATTATCAGGAGTATTCCAGTAATAACTAACCAGTGATTTATGAAGCTCCAACATGTTTTTTTTTGCCCTTAATAAACCCAAATAATCTCACCTATGTTTTAACCACTTCAGCGACTTGCTCTGGCACATTTTAAGAATTTATATGACACCAGCATCTCTCTATATATCTATATGTTTTAAAATTGTACCATTTTCATTTACTGTCTTTCCTTTTTAAACTTTCAAAATGCACCAATTTACACTTTGTATACTGAACGCCATCTGACATGCCTCTTCCCATTTAACCAACCTGTCCATGTCATTCTGAGATCTACAACTGTCTACAATCATTCCAAGTTTTATACCATCTGTAAGCATTATAATGCTGCTCCCTGACCTTGAGTGTAGGTTGGTATAAAATTTGGAAAGAACCAATAATCCAAAATTGACCATTATAAGACATTGCTGCAAATATTCTTCCCATTTGAGAAACATTCATCCACCACTCCTCTCTTCTTCTTGTCATTGACTAATTGCAGACCCACAGTGCTATTTTCCTTTCATTTCATGGGGCTCCATCTTCTTAGTAGGTCTCTTGTATAGTACTTTGTCAAATGACTTCCAAACATTCATTCAGATATCTCTGCCATTGCCTTGATCACCTGTATCTGCTAAATCATTAGAAACTTTAGTCAGACATGACATGATTCCTCTCTAACAAACCCATGCTGATAGTCCTTGATTAATCATGCCTTTTTATTTCGATTCTTAATTATGATTTCTCATAAAGGAGGGTTGCTGACTAAAGAGACCTTGGAGTGCAGGTTCATAGCTCCTTGAAAGTAAAGTCGCAGGTAGACAGGATAGTGAAGAAGGTGTTTGGTGTGCATTCCTTTATTGGTCAGGATTTGGAGATGCCGGTATTGGACTGGGGTGTACAAAGTTACAGATCACACAACACCAGGTTATAGTCTAACAGGTTTTAATTGGAAGCACTAGCTTTCGGAGCACCGCCCCTTCATCAGATGCTTGTAGAGTGCACAATTGTAAGACACAGCATTTATAGCAAAAGTTTACAGAGTGATGTAACTGACATTATACATTGAAAAATACCTTGATTGTTTGTTAAGTCTCTCATCTGTTAGAATGACCATGATAGTTTCACTTCTTTCATACGTAAATCACAAAACTTTATTTTTAAAAGTTACATTCTCATGTTAACTGTAGCAATTGGTGTCAGCACAGATAAGATGTTGAGATGTTGAATGTGTTAGCCCCCTGTGTTCCCTGTCTGTGCCATAATGCTTAGACTGATTCTAATCTAAAAAGTGAGTTAACAGAGTCTTACATGGATTCATGCAGTATTTGAGCAAAGTACAATGTAACTCTGCAAGTACAAATTCACCCCACAAACGTATATGTGTATGTGTGCATGTGGGTTTTTGTATGTGTGTGTGTGTGTGTGTGTGTGTGTGTGTGTGAGGGGAAAGGGGTCTAAGTCTGTGAGAGGGTGCATGTGTGAGTGTGGGAGTATGTGTGTGTCCGTAGGAGTGTGTGTGAGTGTGTCTGTGTATAGGAGTGCATGTGTGTGCACGCGCACGCATGCATAGGAATGTCTGTGTGTGTGTGTATAGTGCAATGGTGGTCACCTGTAGTGTGACATGAACCCAAGATCCCAGTTGAGGCCCTCCCTATAGGCACCAAAATTAGCTCTCAGCCTCTGCTCGGCCACTCTTCGCTGCTGCCTGTCCCGAAGTCCGCCTTGGAGGATGGTCACCCGAAGGTCCAAGGTTGAATGTCCCGGACTGCTGAAGTGTTCCCCAACTGAGAGGGAACACCCAGTCTGTTGATTGTTGTGCGGTGCCCATTCATCCTTTGCCGTAACCTTTGCTCAGTTTCACCAAAGTACCATGCCTCAGGCATCCTTGCCTGCAGCGTATGAGATGGACAACATTGGCTGAGTCGCATGAGTACCTGCCATGTACAGGGTGGGAGGTGTTCCCAAGCTTAATGGTGGTATTCATGTCCACACTCTGACACAGGAGCCAAAAAACTATGCCATGTTCTTTGTGACCTGCAACACATTATCAATGAGGATGAGCACCTTGCCAAGACCTTCCCCACACCTCCACTACTCACTTTTTAAACAATCACCAAACCTCAAACAGATCATTGTTCATAGCAAACTGCGTGATTTTCAGGACAACTTCATACAACCCTGTCATGGTAGGCGCTACAAGACGTGTCAGGTACTCATGCGACTCAGCCAACATTGTCTATCTCATACGCTGCAGGCAAGGATGCCCTGAGGCATGGTACATTGGTGAAACCGAGGAAAGGCTATGGCAACAGATGAATGGGCACCGCACAACGATCAACAGACAGGAGTGTTCCCTCCCAGTTGGGGAACACTTCAACAGTCCAGGACATTCAACCTCGGACTTCTGGGTGACCATCCTCCAAGGTGGACTTCGGGACAGGCAGCAGTGAAAAGTGGCCGAGCAGAGACTGATTGCTAAGTTCCGTGCCCATTGGGAAGGCCTCAACCAGGACCTTGGGTTCATGTCACACTACAGGTGACCACCATTGCACTATAAACACACACAGACACTCCTGCGCACACACACATACACTTACAGGTCTCCTATACACAGACACTCACACACACTCCCACACTCACACATGCACCCTCTCACAGGGTTAGACCACTATACACTCACACACACGTATACATTCTCTCTCACAGACTCTCACAACCCCCCACCCCAGACACATGCACACTCCTATAGACACACAGACTCCCACACTCACACATGCATCCTCTCTCAGACTTAGACCCCTTTACACTCACGCACACATATACACTCTCTCCCACATACACTCACAAACCCCCAGACACACACTCACAAACATAAAAACCCACATGCACACATACACATATAGATTTGTGGGGTGTATTTGAACTTGCAGAGTTACATTGTAATTTGCTCAAATACTGCATGAATCCATATAAGACTCTGTTAACTCACTTGTTAAATTAGAATCAATCTAAACATTATGGCACAGACAGGGAACACAGGGGGCTAACACCTTCAAGATCTCAACATCTTATCTGCGCTGACACCAATTGCTACAGTTATCCTGAGAATGTAACCTTAAAAAAAAGTTTTGTGATTTTCATATGAAAGAAGTGAAACTATCACGGTCATTCTAACAGATGAGAGACTTAACACACAATCAAGGTATTTTTCAATGTATAATTTCAGTTACATCACATTGTAAACTTTTGCTATAAATGCTGTGTCTTACAATTGTGCACTCCACAAGCACCTGATGAAGGAGCAGCGCTCCAAAAGCTCGTGCTTCCAATTGAACCTGTTAGACAATAACCTGGTATTGTGTAATTTGTAACTTTATTGGTCAAAGCATTGAGTATGGGAGTTGGGAGGTCATGTTGCAGCTGTACAGGGCATTGGATAGGCCACTTTTGGAATATAACGTGCAATTCTGGTCTTCTTCCTATCGGAAGGATGTTGTGAAACTTGAAAGGGTTCAGAAAAGATTTACAACAATGTTGCCAGGATTGGAGGATTTGAGCTATAGGGAGAGGCTGAATAGGCTGGGGCTATTTTCCCTGGAGCGTCGGAGGCTGAGGGGTGACCTGATAGAGGCTTATAAAATCATGAGGGGCATTGATAGGGTAAATAGACAATCTTTTCCCAGGGCGGCGTGTCCAGAACTAGAGGGCATAGGCTTAGGGGAAAGATACAAAAGGGACCTAAGCACCAACTTTTACATGCAGAGGGTGGTATGTGTATGGGATGAGCTGTCAGAAGAAGTGTTGGAGGCTGGTACAATTGCAACATTTAAAAGGCATCTGGATAGGTATATCAACCAGGAGAGTTTAGAGAGATATGGGCCAGGTGCTGGCAAATGGACCAGATTAGGTTGGGATATCTGGTCAGCATGAATGAGTTGGACCCAAGGGTCTGTTTTTGTGCTGTCCGTCTCTATGACTGATGTGAGCTACCTGGCAGTGTAGTTTCCTGCTTTATCCCTCTGCTTTTGAACAATGGTAAACTATCTACAGTCTACTGCAAGGCTTTCAAATCTCACAAGTAGCAACATCTGTTTCTCTCAACTCTAGCCTCTTCTGCATGATTGCATCAGCTTCTTATTCTCTCTCCTCACTCTAAAAACTGTCTGAATATAAGAAACCTTTTCATCGTGTTACTAAACGAAGATTTACCAGATTGTGGCAGCGAATGCTATAAACAGACGTTGTGGTTTGGCTGGCCAGTAAGCCGTCTCTAGCACGGCTTTCCACATCTGCAACCTCCAAAACAGGGGGCAGCTGGTGCATGGGAACTAATATGCTGTAATTCTTATGTGTGAGCTGTGGGAGGCAGTGTATGAACTTTTGAGATATTTATGGACATCCCCCTCAGAGATGACTCACTGACGGTCGCTCTCATGACTGGAAGCGAGTGTTGGCGGATGCATGTGTGTGCGGAATATCCGCGGTTCGCCCACACTCCCATTAGAAGGCAGACGGGGGTCCGTGTCCGCTGAGTAGCAACTTGGCTGTTGCCTGTTGAACTTTCCAATTGTGTGTCCTTTGGGAGTTGCAGTTGAGCAGTTAAAGGGTCTATTTGTCTTACTAAATGGCGTCTACGTGCTCGTTCACTGCTAATGTCCTGTGGTGCACGGTGATACTTTTGCCTGTCGGTGAGTTTTTAAATATCTAAAACATCCGTTTGTAATTATTTGTTGCAGATTCTTTATCCACTCTTAAGAGCCGGAGTTGTATGGGACTTTGGTTGAGATGTTGTTTAACTCTCCCTTTCTGTGCAGCCGCCTTTAATAAATAGGTTTCGTGTTTTTATTCTCACACTACCTCTCCCAGATTTTCTTGAATCCGGCACTCATGAAAAAATATATTTTCAAAGTTGGTACCCAAAATAACTCAAGACGGGAAGGAATGGGATCTCATCTGATGTACCTGTTGATTAGGGTCAGAGAAGGGGGAAGTCGGCCGGAATTGGTATGAGTCATGATGCCCTTTGTAGTCAAATAGTTAACTTGGTCATGTCAAGCCTCCTCCATTCGAAGAACTGACCACGTGAACCAATTGCTGAACCCCTCAACTTGCGAGAGCGGCATACATCATTTAAAAAAAGGGTCGAAATCAGCTTAGGTTGGATGGAGGTGACTATCCATCCAGCAGTTATGCCAGCCTTGACAAGTAAGGAATGTCCTTTGCTCAGGAGCCAAGTGAAGCAGCTCTGCATTTTCTGTAGTGATGGATGTGGTCACACTAATACAAACCATGGATCACATAATACATGAACTAAGCTGCTGACCCACCAGTGAAATCTATTGGCTGCATTGAATGTGACACTTGAATTGTCTACTTCCCTGACCCTCAATAAATTGCTGAGTTGGCTAGGCATGAATATGTGCTTTATTACCATGTGGCATTTCTTCCTTGAGCACACAAGTAAACATTGATATCGCTTTTTGATATGTTGCTGGGTAATAGTTAGAGGTGGGAAGGGGAGGAATCAGGCAGTGCAGGGATCCCCTGTGGTCGTTCCCTCAACAATAAGTATACCGCTTTGGATACTGTTGGGGGGGAAACGGCCTAGCAGGGGTAAGCTGCAGTGACAGGGTCTCTGGCACGAGGTCCGGCTCTGAGGCCCAGAAGGGAAAGGGGGAGAGGAGGAGAGCGCTAGTTATAGGAGACTCTATAGTTAGAGGGACAGACAGGCAGTTCTGTGGACATGGGCAATACTCTCGGATGGTTTGTTGCCTCCCGGGTGGCAGGGTCCGAGACGCCTTGGACCTTGTCTTCAGAATCCTTAAGGGGGAGGGTGTGCAGCGAGAAGTCGTGGTGCACATTGGCACCAACGACTTAGGTAGGAAGAGGGTTGGGGAGGTCATTCAGGAGCTCAGGGAGTTAGGCTGGAAGCTAAAAGCTAGGACGGAGAGAGTCGTCATCTCTGGGTTGTTGCCGGTGCCACGTTACAGTGAGGCAAGGAATAGGGAGAGAGTGTAGTTGAACACGTGGCTGCAAGGATGGTGTAGGAGGGAGGGCTTCAGGTATTTGGACAATTGGACTGCATTTTGGGGAAGGTGGGACCTGTACAAGCAGGACAGGTTGCACCTGAACCAGAAGGGTACCATTATCCTGGGAGGTAGGTTTGCTAGCACTCTTTGGGGGGGGTTAAACTAATTTGGCAGGGGAGTGGGATCTGGACTTGTAGTCCAGCAAGTAGGTTAGCTATTTTTCAGGATGTCCAAGAATGTAGGGAGGCTGTGGAGAAGGTAGCACTGACAGGGAATACTTGAAGACACAGAGATGGGCTCAAGTGTGTATATTTCAACACAAGGAGTGTCAGAAATGAGGAGGGTGAACTTAAGGCATGGATCGGAACTTGGGACTACGATGTTGTGGCCATCATGGAAATGTGGATAGAAGAGGGACAGGAATGGTTGTTGGAGGTTCCTGGTTACAGATGTTTCAGTAAGATAAGGGGGGTGTGGTAGAAAAGGAGGGAGGGGTGGCATTGCTAATTAGAAATGGTATAATGGTTGCAGAAAGGCAGTTCGAGGGGGATCTGCCTTTGGAGGTAGTATGGGCTGAAGTCAGAAATAGGAAAGGAGCAGTCACCTTGTTGGGTGTTTACTATAGGCCCCCCAATAGCAGCAGAGATATGGCGAAACAGATTTTAGAAAGGTGCAGAAGCCACAGGGTAGTAGTCATGGGCGATTTCAACTTCCCAAGTATTGATTGGAAGCTCTTTAGATCAAGTAGATTGGAGAGGCGGTGTTTGTGCAGTGTGTCCAGGAAGCTTTTCTAACTCAGTATGTAGATTGTCCGACCAGAGGGGAGGCCATATTGGGTTTGGTACATAGTAACAAACCGGGACAAGTGATGGGCTTGTTAGTGGGTGAGCATTTTGGTGATGGTCACCACAATTCTGTGACTTTCACCTTGATTATGGAGAGAGATAAGTGCGTGCAACAGGGCAGGTTTTACAATTGTGGGAAGGGTAAATACGATGCTGCAAGACAGGATCTGAGGAGCATAAATTGGGAGCATAGGCTATCGGGGAAGGATGTCGTTGAAATGTGGAACTTTTTAAAGGAACAGATACGACGTGTCCTTGATATGTATGTATCTGTCAGGCAAGAAAGAGATGGTCATGTGAGGGAACCTTGGTTGACGAGGGAGGTTGAATGTCTTGTAAGGAGGAAGAAGGAGGCTTACATAAGGTTGAGGAAACAAGGTTCAGACAGAGCGTTGGAGGAATACAGGATAGCCAGGAGGGAGCTGAAGAAAGGGATGAGAAGAGCTAAGAGAGGGCATAAAAAAATCTTTGGCGGGTAGGATCAAGGATAACCCCAAGGCCTTTTATGCGTATGTGAGAAACATGAGAATGACGAGAACGAGGGTAGGTCCGATCAAGAACAGTAGTGGGAGACTGTGTATTGAGTCGGAAGAGAGTTCTTGAATGAGTACTTTTCTTCAGTATTTACAAATGAGAGGGACCGTTTTATTGAAGAGGAGAGTATGAAACGGACTGGTAAGCTAGAGGAGGTACTTGTTAGGAAGGAAGATGTGTTGGGCATTTTGAAAAACTTGAGGTTAGACAAGTCCCCTGGGCCTGACGGGATATATCCTAGGATTATGTGGGAAGCAAGAGAGGAAATTGCCGAACCATTGGCAATGATCTTTTTATCTTCACTGTCAATGGGGGTGGTGCCAGGGGACTGGAGAGTGGCGAATGTTGTGCCCATGTTCAAAAAAGGGAATAGGGATAATCCCGGGAATTATAGGCCAGTTAGTCTTACTTCGGTGGTAGGCAAAGTAATGGAAAGGGTACTGAGGGATAGGATTTATGAGTATCTGGAAAGACACTGCATGATTAGGGACAGCCCAGCATGGATTTGTGAGGGGTAGGTCTTGCCTTACAAGTCTTATTGAATTCTTTGAGGAGGTGACCAATCATGTGGATGAGGATAGAGCAGTGGATGTAGTGTACGTGGATTTTAGTAAAGCATTTGATAAGGTTCCCCATGGTAGGCTTATGCGGAAAGTCAGGAGGCATGGGATAGCGGGATGTTTGGCCAGTTGGATAGAGAACTGGCTAACCGGTCAAAGTCAGAGACTGGTGGTAGATGGTAAATATTCAGCCTGGAGCCCAGTTACAAGTGGAGTTCCGCAAGGATCAATTCTGGGCCCTCTGCTGTTTGTAATTTTTATTAATGACTTGGAAGAGGGAGTCGAAGGGTGGGTCAGTAAATTTGCAGACGATACGAAGATTGGTGGAGTTGTGGATAGTGCGGAGGGCTGTTGTCAGCTGCAAAGGGACTTCGATATGATGCAGAGCTGGGCTGAGAAGAGGCAGATGGAGTTCAACCCTGTCAAGTGTGAGGTTGTCCGTTTTGGAAGGACAAATAAGAATGCGGAATATAGGATTAATGGTAGGGTTCTTAGTAAGGTGGAGGAGCAGAGGGATCTTGGGGTCTATGTTCATAGATCTTTGAAAGTTGTCACTCAGGTGGATAGAGCTTACAAGAAGGCCAATGGTGTATTAGCGTTCATTAGCAGAGGGATTGAATTCAAGAGTCGTGAGGTGATGTTGCAGCTGTGTAGGACCTTGGTAAGGCCACATTTGGAGTACTGTGTGCAGTTCTGGTCACCTCATTTTTGGAAAGATGTGGAAGCTTTGGAGAGGGTGCAGAGGAGATTTAACCAGGACGTTGCCTGGAATGGAGAATAGGTCGTATGAGGATAGGTTGAGAGTGCTAGGCCTTTTCTCATTGGAACGGCGAAGGATAGAGGTTTATAAGATGATCGGGGAATAGATAGAGTAGACAGGCAGAGACTTTTTCCCCGGGTACAACAGAGTGTTACAAGGAGACATAAATTTAAGGTGAAGGGTGGAAGGTATCGGAGGGATGTCAGGGGTAGGTTCTTTACCCAGAGAGTGGTGGGGACATGGAATGCGCTGCCTGTGGGAGTGGCAGACTCAGAATCATTGGTGATCTTTAAGTGGCAATTGGATAGGTACATGGATAGGTGCTTAAGCTAGGACAAATGTTTGTCACAACATCGTAGGCCGAAGGGCCTGTTCTATGCTGTATTGTTCTTTGTTCTATGTTCCAATGATGCTGTTGTAGATGAATGCATTTAACTATAAACCTTTCACCTACTTATTTTCTATGTCAAGTTCCTGACTTGCCAGTTTTTTGTTTATTTCTTCCTGCTCGGAAATACACTTTTCTATTTTGCCATGATTATGCACAGAACAATGTAACCTACATAAAATGAGAAAATAATGTGCAGTCTTCCATGCAACATTGGAAGTCCCCTATATTCAGTCTATCTTACGAACTTCAATTGGATGGGCATCTTGTATAATTGTGAAAATGAACTTTTCTGCCAGCGGGGCTTGAGATTAAATATTATGTGTTATCATAATATCATTTTCTTTTTGTCACTGCAAGATTTGATATGAAAGGAACTTTAGTCGCTATGAGTTTACAGCTTACTCAAAGTTTGGTATAACATTAGGACTGTAGAATGGAATAGCATTTCATTTTGGCAAAACAGTGTGTTTCCTCTGTAACTGGCCACTCTGGCCTCATAAGCACCCTCTATTTCCTTCACCCCTCAGTGGTGACCATACCTTCAGGTGAGCATGTCCTTAGCCCTGGAAGTCTCAGCATAAATCTGTTTCTCAAAAACTCTGTTCATCTGTTTTGTTCTGAATGCTACATTGATTCAGATGCAGTGTATTTAGCTGTATCCCTTTTACCCTGTTTGTAAAATCAAGTCTTATCTGAAGGTTGACAGATTCATACTCTTCATACCTTTCTGTTACAGTTTGTTTCTCATGTTAATTCCTTTCCCTTTGGTCTTGACTCTACACTTTGATTCCTCACATCTCCCCAAATTTAATCTGTTGCCTCCTCTCTATTTTCCAAGTTATGCAGTTTGCAAAAACAGTGTCCTTACTGTGGTTCAGGCAGAGGCTGAATTGGTGCCTGTGCCCCACGAACCAGAACCTATTTCTCCCACACCAGTCATTGAACTACGCATTCCTCTCCCTAAACTAATTTTCCTATTCCAATTTGCATATGGCTCAGGTAAAAAGCAGCAATTATGACATTTTGAGATTCTGCTTAATTTGGCCCCTAGCTCCTAGTACTGACCCTGCAGAACCTCTTTTATTCAACCTATGTTATCAGTACTTACAGGAACCACAACAACTGGCCTGTCCTCAACCCACTACAGGTTCCTCGGCAGATGACCTGAGCCCTGGCTCTGGGCAGGCCACGGAGCCTTCAGGACTCATGTTTTTTGCTGCAGAGAACAGTGTCAAACCTCCTCACTATACACTCCCCTAAGACCACTAATTCCTCTTTACTCTTTCCTTTTTGAGTGACTTCCTTTGCTATAATGCTGTGGTCTGTTATGTCATCCCCGCCTTGCAGTCCTCTCACTCAGACAATCTGAAAGAACGTTCAGCTTACTGGACAATTTTAAAGGCTGAGGCTCCTACCGTCTGAATCTGCTTATCTGCCTCATTTGTCATACTCCCCCATGCATGAACACTGACCAAATCAAATCCAACTCTGACATGTGGTTGCCTCCTGGAATAAAGAATCCAGGGTCCCTTTCAACCTCCCTGAGGGAGTTGGGCTTGGGAATCTCTCTTTCAAAGGTATTTACTGCCTGGTTGAGGGACCTGGAATTGGGAGTTCAGTTCCATGCTGAGAGTGTCTTTCCCCTAATTTTCCTTCTGTACCCCTCCCATGAACCATCCTGCCTTCCTTCACCTGTGGCCTAGAGGTTTTGGTAACCACTACCAACAGTAGTCACTTCTCCTAGATGAGTCAGGACACTATTTTAAAATACAACAGATGCTGTCTGACCTGCTCACTGGATAAGTTCTGCAAGGAATTATGACATTGATGTTTAAACAAATTGCAAAGGAACTGACTTGCATTAAGAAAGTTGAAATGGACAATACGGAACAGACCTCTCATCTGTAGAAATGGCCAGACACAAAGAAAGTCTACTAAAAGTCATTATGCAGAGTAGAGGCTGAACCCCCTGTCTGTTTCAATGACATCTGTACAGTTTATAGAATGAGAGATCAAAGCTCCCATGTTCATGTAGATTGCCTTAACCGTATGCCAATAGCCAATTTCACAAGATCTGGGAAGAGCTTGCATTATAAGCTTATCTGTTAGCAACAGCAAGATGGCCTGTATGATGAAATGGATCGCAGTTTCCAGTCAACAGTTTTTGACCCCGTCTCTGTCACAAGTTGGAATACATCCCAGAAAAGGCCAGCTTTCAATTTAAAAGAGACTGTCTCCTTAATAACCCCAGTTTAAAGAGCTGCAGTCCCATGACCACCAAGGAACATGTAATTCTTATACAAATGGATTTTAACTTTTTTTTTCAACTCCCCTTCCTCCATTCTCCAACCTGTTCTATGTTGCATGCTAGTGTGTCACAGGATTCAGTATGGGTTTCACCTTTTGATAATGTTTATACTTTTAACAGAGTGAGGGTTTTAATTTTTTACTTGCTCACTTGAATACTGAATTTGAAAAAGTACATGTTGTTTTAAAAAATCAACTTCTGTTACATCAAACTCCAGTGAAAAAGAAGAATTTATTCTCCCTACTGGACTTTGGTTGTCACAGCGTTGTTTATGCACCACAACATTTGTTTCAATGCTTCAGCAGTTTCCTCATTTTGAAGCTTCTGTCCATATAGCTATGTGAGGCAGTAGCAGACAATTATCACTCTGGATACCCTGACTTTTACACACTACCATCCAAGGTCTGTCCAGACACTTGAACTGCATCTCCAACATCTGATGGTATGTTTTGTTGATCATGTGACTTGTACCATTTCTAGCTGTCTGTGATAGAGATCCTTGCAGGATTCATCAGCCAAATCTTCAGGGAGCAATAACATGAGTCTGCAGGGAGCTATCCTGAAACTCAGCCTGACATTGAATACCTAGGAGCTTTAATTGGGATAGAATTTACACATTATGGTAGCTTTGAGAACTTTGAACCACACATACCTTTGAGGTAAAAACAATGACTGCAGATGCTGGAAACCAGATTCTGGATTAGAGTGGTGCAGGAAAAGCACAGCGGTTCAGGCAGCATTCGAGGAAGAGGAAAATCGACATTTTGGGCAAAAGCCCTTCATCAGGAATACAGGCAGAGTCCCTGAAGGGTGGAGAGATAAGTGAGAGGAGGGTGGGGGTGGGGAGAAAGTAGCATCGAGTACAATAGGTGAGTGGGGGGTGGGAATGAAGGTGATAGGTCAGGGAGGAGGGTGGAGTGGAAAGGAAGATAGGTAGGTAGGACAAGTCATGGGGACAGTGCTGAGCTGGAAGTTTGGAACTGGGGTGAGGTGGGGGAAGGGGAAATGAGGAAACTGGTGAAGTCCACATTGATGCCCTGGGGTTGAAGTGTTCCGAGGCGGAAGATGGGCGTTCTTCCTCCAGGCGTCTGGTGGCGAGGGAGCAGCGGTGAAGGAGGCCCAGGACCTCCATGTCCTCGGCTGAATGGGAGGGGGAGTTGAAATGTTGGGCCACAGGGCGGTGGGGTTGATTGGTGTGGGTGTCCCAGAGATGTTCTCTAAAGCGCTCTGCTAGGAGGCGTCCAGTCTCCCTAATGTAGAGGAGACCGCATTGGGAGCAACGGATACAATAAATTGATGTGCAGGTAAAACTTTGGATGTGGAAGGCTCTTTTGGGGCCTTGGATGGAGGTGAGGGAAGAGGTGTGGGGAACAAGTTTTGCAATTCCTGCGGTGGCAGGGGAAGGTGCCAGGACGGGAGGGTGGGTTGTTGGGGGCGTGGACCTGACCAGGTAGTCACAGAGGGAACGGTCTTTGCGGAAGGCGGAAAGGGGTGGGGAGGGATATATATCCCTGATGGTGGGGTCCGTTTGGAGGTGGCAGAAATATCGTTGGGTGATTTGGTTTATGCAAAGGTTGGTATGGTGGAAGGTGAGCACCAAGGGCATTCTGTCCTTGTTATGGTTGGAGGGGTGGGGTCTGAGGGCGGAGGTGCGGGATGTGGGCGAGATGCATTGGATGGCATCTTTAACCACATGGGAAAGGAAATCCAGAATATTAGAATCTTTTGCTGATTACAGAAATCTGATTATTAGTCGAGTGGAATCTCTCTCAATTAATAACTCTAGGCTGATCTAGACACAGGAACTACGTCTGTGGCTCACAATGATGATTCCTTGGACTTGTGGGAATCTAGTCAGAGTGGCAAAGCTGAGCCCATAGGAGTTCTGATTCAGCTGAGAATTTTTGGGAGCTATATTTTAATTTTGATCATAATTAAAGTAGTTGCATGATTTGATGGAAGGGCTGGACTGGCAACCCGACATTCCAGGGTAAAAAATCTTTAGGTGAGACAGAGGACGGTATAAAAAGGGTAGCGGTGTACCAGTAATGATTAAGGAGTAAATTACTGCAATAAGGAGAGATGATACCTTGGAAGGATCTTCAAACAAAACCTCGTGGATAGAACTTAGAAATGTTAAGGGAGTTTCTGCTTGATTGGGAGTGTATTATTGGCCCCCAAAGAGTCGGTGGGAAATGGAGGAGCAAATATATAGACAGTTCACAGCAGTGTGTAAGTGTGATAATTGGCTAATTACACTAAGAAATTTCAATTTTCACAACTTAAATTGTGATATTTGTAGTGCTAAGGATTTAGAGGGGACAGATTTCTTGAAATGTAACCAGGAGAGTGTTTTGTATCAATAGAAGGCCCAATAGAAGCGCAGTGCTGGTTCTAGTCTTGGGGAAAGAAGCCGGACTAGTGTTCAATGTGGCAGTGGGGGAGCATTTTGCAGATTGTTACCACAAAAACTGCATGGTTCAAATTTGTGTCTCAAGGAAAAAGGTGGTCTGCAAAATATGACTTTGGATTGAAGAAAGGCTGATTTTATTAAAGCAGCATGTGCCAACAGTTGACTAGGAATAGCTCCTTGCGGGTAAGTCTACAGCAGAGCAATGGGGCAGCATTCAGAAAGGAGCTGGGGAGAGCACAGGTCTAACATGTACCCTTCAGAGGCAAATGTAGGAGCAATAAGTTCAGAGAACCCCAGACATCAATGACAGTTCAGGACTAGCTGAAGAAGAGGAGAGCTCTTAGCAAGTCCAAAGAGAGCAATTCCACTGCAGGCTTAGAGGAATATAGAGAGTGCAGGAAGGCACTTAAGAAAGCAATTAGAAAGACGGCATGAAGAAAGCACTTGCAAACTGGATTGGGGAGAATCCTAAGATATGTATAAATACATTAGAGGGAAGTGTTAACTAGGGAAAGAGTAAGGCCCATTCGGGACCAAGAGGGCAACCTGTCTGTGAAACCGCGTGAGATTAGAGGCATGTTGAATGAATATTTCCTTTCGGTCTTCATTCTGGAAAAGGAGAACATAGGTATAGAATTTAGGACAAGGGATTGTGAGGAATTTGCACAGTTTGACATAGAAAATGGGGAGGTATTTGAGGCTTTGTGAGGCTGAAAAACAGACAAGTCCCCGGCCCAGATGAATTGCATCCCAGGCTGCTGTGGGAGGCAAGACAGGAAATTGCAGGAGCTCTGACATGTTTTTTACTTTCCCATGGCAGAGTCCCAGGTTCAATTCCAGCCTTGGGCAACTGTCTGTGTGGAGTTTGCACATTCTCCTAGTGTCTGCGTGGGTTTCCTCTGGGTGCTCCGGTTTCATCCCACAATCCAAAGATGTGCAGGTCAGGTGAATTGGCCATGCTAAATTGCCAGTAGTGTTAGGTGCATTAGTCAGAGGGAAATGCATCTGGGCGGGTTACTGGATGTCTGGTGCAGTTCTGGTCACCTTACTAAAGGAAGGATAGAACATAGAACATAGAAGGATACAGCGCAGTACAGGCCCTTCGGCCCTCGATGTTGCGCCGACCGAATCCTACCTAACCTATACTAGCCCAATAACTTCCAAATGCCTATCCAATGCCCGCTTAAATGACCATAAAGAAGGAGAGTTCACCACTGATACGGGCAGGGCATTCCATGAACTCGCAACCCGCTGTGTGAAGAATCTACCCCTAACATCTGTCCTATACCTACCACCCCTTAATTTAAAGCTATGTCCCCTAGTAACACCTGACTCCATTAGCGGTAAAAGGTTCTTAGTATCTACCCTATCTAAACCCCTAATCATCTTATACACTTCTATCAGATCTCCCCTAAACCTTCTCTTCTCCAATGAGAACAGCCCCAAGTGCCTCAGCCTTTCCTCATAAGATTTTCCTACCATTCCAGGCAACATCCTGGTAAACCTCCTCTGCACTCGTTCTAAAGCTTCCACATCCTTCCTATAGTATGGCGACCAAAACTGCACACAGTACTCCAGATGAGGCCTCACCAGAGTCTTATACAACTGCAACATGACCTCAGGACTCCGGAACTCAATTCCTCTGCCAATAAAGCCCAGTACACCATATGCCTTCCTCACAGCACTATTTACCTGGGTGGCAACTTTCAGAGATCTGTGTACATGGACACCAAGATCCCTCTGCTCATCCACCCTACCAAGTAGCCTACCATTAGCCCAGTAATCCATCATCTTGTTATTCCTACCAAAGTGAACGACTTCGCACTTAGCTACATTGAATTCCATTTGCCACATTTCCGCCCAGCTCTGCAACTTATCTATATCCCGCTGTAACCTACCACTTCCTTCCTCACTATCCACAACTCCACCGACTTTTGTGTCATCCGCAAACTTGCATACCCAGCTTTCAAGTCCTTCCTCTAGATCATTTATAAAGATAACAAAAAGCAATGGTCCCAAAACAGATCCTTGTGGTACACCGCTAGTAACTGCGCTCCAAGATGAACATAATCCATCAACTACTACCCTCTGTCTCCTTCCAGCCAGCCAATTCCTAATCCAAACCTCTAATGTATCCTCAATGCCATACCTCCGAAGTTTTAGCATTAGCCTACCATGGGGAACCTTATCGAACGCCTTACTAAAATCCATATACACAACATCTACTGCTTTACCCTCGTCCACTTCCTTAGTCACCTTCTCAAAGAACTCAATAAGGTTTGTGAGGCACGACCTGCCCTTCACAAAACCATGCTGGCTATCCCTGATCACGTTATTCCTACCCAGATGTTCATAAATCTTATCCCTTACCATTCTCTCTAAGACTTTGCCCACCACTGAAGTCAGACTCACTGGCCTATAGTTACTAGGGCTATCCCTACTCCCTTTCTTGAACAATGGGACCACATTCGCTATCCTCCAGTCCTCTGGTACTATTCCCGTTGACAATGACGACATAAAAATCCAGGCCAATGGCTCTGCTATCTCCTCCCTAGCTTCCCATAGGATCCTGGGGTAAATGCCATCAGGCCCAGGAGACTTATCTATATTCATCCTTTCCAATATTCCCAAAACCTCTTCCCTGCATATTTGTCCACGTTGGCACCAACGATATAGGTAGGAAGAAGGGTGAGGATGTCAGACAGGCTTTCAGGGAGCTAGGTTGGAAGCTCAGAGTTAGAACAAACAGAGTTGTAGTCTCTGGTTTGTTACCCGTGCCACGTGATAGAGAGTCGAGGAATAGGGAGAGAGAGCAGTTAAATGCGTGGCTACAGGGATGGTGCAGGAGGGAGGGATTCCGGTTTCTGGACAACTGGGGTCCTTTCTGGGGAAGGTGGGACCTCTATAAAAAGGATGGGCTACACCTGAACCTGAGGGGCACCAGTATCCTTGGGGGGAGGTTTGCTAGTGCTCTTTGGGAGGGTTTAAACTAACTCCGCGGGGGCATGGGAACCAGGACTGTAGCTTTAGGGTACAGGACCTTGAGTGTAGGGAGGTTAGGAATAATGCAGCGATCTCTAAGGAGGGTGCCTGTAACCAGAAGGGTGGATTGAAGTGTGTATACTTCAATGCCAGAAGTATAAGGAATAAGGTAGGTGAACTTGCAGCGTGGGTTGGTACCTGGGACTTCGATGTTGTGGCCATTACAGAGACATGGGTAGAACAGGGACAAGAATGGCTGTTGCACGTTCCAGGGTTCAAATGTTTTAGTAGGATCAGACATGGGGGTAAAAAAGGGGGAGGCGTGGCATTACTTGTCAAAGATAGTATCACAGCAGTGGAATGGACGATGGAAGAGGACTTGCCATCTGAGGTAGTTTGGGCTGAGGTTAGAAATAGGAAAGGTGAGGTCACCCTGTTAGGTGTTTTCTACAGGCCTCCTAATAGTCCTAGAGAAGTAGAGGATAATATTGCGAGGATGATTCAGGAAAAGAGTGAAGGTAGCAGGGTGGTTGTTATGGGGGACTTTAACTTCCCAGATATTGACTGGGAGAGCTATAGCTCGAGTTCATTAGATGGGTCGGTGTTTGTACAATGTGTGCAGGAGGGTTTCCTGACACAATATGTCGACAGGCCAACAAGAGGGGAGGCTATATTGGATTTGGTTCTAGGTAATGAACCAGGCCAGGTGTTAGACTTGGAGGTAGGTGAGCACTTCGGGGACAGTGACCACAACTCGGTGACTTTTACTTTAGTGATGGAGAGGGATAATCGTGCGCCGCAGGGCAAGAGCTATAGCTGGGGGCAGGGAAATTATGATGCAGTGAGGCATGACTTAGGATGTGTGGATTGGAAAAACAGGCTTCAAGAGAAGAACACTAATGAGATGTGGGGATTGTTCAAGGAGCAGCTACTGCGTGTCCTCGATAGGTATGTACCAGTCAGGCATGGTGTAAAGGGCCTTGTGAGGCAGCCGTGGTTTAGTAAGGAATTGGAGTCCCTTGTGAAAGGGAAGAAGGCGGCATATGTAAAGATGAGGCGTGAAGGTTCAGTAGGGGCGATTGAGAGTTATAAGGTAGCCAGGAAGGAGCTAAAGAGGGAGCTAAGAGAAGCGAGAAGGGGACATGAAAAGTCTTTAGCTGGTAGGATTAGGGAAAACCCAAAGGCTTTCTATAGGTATGTCAGGAATAAAAGGATGACTAGGGTAGGTATCGGTCCAGTCAAGGATAGTAGTGGGAAGTTGTGTGTGGAGGCGGAGGAGATTGGAGAGACATTAAATCAGTACTTTTCATCAGTATTCACTCAGGAACAGGACACTGTTGCTGATGTGAATATGGAATCACAAATAATTAGAATGGATGCCCTGGATGTGATCATACTAGATGGGATACGGAGGAGGTTCACCACAATGTTTTCTGGGATGATGAAATTGAGATCTAAGGTGATACTGGATAGGCTTGGATTGTTTTCTTTAGAGTAATGAAGACTGTGGGAAGATGTGATTGAGGTGAATAAAATTGAGAGAGATATGGACAGGGTGAATAGAGAGCAGCTGTTCCCCTTGGTTGAGGGGTCAATCATGAGAGGGCATAGTTTTAGGGTAGGGGGCCAGAGATTCATAGGGGATTTGGAGAAAAGACGTTTTCATTCAGAAGGTGGTGGGATTCTGGAATACACTACCTGGGGAGATGGTGGAACCTGGAAACCTTACAACTTGTAAAAGATATTTGGATGGATACTTCAAATATCATAACATTCAAGTATATGAGATTAACAAAAAAATTTGGGATTTGCGCATTTTAGTGGTAGTTCAGTCGGTGCAGACTCAATGGGCCAAAGGATTTTTTCTGTGTTGTATGAATCTAGGAGTCTATATGTTTAAAATTAAATTATCTAATAGCGTAAAAAATAATTCCTGGAACTCAAATCTTCCAAGTGTCCATTTTAAAAAGAAAGCTTGGTTTGGTGTATTATCAGATTATTATGGATTTCAGTAAGGCATTTGATAAGGTTGAAAATGTGTTGCTGGTCAAAGCACAGCAGGCCAGGCAGCATCTCAGGAAAGGAATTCTCTATTCCTGAGATGCTGCCTGGCCTGCTGTGCTTTGACCAGCAACACATTTTCAGCTGTGATCTCCAGCATCTGCAGACCTTATTTTTTACATTTGATAAGGTTCCCCACGTAGGCAATCGCACAAAATACTGAAGCATGGGACTGAGGGTGATTTAGCAGTTTGGATCAGAAGTTGGTTAGTTAAAAGAAGACAGAGGGTGGTGGTTGATAGGAAATGTTCGTCCTGGAGTTCAGCTATAAGAGGTGTACAGCAAGGATCTGTTTTGAGGCCACTGCTGTGGCTTGGATGAGGGCACAGAAGGATGGGTTAGTACGTTTGTGATGACAGTAAGGTTGATGGAGTTGTGGATAGTGCTGAAGGATGTTGCAGGTTTCAGAGGGACATAGAAAAATGGAGTTAAATGCAGAAAAGTGTGAGGTGGTTCCCTTTGGAAGAAGCAACAGGAGTGCTGGGCTAATAGTGAGATTTGTGGTCACGTAGATGAGCAAAGAGATCTCGGTGTCCATGTACATAGATCCCTAAAAGTTGCCACCGAGGTTGATAAGGTTATTAAGAAGGCATACAATGTGTTAGCTTTTATTAGAAGAGGAATTGAGTTTCGGAGCCACGAGGTCATTCTGCAGCTGTACAAGACTCTCTGGTGCGGCTGCACTTGGAGTATTATGTACAGTCCTGCTCACCGCATTATAGGAAGGATATGGAAGCTTTGAAAAGGGTGCAGAGGAGATTTACTAGCATGATGTCTGGTATGGGGGAGAAGGTCTTATGAGGAAAGGCTGAGGGACTTGAGGCTGTTTTCATTAGAAGAAGGTTGAGAGGTGGCTAATTGAGAATATAAGATAATCCGAGGATTAAGTAGGGCAGACAGTAGGGCAGAGCCTTGTTCCTCAGGTGGTAATGGTTAGCACGAGGAGACATAGCTTTAAATTGAGGGGTGATAGATATAGGACAGATGTCGGAGGTAGTTTCTTTGGAGGTAACTTTGGAGTTCATTTTCAAATGTTTCGTCATGATACTAGTTAACATCATTAGTGAGCCTCCGGTGAAGCACTGGAATTTCTTTACTCGGAGAGTAGTAGGGGCGTGGAACGCACTGCCTGCAACAGTAAGAGATTCACCAACTTTAAAAGCATTTAAGTGGTCATTGGATAAACATATGGATGAAATTGGAATAGTGTAGCTTCAGATTGGTTCCACAGGTTGGCGCAACATCGAGGGCCAAAGGGCCTGTACTGCATTATGTTCTATTACAGAACCAGAATTCCATGTTATTGCACCTCTGATACGTTGATAAGATGCAATTGTAGGTTAGAAAAGAGACAACAATGTCATCTCCCAGAATCTCTTATCTATACTTACCCTCTACTTGTGGGAGCAGTTATCAATTAAAAATACTCAACACAATTAATGGCATGAGCTAAAAATGTGTTGCTGGAAAAGCGCAGCAGGTCAGGCAGCATCCCAGGAGCAGGAGAATCGACGTTTCGGGCATGAGCCCTTCTTCAGGAATGAGGAAGAAGGGCTCATGCCCGAAACGTTGATTCTCCTGCTCCTTGGATGCTGCCTGACCAGCTTTTCCAGCAACACATTTTCAGCTCTGATCTCCAGCATCTGCAGTCCTCACTTTCTCCTAGAAAATTAATGGCATGCTCAATCAGGCCCATGAAAGTACTTGCCATTTTAAAACACAATCAATCCATAATATCCTGGGTGGTAGGTGAAAGAATTGGGGAAATTCCAGGATTGGAAAAGGAAGAGAAAGGAGACTGACTTAACATGTAAGAAAGATGTTTTCTACTTCACCCCACCTCCACCCCCACCATGCCATTTATGAGTGAGTAAAATTTTATGATTTTAATGTGACATATTGGAAACATTCTTAAATTTGTATTTACCATTTTATATTTCGATTCTTCAATTATGGTTATTGAATCTGAGTTCTGATTCTGCAGCTTGCAAAATACAGGAAGTAGGTCTGTTGAAAATTACTTTCAGAATTTCATTAGCCACAAAATTGCCTTACTAAACACCCTGCAATTGAATTTGGGTGGAGATGTCACGGAGTGTAATAAAGACTTGTCCTAGAATGAACTATACTGCCAGATGCACAATCTAACTTGCTGTTAGATTGCTCTCCCATCTTCTAGGTGTTGACTCCACTTCACAGTAGCACTTAGGGGAAAGCCTAGTTCTTCACAGGTTCAATCATCTCTTATCCACAAAATCTCATCTGACATTTTGGAGCGCATTCAATACAAATACCTAACTAAACAAACCTAGCATTACTATTGTATTATTAAGCTTGATGTTGATCTATCTTTTAATCCATCATTTGTAATAGGAGCTGAGATTAATATGGTGACGTTATCGCAGATTTCAACATTTTCAGTAATGCCTGTGGAGTGGATCTTTTGACCAAATGTGATTAATCTGGCTCTGATCTCATTAGACATGAAGGCTTATATTAAAGAACACTCTGGTATAGCATTTGTATTTGAAATCCTGGATAGTTTTGTTCTTTTTTTTCTCTCTTTGCACTTCTCTGCTGTACTCCAACGCTAGTGGGTTGGCCACTTAAGAAGCCCCTAACCCCTGTCCATTGTAATGAATACTCACAATATATTGTTGCTATTTGAGAACTTGGGTTGTAAAGTGAAGGAAAAATAGATTTTAGTTTTCAGTTTTGTGGAAATCTGACTTGTTTTTCTTACAGGTGAAAAAGTAATTTTGAACAGTGAGTTAATTAATAAGTGAGCTGAGTTATAGAGTCTTAGAGATATACAGCACGGAATCAGACCAGCTAGTCCAACTTGTCCATGCCGATCAGGTATCCTAAATAAATCTAGTCCCATTTACCAGTGCTTGGTCCCTTTTAAACACCCTCTATTCATGTACCCATCTAGATGCCTTTTAAATGTTGTAATTGTATCAGCCTCCACCACTTCCCCTGGCAGCCATTCCATAACCTCATCATACTCTGTGTGAAAAAATTGCCCCTTAGGTTCCTTTTAAGTCTTTCCCCCCTCACCTTAAACCTATGCCCTCTAGTTTTGGACTCTCCCACCCTTGTCTATTTACCTGAACGATGCCCCTCATGATTTTATAAACCTCTATAAGGTCACCCCTCAGTCTCTGAAGCTCCAGAGAAAATAGCCCCAGCCTATTCAGTCGCTCCAAGTAGCTCAACCCTCCAACCCTGGCAGCATACTCGTAAATCTTTTTTGAACCCTTTCAAGTTTCACTACACCCTCCCTATAGCTGGGAGAGCTGAATTGAATACAATACTCCAAAAGTGATCGAACAAATGTCTTGTACAGTTGCAATATGAACTCTCAACTCCTATACACAATAAAGGAAAGCATACCAAATGCCACATTCACTATCCTATCTCCCTGTGACTCCACTTTCAAGAAACTACAAACCTGCACTTGAAAGTCTGTTTGTTCAGCATTACTGTCCAGGACCTTACCATTAAGTGTGTAAGTCCTGTCCTGATTTGCCTTTCTAAAAGCAGCATCTCACATTTATCTAAATTAAACTCTATCTGTCACTCCTCAGCCCATTGGCCCGTTTGATCAAGATCCCATCGTACTCTGAGATAACCTCACTTTGTGTTAACTACAGCTCCAATTTTCTGCATTTAAAAACTTACTAACCAATGTTCACATCTAAATCATTTATATCAATGACAAAAAGCAATAGACCCAACATTGATGCTTGTGGCACACCGCTGGTCACAGGCCTACAGTCTGAAAAGCAACCCCCCAGAACCACTCTCTATCTTCTGTCTTTGAGCCAGTTCTGAATGCAAGTAGCTAGGTTTCCCTGTATTCCGTTTTAGCAACTTGCTTCGGTACCTTGGGGGAAACCCATTGACTGATAAAAATAGGATTGAGCGAATGCACTGAAATCTGCCAAAAGGAAACCAATTATAGTTGTGCCAACTGAGCAACAAGCTCTTGTGTAGAGATAGAGATGACTTTTCACTGAGTGTTCAGCTCTGTAACACTATTGCTGGAATAAAAGGGTTGAATCTCTTTTTTCAGATGTTTATAGTGAGATTTTACCAGCTGAACTTTTATAATGTAATATAGTTTCTGTTCTATTTTTTGTGTAATAAACTTTTGTGTCCTTTTGTTAAAAGTACATCAAGAGCCTTTTGGTGAATATGTTCCGTGACTGACTTTCATGGTAAACAAAAACTTTATTCGGCTTGCGGTTTACCAAGTTAGGTTTCACTCTGGAATTCGTCTGGTCCAGTATTACCATCAGCTGGGATCATAACACCTTCAACGGTGAATGAAAATTGATGGATAATCCCGAGTCCATAAGTTTTGATCTTACATCTATGGTCTACCAATACACAAAATGCTCAATAAAAGTATTTTTTTATTCAAAGGCAGGTCTCACCAGCAGAACAGGCCTTCCACCATGTGTAAGGCAAGGAGACAGCCCTGAAATCCACCCCATCTGTCCCTACTTTTTCTATGCCTCTATCAATCAAGGAAAGTATTCCATATGCCGCCTTTACAACCTTCTCTACATGCACTGCTACATTTAGGGACCTGGGCATGCCAAGATCTCTCACTTCATCTACCTCTCTCAGAATACTTGATTGATCCATAGTAAATTCTGAGGGTGTTTTGACAGGATAGATATGAAAAAGGATGTTTCCTATCCTGGGAGAATCTAGACTCTATAGGAGTAAAAAAGAACCAGAAATTGCTAGAAAAACTCAGCATCTATGGACAGAAATCAGAGTTAACATTTCCAAGAACTGTGATGGGATGGTGGGTGAAGACAAGAGAGACCCTAATGGTGTTGCGGGAGGGAAGAGAGGGGGTGAGGGCCGAAATACAGGAGGTGCGTTGGACTCATCTGAGGACATTGAGGAAGAATTTGGACATTTAGGAGCCTCTCTTGTCAAAGTCAGAACGTGGAGTCAATGTTCAAAAGCTGGGATATCACCCATTTAAAATAGAGATAAGGAGAAAATGTTACTTTGAGGGTCATGTGTCAATGGAACTCTCTCTTCCATAAGAAGAGGGGGAATAACCCTTTTCAAAGCTTTTAAGGCAGAGGTAATGGATGCTTTATAAGCAAGGGAGTGAAAGACCTCCAGGGTAGGAAGCAATGTGAAGTAATCAGGTCAATCATGCTTCTGTTGAGGCCTAATCTGTCTGTCAATGCATGTGTTCAACATAAGACTAAATTTGGAAAGGCCTGTAGTAGGGATGGGTTTGAAATTACTATTGTGCCAAATGCTTAAAAGATTTCCCAAAGTGTAACTATCTTTGAGAATATTGGAACCAAACAAATGTAAACATGCTTGCATCTGCTTAATACTAAACTTCTGGAACATTCTTGGGGGGGGGGGGGGGGGTGGGGGGGGGGTGGGGGGGGGGTGGGTGGATGGTGGTCGTATGTGTAGCAGAGAAAAGGATGGAAAACAAAAGCAAACTTGAAATGGCAAAATCCATCCGAATAAAGAATTTCTTATATTAATAATGAAACTCTCAAAAAGCCACCAGCATTTAAGCATTTATTTGAAACATTACGATAAAATAAGATCGTGGATTTGCCACCAGGCAGGTTAAATCTTGCAAAAATTCTACAAGCTGTCTGGAAAAATCATGACAAATTGTAAACGATGAAAATCATGCTGAACAAGCATGGCTGTGTCTGCACATGTGCTTATCCTGTCGTTGAGCAGCTATGATTTTGCATGCTTGATCAGATGCATTGAATTTTGTTCCCATAAAGATTTAGATCTCACCTTGTTCGAGAGGTGTTGGGCTTAATTTTATCAGAAATTGAGTATCTTAGACAGGTTTCATGGAGGGTTTCTTGGTGGTTTCCTCATATTTTGGATCTAAACTCACCTCTGTAGTTACATACCACATCCCCAGACTGCCCTGCTCATCTGATGGAGCTTGATCTCCCTCTCGTTTCGGCTGGAGTCACTCTCCACTGTCTGAACATCCTGACGCCATTTTTAAAAGGCCCTTGTGCACCCAGTCACCCACTGTCATTCCCTGCACAATTAGTGAGATCTGCCCTGGACATGGCAGTTACAGGAAAACTGGAAGCCTGCCTTTGGGAACAGAGCTGTGGAGCTTGTCAGGGCCCAGTGCCTTCGCATTATCCACTTCCTTCAGTTGTTGATATTAAACAATGTAAATTGAATTGGCTGAAGATGGGGCACCCGTGATGCTGGGAAAAGGCTGAGATGGATTGCCAGTTCAGCATTTCTGGCTGAAGATGTTTGCAAAAGTTAATTGGATTCAGCTGACACCATCTCTTTTAAGTATTTCAGGGAGAAAAGGAGTGGTTAGGGTGACGATAGAAAGTTCTTGGAAAAGCTCTGGCAGCATCTGCAGACTGGGAAACAGTGTTAATGTTTTAAGTCCAATGTGAGCTGTTTTTGAAAGGGAGTTGAAGATGTACTGGTAGTTTGCAATAACTTAAGTAGATGTGAGCCCAATTAATACAAACTATTCCAGCTCTGCTACTGAGCCAATTGACAAGGGATCTTTCTGTGTTCTATATAATAAACCTCTTCAGACATGTTATGACACAACTCTAAAGCAAGTGCAATTTGAACCTGGGCCTCCTTATTAAGAGATATGGATACTACTACTGCACCACAAGATGCCTTTTCAATCTGCTGTTTCAGTCTGGGCTGGAGTGGAGCTGTTATAATAGACTATGATATCAAGGGGCTAGGGAGGCAGACCTATCCAATAGGTGATGGGCTAATAGTATTGTTGCTGAACTGTTAATCCAGATGTGATCCAGATTCAAATTCTGCTACAGAAGATTGCGGAATTAAAAATCAATAAAAATCTGGAAATAAAAGTCTGATGATAACCATGAATCCATTATTGATTGTCAGGAAAACCCATTTGGTTCACTAATGTCCTTTTTAAAGGAAGGAAACTTTCATCCTTACCTGGTCTGGCCCTTATGTGACTCCAGACCTCCCACACATTTGGTTAACTTTGGGCAATTAGGGCTGGGCAATAAGTGCTGACAACGCTAGAGATGCCCATCTGATGTGGATGAATTTTAAAAAAGGGTTTCTTCCATTGACTTGTACTACAAATGTGTAAAATGGGAGAATAAAATTGGCTTATTCTGTGATTTCCCCATTATGTTCTGGTCATTGTTTGGATGCTGATTTATACGAAATAAGGTGTCTACTTTATGTAGAGGCTTTCAGGACCTTATGACTTCTCAAGGTGCTTTACAGTCAAAGAAATGTAGTTACTGCAGGGGACAATTCATGGACAGCAAAGTCCCACACATAGTAATGAAGCTTCTCATGGCACTGAATGCCTGTAAGAATCATGACCTTTAGGAGGTAAGGAATAGAACACAATCAAAACTAGGATTAGTGTTAGAGAGGAGTCAACTGCTCAAACTTCCAACTCAGTCAATTATTGAATTAGGGCAAATTCTGAATTTAACCAGGTTAGCATTAGTTCACAATTCGTACATTACCCTTAGTGCTGAAACTTGGCGTAACTGGATAACTGTGCACGAAAACATGTGTCTCGTATTCTGTTTAGAGAGAGCAAGTTCAGAGTTGAGCAAAGTACTTGGCATTACGAATGAGAATAAATGAAGTCACCAGATCTAATAGCTTAGACTTCTACTGTGTGAAACTGAACTGGCTGTGAGGATAATCATGATTTGAAATCTTTTGAATTGTTGAAATTGAAACAAACTTTAACTTCCAGTTTAATTGCAGAATGAGCGGTTTCTACTTAATTATCTTGTAAAATGGAAATTTCACTTACCTGTAACATTTGACAGCTACATTTTTTCCCACTTTCAGAAATCTCCATTTTGATCTAGATTTTTGTCTCTTTGTTATCCCCCAGTTTCGGCAGGCACTTGTGATGACGATGATTCGCCATTCTGTCGCCACCAAAACCAGTAAGTATTTGCACTTTCTTTCAATAATTGTAAGGCAGAATTTGAATTTTTTTTCATTCTGGGGCATTTGCTTTAGAAAGAGTTACCCAAATTAACCAGCATTTTAGTCGTTGAACTTGTGGTTTTGGTTTGCTGATCACTAGAATGTGTTATTTGTCAACAATGGTTAAGTAGCGTGGCTTCAGTTTACTGGTTTACTTAACAGCTCAGACTACAGCTTACGTTTACAGATAACTAGGTATGCAACCTGATTCTGACATTCTTCTGCTGGACTACACATGGCAGCTGGTCACATTTTTATACTAGTACTTAGCTGGTCAGTGCATCCTAAAGCAATATCCTCTCCTAAAACATACAGTTTCAAAGCAATAATACAGTGTCAAACCTGTGGTCTGAGTGGCAACAGGATTGAGTCGAGTCAGAGAGTGGGAGGAGTAGTGCGACAATGGAGTGAGGTTGAGAAGTGAAATTCCCAACAAAACTTAGGAAACTGTCACTTGTTCTTCATTACAATCTTGTAAGAAAATTGCTGGAATCTGGATGTCACTTTGAGAATCCGATTTCATAATAATTTTGCCTTAAGGGAGGAATTCAAGCCCAAGGTGATGCAAGACCATGAGAATGTTTTAAAAAAATAGGAATAGCAGTAGGCCATTCAGTGCCTTGGAGCCTGCTCTGCTAATCAGTAGGATTGTGGCTGATCTGATATTCCTCACTTCCACTTTCTTGCCATTTTCCCCATAATCCTGGTCTTTCCTACTGATCAAGAATCCCTCTACCTCAGCCTTAAATATACACAAGGAGCCTGCCTGACAAGTCTCTATCACAAGGAGTTCGAAGATTCTCAACCCTTTTGAGGAAAAGAATTCCTTCTCCTCTCAATTTTAAATGGGCGCATCTTTGTTTTGAGACTATACCCCCTGGTGCTAGACTCTGCCATGAGGGGAAAAATAGCCTCTCAGCTTTTGCCCTGTCATGTCCCTTAACATATGCAATCATTTGTAACTGGAAATCAGTTGAACGGGTCATAAATACCCTTTAGCCATTCAATAAGATCATAGGTAGCTCAAGTTGGCAAATTTCCTGATTCAGCTGAACCACCTTGATTCAAAGAGGCCTGTTAGATCCAATTTATCTCTGTGGAGGTGGGTGCAACAGAGAACTAGGTCCTCCAACCCCAGAACTGGGACAGAGGCAGCCTGGGGATGGGTAAACATTGAGGAGGACTGGTTAGAAGGCCACATCCAATCACCTTATGTTTGGAGACTGAAGCGGTTAGTTGGAGATGATCATGGAGAAACGTGTGTGCAGTTATGAAGGTAAAGAATGTCCCATGCTTCCTGAATACCATAACCAACATTTCCTGAAGAAGGGCTTATGCCCGAAACGTCGAATCTCCTGTTCCTTGGATGCTGCCTGACCTGCGCTTTTCCAGCAACACATTTTCAGCTCTGATCTCCAGCATCTGCAGACCTCGCTTTCTCCTACCATAACCAACACACAATCGAGCATTATGTTCTACCCCAACGATATCATAACAATGTGTGGAGTTTCACTGATAGTTTTGTACAGTAGAACTGAAATGAGGCTGTTCAAAATCGCTTACATTTTCAGGCCATTGCAACAGAAATCATTCTAGTAATCTGATCTGGAATCAAATCCAGATTCTAGAGGCCAAATGCCCAATGCAGTGAATGTCATTTTTGCAATGCCTTGCTATAATTGTTACATCAACAGGGTATGATTGGCTTTTTGGTGATGTGAAATCTGCAATGAAGGTTGATGCCAGAATTAGCCATTAAACCTACAGGTCGAAGATGAAAGGAATGATGAGTTGTCTGGCTTCACTTCCTGGGAAAAATTACTGCTTGTCCTCACAAAGTTACTCAGCTTCCAAGCTGGTGCAGTGTTGACAGTCGAGTAAGCATCATTTATGTTTTTAGCAGTGAATTTTGAATGCTGTCAAGCAATTGATTTAATAGGATGTTTGGACACGTCATTTTTTTTCTTGAGGTGTGGCTTTGATTTAACTGGTGCTTTAGAATCTGTTTTACAAAATGCTGTTTACAGAGTGGTGCATCTGTGCATTCTTACAAAACAAATGTCACAAAGCTGGTCCTTTTTTTCCTAAAACATTATTCCTTTTCTCAAAAGCGTGGAAAATCATGTCTCATGAATTTGATTGAGTTTTTGGAAGAAGTAATAAAAGGGATTGGTGAGGGCAGAGTGGTGGATGTGATTTATATGGACATCAATAAGGCGTTCGACAAGGTTCCCCATGAGAGAATGGTTAGCAAGGTTAGATCTCATGGAATACAGAGAGAACTGGCCATTTGGATACAGAACTGGCTCAAAGGTAAAAGACAGGGTGGTGTGGAGGGTGGATTTTCAGACTGGAGGCCTGTGACCAGTTGAGTACCACAAAGATTGGTGCTGGGTCCACTACTTTTCATCATTATGGAAATGATTTAGATATGAACATAGGAAGTTTAGTTAGTAAGTAAGTTTGCAGATGACACCAAAATTGGAGGTGCAGTGGACAGTAAAGAACGTTACCTCAGATTACAACAGGATCTTGATCAGATGGGTCAGTGGGCTGAGGAGTGGCAGATGGAGTTTGATTTAGATAAATGCGAGATGCTGCATTTTGGGAAAGCAAATCTTAGCAGGACGTATATACTTAATGGTGAGTTCCTAGAGAGTGTTGCTGAACAAAGAGACCTTGGAGTGCAGGTTCATAGCTCCTTGAAAGTGGAGTCCCAGGTAGACAGGATAGTCTACATTTAGTATGCTTTTCTTTATTGTTCAGAGCATTTGAGTATACGTGTTGGGAGGGCATGTTGCAGCTGTACAGGAAATTGTTTAGGCCACTGTTGGAATATTGCATGCAGTTCTAGTCTCCTTTCTATCAGAAGGATGTTGTGAAACTTGAAAGGGTTCAAAAAAGATTTACAAGGATGTTACCAGGTTTGGAGGATTTGAGCGATCGGGAGGCACTGAACAGGCTGGGGCTGTTTTCCCCGGAACGTCGAAGGCTGAGGGGTAGCTTCATATAGATTTATAAAATCATGAGGAGCATGGATAGAATGAATAGACAGTCTTTTCCCTGGAGTGGGGGAGTCCAGAACTGAAGGCATAGGCTTAGGGTAAGATGGAAAAGATATAAAAGGGACCTAAGGGGCAACCTTTTCACGCAGAGGGTGGTGCGTGTATGGAATGAGGTGCCAGAGGATGTGGTAGATGCTGGTACGAATGCATCATTTAAAAGATATCAGGATGGTATGTGAATAGGAAAGGTTTAAAGGGATATGGGCCAAGTGCTGAAAAATGGAACTAGATTAAGTTGAGAAAGCTGGTTCAGCATGGACTAGTTGGTCCGAAGGGTCTGTTTCCATGTTGGACATCTCCATGACTGATACGGTGTCCTTTTTCTTCAGAAGGGTCATAGAGTCATAGAAATGTACAGCATGGAAACAGACCCTTCGGTCCAACACGTCCATGCCGACCAGATATCCCAACCCAATCCAGTTCCACCTGCCAGCACCCGGCCCATATCCCTCCAAACCCTTCCTATCATATACCCATCCAATTTTAAGTTTTGAAATTGTACCAACATCCTCCACTTGCACTGGCAGCTCATTCCATAACTGTACCACCTTCTGTGTGAAAACGTTGCCTCTTAGGTCTCTTTTATATCTTTCCCCTCTCATCCTAAACCTATGCCCTCTAGTTCTGGACTCCTCGACCCCAGGGAAAAGACAATGTCTATTTACCCTATCCATGCCCCTCGTAACCTCTATAAGGTCACCCCTCAGCCTCTGACGCTCCAGGGAAAACAGCCCCAGCCTGTTCAGCATCTCCCTATAGCTCAAATCCTCCAACCCTGGCAACATCCTTGTAAATCCTTCTCTGAACCCTTTCAAGTTTCACAACATCTTTCCGATAGGAAGGAGACCAGAATTGCACGCAGTATTCCAACAGTGGCCTAACCAATGTCCTGTACAGCCGCAACATGACCTCCCAACCCATGAACTCAATACTCTGACCAATAAAAGAAAGCATACCAAACGCCGCCTTCACTATCCTATCTACCTTTGACTCCACTTTCAAGGAGCTATGAACCTGCACTCCAAGGTCTCTTTGTTCAGCAACAATCCCTCAGACCTTACCTTTGAAGTGTATAAGTCCTGTTAAGATTTGCTTTCCCAAAGTGCAGCACCTCACATTTATCTAAGTTAAACTCCATCTGCCACTTGTCAGCCCTTTGGTCCATCTGGTCAATATCCTGTTGTAATCTGAGGTATCCCTCTTTGCTGTCCACTACACTTCCAATTTTGGTGTCATCTGCAAACTTACTAACTGTACCTCTTATGGGTCAACAGTTCCTGGCTCCGAGGTGGCTAGTTTGGTACAGAGATGAAAAAGCATTTTGAGAGGCCTTTTATTTATATGTAAACAGATGCGACTTCAGGCCAAAGTGATCATGTTTTAGAAGTGACCTGTATAATGAAAGGAAAGCGGTCAACTCTCTAGCTGAGCAGTTCAGTCCAGGCCTAGTTAGGAGTTCAGCTGTGTGGAAACAGGCTGCTAGACTCTCTCCTCTTCTGCCCTTCTAACTTCAATCTTGTTTCATTTTTACTGTGTTTCAGGGGTTTGCTTATTCGGTATATTCAGAACAGCTTAATTAAGCCAAGATTAGATAGACTGAGTTCTGTAGGGGTTCTTTATTCTGTTCTTTGTGTTTCATTGTGTAATTTTGTGAATAAATTTTTGTCTGTTTTAAAACCTGGTAGTCAACCTAGCTAACTTACTCCAGGTCATTTTCACTGTGCATTTACCAAAACAAATTGCAAAGTTATGGTCTTGGCTGCCTGCTTAAGAATGTTTTGAGTGGTCTGACCTAGTCCATACCAAAACCTAAAAATGGCAACAAATAGCAGGTTTCATAGTATTTTCAAATACTTTCAAAATGAAATATGAATATATTTTTTTCACAAGAATGACTCATAAAGATGCTCTAACTGTTCTTCTTTGCTTTGCAATTGAATGAATTGTGTCTGGCAGCTTTGTTCCTCCCATTGTTACAAACAAGATTAGGGAAAAAGACCTCAATATTGTGGACAGTAGCCAGTAAACAGTACCAAAAGCTTTGCAGCATTCTCTGCAGGGAATCTGTGCAAACTGGACAACAGTTTGTGTCTCAGATTAAAGTAGCCTTCTTAAGGCGTGCAGAGCCTAAAACAGGAAGGGTAAGTTAAAACATCAATTCAGTCTAAAATCCCAGACAGAAAGTGTAATAAAGAGTAGGAAAGAAAGGTGGCATTGAGAGAGAGAAAGAAAAGTAGAATTGAAAGAGATAGAAGAGACAAACCATTGCAATAGTTATGTTAGAACTCCAACAATAAATACCATCTGAAGTCATGGGGATTTGACTTTAGGTATAAGCAGTTTTCAATGCCTGAGACAAAATTTGATCACAGGTCCTTATGTCAGTTCCTAATTTAATCCATGTTTTTGCAATAGAATTGTGATGTTACCTTTTATGTGCAGAGCAAAAGGGGACTGTGCTCTCTATGATCCATTTTTTTATGTTTGCCTTGAGAAACTCCATGCATACTAAATCAGCCTTCTGAGTTGAGCAAGGGCTAATGTATAAACAGTGAAGAACAATGTGTACAGGAAGGGCCCGGCATTCCTCTCCTAAAACATTGACGAAGCATGAAGGTTTTCCCACTGTTTGCATTGTCATTTTAAATTAACAGGCTTGCTGATGCATTTCAGCCCCTTGTTCGTTGTCAGTAACTATTGTAAATCTAACCTATACACACTTACAAACAAGTTAAGAAATTATCAGAATCAAAATGACATTTACCTTCATAATCTGGTCAGGATAGGGAAATCGCTGAATAATTAATTTGTATAACAGCCATCATTATGGCGTGTGCATTCATACTAATTAATTCAGTGCATATTGAATATTCTTAATGTAGTTTAAACATGTTTGTTGGCAAGTGAATATTCATCTGGGCTATTAACTTTGGAGTAATAGTTCTTCAAAAGCTTCTTTCATATTGCCTTGTGTAGGGAGAGTGTGTTAACCATTACACAGTCTGTTATTCAGTCATTTGCAATTTGTAGCCAGCCTTCGCAGACTGTAACTCTGGTCTATTCACTTGTGTAGATTTAGTGATATTGTGACAATGGAGACTTGATTGCAGTGTGTTTGTGTGATAAAGTCATACTGTTGCTGCCACTCACATGTTTGCTAGTCTCAGGACTCCATCAGCAGTCAGAAAGACCCAGTTCATATGAGACCAGTGGATCAAGAACAAGATGCCAGTAACCAATGGGAAACAGCTTCAAGCTAATACATTGTTCTGGAATAGGACCAGATCTGTATTTAGTTTTGAACTTGTAGCTAATTCTTTGGGTGAAATCTTACAGCGGTTTGGGTGACATATTTAATGGTGTGATTTTTGGCAAAATTTAAGACCATAAGACATAGGCATGGAAGTAAGGCCATTTGGCCCATCGAATCCACTCCGCCATGCAATCATGGCAGATGGGCATTTCAACTCCACTTACCTGCATTCTCCCAGTAGCCCTTAATTCCTCGTGACGTCAAGAATCTATCAATCTCTGCCTTGAAGACATTTAGCATCCCGGCCTCCACTGCACTCTGCAGCAATGAATTCCAACTCTCTGGCTGAAGAAATGTCTCTGCATTTCTGATCTGAATTGACCCCCTCTAATTTTAAGGCTGTGTCCTTGGGTCCTAGTCTCCTCGCCTAACGGAAAAAATTTCCTAGCGTCCACCCTTTCCAAGCCATGTATTATCTTGTAAGTTTCTATTAAATCTCCCTTAATCTTCTAAACTCCAATGAATACAATCCCAGGATCCTCAGCTGTTCCTCATATGTTAGACCAACCATCCCAGAGATCATCTGTGTGAATCTCCGCTGGACACGTTCCAGTGCCAGTATGTCCTTCCTGAGGTGTGGGGACCAAAACTGGACACAGTACTCCAAATGGGGCCTAACCAGAGCTTTATAAAGTCTCAGTAGCACAACGGTGCTTTTATATTCCAACCCTCTTGAGATAAGTGACAACATTGCATTCGCTTTCTTAATCACGGACTCAACCTGCATGTTTACCTTTAGAGAATCCTCGACTAGCACTCCCAGATCCCTTTGTACTTTGGCTTTACAAATTTTCTCACCGTTTAGAAAGTAGTCTATGCTTTTATTCTTTTTGCCAAAGTTCAAGACCTCACATTTGCTCACGTTGAATTCCATCATCTGTTTCCTGGACCACCCTCCCAAACTGTCTAGATCCTTCTGCAGCCTCCCCACTTCCTCAGTACTACCTGCCTGTCTACCTAACTTCGTATCATCGGCAAACTTCGCTAGAATGCCCCCCAGTCCCTTCATCCAGATCATTAATATATAATGCGAACAGCTGTGGCCCCAACACTGAACCCTGCGGGTCACCGCTTGTCACTGGCTGCCATTCCGAAAAAGAACCTTTTATCCCAACTCTCTGCCTTCTGTCAGACAGCCAATCCTCAATCCATCCCAGTAGCTCACCTCGAATACCATGGGCCCTCACCTTGCTCAGCAACTTCCCGTGTGGCACCTCATCAAAGGCCTTTTGAAAGTCTAGATAGACCACATCCACTGGGTTTCCCTGGTCTAACCTACTTGTCACCTCTTCAAAGAATTCCAGCAGGTTTGTCAGGCATGGCCTCCCCTTACTAAATCCATGTTGACTTGTTCTAATCAGACTTTGCTCTTCCAAGAATTTAGAAACCTCATCCTTAATGATGGATTCTAGAATTTTACCAACAACTGAGGTTAGGCTAATTGGCCTATAATTTTCCATCTTTTGTCATGATCCTTTCTTGAACAAGGGGGTTACAACAGTGATCTTCCAATCATCCGGGACTTTCCCTGACTCCAGTGACTCTTGAAAGATCTCAACCAATGCCTCTGCTATTTCCTCAGCCACCTCTCTCAGAACTCTAGGATGTATCCCATCGGGGCCAGGAGATTTATCAATTTTAAGACCTTTTAGCTTTTCTAGCACTATCTCTTTTGTAACGGCAACCATACTCAACTCAGCCCCCTGACTCCCTTTAATTGTTGGGATATTACTCATGTCTTCCACTGTGAAAACTGACACAAAGTACTTGTTAAGTTCTCCTGCTATTTCCTTATCTCCCATCACTAGGCTTCCTGCATCAGTTTGCAGTGGCCCAATGTCTACTTTTGCCTGTTGTTTGTTTCTTATGTATTGAAAGAAACTTTTACTATCATTTCTAATATTACTGGCTAGCCTTCCTTCATATTTGATCCTCTCCTTCCTTATTTCTCTCTTTGTTATCCTCTGTTTGTTTTTGTAGCCTTCCCAATCTTCTGATTTCCCACTGCTCTTGGCCACTTTATAGGATCTCTCTTTCTCTTTAATACATTTCCTGACTTCCTTTGTCAGCCATGGCTGTCTAATCCCTCCTGGATAATCTTTCTTGGGCATGAACCTCTGTACAGTGTCCTCAATTCCTCAATTATACCCACAAACTCCTGCCATTTTTGCTCTACTGTCTTCCCCGCTAGGCCCTGCTTCCAGTCTATTTTTGTCAGTTCCTCTCTCATGCCTTCATAATTACCTTTATTTAACTGTAACACCTTTACATCCGATTTTGCCTTCTCTCTTTCAAACTCCACCATATTATGATCGCTGCTTCCTAAGGGTTCCCTTACTTTAAGATCTTTTACAAAGACTGGTTCATTGCAAAGCACTAGGTCCAGAATAGCCTTGTGGGCTCCATGACAAGCTGTTCCAAAAAGAGATGGGTGTCGCTTCATGAAAGAAGGGTGTCGCTGGCTAGGCCAGCATTTATTGACCCTCTCATGTTGCCCAGAGAGCTGGTTAGAGTCAACCACGTTGCTGTGGCTCTGGAGCCACATGTAGGCCAGACCAAGTAAGGATGGCAGTTTCCTTCCATAAAGGATATTAGTGAACCAGATGGGTTTTTCTGGCAATCGGCAATTGATTCATGGTCATCATTGGACTCCTAATTCCAGATTTTTATTGAATTCAAATTCCACCATCTGGCATGGCAGAACCCAGATCGTCAGTACCTGGCTGTCTGGATTAACCGTCCAGCGATGATAATAACCAGCCACCACCACCTCATAGGAAGAATCAGACGGGAAGTCAATTTCATGATCACCTTGCTGCACCTTTTATGCTTTTGCCAAGTGGCATGACAAATTCGAGTTACCTATTACTGAGATTATAATTGGGTAAATATCTTATTAATGGGACAACTCACCTCATTAATATCCAGCTTCCTATCTTAATCGGTATGTGAAACATGGAGAAATCTCAATATGGCAAACACCTGGTGACTTCAGCTCACTGCTGCCTCTGAAGGACCTCCATGTTGGACACTGGGCACCCATGTTTCAGGGCATTGGATGATAGTTTTGTTGGGCACTTCACGTACTTCAAATAAAAGAATTGAAAAAGAAAAGAAAGCTAGTGCCAAGTTCTGACAGCAAAGTAGTGAAATGCAGATGGAGCTGAACACTATAACACAGCTGGAGAATGATTTATTGGAGACCAATAACAGACAGCAAGAGTGCTGGAGGGTTTGAAAGAGGAAAGCTGTGGTGCAAGAAGCCAAGCAAAGTGGGCACAGCAGGAAGCTGTAAAATACCAACAAACAGGCAGGAAGGGTGATTCGAACTGAAACATAAGCTGCAGCTTCATGACAGAGTTTGAGAGGACTTGCCAGGCCAAAGACTGACTGCAATCTGCAGCTTTAGATCTGAAGAAAATGGTTCCATTGCAACAATGTCCTTTGTTCATTTAAAAAAAAAACTCCTGTTTTTGTAGTAGCAGGAAGGGTGGTGAGAGTGAGGACCAAGGGGCTGCCAGGAAGGTAAACTCCTCCTCAAGTCCCACAGTCACTGCTTCCTGGAGTTTTATTCTTTTCTAAGGGCTTGAGGGCCTTGGTCAGCTCATCAGAGATGAACCTTCCAGCCTCTCCCATGTGCTGTCATATCAGACTTTCGATCAGAAGAAAAGCTACATCTTTCTGTCACCCATGTGATACCATGAAAAGTTTTTTTTACATAAAAGCAAAACCAGAGTTGTAACTGTTTATATGCTGTGACTAACAGACCCACACAGGTTTCTTGTAAGTGTTAAAATGAAAGTATATAGTATTTATGCATTAGCGAGTTTGGAGAAGATTTGTAGTTCAGGTTGAAGTTCTGGGTGTACATTTGCTCACTGAGCTGGAAGGTTCATTTTCAGATGTTTCATCACCATACTAGGTAACATAATCATTGAGCCTCTGGTGACTCACTGATTTATGCATTTAACACTCAGTATGTAAAAATTATTTAGAAAAACACTCCAACCCTCACTTAGTTATGCTTTCAAGAGGTTCACATACAGCACATGTGGATGTAAGTTACAACGTGATAGGGCAAGTTAGGTTGTTTTGTGAGCCAGAAAAGAGAGTCAGTCATATACTGATCCTGTAGTCTGATGTCTTGGATGGTTGCAGGCAGCACTTAAAAATCTTTCTTGATTCTACATCAAGATGATTTAAAATGTTGACCGATTAATCTCTTGTCCTTTGCTGACCCCACCACCAAGAATCTCTTTCCCTCCCCTCTCTATCTTCCGCAAGGACCACTCCCTTTGTCACTCATTGGTTCGTGCCACTTTCCCCACCAGCCCCCACAAAACCCCACCCCCAGCACCTTTCCCTGCAACCGGAAAAGATGCAAAACCTGCAGGACACCACGCCCCTTATCTCCATCCAGGGCCCATATAGTCCTTCCAGGTGAGACAGAGCATCACTTGCCCCTCCTCCAACTTAATTTACTGTATCCAGTGCTCCCGACGTGGCCTTCTCTACATCGGGGAGACCAAGCTTAAACTCAGCACGTTTCACTGAGCGACTCAGCCAGGCTGACTTGACCTACCAGTTACTGCCCATTTTAATTATTCTTCCCACTCCCTTTCTGACATGACGATCCTTAGCCTCCTCCATTGCCACAGTGAATCGAACCGCAAATTGGAGGAACAACACCTCATCTTCCACCTGGGCATCTTACAGCCCAGAGGATTCAACATTGAGTTCTTCAATTTCAAATAACACTCTTTTCCCCACCCCACCACCACCACCACCACCACTCCTGATTGAGCCTTCCTTCCAATTACCAACTGGATTCATTCCTCCTGTCGACCAACCAGATTGTACTCTCTCCCAACCTCACCACCTCCTCCAAACCTGCTCCCTCCCTTTATCTGCAGTTTCCTTTCCTCCATCCACAGCCTTGAAGAAGGGTTACACTCGAAACGTTGACTTCTGCACCTCTCTATGCTGCCGGGTTTGCTGTTTTCTTCCAGTCTCTTCCTTGTCTAACTTGGTTTCCAGCAAGTGCAGTATTTTGGCTCTGAATTTGGCAGTTGTTTGATTTACATTGAAGATGCTGCCTATATGTCAGAATACAGGCAGGGGATACAATTACAGAATGGCTGGAAACAAGGGAATGAGATCATGAGTCTTCTTGCTGTGTTCTTCTCATGGTCCTCCTGACCCGGGAAAAGCAGTCCCTTCAAATACAAAGTGTTTTCTTGCTGTCACATGACCTCTCTCCACAAACTGGCTGTTTACCAAATATAGTCACCGTTAGCTGGAAACCCAGTTATTGCAGGGCTGCTGTTTAAAGAGTTTTGGATTACATGGCCAGTGGAATCCCTTTCTCAGCCAGGCACAATTGTCCAAAGTGCATTTCATGGCTTGGTCTGCATCCACCTGAATAAACAGATTATCTCTGGATGATTGTGAATAGCTCAGGGAATGGCCAATTTGTACTCATTTAAACTGATTGGTGTCAGCATACTTTCAGCCAGTCTGGTTCCTTTCTGATGGCTCTGTAATTTATAAAGTGAAGTTATATAAACGTTATGGCTGTCTTAAGAGCTGCCGTTTAAGTTTCCTATGATGCTGTTGTCAGTCCTTTCAGACTTATCCCAGGGTTTCAACCCAGTAGTCAATAGTCATTTCTGAAATAATAACTGGTTCCATAACTTAACCTGAGGTGTTAAATTCAATTATAAAAGCCAGTTGTTAATCATCTTTAGTTTTGACCTGATATGTCAGAATTGTTAATGATTGAAACAGTCATTGATATATCGAGGCATTATGTTTATAAAAGAATGATATTATATTGTTCTCTTATTTGAAAAATGTTTGAAGCTGTATAGTTATGCTCATCAGTTCATCATGATGCCACAGTACTCACTGCACTGCACGCTGTACTAAACAAAAAAAGTATAATTCTTGAAGCATGTAGTGAGATCTGAGAATGTTTGTTTGCTGTCAGCTGCAATATCTCTGTCAAACAGTGTGATTATTTCAAACTTCTAAGAATCATGAGACAGAGCAAGGTTGGGTGGAGGGAGAAAGAAGGTGAAACTGGAATTGAAGCTAAAGTTGAGACTTGAATCTATTGAATGGTGGAGAATGTGTGACAGTACCTCGGTTGTACTTTCCTTGACCATCTGCCATTGGGCAGAAGATACAAACGTTTGAGAACACCTATCAACAGATTTAAGAACAGCTTCTTCCTTGCTGTTACCAGACTTACAAACACATTTCTCATATATTAGAGTTGATCTTTCTCTGCACCTTCTCTGTAACTTAAAATCACACAACATCAGGTTATAGTCTGACAAGTTTATTTGGAAGCACTAGCTTTCGAAGTGCTGCTCCTTCATCAGATAGTTGTGAAGCAGAGCCAAAAGACACAGAATTTATAGCAAAAGATGACAGTGATACAAGACATATTGAACAAACATAGATTGTTAATTCTTTCATCTTTTAGAATGGATTTGCTGGTTTTGGTTCTTTAATATGTAAATCGCAGAACAACTATTAAGTAACCTTCTCAAGATAATTGAAGGTTTTTAACCAAAGATAATGTCTCCGCTCAGACAATGCTTTAAACATATGAGTCAGATCAATCTTAAGTCAGATTGGATCTATTTTCAAAGTGAAATTTATAAATATTAGATGGATCCACTGTCTGCATTGACTGCTTGCAGGTTCTGCATTTTTGAGTAAAGTAGAATGTATCTGCAAATACAAATTCACCCCATAAATTTGGGTGAGAGTGTGCAGGAGAGAGAGAGACAGACAGACAGACAGACCGACAGAATGAGTGTGTGCATGTGAGTGCACGTGAGTGTGTGTGTGATGGCATGTGTACGGGTTTGGCAAAGTGAGTGTGATGGGGCATAAGCCTGTGAGAGGGTGCATGCGTGGATGTATGTGTGGGAGGTGTATATCTGCTTATGAGAGAGAGCTTGTGTATGAGAGAGGGTCTGCATGAGTGTGTGAGAAAGAGTTTATAGTGCAGCGGGATCACTTGTATTGTGACATGAACCAAAGGTCCTGGTTGAGGCCATCCCCATGGGTGCCGAACTTGGCTATCAGCCTCTGCTCGGCCACTCCACTTTGTTCCCTGTCTTGAAGTCTGCCTTGGAGTATGGTCACCCAAAGATCTAAGGTTGAATGTCCCTGACTGCTGAAGTGCTATAAATTCTGTGCCTTTTGTCCCTACTTCACAAACACCTGATGAAGGAGCTGCACTTCAAAAGCTAGTGCTTCCAAATAAACCTATTGGACTATAATCTGGTGTTGTGATTTATAACTTTGTCCACCCCAGTCCAACACCAGCTTCTTCAAATCACTTCTCTGTAGCTGTAATACCATATTCCATTCTGCTCTATTACCTTATATAAGTACAGTACATCAGGTATGATTTGTCCGCATTTTAGCATGCAAAGCAATATTTTTCACTGTTCCTTGGGACATGTGACAAAAATAAATCAAATCCAATCAAAACCATATGATCTACTCTTGCTCTGTGTCCATGAGAGGCCTCCTGAGTTGAGAGAAGAAGCTTATTATAGTAAAGAGAGTAGGTAACTGAGAAGGTGCCTCAATGTGGAGGCACACAATTTTTTTAAAGCAACTAGAGTTATTCAGCCCCTCAAGCCCATTCTGCTGTTCAAGGAGATCTGTGGCTGAAATCCATATACCTGTCTTTGGCCCATATACTCTTACTACCTTGGCTAACAACAATTTGTCTATCTCCTATTTAAAATTAACAACTGATCCTGTATCCACTGGTAGAATAGAGTTCTAAAATTTTACTACCTTTTACCTGTAGATATGCTTCCTCAAATCACTCCTGGACAGTCTGGCCCTAAATTGAGTCTATGCCCCCTAGTTCTAGACCCTCCAACCAGTGGAAATAGTTTATCTTTATATACTTGTCTTTTCCTGTTAATAACCTGAAGATTTCAGTCAGATCACTCCTTAACTACCTAAATTCAAGAGAAAATAGTTTTAATTTGCCTAATTTCATCTTGTAACTTAACTCCCAAGGTTCAGATGCCATTCTTTTAAAGTTATATAGTACTCCCTCCAAGGCTCATGTATAAGGCAAGGGTCCAAGTGCTGGAAAATGGGATTGGAATAGTAATAGAGTCACAGAATCATACAGCACAGAAACCGATCCTTTGGTTTGACCATAATCCCAAACTAAACTAGTCCCACCTACCTGCGCTTGGTGTATATACATCCAAATATTTATTATTCATGAACTTCTTCAAATGGCTTTTAAATAGTCATGGAGATGTACAGTTGTAACTGAACTCATATCCACCTCTTCCTCTGGAAGTTCATTCCACACGAACCTCTCTCTGTGTAAATAACAATAGCTCCTCATCTTTTTTTTTAAATCTTTCTCCTCTTGCCTTATTAAGCTCATTCATCTTGAAATTGCCCACCTGCTATTCACCTTATCTATGACCCTCATGATTTTATAAACCCCTTTCAGGTCACCTCTCAATCTCCAATATAGCAGTGAAAAGCCTATCCAACCTCTCCTTATAATTCAAACCTTCCATTCCAGGCAACATTTTGGAAAATCTCTTCTGAACCCTCTCCAGCTTAATAATATCCTTCCTATAACAGGGAGACCAGAACTGGACACAGTATTCCAGAAGAGGCCTCATCAATGCCCTGTATGTCCCAACTCCTACATCATAGGGCTGAGTAATGAAGTTTTATAGTTCTGAGGAAGGGTCCCTTGACAGGAAATGTGAACTGATTTCTGTCCACCGGTGCAAGACCTGTTCAGCTTTTCTGGCAATTTCTGCTTTTGTTTCTAATTTACAGCATCCACAGTTCTTTTGGTTTTTATTAAGTTATATAGGTGTTTTTGACCAAAGGGTTTTTCTCCTGTGCTGTGCACCTTTTGAGGTATAAGGCAAGAACCTGCTTTCTGGCACGTCAGGATTATCTCTGGACTGGGTTCACAGGAGAACGCCTTCTCACGTTTTACAGTGGAGTGGATCTGTGTTGTGTGGTTGGCTTTGTATTTGATGTCATGACAGCATAATGAATCATTATGATAGACTCTGTAGTTTTGAGGAATTCTGGTGCTGTCTGCCCATCCCTAAGGCTTGCATGGACATGTCTGGATGTGAACATTAGTATCCTGTGCTGGTAGAAAGCAAATTGGATTAAGTTTCCGTTACCCACCAGTTGCACTGGGATGTGCCAGGCTCATTTGACCAGTTGCTTTGGCGGTTATTATTGAAACGATATTTTTGCGACAAAAAAAACAATAAATAGCCAGACAATAAAATTAGCTCATCGGTCCCTTTTAATATTACATCTGACGTGGAAAATGAATCACTGAATGAAAGGCACTTTCACCCATTCTCATTCCTTCTACACTTTCCAGCTCGAAGGAATGCTCCTATCCACTGTTGCTGTAGTTTTGTTGGTAAAAGAGCAGAAACACGCAGGGGAGTGTTTGCACAGTTCATTTAAAGTGATTATATTGAAAAAAAATTATTCGCCTAGAAGATAGATGCGTTACTCTGAGACTGTTCCACTGCAGCTTGGGAAACTCTTGCATGCTGTAAAAGGAATTGGAAGATTTGTACACGAGAGGATTTTTCATTCCTGCCTCTGAACTGAAGATGTTTTAAAAATCCCATATTTAGCTTTAGCAGGCGGTAAGGAGATGAAGTGGCTCCTCAGAGCTGCTTGCAACACGGTTCCAAGTCCCAAGCATTTTTTTTGTGAGTGAAGACTGCTTGACTTTAACTGGCTGATACCCAAGTGTGATGCAGCCTAAGCGGGCGTGGCTGAACCTGGTTATTTATCTGCTGCCAACGTAGCAGTCTAGTTTGTGTCTCTGCTGCTTTCAGTCTTGTTCATGCTTAACGACATCATGAACGCTCATTATCTTTAGGGCGTAGAGCCTGGATGATATTTTTTTCCCCTTCCCAGCAAGGTTTGAGTTACGGATGGTGCTACATTTCACTGAGTTCTGAGCATCTGCTGCACACACAAGATTTCGGATACTGTGCTTGGCTTCTTTCTTGAATTTAATTCAAAATGAGTTTTAGGTAAGTTTTAACTTTGTCTGTTCCTTTGTGCCCTGGGTGTAATTTGCAGCAGTGTACCAAAAGTGATCGGATTTGAGATTAAGGTTGACAAGCGAAGGACGAAGAACAATGCATTGTGTGACTTCCTGCAGTAAAAGACGGCGTTTGTAGTGGCTGAACCTTTTTTATTTCAGGAAGTATGCTTGGAATCTGCACGTGTTAACACTTTTGTTTACTCCTTAATTGGGGGTTTCTCAATTTTCAACGGTTTGGGTGGAGCTCTCAGTGGTTAGGTTAGGTTAGATGAACTTTGTACCACTCACAGCCTCCATAACACACGTTTGGACGTAAGAGAAGTAAAATTCATTGCCCCTTTCCTCTGGGATCCAAAGATCAACATTGAAGGGGAACAGTCCTGACTACTGTTTTTGCATCCCTAGTTTCCGTTGGTGCTGTTCACTGGTTTTGCTGAGGGAGAATGAGACTAGGAGCAGCTGGCAAAACAGTCCCCTGTAGGGATCAGTATAGAGTCATATTCGGTGCTTGTCAATGGGAAAATTCTGAACTAGATAGTGGGTAGGCCCTGACTGAGGCCAAATTTAGTGATGGTTGGAGGTTGGCAAGGCCCACTAATTTTCTCCTGTCCCTTCAGAGCTAGGGTACCAAAGTGTCACTGTTTTGCCCCCGGCCACTTGCCCACCAAAACTAAAGAGATAAGATTCTGGCTATCATTCAAGTAAGCTGTTGAACCAAACTTATGTTTTGCCTGTTCTATTGATGAAGTAGATAATGAGACCAGGATGGGTATTTTGCTTATTGGCCTATAATTCTTCCACAAACCAGGGTCACTAAAGCCAGACTAACTAGTTTTTTTTTGTGTGGGACAGTATGGGCAACTTAAAAATAATTCATCATTGATCTTAGACTATTCTGAAAGGTATAATTTGTTATGCAAGTGTAATTTCATTCTTTATTAATTCATTAGAGTAAGAAGGTCATTGCCAGTTACAGTTCTGCACATTATCTGGGATAATGCTAAGGACTGGATTATAGTGGTCTCCTCAAGCTTTGCTGAATATTTTTTAGGGATTGGAGAGGAATTTTCCAGAGTTTTCCAATTAGGTGGTAATTTCTGTTTCTGCCATGAGATTGCTTTTATCATCAGGGTAACTGATGGACATGGTGGCTCAGTGATTAACACTGCTGCCTCGCAAACCAGGGACCTGGGTTCGATTACAGCCTCAGGCAACTGTCTGTGTGGAGTTCGCTCGTTCTCTACTTTCCTCTAGGTGCTCCAGTTTCCCCCCACAATCCAGAGATATGTAGGTTAGGTGAATTGGCCATTCTAAATTGTCCATAGTGTTCAGGGATGTGAGGATTAGGTGCATTAGTCAGGAGTAAATGTAGAATAATAGGGTAGGGGAATGGGTCTGGGTTGGTAACTCTTAGGAGGGTCACTGTGGACTTGTTGGGCCAAAGATCCTGTTTCTACACTGAAGGGATTCTGTGACATGTCTGTATCTAACGTATTTAGGAGGTATATGATGGGCTTATTCTGTCGTTTTTTTTTCAATTTATATATTATTAATTAATGTTAAGAATCCTTTCAACTTTAAAAATTTGTATGTTGCTAATTTTGTGCAGTATTCTCATGCATCATTTCTGGAGCCAAAACAAAGATCAAATAAGAGTGATTACTGGCTGTAGTACTACTAATGTTAGTGTCTCTTCCCACTACACAGGAATGGGATGTGAATTTAGATAGTTTTACTGGGAAGAAATTTAGCGGGCTGATGTGTTTAACTATATCCGTGAATATAAATGACCCCACCTGCCAATGGCCATGGTAATGTGGATCTTTTAACAACTTGGCTACACAAGTCAGCTGTTTGAAGAAGCATCTTCTAACTCATTAAACACTTCAAATATCGGAGTCATAGAATCATACAGCAGGGAAACAGACCAGTCCAGGCTGACCTGACATCCCAAACTAAACTAGTCCCACCTGCCCGTGCTTGGTCCATATCCCTCCAAAACTCTCTCAATTCAAGTACGTTGTCCAAATGTCTTTGAAATGTTGTAACTGTACCTGCAACCATCACTTCCTCTAGAAATTCATTCCACGCACGAACCACTCTGTGTAACAAAAAAAATTGCTCCAAGTTTTTTAATCTGTCTCTTCTCTGCTTAAAAATATGCTCCCTAATCTGGAAATTGTCCACTCTAATGAACAGATACCTGATATTCACCTTACCTATACCCTTCATGATTTTATAATCCTCTATAAGGCGGCACAGTGGCTCAGTGGTTAGCACTGCTGCCTCAGCACCAGGAACCTGTGTTCAATTCCAGCCTCGGATGACTGTCTGTCTGTATGGAGTTTGCACATTCTCCCCGTGTCTGCATGGGTTTCCTCAGGGTATTCCAGTTTCCTCCTGCAATCCAAAGTTTGTGGGTTAGGTGAATTAGCCATGCTAAATTGCCTGTAGTGTTCACGGATGCGGAGGTTAGGTGCATTAGTCAGGGGTAGATGGAGGATAATAAGGCAGGGGAATGGGTCTGGGGTGGGTTACTCTTGGGTCGGTGTGGACTTGTTGGGCCAACGGGCCTGTTTCCATACTGTATGGATTCTTTGAACCCCTTGACCACCTATGCTCCAGTGAAAAAAAAAGTCCCAGCCTCTACTTATTAACTCAAACTTTCCATTCCTGACAACATCCTCGTAAATCTTTTCTGATCTCTCTCCGGCTTAATAATACCCCACCTGTAGAGGGTGACCAGAATTGGACAGCATACTCCAGAAGAGGCCTCGCCAACATCCTGTACAACCTCAAACTGACTTCCTAACTCCTATGCTGAAAGGTCTGAGCAATGAAGGCAAGTGTGTTAAATGCCTTCTTAACCACCCTGTCTACATGTAAAGCAAACTTCAAAGAATTATGTACCCAAACTCCTTGGTCTCTTTCCTACAACATTACCCAGGGCCCTACCATTGATTGTATAGTCCTGCCCTTGTTTGTTTTACCAAAATGCAATACCTCTCAGATATCTAGATTAAACTCCATCTGCCACTCCTCAACCCCTTGGTCCAGCTGATTAAGATACTTTTGTAAGCTTGGATAACATTCTTCAGTTTCTCTCGAGGTTAGGGTAAGGTTGCACCCTAACATTCTCAATGGTCAATGTTAGTCAATAGAGGCATATCAGTCTTTAAATGTTAAGGCTGCACCACAAACAAATTGCTGGAGAGCTCAGTAAGCCAGCAGAGTTCTCCCCCACACCAAAAATAAAAATCGTGACTGTGAAAATGTTTTTGAGGCCCATATTTTTCAGTAGGGATAAAACAGGTGGTACTTCAGGGAAAACCAGGAAATCTTGGAGTCTGTTACCCTTGAGGTCTGTTTATCCTTTGATTTGGGAAATTGAGCCAATAGGAATCTAAAGTGAAACAGAGTCACCACAAGCATTATTAAAGAGAATGACATGAAAGAAAAAAGAGATTTTTTAAAAAAAAGTTGAGGGGGTTTGATTGGTCTAATGATAGAAATGTGTTTAATAAGCAAAGCTTGTGTAAAATTTGTAGACCACTGTCATTAGATGGTAATCCTTGTTGCCATTGAATTTTAACTGGTAGTTTTTTTCAGATTACAGTGTGCCTTTTGTGTCTTTCTTCCCCTAATCCACATAAAAGGCTTCGCTAAAGCCTGGGTATTGATTATTTTGTTAAAAACTTGTTGATGCTTCAGTAAATCTCTGCTGTGTTTGGATACTTCTAAGCCATATTTTGGCTACTGTGTTGGAAGCTGAAACCGGGAATTTTTCCAATTTGTTGGATCACCCTAAGTAAAAGCCTACACTTGCCACTCCAGGGAAGTGGCTGTGGAGTAGAGTCGGACAGGGCAACCCCTGGAGGCAGAACAGAGATGGGTGATCTCCAAGGTGAGAAGGCCCTTTACCGGTCTCTAGGACCTCATCTTAGAAGTTTTACTAACTGTTCAGACCATCCACAATCCTCTTAGCACACATTCCCTCCTTGCCAGCCATTCTCCAACCACTCCTAATAGCCTCTCACAGACTATATCTCAACTTGGTAACCACTCACCAGTAGTCACCATGGTTGGACAACTGGAGCTACGTGGAGCTAGAAAAGAAACTGAGCAACACAGCCTGTTCTCTCATACACAGTAATGGTTTTACAACCAGCTCCCATTTAGAACAAAGAAAATTTACAGCCCAGGAACAGGCCCTTCAGCCCTCCAAGCCTGAGCCGATCCAAATGTACAGTCTAAACCTGTTTCTGAGCATCCGTATACCTCTACTCCCCACCTACTCATGCATTTATCCAGACACATCTTGAATGAATCTACCATGTCTGCCTCTACCACCTCTGCTGACAACGCATTCCAAATGCCCACCACTGTCTGTGTGAAGTATTTGCCGCGTGTATCCCCCTTAAATTTTCCACCTCTCACCTTGAAAGTGTGACTCCTAGTTATTGAATCCTTCACCCTAGGAAAAAGTTTATTTCTATCCAACCTGTCTATACCCTTCATGATTTTATAAATCTCAATCAGGTCCCCCTTCAATCTCCTTTTTTCTAATAAAAATAGCAAAGCACCTTCCATCCTAGCTAGCACCTTCTATCCTCGCAAACCATCTCTGCACCCTCTCCAAAGCATCCATGTCCTTTTGGTAATGTGGCGACCAGAACTGTACAGAGTATTCTAAATGCGGCCGAACCAATGTCTTGTACAATGTTAACATGACTTGCCAGCTCTTATACTCAATATCCCATCCAATGAAGGCAAGCATACTATATGCCTTCTTGACCACTCTATCCATCTGTGCAGCAACCTTCAGGGTACAATAGACCTGCACTCCCAGATCTCTCTGCCCATCAACTTTTCCCAAGGCCTTTTCGTTCATTGTATAATTCGCTCTAGAATTAGACTTGCCTAAATCCATCACCTCACATATTTGACTGGATTGAAAGCTATCTGCTACTTTTCTGCCCAACTCGCCAGTCTGTCTATATCCTCCTGTATTCTCTGACAGTCCCTTATGCTTTCTGCTACTCCACCAATCTGTGTGTCATCTGCAAACTTGCTGATCATACCAACAGTGCCCTCTTCTAGATCATTTATGTACATTACAAACAGCAGTGGCCCCGATACTGACCCCTATGGAACACCACTGGTCACCTTTCTCCATTTTGAGAAACTCCCTTCAACTACTATTCTCTGTCCCCTGTTGCTCAACCAGTTCTTTATCCACCTAGCTAGAACACTCTGCACACCATCTGACTTCACTTTCTCCATTAGTCTACCGTGGGGAACCTTGTCAAACCCCATTACTAAAGTCCATGTATATGACATCATCGGCTCTTCATTCATCTATCAACTTGGTCACTTCCTTGAAGAACTTTGGTAAGGTTCGATCTCCCCCGCACAAAACCATGTTGCCTATCACTGCTAAGGGCTTATGCCCAAAACGTCGAATTTCCTGTTCCTTGGATGCTGCCTGACCTGCTACGCTTTAACCAGCAACACATTTTCAGCTTATCACTGCTAAGCCCATTCTTTTCTAAATATAAATAGATCCTATCCCTCAGTACCCTCTCCAGCAACTTTCCCATCACCGATGTCAGGCTCACTGATCTGTAGTTACCCGGAATGTCACTACTACCCTTCTTGTACAGGGGAACAACATAAGCAACCCTCCAGTCCCCCAGCACTTCCTGTATTTGTAGCATCTATTCAAAACTTTTATTCACAAGTGGTTAACCCTGCTCGAAAACAAACCAGCTTCTACTCCGATACCCAGACGAGGTAATTGTTTATTAGACTTCTCTTTAAATTAGGCAAAAGCGAGGACTGCAGATGCTGGAAACCAGAGTGTAGATTAGATTGATGCTGGAAAAGCACAGCAGGTCAGGCAGCATCCGAGGAGCTGGAAAATCGACGTTTTGGGCAAAAGCCGTTCATCAGTCCTTCCTGTTGATGTCATATACATGGACTTTAGTAATGGGGTTTGATAAGGTTCCCCATGGTAGACTAATTGAGAAAGTGAAGTCATATGGTGTGCAGAATATTCTAGCTAGGTGCATAAAGAACTGGTTGAGCAACAGGAGACAGATTAGTTGTTGAAGGGAGTTTCTCGAAATGGAGAAAGGTGACCAGCACCACTCTAATATAGACTCTCCTTTAAATTGTCTAACTGTGAATTCCAAACCCCTCTAGTTAATTGTAAAGAAATGCTGGCCTCCCAGCCTGCTCTCTCTCTGCAGGCCACAGCTGTTGCTCTACCCCCCAGTGACCCTGCTACTGCCTCAACACTTGGTCTTCTCCAACCAGCATGATTTCCAGGGAGAGGTCCTAGAGCTGGGAGGGTGTTCCTGGGGGCTATGGCTGGAGTTATGCCCACTTCCTCCATTCTTCTCTTCAAACATCTCTCTTTTGCACCCCTCCTCTCCCAACAACTCCTGTGACTCCTCAGTGCTGTCAATGTTGAAGAAGGAATCATCCACCTTCGGGTTCAGGTTCTTGAATGGCTGCTGCCAGTGTGCATGCATAGATGGGGCCAGTGATGTTATCTGCCCACAATGCAGTGTCCCAGGTGTTCTTGCTGGGCTGTGTGACCAATGTATGCCCTCGGTGATCTACGTGGGGGTGGTATTCACTATAAACAAGACCATATTGAAGTTACATGACTTGATGCTATTTGCTTTCTAACCTGCAGCAGATGGCCTGTCAATCAAAGATTAATAGAAGTTTTTTTTAAACTGCATTCCTTTTTTTCAGTTTTAAAGACCTGGAGATATAAACTAAACAGGATTTTTGACACTGTGTCATGATGCCATACCTGTCCTTCAAAAAGGTTTATCTTGATTTCATCCATTTGTGACTCTCATATGGCAGATTGTTATCCTTCAACCTCTCATCTCCTACTAGAAAGAACTAGATCTGTCAGAAATCCAGGTGATTTCCATCTCTCAGCCCTTTGCATCATTTATAAAGAACTGCAAAGAGTTGTTAGTTCCACAAAAACCCAAGCTACATGATAGTGTTATGAGACCAGGAGGAAGTGCAGACTTCCCTTACCCAGTACAGTAAGTAGAGAACATTTAATTACAGTAACATTGACTTCTTTGTGAATAGAAATGATTTTTTTTATTGGAGACTAGACCAGGATATGAAACAAAAGGCAGAGTTTGCCAAATAAAGAAAGACACTATATAAAGACACTATTGTTATTATTTAAGGATGTTAAGAACAGTATGCTATTGATGTAGCCTCCTTCCCTAAACCCAAGTTAGCATACATTTTTAACAAATAGCTTTAGGACAGAAGAGGAGGAGGAGGAGGAGTAAATGATTCAGCCCCTGCTTCACCATTTGATACGATCATGGCTGATCTCATCTCAGCTTCAACTCAACTTTCCTGTCAGTTCTTCGGATTCATTCAACTCCATTACTAATTAACTAACTCGAAAAGCATTTCTGAAGAAATAGTAATGTAATTATAGATTTTAAGAATGTTTCTGAGGGATTGTAAGTACTTTTCTTAGGACAGCTTTGAAGGCAATCCATGTCATTTGCTTTACGTTTCTTCCACTTGTAGTAGTCTTAGTGTTTACGTCACAGAAATGCTTTTCTATGCAACTATGTTAGGAGTTTGATTTATGCACCGAATCTCTCCACTGGACTTGACAAAGAAAATGCTGAGAGGCTGTTTTCCCTTTATAGACAATCCCTTTATAGGAGTTATGGATGGGAAAAATGTTCAGTAATGTTTCTAGTGAAGCCACAGGCCAGTGTTGATTCTAGGGGCAGGCAATGCTGCATAGCTGGGAGGGGCGGTCTTATCTGAGAAGTTGTCAGCCCCACTACACAGCCCAGTCCATCACACAAGCCAATCTTCCATCCATTGACTCCATCTATACTTGCTGCCTCAGGAGAACAGCGAACATATTCAAAATCTCCTCCCACCCTCGTTACAATCTCTTCCGACTTCTTCCTGTGGGCAGAAGGTACAAAAGCTTAAGCACATGTACCAACGGATTCAAGAACAGCATCTTTCCCACAATCTGACTTCTAAATGGACTTCCAAATTTTGAAATTGAGATATTGATCTTGCTCTTTGTGCACCTTCTCTGCAGCCATAACATTGTACTCCTCACCCTGTTCTATTACCCGAATGCATTATGTGTGGTATGATCTCGCTGTACACACAAAACAAAACCATTCACTGTACCTAGGCATGTGTGACGAGAATAAATCCAATCAAATCAAAAGCTCTAGAGAATTGAGGCAAGTCAGATTTGGGCACAGATGTTTCAGGGTATGGGGTTGGCCGTTTAAAGCTGAGATGTGCATAAATTTCTTCACTTGGTTGTTAATCTTTGGCATTCTCTACTCTGAGAGCTACATCATGAGTATATTTGAGATAATGGCAAGATTTTTCTGAGTATAAATGGAATACTGGTTTGCATGGAAAATTTAGAGTTAAAAAAGAATTGGCAGAATTCTGTATTAACTGCGAAAGAGATTTTATGGGGAAATCCAGCTGCTCTTACTCCTTTTTCTTTTCTTCTTCGATTTCCCCTGCTATTTTATAGTAAAGTCGCTGTTGTCCCAGAGTACCGTAGGGCTGCTCTCTCAGGGAGATGACTAATGGTGGTTTAACCTGAGGGTCACCATGCTTTAGATGAGTGGAAGAGGTTGAGAGGCGGGGCCTTTGTGATAACCTAAGCCGATATGGGAATTGTATTTGTGCTATTGGCATCACTCAGCATAACAACAAATCAGCCATCCAACCAACTGAACTGACTCCTTGGTTACAAATATGGGACAAATTGTAGTTTTTATTCATTAAATATGATAATTAGAGTGGGCTTCACTGTAGCTGCACTCTGTGAGAAGCTTAGGTTCAAGTTTCAGTATTACGTGCTCCAGCTAAATTGCCCTTTTTGTCCTTCCAACTTCCCTTTGTGTGCATGACCTGCTTCTTACTTGGTGTGGTCACATTTAAGATTGCCGTAGGGCCTTATACACTCGTATCTTTAAAGGACATTGAATTGTGTGTGTTCTGTTTCCCAATTTCCACTTGGCTGTGTATCCCACAGTAATCATTAGTACTGAGTATTCTTGTATTGTGAAAGGTACTGCCTTTCAGTTGAGATGATGTTATCAGTGTGTCGGGTTCCTCTCATTATCTCGGCTAATGATTTGCACCAAAAGAGTACTCGTTTACGCACAAATTGCATTAAAGTGACTGGACACCAAGATGGAAAGATCTGTGGGCATTGTAGGTGTGAAGGTGTAATATGCAAATATTTTCTATTATTACTTAACTGAAGGAGTTCTCCAGATGCTTTGCATGTAAAGAATGTTTTACAATTGAGATTTGCTATTTATGCTTGAGGGAAGTTTTTTTTATAAAAATGACTTGCATTTATATAATGGCTTCTGTGACCTTGGAAAATCCCAAAGTGCTTTGAAGCCACTGAAGTGCTTTTGAAGTGCATTGCTTCTAATGCAGAATTAGGTTGAGATGAATAGAAATAGCTGAGATAATGGAAGGTTTTCCCATTATGATCATTAAGAGAAATCATATTAATACATAGCTTAAGAATGATAGCAACAGATAAATGCAATTTGGTTTTTAAAAAATGTTATTTCTTCACCATTATTAATTTCTTTTGGCACATAATGTGCAACATATGCCTATAGATTGTGATAACCCTTTTTGATTCTAAACTCTTTCGTTTATTATGAAGAAGAGCAAAAGTGTGAATGTAAGCTGAAGGCTTGGGTTCAGTCTCTCTCATGGGAACCTGGCTGCCAATATTCTGATGATTTCCAGGATGACATCATTTTATTGTTTCCCTGCATGTTGATAAATGGACTGGTAAATGTGGATATGTTCTGCACCATCCAGTACCCACTTGTGTACTTGAGAGAGACCTGTGAGCTCAGTTATTGATTCTATCGAATTCTTAAAATTCATTAATGGAATATGTTAATGTGCACTTTACTTGCTGGACCAGCATCTGTTGCTCACTCACAGTTGCTGTTGAGGTTGGTGGCGTTTTGCTTTGTTGATGGGAAGGTTGTTTGAAGCAACAGAATGTGGTTGGGCCTGGGACACTACTTCGAGGAACTCCTGCAGAGACGTCATGGAGCTGAGATGACTGACCCCCAAACAACCACAACCATTTTCCAATGTGCCAGGTATGACTCCAGCCAGTGGAGCATACTTCTCTAATTCCCATTGACTCTAGATTTGCGAGGCCTTCTTGATGTCACACTTAGTCAAATGCAGCATTGATATCAAGTACAGTCACTTCTACCTTTCATCTCAGTCTTACATCTTTAGACCAAGGCTCTGATGAGTTCTGGAGCTGAGTGACCCAAACAAGACTCATAATGTGTACCAGTGAACAGGTAATTTCTAAGTAAGTCCTGCCTGATGGCATTTCTGATGACACCTTCCATCACTTTAGAAGATTGAGAGTACACTGATGAGACAGTAATTGGTCATGTTTGATTTTTTTTTTTCCCCTGCATTTTGTGCACAGGGCATACCTGGGAATCTTCCACTTTGCCAATGTGTGGAACAGTTTGACATAGGATTGCAAGTGCTGGAGCACACGTCTTCAGTACTATTGCTGGAATTTGTCAGAATCTAGCTTTTGCAGTATCCAGTACCTCCAACCGTTTCTTGATCTCACATTGAGCGAATCAAAGTGATTAAAGGCTAGCATTGTTTTGCTGTGGACATTCGGAGGAGGTTAAGATGGATCGTCCACTTGCCACTTCTGGTTGAAGATTGTTGCAAATGCTTGAGCCTTATCACTTGTACTGATGAGCTGGGCTTCCCCAGCATTTGACAATCGGGATGTTTATGAAGCTGCCTCCTCCACTGAGTTATTTAATTGTCCACCATCAAAATGGATGTGCCAGGACTGCGAAACTTAGGGTCTCTACAGATTGGTATGTTGCAGGTAGTCCTGTGTTATAGCTACAGGTTGACCCCTCGTTTTTAGGTATGCCTGCTGCTGCTAGGTTGTCCTTCTGCACTCTTCATTGAATCAGGATTGATGCCTGCCTTTATAGTAATGGTAGAGTGGGGAACATGCCTGGCCATGTGGTTATAGACTGGGACACCAGCAGAACTGTACTTGAACACGAGTGCCCAGTGGATGCCCTGTCTTATTGGGATACCAATGCAGAGAGCTCTATGGAAATTCTGGTGTTTGCATATTAATCAATTGAAACCTCAATTCTAACTGATTAGCGATTTAAGAGCCATCTTAGATGAGCTCAATTTGTTCGCTGGATCTTTTCCTTCTAAATTCTGTGACTAATGTCCTGCTCCCTCACTTGCACCTGATGAAAGAGCAGCATTTTAAAGCTAGTGTTTTCAGATAAATCCATTGGACTCTAACCTAGTGTCATGTGATTTTTCAGCTTGTCCAATCCATACCAATGCCTATCATGGCTTTCCATATCTGTCCATCAGGTTTCCATATAATAATGTGACTGGAAAAACAAGCTCATCTGCTGCTATTCAGCCAGGAGAGTTGTTGTTAAACAGAGTTCAGATTGATTCATTACAAGAGGTCTCGAACTTGTGCAAAGTTCGATCCTTCCATAAAAAATGGAGATAACACTTCAGACATATCAGGGGAAACCACGCTGTGTTGCTGGTGGGAAAAATTTGGATTGATAGCTGCTAAATTTTGGTTGAGTTCAGTTTGGTTTAGCGATTTGATGTTACACTTGTGATTTATAGAATAAAATGCCTTGCTTGATCAAAAGGTAGGGGAAATTCTATAACCAGGGTATTCAAAACTGCAGTTGTAGCACTCAACTGTAGACTGATGGCCATATTTAGTCCATAAGCCCTGGCAGTCTGGATCTTGAGGCCTGGACAACTACTTTCTGTTTATCTTCTGGACCAGCCTCTGGAAATGAGAAAGCTAGAGAATAACAACGCTTTAACATTACTCCTTCAGTACAATCTCCAGAATTGTTATCATGCAGAAGGAGGCTGTTCAACCTATTGTGCCTGCTTAGGCCTTGCACTGAGCAGTGTGATTTAGACGACGACTCCTGCCTTTCCTAATAACTCTCAACATTGTTCCTATTTAAATAATTATGCAATGCCTTTCTTGAATGCCTCAATTGAAGCTGTCTCTACCTCATGTCCTGGAAGTGCCTTCCAAACCCTAAGTACTTAGATTCAGAGAAATGTACAGCATGGAAACAGACCCTTCAGTCCAACCTGTCCATGCTGACCAGATATCCCAACCTAATCTAGTTCCACCTGCCAGCACCTGGGCCATATCCCTCCAAACCTTTTCCTATTCATAAACCCATCCAAATGCCTCTTAAATGTTGCAATTGTACCAGCCTGCACCAAACTCAGTTGCTCGTGCATTGACATAGGTTTATCAGCAGAAGGGTTGATGGACTGGATTTTGAGAGGTGTTTGGATCTGAGAGCAACCGGAAATTGCTGGACTCCATGGCCATCTCTAGCCGTGCCTGTTGGCCCCACCATGATGTTTATCATGCGATCCCACTTTGTACCAAATGTCCCCCATTTGGGTGCAGAAGTTGCTTTGGGGCAAACAGCAATTGATGCTTTGATGTAGTGTGATCCAGCAGTGTTCAAGGCCATGGATTCCAATCTCTGTTTCAGCCTTGGTTTCCTTGACAATTGAACTTGGTAATGTAGACACTTAAGCTCCTGTTGAAAAGGGAAACGGTCTGTCAAAATAGAAGCTTTGCCCACAGGTTCTACCTTGCCATAAAAGCTTTATTTTAATCACTCATCATCAATTTTGGCACACTCATTTGTTTCCTTGCTCCACATCCTGTTGCTTTCATGCTTCTTTGAAAACCTATCCCTGAAAATCACCCAGCAGGTTGATTATTGACTCTTAACCAGACGAGAAGGCCAACATGTAATGTTCCAGTTTGTCAAACATGGTCCTTCCCTATCTCTCTGCTAGGATTTTCCCTCGGGGCCTCCAATTTGGAGTCCTGCAAGTACATCCTATTGTAGTTTGTTTTGACACTTGCTGCAATTTACTGTTAGCACTTAACCTGTTTGGTCATCCAGTCAGACTAGATCCACCTTATATAATCTCTCATTCCTCAGTATGTTGTCTTTATTCTCAGTATTAAGTTGATTTGTATTCTTTTCGCGTTGAGTGCAGTTGTCACTCATGTCTTTGCCCGATCTAAGTGGGTTGTCCACATCCTCCATTATGTTGCTGAGGTCATTTGTTAAATAAATTACCCAGGAGACAATGTTTTCAAACCCTACTTGTGAGCCATATTACCATTACAAATGGATTTCTCAGTGAACCTGTGAATTTCAACCTGTTTTTTTTATTATAAATTAGTTGTTTTGATTTCCAAATTGCTGGTCTACTTGACCTAATTAACATTTTCATACTTTCATTTTGGAAGCTGCTCATTATTGTAGTTTTGTGCTGAATCCTTTGTCTTCAGTGTTACATTGGGTATGAGAATGTAATTTTGAGACTATAAACAGACCACATCTCAGCCTTTCGCACCACTGTTGCTTAGGGTTAATCACACTGAGTCTTGCTTGATGTTCTTTCACAATCTCTCCCAAGAAATTGCCATAATCATCAATATACCAAGGCAATATTTATCAGGATTAGGTCTCTGACCCTTGCTTAAAGATGGAATCTATGCAAGGACTGCACAAAACACTACATAGGACAAACAGGAAGACAGCTAACAACCCGCATCCATGAACACCAACTAGCCACGAAACGATACAACCAGCTATCCTTAGTAGCCATACACTCAGATGACAAACAATATGAATTTGATTGGGACAACACCACTATTATAGGGCAAGCCAAACAGAGAACAGCCAGGGAATTCCGAGAGGCATGGCACTCATCCACAAATTCTATCAACAGACACATCGACCTAGACCCTATATACCGGCCACTGCAGCGGACAGCAACTGACAACCGGAAGCGGCAGATTCAAACCACTATAAATGCCGGAGGAATCAGCACAGAAGCGCTTCACAGGAGGCTCCCAAGCACTGAGGATGTCACCTAGAAAGGGGACGAAACGTTTGCAACAAAAACTCCCAGCTCAGCGAACAGAACCACAATAAAGATGAAATCATTCTGACTGACTCTTCCTGTGATTTTAACTTTTCATATATGGTAAGTTTCACAGAAGAGCCATCACATACTTCCCAATTTACATTTTTTTTAAATGTAAAGAAGCACCCAAATCAGTTCAAAAATGGATAGGTGGAAGGGATGAAGATAGCGCTGGGGCACTTAAAAGAAAATGTTGAGTTCTTGGAAATCATTTGAAAATGAAGTGCAAAACTGCAAAACAGCAAAGCAGATGGAGTTCTAAAACAAGTTCAAGAATGCAGGGCCATGATGGATGCACTCTTGCCGAGCTGTTTCGAAGCCGATGTATAGCGCAGCTGCATACTGATTTTAAATTGAAATATGTTTCTCCCACAGGCAAAACTGTAATGGCTATCTTTAATATTTCCCTGTTTCAAGGTGGTTGTTGTTGTTGTTGTTGTTGTTTCAAACTGTACAGAACTTGATCAGTTAGCATTACAGGCTTTGAAACGTCAATAATTGCATGAGTGTCATTTACCTAAGCAACGTTAATTCCTTGAAAGTGGAGTTGCAGGTGGACAGGGTAGTGAAGAAGACATTTGGTACACTTGCCTTTATTGATCAGTGCATTGAGTATAGGAGTTAGGACTTCATGCTGTGGCTGTGCAGGATGTTGGTTTGATTACCATTGGAATTCTGCATACAATTCTGGTCTCCCTGCTATAAGAAAGATGTTGTGAAACTTGAAAGGATTCAGACCACATTTATAGTGGATGTTGCCAGGGTTGAAGGATTTGAGGTATAGGGAGAGGCTGAATAGGCTGAGGCTGGTTTCCCTTCAGCGTCAGAGGCTGAGGGCTGACCTTAGAGATTTATAAAACCATGAGGGACATAGGGTGAATAGCTAAGGTCTTTTCCCCAGATAGGAGAGTCCACAACTAGAGGGCATAGTTTTAAAGTGAGAGGGAAAAGATTCAAGAGTCCAAAGGGGCAACATTTTCGCACACAAGGTGCTGTATGTATGGAATGAGCTGTCAGAGGAAGTGGTGGAGGCTGAAACAATTATGATATTTAAAAGGCATCTGGATAGGTATATACATAGGAAAGGTTTAGAGGGATATGGACCAAATGTTGACAAATGGGACGAGGTTAATTTAGAATATCTGGTCGACATGGACGACTTGAACTGAAAGATCTGTTTCCATGCCTTACATCTCTATGATTCTATCGTATCTGGATGTCGTGGTCCTAAAGTAGCAGATGAAATAAACTTTGATAACATGCTCAAACAAGGCTGACAGTTACATAGCTGTATCAGTCAGCTTTAGTTGCCATGGTTTGTTGAGAGGGATAGCTGTTTGACAACACTAACAAAAGCCCGGTCAATTCTTCAGTCGATAAAAGAAAATAGCAAAGACCACTTAGGATGGATTCTGGATTTAAAAATCAACCACTGAATTTATTTAGCAATTATTGATGCAGTGTTTAAGTAGCTCTTTAGGATTCTTTCTTAGATTGAAATCTTGCAGATCTAAAGGGCCAACACTCTAATAAGATTATAATGTTTTCTACCTGTTGCTGTTATGCAATTGAAACAATCGTAATTGCTTAATAATGATTGCAGTCTGTGCTTCTAAATTGCATTTAATTGTCTTCTGCTTCCACGATCTGTTCTTAATTTCTAACCTCTGACAGACAGGGCAGATATGAAGCTAGTTCACAGAGTTTTGCAAAAGCTTTTGAGTTGTCCATTTTTTTTAAAAAGTGTTTAAAAGGAGCTCAAGATGACAAATTCCCTCTACTGCAAAACTACTGTCTTTCATCCAGTGCTGTGTGTTCTCTCAGCTTCCTATCAGTTATTCTGTTAAAGGATCATGTGATTTTTTTTGTCTCCACTGACTACAAATCAGAGGTCTGTGGCTTGTTTGTGACCCTATGTTACGTCTGTCAACTTGGCTGTGTGAAACAGTGACTTACTGTAATGAATTGAGTCACTTTCCCCATTGGGTTTCATCTGGTTCCTGAATTCAGTGGCATTGTTCTGCTTCTCTGCAAGTGGCTGTTTCATATCAGGAAGGAAATGTGTTTGTGATATAACTAATTGTCTTTGTCTTTCTACAGAAGAAAAATGTCAAAAGTGTAAGCTTTTCTTCCAAAATAAAACAATGTTCAAAGGTCATAAGAAAAATAATGCTTAACACGTCTGAGGTCAAATGAATAGGTGAAAACAACTCTTTTTGAATAATCCTTTACAGTGTAACTGTCAGTTAGGTAAGCCTTTCTCTCTTCAATCACTTTGAATTTGGACAGCAATCTAATCACAAAAGCGTGATCAATCTGGAGAAATTAATAAGGAAATTTAAAGGAATATAAATTTCCAGCAGCATCCTAGCTTTAATGATCTCTGTAGACGTTCACTGCATACAGTATAAACTGCTTTATAATCAGGTTGCTGTGGCATGACATGTTAACATAGATGCAATCTCTGTATATTCAGGATGCCTTCTTTTTTGCCAGTGTCGGGCAGTTTTAAAATGTCTCTCAGGATTTTCAGATAATAGAATGGTGTTTTCCTGTTTGTACGACTGACCATGTTCTTGCATAGTGCACTTAGGAACAGAAAATCTGGTATTGCAACCTATTTTCTTTCTATGTGTAAATTGTCTGCTGTATTTGCCTTCATAATAGCAGTTCTGTGCTTTAAAACAAATTAGTTGTGAGGCACTTTGCGATGACCGATTGTTGCCAGGGTTGGAGGGTTTGAGCTATAGGGAGAGATTGAATAGGCTAGGGCTGTTTTCCCTGGAGCTTCGGAGGCTGAGGGGTCACCTTATAGAGGTTTGTAAAATCATGAGGGGCATGGATCGTATAAATAGACAAGGTCTTCTCCCTGAGGTGGGGGAGTCCAGAACTACAGGGCATAGGTTTAGGGTGAGAGGAAAAAGATATAAATGAGATCTAAGGGGCAACTTTTTCATGCAGAGGGTGGTCCGTGTATGGAATGAGCTGCCAGAGGATATGGTGGAGGCTGGTACAATTGCAACATTTAAAAGTCATCTGGATGGGTATATGAATAGGAAGGGTTTGGAGGGATATGGGCCGGGTGGGCGTGGATGAGTTGGACCAAAGAGTCTGTTTCCATGCTGTACATCTCTATGACTTGAAGGACAGAACAAGATGTAAATGTACATTCTCTTGCTTTTAGCAATATCTTATTGTATTGAATCTGCTTTACACCTGCCTGTGCCTGATGTGCAGTGGGAGTTCCTAATTGCTGTATGGTAAACCATATACCCATTAACTCGTAATAGAAACAACTAAGATGGGTTTGTTCAATATATCACTTCAGCTGCATGTAAACTTTTGCTATAAATTCTGAATTATGGTCCTACTTCACAACCACGAAGCAGCACTTCGAAAGCTAGTGCCTCCAAATAAACTTATTGGACTATAACCTGGTGTCGTGTGATTTTTCTGATGAAGGGCTTACGCCCGATATGTCGATTCTTCTGCTCCTCGGATGCTGCTTGACCTGCTGTGCTTTTCCAGCCCCACACTCTTGATGTGTGTTTTTTTTTAACTAAGATAGCTAAGTATATGAGAACAGCTAAAGCATTTTACATTGTGTGAAAGTATGCCCAAGGTATAACATCCTATGCCTAAACAAGTTTTGCTTTAAGATTTTGTTTCTATTTGTCTAAATCCAGGTGCAACTATTGTTTACAAATCAACAGCTTTGTCATGAAGTGATCATGAATCTGATGACTAATTACCTAGATTCTACTGTAATTTGTTAAAACAGAGAAGTAAAAAGTTTATTTCTGATGTTTCCCTGTATACAATACTTTGAATTCATACACAGGATGAGGGCGTTGCCAGCATTTATTATTCATCCCTATTTGCCCAGAGGGCAGTTGAAAGTCACGTTGCTGTGGGTCTGGAGTCGCATGTAAGCCAAGTAGTGAACCAGATAGGTTATTCCTGACAATCTGCAATGGATTCATGGTCATTATTAGACTCTTAATTCCGTTATTTTATCAAATTCAAATTCCACCATCAGCTGTAGTAGGATTTGAACCAGGGTATCTGGATTTACATTTCCCCTTTGTAATGCTGCATCAGCCATATGCTGAAAATCTCTTGGTTTTACAACCTCTCCCGCTATTAAACAAAATGCATGCCTGATTTTCGTCACAGTTTTTCCTGGTAAAAAGCTTTATGCACAAGCTACTGATGAAATAGTTGAGGGAATAGAGCCAAATTTCTGTGACTGGGTGAGTCCACAATACAAAAATGTCCATAATTACTTCAAGTTGTACAATTTGGCAGCCTCGTTTACATGAACCCATGAGGATAACTGGTGTGGGAAATGGAAAATATGATTTGTGGTTGAGGACGTTGTGGCGTTGTGACAGGAAATTTATTTGGCTCACCATACCTGATCTGGAAGCACTTGATGCAGTGTGATGTGCATTTTGTTCACCTTTACTGACCTTCCATAGTCTAGTGAACTTTCAAATTTATCAAAGATACTTGAGCAAGGAAAAGAAACTGATCCTGTTTTCAAATTTTTAAATTGGAAGATTTTGCTGGCTGTTGCTTATTCTTGCTGGGTCTTTTTGTTCATTGCTTTTTAAGATCCTCCTTTTTTCAAGGTGACTATTGCTTCCTCATCCCCACCAAAGATGATATATCTCTCTTTTCTTTTCCTTACTCTTGCTGCAGTAAGCATCGAGAGGGGACAGCAGTCTGTCCAATCTCTTATCTTGTATGTGAACTTCAGAGGAGTTTACTTAACTATTCAATTACATGGAACAGCTTCGTCCGTTTTAATCCTCCTATTGAGGATTGGATCCGCATGCATATTTTTATCAGAGGATTATGTAGTATTGATAGGAATGCTTAGAAATCCTAGCAGTTTGTTTGCCAGGATGGCTAGTCACTGAACAGAGACAAGAGGCTGTCAATATACTTTTAAAAGTTTATTGCACACCAAACTTTGGTGGGGGGGGGATAGAATTATTTCGCACTACAAAGGAATTATTTGAAATATTATAACATTTCCACACTTTTATGCTCATTTGGCATGAATAAATTGTTTTCTTTTTGATAACATTCAATGAATGGAGAAATTTATTTCTTTAGCTACTGTCACGTCCTAAGGCTGTGAAACATCTAACGCATCTCACAATCATTAATTAATTTACTCTGCCATGCATTCTGGTTCTGGACCTTTACTCTTACTGACATTAAATCACTCTTAAGTATTTTCTTCTGCCCTGACTGTTTTGGAGACTGCTGATCGTCTGTGATACTGATGCAGGCTTTTTCTTCCTCTCCGAGTAATGTGCTTCTCTCTCTGAAAGAAATCCTCATGCTCTCATAATCTCCTGGGGGGAAAAAAACCCAAAGATCTATAGATGCTGAAAGTCAGGGGGGAAAAAAAAACAGGAATTTCTGGAAAATCTCAATAAGTCTGGCAGCATCTGTTTCGGATCCAGTGACCCTCCTCGAGAACAGCATGAAATCTTCTGGTTGGTTCTCTTTTTCAAATAACTTTTATTTTCCGTCTCCTCCTCGGACACCTTCCCCAATTATTTGCCCTTCGTTATAAAACACTCTGCTCAAAAGTTCCAACTTTCCAGAGATCTTTCACCACTCTCTGAACTCAAAATGAAACCAAAACTTGATTTAACCCATAGAATGCTAATCAAACATAATGCTGTATATGATTCTGTTCATTCTCAAACTCCACTTTCCTAATAATTATGCATTAGGAACCTTAATTGCTAATGAAACTTGAGATTCACTGGTAGAATGAAATAAGAGTGGAAGGAGGATGTGCAGCAAGCATACCAACAAACATCAATCCTGCACAATAATTATCTATTTTTGATGATATTTCTATTACTGAAGAAAAGAAAATTTCAAACCTTTGCTCTTAATGCTGTAAATTGCCCAGAGAAAATTGAAAGTGGATTACCTCATGGCCTTTCAGACTCTCCTGCTCCTGTTCTGTCACTTCTACATCAGGGAAAGTCCCACACCTTGTATAATCATGTGGCACAAATGGGTTTGATTACAACAAAGAGTCATCAGACAAATGGTTCTTGCATTGCCACACATGCACAACGTAAATGCACTGTAATAGGCTGTGTGTTAAGTTTTACACAGAAGAAATTTACGTAGCAAAGATATTCAAAACCAAATTTATGCTATCTTGCGGAGGTTCCCGTGTTGGAATGAGGTGGCAAGGTCAGAAACCGACGATACCAAGTAATAGTCCAACACGTTTATTTGAAATCACGAGCTTTCAGGTAACTGTGCAAACCCCACACAGACATTCTCTCCGTGTCTGCGTGGGTTTCCTCTGGGTGTTCCGGTTTCTTCCCACAGTCCAAAAATGCGCAGGTTAGGTGAATTGATACTAAATTGCCCCTAGTGTCCAGGGATGTGTAGGTTAGGTGCATTAGCCATTGGGTTACAGGGATAAGGGTGGGAGGGTGTGTCTGGGTGGGCTGCTCTTCAAGGGTCAGAGTGTACTCATTTGGCCAAATGGTCTGCTTCTACACTAGGGGTTCTATGATATCACCAAAATACTGGGATTTCCTGTTCTAAATTGAGATTTGGTTATTATCTACTATTTCTCAATAAAAATGATCTGTAAACAGACTTTGAACTTAACATTCACGATGTATGCGTGATTAACTCTGGGAAACAAAATTGTTAAATGGAGCTCGATGACATCTCTTTTTTTTAATTCATTATGAAAATTACAAATCACTGCATCCTTAATTTGATTTTACAATTGATTTTACAAATCTTCAGTATTTTTTTGTTAGTTCCTTGCTATTCCAGTTTCTAGTCATTTTTGTCATCCTGATGTATTTGGGAAGGAGTGACAAGCTAACAGTAAATTCACATTGTCAGTCCAATAGCGTGATTCAGCTGTTAGGAGATTAGTGAGGTCATGAGACAGGGAGCACAATGAAATAAAGGTTCCTTCTTTTATCATGATTTGGAGACCTCCCCGCTCTGTTCAGCTGACAGTCAGACACAGTTGGCAGAGAAAACAAATGTGTTTGTAAAGTTGCTGTGGTGATCCTAAGCGTAGTGCAATGTTCCAAGTTACTAATGCTAATGGCAGCTGCATTGTTTTAACTCAGATCATTTGAACTGTTCACATGCGTGATGACTGTTTATGGTCAGAAGATCCATATTTCTGCAAATTGACTCAATAACAGTTATAGTAGTGTAGAACTCTGCGAGAAGACTGAAAGTTAGTACACTACTGTGGTTAGTGCTGCTGGAGTCCCTGGCTGGTGGGGTGAGGTGGGAGGGCTGAGAATCTGGAAATCCCCATGTCCCAGGGAGGCCCTGCTCCTGTGCATCCAAAAATATTTTTTCTGACATTTTGACTTTGTATCCATGCAACATGGAAATAGACCCTTCGGTCCAACCAGTCTACGCCAACCATGACCTCCTATTCTGCCTGGACAGCCCAGTGGACTCGACATTTGAGTTCTCCTGTTTCAAATAACATCTCTTCCCCATCCTCAACTCCCTTCCCAACCCCTCCGCCTCCCTTCCACTGTTCCCTGCCACCAATCAGATTCATTCCTCCTATTGACCAATCTGCAGCTCCCCCTACACCAACCCCCAGCCCTGAAGAAGGGTTATACCTGAAACATCGACTTCTGTATCTCCTGATGCTGCCTGGCCTGCTGTGTTCTTCCTACCTCCGCCCTGTATATCCCAAACTAAACCAATCCCACTTGTTTAGCCTATATCCCTCTCAGCCTTGCCTGTCATGAATTTACCCTAATGTCTTTTAAATGTTGTAACTTTATCTGCATCAACCACTACTTCTGTCATCAACAAAATGTAAACAAATTGTCGAAATCTGATGTGTCTGCATAAACATGGTGTTACTATGTTTTTGAGAACGATCGTGACCTGGTTGGTTCATGCTGGTGACTAGGTATTATAATTATGAAAGATCCTTCATATATATAGTTCTGTCATTGTCTAAGTTTACACTGCAGCATTATGATTTAACTAACAGTGATTGGGAATCTGGACAGAGTTAAGACAAGTCATGCTTACACTATCGACCAGGCGAACACTGAAGCTGTGCTGTATATGTACCCAGATTGTAACAGCTCTAATAGATTGGGTGCTTCAAATGGCAGTTGATGCAATAAACACAGGGGTTAGACATAAATGTTGCCTTACCCCAACTTTGTGCAGAGTTCAAATTATTGTAATGATTTAGAAAGCATTGGATTGTGTCATCATCATCTTATCCCCATTTTTGTGCTTGATGCTGTCCAGAGTCTTCCCAAGTATAGACAGGGGTAGAACAGAGGGATTCCCAGTCACTGCCACATTAGTCCATGATTTCAGTGCACCACTTTGTGAATACACCATAAGAGATGTGAATTGGACTCTAGTTGTATAATGAAAGCAAAGAATTGCATTTCCATAGTATCTGCAACCTCTATAATATCTCAAAGCACTTTGTAATCAAAGAGAGAATTTTGAAGTGCGGTTAGTTATAATGCTGTAAATGTGGCTGTCAATTTCCCAATGCAAATTCCCACAACCATAATATGGTTGTAAAAAGATAATCTACTCCATAGGGGATGGTTATTTGGATATCAAATCTCAGCTACTTAGGTATTGGGTCTTTTTGCTTTTCAATTGATGTAGGAAAGCAGCGATCCATTGAGAGTGAACCTATGGAAAGCAACTGGCAGGATGGAGTCCCTGGCCAAGTCCTCCGATCCCATGCAGACCAACTGGGGGGGGTGTTCCATGGGAATCGGTGCTGGGTCCACTGTTGTTTATATAAATGACAAACTACTTTGGATGGGATATAGAGGGCATAGTTAATAAATTTGCAGATGATACCAAAATTGGTGGTTTAGTGGACAGTGAAGGAGGTTATCGAAGGGCACACAGGATCTTAATCAATTTGGTAGGTTGGCTAAGAAGTGATAGGTGGAGTTTAATTTAGATAAATAAAAGGTATTGCATTTTTGAAAAACAAATAAGGGCAGAATTTATACAAATAAAAGGAGGGCCTTGGGTAGTGTTGTAGAACAGAGACCTCGGGTTTCAGGTGCATATTCGTTTTGGAGTTTGCATCACAGGTTAGACATGGTGGTTAAGAAGATGTTTTAGCATGCTTGCCTTCATTGCTCAGTCCTTTTGAGTATAGCAGTTGGGAACTCATATTGAGGTTATACAGGATGTTGGTGAGGCCTTTTCTGGAATACTATATCCAGTTCTGGTCACCCTGTTACAGGAAGGATATGATTAAGCTGGAGAGGGATCAGAAAAAAAATCATGAGGATGTTGCCTGGAATGGAGGGCTTGAGTTTTAAGGAGAGGCTGGATTAGCTGGAACTTTTTCATTGGAGCATAGGAGGGTGAGGGGTTACCTTGATTGAGGTTTATAAAATCATGATTGGTATAGATAAGGTGAATGGCAGCCATCTCTTCCCTAAAATGAGGGATTTCAAGACTTGGCATTTTTTTTGAAGGTGAGAGAAGAAAGATTTTAAAAAGAACAGGAGGGGCAATTTTTTTTACACTAAATTAGAGTACCCTTTAATGTCATGTGGTAGTTCGTGAGTGGAATGAACTGGCGAAGGAAGTGATGGATGTGGTGCAATTACAACATTTAAAGACATTTGGATAAGTATATGAATAAGAATTGTTTGGAGCGATTATGGACCACGTGCAGGTAGGTGGTACTAGGGGTTTCAACATGATATCCCCAGAACACTAGCCTGGGGTTCTGTGTTAAGAGGTCAGTGATGTTACCAATACATCATTGTCTCCCACATCATCGAGAAGAATGTGTTTTTGTGGACTAATGGCTGCAGCATTGGGCAAGTGTTAAGAGAAAATCTCCGGAAATAGATTTAATTACATTGGCAACCCTTATGTTAACTATAGCAGAAAGCAGAGGCAACCCTGTCTGAACTCATGCCGATATTAAACCTGTGGATAGCAGCCTTAACTAAATTCAGGATCAAATGTACCAGGAGGTCCTTTAATCCATTCATCCTGAAGAAAGGAACTAACATAGTTTTTAAAACTATGTTAACCATATTTGCCTTTTTCAGATTATCATCTATTGAATATTTATTTTTTTTAAAATGGATCTTGAGATGGCAAGTTGACATAAAATGAGTTGTCTTGGTATGTTCAATTAATTTACAGGGTGATTCATTTAGAATATTAGTGCACTGATAGATGACTTTTTGTAATAAAATTGAATTCTAGGAGTAATTAATGCTGTTGATCGAGAGAAGAATTGAGTCATCGGTGCAAGTGATAATTTCATTAGATCTCTGCTCCTCCATTATTGAGTGGTCAGTAAGTCAAGCCAGTATCCATTAAAACAAAAGATTTGTGTGGTGATTGACTGACTGCTTTGAGGAAATTGTTGAGTGTCTAATGCCAGTACAGTATCCCATGTGGCAATATAGTATATGTTGCTAGTGGGAGCAAAAGAATATCACCTGTGTAATGCAAATGATAAAAATTTAAAATAGTATTTCAAGCTTTCTCTGGATGAAAAATTCTGTGGTAATTTTATCTTTTCAGGAAGTAAAGGCAGATTGAGTGTGTTTTCATCAATAATCTTGTTTGGCACAAAATTGCAATTTGCTTATACTATTTATAACCATGCTTTTACAGGGTGATGGTGTATCGTGATGTTAATGTCACTGGATTAATGAGCCAGTGGCTCAGACTACTGCATCGGCAACCCACGTTCATATCAAACTATGTGAAATTTAAATTCAGCAATTTTTTAAAAAGCTATAATTAGAAAGCTAGTGTCAATAATAGTGACTGTGATTGTCGTAATGGTTGATCTAGTTAATTAACGTGCTTTTGGGGAAGGGGAGATCTGCTGTCCCTAACAACCAGTCTGGCTTATTGATACCAGACTTGCAGTGATGTGGTTGCCTCTTAAATGCCCCCTGACATAACCAAGTGAGCCATTCATTTCAACAGCAATAAGGGATAGACCACAAATTAACAAATTCTGACTTTGCCAGCAATGTTCACATCCTTTAAAATGACTATTTTAGATCCTGATGTTCTAAATCTGTAAATATTTTAATATTTTTAATATTGTTTGTGACAGCTTTTAGTGAAGGGTAGATGAGAGTGATTGATCTATTAATGAAATTGCTGTGCTTTATAGCTCATTCCTCTCTCAGTTCTTCTGCTAACCTGTTTTGTTTTGTTTCTCCCTCAGTTTTAGCTCTGTTGTTGCAATCGGAGTGAGCTTCTTTGGGATTTTCCTCTTCTCGCTTGTGCTCTGTTTATGCTGCCCTTGTTGTCTTCTGTACAAGATGGCACGAAGGGGACGTCAGCGTGAGTAGCCCAGCTTTATCATTTTAAGCAGGTTCCTTGACCTTGGATTGTTCTTTTGTAAGCAGGTTGTACATCTCTTTGGTGAAAAGCACATGAGAAATACCAAGTTGCAGTGAAATCCTGGACGGACCATATTGTCTCTTGTACCACTATCCAAAGGATCAGTATACTTCCGCTTGGATGAAAAATGTGCATAAATTAATAATACTTCAGGAAAATTGTTTCAGTCCATCCAATTCACTCACCTAGACATCTGCTAACCGTTCCAGACTCCGGCCAAACTGTGTTCTCTATTTCCATATAGTTTTGACCTTTTGCCTCTATTGCCCTACTTAGAAGCTTTTTCCAGTAATGTGGTGAAGAACTTTGCCACATCTGCCCTTGGAAGTTTAGGTCAGAAGTCAGGCGACACCAGGTTATAGTCCAACAGGTTTATTAGAAATCACAAGCTTTCGGATCACTGCTCCGTCATCAGGTGAAGTGAAGGCAAACGCACAGGTGCAGAATTTACAGGCGGAGAGATCAATAGATACTACAGACGGTGTGAGTGAAGTATTCACAGGCTGAATAACAAGTCTCTGTGGGCGTAGAATCAGATGGTGTGAGTAAAGTGTCAGCAGCTGAATAGCAAGTGAAGGAATAGTCTATGATCTGATTGAGACACAGAGATAATTACAAAAAAAATTAAAAACAAATGGTGCTGGAGACAAACCAAATAACTGGGATAACATAATAGGTATAGACACCTGCACCAACCAACCCAACCGCCCTGTGGCTGAACACTTTAACTCCCCCTCCCACTCCGCCAAGGACATGCAGATCCTTGGCCACCTCCATTGCCAGATCATGGCAACACGACGCCTGGAGGAAGAGCACCTCCTCTTCCACCTAGGAACCCTCCAACCACAAGGGATGAATGCAGATTTCTCCAGCTTCCTCGTTTCCCCTCCCCCCATTTTATCACAGTCCCAACCCTCAGACTCAGCACCGCCTTCTTGACCAGCAATCGTCATCCCGACCTCTCCGCCCCCACCCCCTCTCCAGCCTATCACCCTCACCTTAACCTCCTTCCACCTATCGCATTCCCAACACCCCTCCGCCAAGTCCCTCCTCCCTACCTTTTATCTTAGCCTGCTTGGCACACCCTCCTCATTCCTGAAGAAGGGCTTATGCCCGAAATGTCGACTCTCCTGCTCCTTGGATGCTGCCTGACCTGCTGCGCTTTTCCAGCAACACATTTTCAGCTCTGATCTCCAGCATCTGCAGTCCTCACTTTCTCCCATAAGAGTCACGTGCCAAGGATCTAACCAAGTAGCAGATAATCCAAAACTGTACAAACTAATTAAGGTAGAAAGATCATAACAAGTTGTCAAGATGATGGTGTCAAAACAGGGTAGTAAGGAAGATTTAACAGATACAGAATGATATGGTGGGGTCACATGTAGCCTGACATGAGGCTGTCTTTATGGGTACTGAACTTGGCTCGGTTTAAAATAAAAAAGGTACTTCGTCCTCTACTTCAATTTAAAGTCATATCCTAGGTGTATGTTTTCCAAACAAGCATTAAGCATGCCTATAAAATCATCGTTTGGATTCTTCTGCTGTCTTACTACATTGCTCAGATTCTTGGAGATTTGTGAGACTTTTCTCCACTGCCTCCAGTTCTAGATCAAGAAATTGAGCAGCAGCATAATCAATAATTATGTAATAATTGTAATTCTTAATCAAGAATGCTAATTGAGTGTCTGTCTCTCCCTGTCTTCACCTGACCCGTGCATGCTCGCTCGCTCTCTCTGTCGCATGGTCTCTGCTTCTCTCTCCTGCGTTTGTCTCCCCCTCCCCCACTCTATTTATTCATAGTGTATGTAATTCATCTGTTCTTTTGTTCTTTTAAAGGACTACAATTAAGAAAATCCCCAGCATCTGATGCCTCAACCCAGGGTTTTAAAAGAGAGAGTTGTAGAGAAAGCCAATGTGCTAGATGTGATTTATCAAAATTCCCTCGATTCTGGAATGGTTACAGCAGATTGGAATTGAAAGTTAGCAAATCTGGCATTGCTATTGAAAGGGAAGAAAAGAGAATCCAAATGACATGTTAGCTTGGCGTCAGTTGGAGGTGATTAAACACGTGTTAACAAGGCACTTAGAAAATCAAAGTATGATCATGCAAGGACAGTGATTTTCCAAAATGAGAGATTGCATTTGACAAATAGTAGGAGTCATAAGAGGGTGCAACTAGTGAATTGAGAATAACCAGAAGACATGGATTTCCAAAAAGCCTTTGATGACATTCCATACAAATCAGTAAATGAGATGTGGGCTTATGGAGTTGGGAGTAATATGTTAGTATAGATAGGTAGACTGGTGATTGCCTGTTAACCAAGAAGTTGAGAGATGGATTAGGCGTTTCCAGGTTGGCAGGTTCTAACTAGTGGAGTGTCCTGAGGATCAGTACTGGGGCTTCGGGTGTTAACATTCTGTATTGATCAGTTTGAAGAAGAGTAAGGAGCAAGTTATCGTGCTTACTCAGAATAAGGTGCAGGGTGAGATTATAACCTTTTGCAGCCTCTTTATGTCCTTCTCACCACTTAGTGAGTAGACAACAAATTGGAAGATGGAATACAATGTGGGGGAAAATGGTCAGCTTTTCACTTTGGTGTAAGAACAGAAAGATAAACTTCTTTTTAAATCCATAAATGTTGATCTTCAGAGGGATTTGGGTATCCTCTAACAGAGCATAGTACATTTGCGTGCAGATGCAGTGAGCAAACAGGACGACAAATCACACGCCAGCCTTTATTGCAAAGGGCTTAGAGTGCAAGAGTAAGGAAGTCTTGCTGCAGAAGTGTCCTGCTTTGAGACTCCATCTATAATACTGTGCAAAGTTTTCATAGTTATAGCAGTGATCTATTTATATGGTATGTGGCACAGTGAAGGTTTATTATAATGATCTGTGGATTCCCGAGTTGATCTTTGATGATTGGCTGTGTAAATTTGGCATATGTTCATCAGACTTTAGAAGAATGAGAGGTGATTTCACTGAAACATACAAGAGAGAGCTTCAGAGATATTGTTTCCCCTGACAAGGGAAGTCCAGAACACACACACAAGGTCTGGGAATGAGGAGACCAATTCTTTAAGACATAGATGAGAAATGTCTTCACTGATACAATTCTCTAATTCAGGGATTTGAATTGTTGAATATGTTTAAGACTGAGACATATAGACATTGTTTTCGTTTCTCAGGTAATGGAGGGATATGGGAAGCAGGAATGCAAGTCAACTTGAAGCCAGTGATTTGTTCATGATCTTAGATTAGATTTTACTTAGATTGCTTACAGTGTGGAAACAGGCCCTTCGGCCCAACACGTCCACACCAACCCGTCTAAGCGCAACCCACCCAGACCCATTCCCCTACATTTACCCCTTCACCTAACACTAGGGGTAATTTAGCATGGCCAATTCACCTAACCTGCACATTTTTGGATTGTGGGAGGAAACTGGAGGAAACCTACACTGGGAGAATGTGCAAATTCCACACAGATCGCCTGAGGCGGGAATTGAACCCGGGTCTCTGGTGCTGTGAGGCAGCAGTGCTAACCACTGTGCCACCATGCCAATGATAGAACGGGGTTGAGGGCTCAAATGTCTAATCTTGTTCTTACCCCTTGAGTTCCTATGCTGTTCTGCTAGGACTTTACATTTGTCTTCATTAAATTTCATTTGTCACTGTTCTGCCCACTTACATAAGGTCATAGGGATGTACAGCATGGAAACAGGACCTTCGTCCATGCTGACCAGATATCCTAGACTAAGTAATCTAGTCCTATTTGCCAGCACTTGGCCACCATCCCTCTAAAATCATATGCCTATCTAAGTGCCTTTTTAAATGCTGTAATTGTACCAACCTCTACCACTTCGTCTGGCAGCTCATTCCATACATGCACCGAAAAAGTTGCCCCTTAGTCCCTCTAGTTCTGAATTCCCCCACCCAGGAAAAAGACCTTGTCTATTTACCCTATCCATGTCCCTCATTATTTTATAAACCTCGGTGAGGTCACCCCTCAGCCTCCGATGCTCCAGGCCTATCCACACAGTTTATAAATTGAGTTGCCTCTTCCAATTTTCACTGACCTTCTCTAGGCTACCGTTATCTGCAAATTTAACAATTTTGTCAGGTCTTTGACCTTCTGGAATTTGAAGTAACCGTAAGACTCTGAGAGCTCACCACACTCCACATGGATTGCTTTGACAGCTGTGTATAGTTGACCTGTTGCATATGGACATTTTTAATTTTATGTTGTTACAATAGCTGTGTTTGGATTTTGCATTTGCATCATTCTCCATCTAAGCTATTGTGGGGGATCTCCTAATTATATGTACGTCTGAAAACTGAAATCTGGTGAGTAAAAGTAAGAAAGCCATCCAACTGAGAATGAGTACTATCAGGCAAATGCAAGCAAGTTGTGCAGTGTAAGTACACAAAGCTCATGAAAAATGGATTCTGACTGTTTATCCTATCTTTTTTTCCCAGAGTTGAAATGTCTAATAGTAAGCGGATACATTTAAAGTGAGAGAGGGAGATAAGTTAAAAGGCAATCTGAGGTGCATGTTTTTATACCGAGTGTGGTAGGAGTCTGGAACGCCCTGTCTGTGGTGTGGTGGAAGCAGATATGATAGGGGTATTTAAGGGACTTTTAGATAAACATGTAAATATGCAAGAAATGAATTAAATGGACCAATGGCAGGTAGAAGGGATTAGATTAATTTAGCGCCATGTTCATCATAACATCGTGGGCCAAATAGCCTGTGCTGTACCGTTCTAAGTGTTTCTTGGGTTGCTTTGTGAGTAGAAGCTACAGAATTATTCCTAATTGAGTTTTATCTGTTTTACCATAACTGGTTGCAAATAAATGCAGGTGACTGTGGATGAGCTTGCTCACCCTCTCCAAAGATGTTACAACCCACTACCCTGTCCCCTTCCCCATTTTATTACCCAAGTACCCCTGGGTGTAATGAGGAACGTTTTATCACTTGTGTGGGATTGTACTGTCACTAATACGTTGCTGTGAAGTGGAAATCATTTTCACTTGAGTTGCTAGCTCCGGGTGAATGGACACTGTCACGTGACCAGCTACTGCCACCTGCCTTTCCCCTTCAATCCAACAGCCTTTGGTCTCCACTCTAATCTTCTTTGACCATTTTTGACATTAAAATTACAGTTTCGGTTTTCAAGTGCACCCGTAACCATTCTCATGGTTCCCTTCCAGCAGCAACTTGGAGATGTATCAGTAACTCTTTAAAACTCTGGTCCTGGAGGGCTGACTGCCCTATTTTGCACTACTAACTATTGGACTCTGTCATTTTGAATACGGGCCTTTTTATAATGTTTTGTCTCATTGCTGTACATCCTGAAATAAATTGATTCCATTTTAGATAATTGCCAATGGAAACGCCACTCACTGAAGTCAAAAAAACCAAAACAACGTTTTCTCAATAATATTTGAGTAAAAGTGTCGGCTTCCCAAGTGCTAACTTTCTGTTTCCAATGCTAAGTATGTGTCAATAGGTTTCATGCTTGTGCAGTGAAAGGACTTTGAGGGTTGGGTTCCAGGGCTATGTTGTTACTTCCCATGTCACGTGATTGGAACTTAACTTCGTGTGGCCTTGATTAATAGTAAACATTTCAAATTAATAGGACGTCAGTGCTTTGCATTTATGGAAATGGAACAGGGAAATCTCTGGAACCCTGTTGTTCTATTTGTTTAAGAACCAAGCTGTACTTTTTAACTTGAGCTTCCTAGAATCTAAAAATATTCTGGGCAATGCGCATGGAGGGGAAAAAGTTTGATTTCCGTCACTGATTGTAATTGACCACAAGCTGCTGGCTTCCTGACTGAGTCATTCAGCTGAATCTGTGCATGCAGCATCATCCAATCCAAACTGGCAAATATTTCACTGAGCAGGAGCCTGAGAGAACCTTTCAAATGGCCACAGTAATAACATTCCACCTTATCTGTTACTTATTTAATCAAAGCAAATCTAATACAACACTTCTAGTAAGAAGTTGAGACATTATAGTGCTTCATAGTAACATCCGTAACTAAAATTGAATCATATGCTCGTCCTTTATTGGTCAAACTAATTAAAATTGCAACACCTGTGTTAAACCAGAATCCTTTCACATTTTGTCAGCATCTACCAACTTCCACAATCTTGTTCTTGGGAGCTAATGAAGAAAGGATTTGATCTAATGGTCTCTCAGAAGTACTTTTGACTTTACCAACTAATGTAATGCAGTGGTCTTTGTCCACTTCATGAGGTCGCACAACTAGAAGATGAATAAACCTGTCATGTTGAGGCTGTATAGAACATTGAGGCCTCTTCTGGCATACAGTGGCCAATTCTGGTCACCCTGTTACAGGAAGGATATTATTCAACTGGAGAGAGTTCAGAAGAGATTTAGGAAGAAGCTGGATAGGCCAGGACTTTTCTCTCTGGAGCGGAGGAGGTTGAGCTTTTGGAGGTTTAAAAAATCATGAGGGTATAAATAAGTTGAAAAGCAGGTGTCTTTTCACTACGATGAGCAATTTCAAGATTAGAGGGCATTTTTTTTTAAGGTGAGAGGAGAAAGATTTTTAAAAAGATGTGGAGCAATTTTTTTACGCAGTGTGGTCCTTGTGTGGAATGAAGTGGTGGACGCTTAGAAGTCTAGATTATACATGAACAAGAGGGAATATGGGCCAAACACAGGCAGGTGGGACTAGTTTAGTTTGGGATTATGGTTGGCATGGACTGGTTGGACCAAAGGGTCTGTTTCTGTGCTGTATGACTCTGCTTTAAATGGTCGGGTGAGATGGGGAGAGGGGCACATAACATTTTGAAGATGAAAGCAGGATATGCCATCAAAAACATAAGTACAGAAGTTGGAAGGTGAGACAGATGAACACATAGCTGGAAAGATGGTGAGGAATGGGGGGGCTTTAATTTCCTGGGATACTGTGACTCACTCTTGCAGAGATGGCACTAGCAGGAATGGCTGCATCTGAACAGAGCTGGTCTGAGTTTGTTGCAAGGTGTTTTGGTAGTGAGGAATTAAACTAATTTAGCAGGGGACTGGAAACCAGGAGAAACTACTATCAAATAAAAACAGGATGCATGAAATGCTGGGAGAGGCTGACAGTGCTCAAGTAGAGAAATGTAGCTGAAATCAAAATAAGGGAGGAAATGGTGAGTTGCACTGCATGGCGTATAGTTAACAAGGTTGGAAAGTTACAGGGACAGACAATCTTGTGGCACTGTGATTTTGTAACAATAAAGGATCTTGTTCAAGACAGGGTAGGTATAGATGCTAAATATTCCCAGGTCAAAGTGTTCAGGAAAGATAGGAAAAGAAATTAAATAGGAGGAGGAGTGGCATTTTTGGTTAAGGAGAGCATTGCGATACTGGAGAAAGAAAGAGGACGGAATTGGTTTGGTGACAGTTAAGGGATAAGAAGAGTACAATGACGTTGCTTGGTGTAATCTATAGACCCATTAGCTAGTGAGACGAATATAGATAAACTAATCTGTAAGGAATTTATGAAGAGCTTTAAACGTTAGAGAGTAGGTATTATTGGCAATTTTAATTATTCCTATAATGACTTGATAGTGAGAGAGGCAGGCATTTCTGGATTATCTTCAGGAGAGTTTGGCACTGCATTGTGTCCAGCCAACAACAAGAGACAGGGTGGGTTGTCAGGAAGAAAGTAGGCCAAGTAAATGAAATAACAGTGGGGGAGTAATAATAATTGCATGATGTTTAGGATAATGGTTGAAAATGATATTTAGTTATTTCTTCCAGAACCTGATAGTTGCGTCCTTGTGCGACCTCATGCTATATAAAAATTGCGCAGTGCAAATACACTTAGTTGGCAATGTAATCGCATTATAGCCAACGCACACTTTAAAACTTCCTGTTTTAGGAACAGTGTTGAGAGTGTGTTGCTGGAAAAGCACAGCTGGTCAGGCAGCATCCGAGGAGCAGGAAAGTCGCTACATAGAACAGTCCGCCTTCCGTAGTTACACCAGCACCACTCTCCACCTTTTCCTCAGCTACGTTGATGACTGCATCGGCGCCACGGAACAATTCATCAGCTTCACCAACACATTCCACCCCAACCTTAAATTCACCTGGATGACCTCTGACACTTCTCTCCCATTCCTAGACCTCTCTATCTCCATCCACGAGGACCGACTCAACACTGACATTTTTAACAAACCCACCAACTCCCACAGCTACCTAGATTACACCTCCTCCCACCCTACCTCCTCCAAAAATGCTATCCTGTATTACCAGTTCCTCCACCTCCGCCGCATCTGCTCCCAGGAGGACCAGTTCCACCACAGAACACACCAGATGGCCTCCTCCTTTAAAGACCACAATTTCCCCTCCCACATGGTTGAAGATGCCCTCCAATGCAGCTCATCCACATCCTGCATCTCCACCCTCTAACCCCACCCCTCCAATTGCAACAACAACAGAACCTCCTGGTCCTCCCCTTCCACCCCACCAACCTCTGCATAAATCGCATCATCTGCCAACAGTTCATCCACCTACAAATAGACCCCACCACCAGGAATATATTTCCCTCCCCACACCTATCTGCTTTCCACAAAGACTGTTCCCTCTGCGACTACCTGGTCAGTTCCATGCCCCCTGATAAGCCACCCTTCCATCTTGGTACCTTCTCCTGTGACCGCAGGAATTGCAAAACCTGCACCCACACTTCCTCCCTCCAAAGGAACCTTCCACATCCATCAAAGTTTCACCTGCACTTCCACACGTGTAATTTATTGTATCTGTTTCTCCCAATGCAGTCTCCTCTATGTTGGGTAGACTGGACACCTTCTCACAGAGCGCTTTAGAGAACATCTCTGGGCCACCCTCAACAATTTAGCACACCGCCCCTTGGCTTAACATTTCAACTCCCCCTTCCACTCTGCTGAGGACATGCAGGTCCTGGGCTTCCTCCATCACCACTCCCTCACCACCCGACGCCTGGAGAAAGAACGCCTTATCTTCTGCCTCAGAATCCTTCAACCCCATGGCATAAAATGTGGACTTCACCAGTTATCTCATTCCCCTCCCCACCCCCCCACCTGACCCCAGTTCAAACCTTCCAGCTCAGCACCACCCTCATGACCTGTCCCACCTGTCAGTCTTCCTTCTCACCTATCCACTCATCTACGACCTTTCACCTTTACTCACCCACCTATCGCACTCTCAGCTACTTTCTCCCCCTCCCCCGTCCCCGTCCCCGTCCCCGTCCCCATCCCCATCCCCGTCCCTGTCCCGTTTATCTCTTCACCCCAGAGGCTCCCAGCCTCACTCCTGATGAAGGGCTCCAGCCCGAAACGTTGACTTTACTGTTCCTCTGATTCTGCCTGATGTGCTATGCTTTTCCAGCAACAGACAGTCAACTCTAATCTCTAGCATCTGCAGACCTCTGTCACCTTAGGAACAGTGTTACCTATTCACCCGATTGCATTACAGCCAACTCATGTTAACAAAAGACGCGTTATTGCAGAACCGACTGTTAGTCAATTCAATGAAGAAAATCAACCTCTGGAGAGCCAACTTCAGTGGGCCAAGCACTAGGGCTGTATTCTCTAGAGTTTTGAAGAATGTGAGGTGATTTCATTGAAAATTACAAAATACTTAATGCGATAGTGAAGGTTTAAACTTGATTTTGGGGGTGGGTGGGGGGGGGTCTCTCGGATTAACAGTCAGTACTTAACATTGATGGGATGAGATGCAGGTTGGTGATAGAAGTGAGAGTAGAAATTGCAAAGGCACTGACAATTGTCTTTCAGTCTTCCCTAGATTTGGAGATGGTGCTGACAGATTGGAGAATTGCAAAATTTATGCCTTTGTTCAGTACCCTGTTCTTGCTTTCTCCCCATACTGTTTGACTCATTTAGTCCTAATATCTAAAGGCTCCTTGATTCAATATTCTAGCTTCAGCTGCTTTCTGTGGCAGACAATTCCACAGATTCTCTTGGTGAAGAAATTTCTCCTCATCTAAGTCCTAAATGGCCTACTCTGAATCATTAAACTGTGATCCTTCATTCAGGATAAGATACCAGTTGCAGAACGAAATGCCAATTGGAGGAGTTGGGGGCGAAGAAAGTTTGAAATTGTTAAAGTTAATGGCCACAAGAGTGTGTTGCCAGAGATTTGCTGTCTTCATTAATCCAGTGGTTGCAGGTGTGTGTGTGTGTAAATGCAGTAAATGGATTTTACCAGATTACTACTTTTAAACAGGATCATATTGTAGGTTAAAATTGATGCCTTATAACGTGAACCAAGTTGTAAGTGCAGTTAAGCAACTTGCATTAATTATGAACATCAACCTTTGACAAAGTAGTGGCTACTTGAGGTTGAGAGGAGAGAATACAAAGAAACCCTGTGTACATTTTAAGTTGGCTTGAAATGTTGTTGCCTGCTGCATACTTGTAACCTGTTAGGATAGTCTATTGTTTTGCTTTATCTGCTTGGTAAAAGTGTGATTTTTCTTTGAGAGAAAGGTTGCTACCCATTGTGGTCATTGTACTGTGACAAACTTAGCAAATGAACTACTGACCATGTCATTAAATCAGTATTACTGTAATTGACGTGTTTTTAGGTAGTTTTGATTGAATTTTTTTTCTGGTGTGGTTGACAGTGTGATATTTTATGCTCAAAATCCCTTGATCACTTTCAATTTGAAAAGGATACTTTGAACTCCATGTAAGTAATTTTTCCAACATAGACCAGAGTTGTATGGGGACCTTGCAGAATCTCCATCAAAATGTATTCTGAAGGAATTGTGTGGAAAATTGAACTTTCTGCTGCGCAAATTTCTATACCTTGGAACCTTCAATCTCATTAAAAATCAGAATTCTTATGGTTCCAATGAAATTAACCAAAATGTTGAAGTCCTGAGTAATTATTCAGCAATTGAATTGGTGAGCTCATTGTTGGATGGCTGGTTTACAATGCAGAGTGCTGCCATTAACATGGGTTTCATTCACGCACGGACTGAGGTTACTGTGAAGGGCTCTCCTTCTTGAGTTCTCCGCTCACCTGAGGTGTGGTGATCCTGTGGTTAATGAGAGAGCAGCACTGTGGTTCAGCAGGATAATAGCGCCTTACTATATTCAACTGACTCCAAGCTCATCTCTTGTACCCCTAATTACATGTAGACTACTGATACCCCAACCCCACCAGGCCCAGGCACTGTCCTGACACTGTCACCCTGGGACCCAAGGACCTGTTGTTGTTCTGGGGCAGGATTGGACTGGACTAGACCTGAACATCATCACCACCAGCCCCACTGCCCCCCTCCCCTAGCCTAGCCCCAACCCCCACTTCCACCTCCTCTCAATACTTAACTGGCTCCCTTACCACCTTACACTCTGGCACTGTCACCCACCTGCATGGCCCCCCCATCCATCTGGCACCCAATCCTCCCGGCACCCCAGCATCAGACTTATCTTATAAACTTGACCTCAAAATATTACAGCTGACTGCTGTGAAAGAGGGAATGGTTTTCATTTTGCTGACTGTTTTATTCTGTCAAAGAACTCTCAGAATGAAAGCATTACGGACCAGTCCAAACTGCTTCAAAATATATGAAGATAGCCCAGTTACTCACCAGCATTCATTACAGCAGCAATAATCTGATCAATTAAGGACATCTCACTGATCCTGCAACCTTAACATCTTGTCCTCTAGACATTAGATTTGCAGAATGGACTGCAACAAACTGATGTTTAACTATGGACATGACAGGAGTGAGTGGAATTTAAAGGGCTCTTGCAGTGTAGTAGTAGTGCCCTTGTCTCTGAACCAGGCAGCCAGAGGTGTGTAATAACATCTTTTAAACAGGTTGATTTAGAAAATAGTAAGTCTAGTTACTATTCGCTTGAAACAGTTCCCATTCCAATAAAAGCAAGTAACTGAGCTAATATATTCCAGGCTATCATAGACTGAGTCCCTTCTACACATTTCATTCCCCTCCTTTAAACTTGAAAATATTCTTTCCCCAGGCCTATTTACACAATGTATTCCATGTTCAGGTGAAAACTGCTTTAACTTGTTGTGTTTTGATCCCAGGGCATTGAGATACTTGGGATCTCTTCTTCTGTAACAGGTAGTTTCAGCCACAGGATGTGACTGCATCTGTGGAGAGAAATCAGTATTAACATTTCGGGTCAAATTACTTTTAATTCTCATCTGACATGGATGGGTTGGCAGTTTGAATTCAATTTGGTCCACAGCACAATCTGCGACTACTTTTAATTCAAATTAACCATTAGATTATCAGTTTCAACTATGCCTTTTATTTTTAATGTGAAAGATTTTGTTGCTATTTCTACACCAATGTCTTTACACCTTTTAAGCTATCCAAACTCTTCCTATTTAATCCATGTCTATGTCTATGAACAGTGACCTGATTAGTGCCTTTAAAAATATCCAGAGGATATTATTTTCTCTGAAACTGCTACGATATCCTGCTGATTCTAAGAGTCCACCTTGAATGACACTTATGGTTATTCCTGAGATGAGATCCTCTCCGTCTTTTCTCTGGATCCAAATCCCAGCCCTTAAATCATGGTGAGGGTTGATATCCAGAATCAGAGATGCCAATCCCCACTTCAACCAATAAAAGCCGAGAGAAAGACAAATGAACAAATCCTTGCCACCCCACAAAGGGGGGCAATGTATGCTGTTCTTCAGTTCACTTCAGCTGCAATATTTCTTCTAATGCAGGAGATTTAAAAGGTGATTTTGCCTTGACTATATAACCTATACCCCAGTCTGTTTTTGGTTGGGGAGAATTTTACAAATTTTGTTTGTCACTATTCTCCAAGGCCCCTTTCCTTTTTGACACATTTGCTGATAAAAGCTGAATTAGTTTTGATGAATGAATTGATATTTGTCTGTCATTCTCTTTTAGCTGTGGTTACAAGTTCAACTACAACTACAGTGGTACAGTCTACATACCCACAGCAACCACACGTACCAGCACAAGGTTTCGTTCCATACCAAGGATATTCTCCAATGCCAATGCAGCCAGCACCAGCTATGGGTCCCTATCCTCCAAGTAGTGCCTATCCACCACCATATCCAACTCCATATTCTGGACAACCACCTTCATATCAAGATACTGTGGCAAGTAAGTAGATTATTGTAACACTTCAGGAATAAACTGCTTAAGTATGAGTAATGTGATATACAGACTGGTTTGTAGCTTGGGAGTGGAATGTTATTACATGTTGTAGGCAGTGCTCCAGTACACTCAGTAAGCAAGAGTTGCCAATGGATTTGTAGAAACATGTAAACTTAAAGGTAAGAACAAGAAACCAAACATAACTTTGAGAAAATATTTAGAAAATATTAGCCCCATTGCAGCTAGTAAGGTCTCATAACTGTGTCTGTGCAGCGGCTTCCAAAACTGAAATGAAAAAATTGTGAAATTGAATGAGACACCTGAATTGACCAGGCACCCAAACAAGATGCATTGCCAGTTTTAAGTTCTTAGAATTGAGTACGATTATGAAAACTCCCCAAGTGGAAGGTATGACTTGGGCAATCAAAACATTAAGAAACTTAACATGGAGCATTTTGTTCTGAAGTTTCAGTCATTTGAGCGGTGACAGGAATGTGAAACCTATTTAGTTTTTAGTTATCCTTCTTAAGCAAATCTGTGAAGGATTCTCAAATGTAGATGAGTTTATCATTTTTCTTTTTGGAGAGACCGGTAAGTGTTGTCCTTTTTTAGCTTGAGAAGCTGAAAGCATCTGAAGAGTGAATTTTTTTTTTTAAAAAAAACCTTTTCTAATAGCAGAAAGCTTTTTGTTCAAGTGATAGTGATAATGTTGTTTTTGGTGAAAATATTGGAATAAATTCTAAAAGGATTCAGTAGCAATACCCATTGAGTGCTACATTGGTCAAAAGCCCCTATGGGATAATATATAATCAACAAAATGCATGAATGGAAGAAGCCAGATTGATATTGCAGTTTTAAAACAGGCTTGTGAACAGGCAAATCTTCAAATTGAAGTGGGTGGATAGTGCAATCTGACTGCTTTACAAAGGAAAGAGCAAATTTTGAGAAACTTTTAGAAATACTGGATAAAGGGCATTTGGAATTTAATGTACAGCAAAAAGAGGAATATAATGTCATATTGCACAATGTTATTTTTTTTATTTCTTGTTTTTCATGATTATTGTTCAGCATATCAATTTCTTTTAAAATGTTTTTTTAAAAGGGGGAATTTATTTTCTAGTCACACCTGGCAGGGTATCCTGAGGCCACATTAGACTAAGGGATAGGTGATGCTGATATGTTAACTGAGGGTCATTGGAGTGTGAACTCGGCATGTTGTAATAAAACTTTGACGAGAAAAGCATATGCTTGGACTCCTGTCCAATCAATAGTTAACCACAAGTGTTCAGTACATCCTGCCTTCATGAATTGCTATGGTGTTATTATTCTCTCAAACAGTTTCCACTCCAATAAGAAAAGCCAATGACCAAGCTAACATATTTTAGGCTATCATAGACCGAGTTTGAGTCACTTCTACACATTCCATTTCCCTCCTTCAACTTGAAGATATTCTTACCTCAAGCTCACTTTCACAGTCCATTACATACTCAGGAGAAAGCTGTTTTAGCTCATTGTTTGTTGATCCCAGGACATTGAGGTACTCTAGTATTGTGAGCTCTCATTCTTGTGACAGTAGTTCCAGGATATTGGCAGCATATTGAAAGAAATCAGAGTTAACGTTTCGGATTGCGTGTGCCTTCCTCACTTCCACAGCCCAAAAGGTTAACTCTGATTTCTCCACCGATGCTGCCAGATCCGCTGAGCTTTTCCAGCAGCTTCCAATTTTGTCTCTGATTTACAGCATCCATGGTTCTTTTGGTTTTTATTTAGTTTCAGGATGTATTGACCATCAATAATTAACTTTAAGGAGGTGGCAGTGGGCTGCCGCCTTGGTGGGGGAAAAAAGTCTGTTGTTTTAATTGCTCAAAAGAATAATAAGTGGCATAATAAGTTGGTGTAGGAGACAAACCTCTGAAAGACTGGACTGGGTTTACAGAGCTCACTTCCATCTGTAGAGGACATTAGTGAACCAGTTTTGTGGACAGTCCGATAATGTTGTTGTCTCTTTTACTTTACCTGTTGCAGATTTGTATCTAAACTGAAATCAAATTCCAAACTGCTATTGTAGGACTTAAATTCACCTTCACTGGATTAGTAATCAGGAAGTTTGGATTACTGCCTGAGTGACATAATCACCTACTTGGTTCTGGAACAAATGCTTGATTGTTGTTCTTACACCAGTGTGTCTCTGGTGTAATTCACCTTCACTGCTGTAAATTCCAAAAAAAGTTTAAAGTATTCCGGGTTTAAATATTTTTGGGTATTCCCACTCTCGAATTGTTGCAGTCTGTTTCCCCACTGCATGTTCATGGAGTGAGATCTTTCAAGACAGGTGAATCTGTAGGCTTTTAATTTAAAACAAAATCCCGCAGGATGACGATATGTGACTGCTTACGAAGATTGTGGAAAGAGGTGGCATATCTACAGCTACAAAACCGGTGACCCCTCCTGCATTTGATAAAAGTGGGGAGTGCAATGGGTTGCTCAATTACCAGGAATGGAAATGAGTAACTGCTCGTCAACTCGACAGTAATGCCACCTTCAAAAGTAGAGGAAAGTGTTGAGGACAATCCGACTGCGAGCAGATGGAACAATGATGGACAATAGTCAGTCTGCTGGAACTGGTGCTTAAAATACAAGCCGTTCTTACCTTTTAAGCGGTTAGAAGCAAGGAAAAGAAGTAAAGGATTGTGGGAACACATGGGGTCGGGATGAGGATAGACAGCTTCACTGTTTGTTTGTTCAGGATCCCTGTGTAACTTTAACAGAGAAATGTGTAAATGTCTTTACACTCTGCACTAATGATCTATTCTGTTTTAATTTCAGCTAGTGCAAATGTGCCTTATCCAGGACAGCCACCATACAATCCCGCTGCACAGCCTCCATATAATCCCGCTGCACAGCCACCATACAATCCCGCTGCACAGCCACCATACAATCCTGCCTATGGAACTCCAGAGAAGTCACATTAATAAACATGTGGCTGTGTCTGTTGTCAAGTACATTAACTGATTTATCTTAGCCTGTTACTATTTTGTACAAGATGAATGCTGGAAAGGAATTAACTTGTAAGAATTTCAGATATGTTCAGCAGTTAACTGTAAATTACTTGCTTTCAAAAGAGTTTATTTTTTTGTCCACCCCCACTTCAGTTCTTTAACTGAGGAGATATGAAATTTATTTTACCTTGGATATCTTCATTTTTTTTTCCAACTCTTCTTGACAGATGGAGCACAATTTTCTTTTTGAATATACAAAACAAAAATATTTGCTTTAAGCTACGTTTCAATGCGAACATAGGTGTTTTGATATCTGCCTAATTTCCCCTTCTATGAAGGCTACCACTTCCTTGCTTGCAGTTAAATAAATGTTTTTCATGTGTGGCTGTTTTTTTGGATCCTTTTTCGAAAAGGAAATAAAAATATGCTGTATCTTGTTAGCTGCCCTTCCTTCAAGGGTTTTTGGCTATAAACCGAGTGCAGAGATAAATCCCAGGTGTTTCATTGATAATGCCAGCAATTGTCATGAATTTTTTACTCCTGAAATATCACGAATCTGATGACTTTTTTTTAAAAACACAAGAAATGGGAAACAAAGTATTTATAGCTTTCTTTTATCCTTTGTTATTTTATCTCTACCCTCCCTTTCATGACCTACTTTGATTTTGCCTTCAACTATCTGGCACAACTTTAATCAGAGACTGAACTAAAGAACAGTTATCGTTTGTAAGAATTCTCTGCTTTTTCACATCTCGGGCTTTGGGGGGTCTTTCTTCACCCCCTCCTCCTAGGAGAAGGACCCAAACAGTTGTTGGTCCAGTTTCTGAAAGTGAAGACAAATGGGCACATGCAGTACATTATAAAAAGTAAAACTGACTGAGGATCAGGTCTGTTGCCTTACCCAGCGCACTGTCATGTAGTTCTGGAATCCCAGTTGTTTCCATGCAAGAACTGAAGGGAAGTAAAAGAAGCAATCTCAATGATGTAAAGACCAGTAGTACTGCTAGCAGCGTGCTGCAATGGAGCATCAGAAAAGCCTTTCACCCAAGGGAGCATGATGAACTGCAGAGGAAAGAAGGAATTAAAATCATTCCAAGTGAATAAAGACAATAACCTCATGAACTGTTTTCACGGTTTGTTTTAACATTATGACTTATAAACAGGAATGTTTGAAGATTTTACTGAAGAGATGTGTTAATATGCAGCTACACCAATGTCAAGGTAACTGCTTTGACCCCCCACCCAACCAATGTAATTAGATTGTGAAATTCACTAAATACAAGTTTAAATCAGCTGAGTACAGCATGTGTGCTGCCAAAAGCCACACTGTCCTCCCTATTTGCTCGACCACTTTAAATTACCTTCCTCCTCCATCCTCCTGTACTTCCATCCAGCATTCTGAGACTGAGAGTGAGCACTTTGCTGTCATTTGCTTTATAATTATTTTGTAACTGTTGTCGAATGAGTTTTTTTAAAACTCATACATTTTGATTTTGTTGCATTTATCAGGGGCAATTGGTTTAGTTCAGATGCTACAGTATCATTTGAAAAATATACATTACATTTAATGTTAATATTAGAATGGTTGTATTGTACAATAAAGTCAACATGTTCTTTCCAAGTACTATGAGTTTATCAATTGTTTTAAAGCTGTAATTGAATCAGCTGTAGGAAATTTGTACAAAACTTCTTTTTTTGTATCTTTTAAACTGGGGCCATTAGTATTAATATGGGCTTTCCCAGTTGGTTTTCTATATTTCATTAGTATTAAATATTCCAAGGATGGATATCAGATTTTGAGAACTAGGTAAAAACACTGATTCCATGTCCTGCATTAATCACAAACTAATTTTTTTTTGAGTTCTTATACCATCCTCCTTGTAGCTTCTCTTAACTATACTGTCGAGTAGTCATAGAATCCCTACAGTGTGGAAGCAGGCCATTCAGCCCATTGAGTCCACACTAACTCTCCGAAGACCATCCAATCCCACCCAGACCCAACCCTGCATTTCCCATGGCTAATCCACCTAGCCTCTACATCTTTGAACTCTGGGAGGAAACTGGAGCACCCAGAAGAAACCCATAAAGACACAGAGAATATTGCAAACTCCACACAGGCAATCACCCAAGGCTGGAATCAAACCCAGGACGCTGGCGCTGTGAGACAGCAGTGCTAACCACTGAGCCACCATGCCTCCCTGCTGAGGATCTGTCCCACTCCTTGATAGAAATACTCACCCTGACTGCTTAACCAGCAAACAAAGTATTAAACGCATGATAAAAACAAAATACAATGGATACTGGAGCATTATACTATAGGCTGGAAATGCTCAGAGCAGAGAGGCAACTGCTCAGAGAAATGGCCAACGTTTCAGATGCATGACCTTTCATTGGAGTGAGAAAAGATTGCTGGTTCACTATTCCTCCCATTATGGATTCAACTGTTAGCCACAACCAGAGGAAAACCCCTGGTAAAAATGATCCTCTGGAATTTTTCTTAAGACCACTCTAGGTTGTAGTCCATGCTTGCAAACCGTACTAGCAACTAGCCATGATATTTAGGCGAGTATCCATAATCTCCAACATATGACCTACAAACCTGTTCTTCATTGTGCTTGCATTCTTCAGTAGGATTATTCTCTGTTCACCCAAAATTCTTTAAACAAGTCTGAGAAACCATTTTAATTCAGTCAGCCTGCATTGGATACTGAAATGGCTTCTAAGAGATTAATCAGTGGTTTTTCAACTGACAAGTCTGACTCAGCCTCCTTCAATGGAAATAATCTAGCAATGTTGAGCAGCAATGAAGTATCATTTTGTATTGTTTTGGATAGCAAATGCAATTGATAGACCTGAGTGTTGCTCAATACCAGTAGTATGAATATAGGATATACAATTAGTGTACAAGTTCCATTTTTATGGTACTGAGGTGACAAACCAGAACCTCAACAAACTAAATCTGATATCAAGCTACAGAATGCAATATTACAACAAATGATCAAAGCTTGGTTGCAGCAGTAGGTTTTAGTGAATGCGCTAGAAGATAAAAGTGTGAAGGAGACGTTTAGGGAGCAAATTCCAGAGTTCAAGGTTTGGAAGGTAAAGCCTCTTAAAAATAGCCGTTTTAAAACCAGGTATTACAAAACCCCAAAATTGGAGGAGTGCAGAGTTCATAGGGTAATTGAACTGGGGGAGGGGTATGGTAGGTTGAGGCCATGGATGAATTTGGAAAATGATTTACTGATTTAAGTGATTAGCCATGTTAGATTTTCTGTGAAATTATAGGTGGGGCTACTTAGTTTCTGTAGGGTTCAGAGATCTGTACAGAACCTTGATGTGGTGAGCCAAATCTAGTTGCTGAGATTCTGGGCTATGAAGCAGTGCATTAAAAAACAGCTTGTTACCACTTATCGAATAAGTGTAAAAACAAAATACACATTTATTAACCCCACCACCACCACCTTTTATAACATGGGTGATTTTTAACTCCAATTTTGGTGTCTTGTGATAGCACAGTTTCAAACAATTCTGTTAATTCTGTTTTTGGAAACCACTTCTCGATGTCAAGCTCTGAAATTTGTTCCCTAAACTTCTCCATCTCTCTTTATTTTTTACAATGTATTTTCACTTAAATGAAGATTTAATGATTTGAATTTGTCTAAATTATTAACGTGCGCCTGGGAGTAGAATTAATCTGGATTTTCAAATTTGTTTCTAAAGTATTATTTAATGAATTCTTGCATTTCATCCAAACTGGAAGGTTTAGAGAGTGATGTCTGAATTTGGAATAAAATTTGCCACATACTCACCACTGCCCAGTGTCTCTGTAATAGTGTTGAGTCTTTTTCATTTCTGTCAAGTGAAAGACATATTCTACTGTATAAGTGTGGAAAGTTTACATGTTCACAATCAACTGGGTCCTCCACACCTCAGAGTCATAATATTAATTTGAAATCTACAAATACTCTTTTTGAAATGTTGTCTTACTCAGACTCCTTGTGGAAATTGAACCAAATTACATCTGTTTCAAGTTTTGGCTGTTGGTTTTTCTACCATGTGCTGCAAGTTAGCAGCAATAAGTTTATCACTTCTTGATAAGTCTTCATTCATTCATAATGGGATACCAGTTTGATTATAACAGTACTGATCATTTTGGACATTATGTAATCCTTATTCATCACACTATGCTTTCCTTAGCCTGGAAAAAATTCATTGAGATTAATGTTACTCCAACAGAACTGTCGGAAATATAGATTTAATTTGTTTAGTTAGTACCTGCTTGATCACTAAACTCGAACAAATTAATTGAAACCAAAGGAGAATTAATATTGGTGTAACTGTCTTCAACTTAATTCTAATTAATATTGTGAAGATATTATTAAAAGGTGGTAAGTGTGTTTGGTAAATTGCTGATTTTTAATGGAATATTGTAATCAGTCATGGGATTTATTTTACCTTTGTGCTGTTCACCTGGTCTGGATGTAAATTGATTCACTAGTTGGTGCATTGTCAGCAAACATAATGGATCTTTTAAACTCCCCATAGCTTTGCCCTCAATAACTTACTTATATTAAATGTCACAGTGGTAGAATAGAGAACTAATGTGGTAAAAATGTGCTTTTGGAATGAAGAGCTTTGCAGTGCATATACTGTGTGTTACTTCTGAGCTGATGTTGACAGTTTATACCATGGCAAATTATATTACTCTGCACCCAAGCAATCTTTAGCAGAGTAAAAAAGTTACTTTATACGGTTAAAGGAATCTGTTCTTGGACCTTAACTGTTGAGAATAGAAAGCAATCTATAACATAACTGACTGACACTATGCTGCATCTCTCCTCTTGCTAGACTCTGTATCCTTTCGATGAGCAGAGCTGATCCCAGAAGCACATCTGTGCTGGTACAGCTTCAGTGCTGCCCACAGTGAATGTTTGGTATTAACCAACACACAATTCCTATCTTTTAAGAATTTTCTTCCTTTTATCATCATTGTACCATTCATTATTTTTAGAATTGATTATTCCAAATTGAGGAGATGAAATAGAAATAAACCAGGAATTGGCTTCGAGATCAGAGGGGTTCTGGACTGTATTACTGACTGCCATAGAAGATGTTGACCCTGTTTCACTATAAGAGGAGTATGCAGTAGTTCTTGATGGGCAGGAATAGTATTTGGACTGATTTCAATTACATGAAGTGGTTGAAGAGAATTTTAGAGTATTTTTTTCCTGTAGATTAGATTGGATTAAGATTTTAGATTAAATTATGTACGGTGTGGAAACAGGCTCTTCGGTCCAACCAGTCCATACCGACCCTCCAAAGAGTAACCCACCCAGACCCATTTCCATCTGACTAATGCACCTAACACAAGAGGCAATTTTGCATGGCCAGTTGACCTGCACATCTTTGGACTGTGGGAGGGAACCGGAGTACCTGGGGGAAACCCATGCAGACACTGGAAGAATGTGCAAAGTCCACACAGACCAGAGGCTGGAATCTAATCTGGCACCCTGTTGCTGTGAGGCAGCAGTGCTAACCACTGAGCCACCATGCCTTGTATTAGATTATCTACCCAGGAGATTGCTAAACCATAAGGTACGGACATGGCAGCAGTTATGGAGGATTGTTGGAAATTTTGGTCATATTCTGTCCATTGAGTTTTGTAGCATACTATGCCTCACTCATTTTACTCATTCCACTCATTCCTGATGAAGGGCTCTGGCCCAAAACGTCGAATTTCCTGTTCCTTGGATGCTGCCTGACCTGCTGTGCTTTAACCAGCAACACATTTTCAGCTTCACTCATTTTACTCTACATACTGGTATTATACACACATGTTTACCCAGATTAAGACTGACTTGGTACTGAACTGAAAGTTTAGTGGGATATGGGCCAAATGCTGGCAAATGCGACAAGATTTACATTGGATATCTTGTCGACTTAGATTGATGGGACTGAAGGGTCTGTTTCTGTGCTGTATATCTCTGTCGTTTATTTTCAATTCCATGATTTCTATATTAACCTCTTATTGCCTCATACTATGCTCTCCCTCTCTTGTTAATCAGTCCTATAACATGCCTTCACAGACCTTTTCTCTGTACTTTCCTAGCTGAGCCTTTGCAGCACTTGTTCTTGCATAAGAAACCTCAAGTGACAACAGTTAGAATGTTGTGAAAGAGGCATAATTAGAGAAACAGTAAAAATTCGAATATCTGTTGTATCTACCTGCAAATTTCCTTTAACCAGACCATTTGTATATTTCTGTGGCTGAGTTGAAAAGATTTACATTGTTATAGCACCTTTTCTTGACCATATTTTGATCCCCAAGTTCACAACACTTAGTTGGGAAAGTATTTCCAGGCCAGCTGAAATAGCTCAGTGAAGAGAGTATTAAAGTGCCTGGTTCAGTTCTGTTTAGAGTCATAGAGATGTACAGCACCGAACAGACCCTTCAGTCCAACCAGTCCATGCTGACCAGATATCCCAACCCAATCTAGTCCCACCTGCCAGCACCCGGTCCATATCCCTCCAAACCCTTCCTATCCATATACACATCCAAATGCCTTTTAAATGTTGCAATTGTACCAGCCTCCACCATTCCCTCTGGCAGCTCATTCCATACACGTACCACCCTCTGTGTGAAAAAGTTGCCCTGTAGGTCTCTTTTATATATTTCCCCTCTCACCCTAAACTTATGCTCTCTACTTCTGGACTTCCCCACCCCAGGGAAAAGACTTTGTCGATTAATCCTATCTATTCCCCTGATAATTTTGTAAACCTCTATAAGGTCACCCCTCAGCCTCCGATGCTCCAGGAAAAACAACCCCAGCCTGTTCAGCCTCTCCCTATAGCTCAAATCCTCCAACCCTGGCAACATCCTTGTAAATCTTTTCTGAACCCTTTCAAGTTTCACAACATCTTTCTGATAGGAAGGAGACCAGAACTGCGTACAATATTCCAACAGCAGCCTAACCAATGTCCTGTACAGACGCAAGATGACCTCCCAACATTTGTACTCAATACTCTGACCAATAAAGGAAAGCATACCAAACGTCGTCTTCACTATCCTATCTACCTGTGACTCCACCTTCAAGGAGCTACGAACCTACACTCCAAGGTCTCTTTGTTCAGCAACACTCCCTAGGACCTTATCATTAAGTGTATAAGTCCTGCTATGATTTGCTTTCCCAAAATGCAGCACCTCACATTTATCTAAATTAAACTCCATCTGCCACTTCTCAGCTCATTGGCCCATCTGGTCCAGATCCTGTTGTAATCTGAGGTAACCCTCTTCGCTGTCCACTACACCTCCAATTTTGGAGTCATCTGCAAACTTACTAACCATACCTCTTAAGCTCATGTCCAAATCATTTATATAAATGACAAAAAGTAGAGGACCCAGCACCGATTCTTGTAGCACTCCACTAGTCACAGGCCTCCAGTCTGAAAAACAATCCTCCACCATCACCCTCTGTCTTCTACCTTTGAGCCAGTTCTGTATCCAAATGGCTAGTTCTCCCTGTATTCAGTGAGATCTAACCTTGCTAACCGGTCTCGAACGCCTTACTGAAGTCTATATAGAACACAGCTACTGCTCTGCTCTCATCAATCCTCTTTGTTACTTCACACAATCAAGTTTATGAGACATGATTTCCCACGCACAAAGCCATGTTGACTATCCCTAATCAGTCCTTGTCTTTCCAAATACATGTCCCTCAGGATTCCCTCCAACAACTTGCCCACCACCGACATCAGGCTCACCAGTCTATCGTTCCCCGGCTTGTCCTTACCACCCTTCTTAAACAATGGCACCATGTTAGCCAACCTCCAATCTTCCAGCACCTCACCTGTGACTATCGATGATACAAATATCTCAGCAAGGGGCACAGCAATCACTTCTCTAGCTTCCCACAGAGTTCTAGGTTACACCTGATCAGGTCCTGGGGATTTATCCACTTTTATGCATTTCAAGACATCCAGCACTTCTTCCTCTGTAATATGGACATTTTTCAAGCTGTCACCATCTATTTCTCTACAGTCTATATCTTCCCTGACCTCTTCCACAGTAAATACTGATGCAAAATACTCATTTAGTATCTCCCTCATTTTCTGTGGCTCCACACAAAGGCCGCCTTGCTGATCTTTGAGGGGCCCTATTCTCTCCCTAGTTACCCTTTTGTCCTTAATGTATTTGTAAAAATCCTTTGGATTCTCCTTAATTTTATTTGCCAAAGCTATCGCATGTCCCCTTTTTGCCCTCCTGATTTCCTTCTTAAGTATACTCCTACTGCCTTTATACTCTCAGGATTCACTCGATCTATCCAGTCTATACCTGACGAATGCTTCCATCTTTTTCTTAACCAAACGCTCAATTTCTTTAGTCATCTAGCATTCCCTATGCCTACCAGCCTTTCCTTTCACCCTAAGAGGAATATGCTTTCTCTTGATTCTTGTTATCTCATTTCAGAAGGCTTCCCATTTTCCCGTCATACCTTTACCTGCGAACATCTGCCCCCAATCAGCTTTTGAAAGTTCTTGCCTAATGCTGTCAAAGTTGACCTTTTTCCAAGTTATAACTTCCTTTTCCATCACTGTTTTAAAACTAATAGAATTATGGTCACTGGCCCTAAAGTGCTCTCCCACTGTCACCTCCGTCATCTGACCTGCCTTATTTCCCAAGAGTAGGGCAAGCTTTGCACCTTCTCTTGTAGGTACATCCACATACTGAATCAGAAAGTTTTCTTGTACACTCATAACAAATTTCTCTCCTTCTAAACCTTTACACTATGGCAGTCCCAGTCTATGTTTGGAAAGTTAAACTGCCATAACCACTATTATTCTTACAGATAGCTGAGATCACCTTACAAATTTATTTCTCAATTTCCCTCTGACTATTAGGGAGTCTATAATACAATCCCAATAAGGTGATCGCCCCTTTCTTATTTCTTAGTTCCAACCAAATAACTTCCTTGGATGTATTTCTGGGAATATCATCCTTCAGTACAGCTGTAATTCTATCCCTTATCAAAAATGCCATTCCCCCTTCTCTCTCGCCTCCTTTTTCTTGGAAGTGAATGTGTCTCTTTTGACTCCACTGATGCCACAATCTCTCTTTTCGTTTCTCTAATTTGTGGGCTCAGCTGTCTTTTTTATTGTCCTTCTGGTGGGTTCATGTATGTCCTGTTTTGAAATAATCAAAAATGTACAATAAATATTCAAGCAAAAGGACAGCGTAGCGGCTCAGTGGTTAGTACTGCTGTCTCAGCACCAGGGTCCCAGGTTCAAATCCATCCTTGATGACTGTATGGAGTTTGCGCATTCTTCCTGTGTCTGTGTGCGTTTCCTCCCACAGTCCAAAGATGTGCAGATTAGGTGGATTGGTCATGCTAAATTGGCCAGTGTCCAGGGATGTGCAGGTCAGGTGGATTGGCTAAGAGAAATGCAAGGATACATGGATAGAGTAAGGGGTGAGCCTAGATGGAATGTTCTTCAGGGGTCAGTATGGGCTTGATCGGCCGAATGGTCTCTCCCACACTGTAGGCATTCTATGAAACCACTAGACTTGGAAGAGGTGGCAGAATTAAGGGAAAGGAAAGTTTGGCTCCACATACCTGTGCTGTAATTCCAGACCATCTTCAACAAAGGTCTTTTACTGCTGTTAATTGGCTACCCACTACTAATGGGTAGTGTCCAAAATGTTCTGGAATGGAGCAATAAACTGAAATTTCGAATGTGTCTACCTCCACTTTCACTGCTCCAAAGCCTAAAGATTCTGATGAATGTATTTTGAGGGATTGGATATTTTATTGAATTCTCAGGGTTTAATATAGTTACCTGAAATGTACTGCCTCCTCTTCCCAAGGCGTAGCCACTTTGATACACTTGTTGCAGTACTGTATATTGGTAAATGAGCACTCAAGACAAGACATTAGGAGGCTACAGACTAATATTTTTAATCAGTGAACCATACAATACAGAAGGATACCATTCAGTACATCATGCCCATGATGTTTAAATTGTCCACTCATAGAATCATAGGGATGTACAGCACAGAAACAGACACTTCGGTCCAACCCGTCCATGCCAATCAGATATCCCAACCCAATCTAGTTCCCCCCCTGCCAGCACCTGGCCCATATCCCTCCAAACCCTTCCTATTCATATATCCATCCAAATGCCTTTTAAATGTTGCAATTGTACCAGCCTCCACCACATCCTCTGGCAGCTTTTCTCTAAAGCCCTGTTGCTTCATATATAGCAAACCATTTTTGAAAGTTTGCTACTGAATCTGTTTCCAATTGAGGTGGTGCATTCCAGATTGCGACATCACTGCATTTTTTTTACCAATTATCTTAAACCTTTCTTCTTTGTTTCTCACTGACTGCTCTGTCTTCCCTGACAGAAAAGTAGCCAATCAATTTTCATCACTCTGCATTGAATCATGTGTTGCTCTGAAGAGAATCAGCTTCTGTCTCTCTACGTAACTGCATATGTGGGTTACTGCTGTTAACTATTACACATAACTGGAATAAAATATTGGTGCTGGGACCATTTCCAGAGCCAGGGTACTGAAAGAAGATGTGGTGGCTCACCCTTTAACTTTGAGGAACTCTTAATTTTCAGCATTGTTTGTGTAAAGGAAGTGCATCCAGTGTCAGGTACAGTACAACGATGAATACAATCAGGAAATTTGCAACTTTAACATAAATATTTGTAAGTTTCAAAACAAAATAAAATGCAGCACCTAGGTGACAGATTTAATGATGAAGCGTTGAATTGTTTTAATTATTGACCAATAAACTTCAGAAAAGCTATCTGCCACCAGTGAAGCTATTGACAGCATCTGGTTTTGATTTTCCCAGCTGTAATGTTACCCAGAGGCTCGATCGGAAAATACTTTGCATACTATAACTACTTAGTATGCACTACGTGTTGTATCTGACCTTTACTGAATCGCTGGAGAGTGCACTGTGTGGAAAAACACAAGGGTGGTGCAAACCTCTCATTTTGTGAATGATCAGTTTGTTGCTCCCTCTGTTGGTCTGTTGGGTGGTGGCAGAGATGTCACACTTTGTTCAAGGAGTCATTGGACAATCATCAAACATTTAGCATGCAAATAATTCGGATGCACCTTTACAGAATAGAAACGAAAGGTGTACTGCACTCTTCAGCGTCATGGAGTTAATTAAATTCTCAATAATTGATATGCCGTTACTATGGTAATTTTCAGTTTTGTGTATTGTGGTCAGAAATGATAGAGAATCCAATGTTCTTTCTGCCAATTGGATCAAGTAGGAATCTCTCCACATTTGGTGTCTGTATAAATTGGAAGGATTTACCAGGAGATACTTGATCTGTTTGGCTGCATTTTTCTTGACATCAAGCCCTGGTAGGCAGATTCTTCCTCAGACGGACAGACATGGCCATGTGATCCATTGCACTGTCGGATCTCCTGGCATATTGTAAATAGAATAGAATCCCTATATGTCGAAACAGGCCTTCAGCCCAACTAGTCCACACTGACCTTCCAAAGAGTAACTCACTCAGACCTGTTCCCCAACCTTATTACTCTACATTTACCTCTGACTGATGTACCTGAACTAAACATCCCAGAATACTACAGGCAACTTAGCATAGCAAATTCACCTAAGCTGCACATCTTTGGACTGTGGGATGAAACCAGAGCACCTAGAGGAAACCCTGGCTGCAGACACGTGGAGAATGTGCAAACTCCACACAGGCAGTTGCCCAAGGGTGGTTTCAAACGTAGGTCCCTGGTGCTGTGAGGTAGCAGTGCTAACCACCGAGTCATCACGCTGCCTTATATTTTGAACATGGCATGACAAATGTTTGCAGCAGTAAGACTTGAACCCAGACATTCTGGCTCAGAGAGAGGGACATTTACCAATGCACCACACCAACTCTTTCTGGTCTATTGCTGACTGGGTATTTAATGCAGCAAATTCCTATAAATACAGCTATCAAACAAGCCAGTACTGTCCCTACAGAATAGGAATTGTCAATCAAGCAATCATGCAGAGGTTCTGAATCCAACATGTTTAAAGAGCCAAATTTCTCATTTTGAATTTTGTACTTACTTTAAAATGCCCCTGATGTCACCAGCATGATTTATGATTGTGAAACAATACACCATTGTACTAATGGGTGACACCTCCTCCACCTTAATCCTCAACACCAGTACCCTACAAGCTTGTGTACTTAGTCCCCTACCATACTTATACACTCACAACTGTGGCCAATTTCTGCCACAGCTCAATATACAAGTTTGCCGATGACACCACCATTGCAGGCCAGATCTTAAGCAACAATGAGATAGCGAGAGAAAATAGATTGAGTGCTAGTGCCGTGGATGTAAAGACTACAATCTCTCCATCAGTGGTTCACCAACTCCCAGCCCAACTGTTTATTTTGTTGCTCTGTGGGTCTCTGAACCATATGTGTATTGGTTGTGAATGATGGTGCTCTTTTTTTTAGTGACTTGAAGAATCTTTTGTGTTTCTGGTTGCACTTCATCCCCACGCTCTTAATATTTGGACATCTGGTGAGAAGGGAAGTGGGCAGAAAGGAGGACCTCACCGTGGGCCTGTCCCGGCTGGGTATAAACATCTCCAGGCAGCATGCTGTGGAAAGGATCATCTCTGCTGACAGTCTACCCCTCTTCCATGGTTACGTTTGTGCCCGGGTGTCCTTGGGAGAAGGAGCACACAATGTCCATAAATGCCTTTAGAGAGAGTGGGAGCAGCATAAGGGATGTGTGTCATCTTCCACAACTACACTGGCACCACCCCCCACCTTTTCCTCCGCTACATCGATGACTGTATTGGCGCTGCCTCGTGCTCCCACGAGGAGGTTGAACAGTTCATCAACTTTACTAACACCTTCCATCCCGACCTGAAATTCACCTGGACTGTCTCAGACTCCTCCCTCCCCTTCCTAGACCTTTCCATTTCTATCTCGGGCGACCGACTCAACACAGACATCTATTATAAACCGACTGACTCCCACAGCTACCTGGACTACACCTCCTCCCACCCTGCCCCCTGTAAAAATGCCATCCCATATTCCCAATTCCTTCGTCTCTGCCGCATCTGCTCCCAGGAGGACCAATTCCAACACCGCACAGCCCAGATGGCCTCCTTCTTCAAGGACCGCAGATTCCCCCCAGACGTGATCGACGATGCCCTCCACCGCATCTCCTCCACTTCCCGCTCCTCCGCCCTTGAGCCCCGCTCCTTCAACCGCCACCAAGACAGAACCCCACTGGTTCTCACCTACCACCCCACCAACCTCCGCATAAAACGTATCATCCGCCGCCATTTCCACCACCTCCAAACGGACCCCACCACCAAGGATATATTTCCCTCCCCTCCCCTATCAGCGTTCCGCAAGGACCACTCCCTTCGTGACTCCCTCGTCAGATCCACACCCCCCACCAACCCAACCTCCACCCCCGGCACCTTCCCCTGCAACCGCAGGAAATGTAAAACTTGCACCCACACCTCCACACTCACTTCCCTCCAAGGCCCCAAGGGATCCTTCCATATCCACCACAAGTTCACCTGTACCTCCACACACATCATCTATTGCATCCGCTGCACCCGATGTGGCCTCCTCTATATTGGTGAGACAGGCCGCTTACTTGCGGAACGCTTCAGAGAACACCTCCGGGCCGCCCGAACCAACCAACCCAATCACCCCGTGGCTCAACACTTTAACTCTCCCTCCCACTCCACCGAGGACATGCAGGTCCTTGGACTCCTCCACCGGCAGAACACAACTACACGATGGCTGGAGGAGGAGCGCCTCATCTTCCGCCTGGGAACCCTCCAACCACAAGGTATGAATTCAGATTTCTCCGGCTTCCTCATTTCCCCTCCCCCACCTTGTCTCAGTCGGTTCCCTCAACTCAGCACCGCCCTCCTAACCTGCAATCCTCTTCCTGACCTCTCCGCCCCCACCCCACTCCGGCCTATCACCCTCACCTTGACCTCCTTCCACCTATCCCACCTCCATCGCCCCTCCCCCTAGTCCCTCCTCCCTACCTTTTATCTTAGCCTGCTTGGCTCTCTCTCTCTTATTCCTGATGAAGGGCTTATGCTCGAAACGTCGAATTCTCTATTCCTGAGATGCTGCCTGGCCTGCTGTGCTTTGACCAGCAACACATTTGCAGCTGTGATCTCCAGCATCTGCAGACCTCATTTTTTACTCTGTGTTTTATCTCCCCCTTCCAACTGCATTGATCTAGTCTCTTCCCTCTCTCCTTCCTTCCCCACTCACATTTGATGGTTTGAATTGCCCTTAATAGGCTTTGCATTGAAATACCTAATCGGCTGCATGGGTGTTTTACTGGTGTTTATTAGTGTTTAAAAAAGAAAACAACAAAGAAAAGTCAATGATTTTGGTTGTGTCAATGTCACTCAGTTGTATGTGACAGCACTTTTGAGAATAAAAAGGAATAGAAGCAGCTCATGGGACTCTTATGGTGCAGTGATAGTCTCCCTGCCTCGGAGTCAGAATGCATAGGTTCAAATCCCATCTTCTCCAGAGATTTGTAACAGCATCTGTGAGCAGGTTGATTTAAAAATATCTAGAAGCAACTTCATGTGATTATATAATAGTTGCTGGTGTGCCCTGCAATGCAAATCAAAAAGTGTGTTGATGGAAAAGCACAGCTGGTCAGGCAGCATCCGAGGAGGAGGGGAAGGGGGCCGACAGAGAAATGTGGGGGTGGGGTGTGAGGATAGGGTGAAGGTAGCAGGGAAGGCAATAGATTGATGCAGGTGGGGATGATAGTGATAGGTCAGAGGGGAGGTGGGAAGGATGATGGACAGGTAGGACAGTTCAAGAGGGCTGGGTTGTAGGGTTGGATCTGGGATGAGGTGGGGGGGGAGAAAGGAGATAAGGAAACTGGTGAATTCGACGTTGATGCCATGTGGTTGGAGGGTCCCAGGGCAGAAGATGAGGCATTCTTCCTCCAGTTGTTGTGTGGCTTGGATTTGGCAGTGGAGGCGGCCCAGGACTTGCATGTTCTTGTCAGAGTGGGAGAGGGAGTTGAAGTTGTCAGCCACAGGGTGGTGCTTGTGTTCCAGAGATGTTCCCTGAAATGTTTTGAAATTTGGCATTTGTCTCCCCAATGTAAAAGAGACCATGTCAAGTGCAATGGACACAGTCGATGGAGGTGCAGGAAAATTGCTGCCAGATGTGAAAGGGTCCTTTGGGGCCTTAGATGGAGGTGAAGGGGGTATTGTGGGTGCAGGTTTTACACCTCATGGGGTGGCAAGGGAAGGTAGGTTGGTGGGAGGCATAGACCTAATGAGGGAGTCACGGAGAAAATGATCTCTGCGGAGTGCATTTGGGCTGGGGAGTGGTTGGGGGGATGTCCCTCAGTTGTGGTGAGGTCTGACTGTAGGTGGCGGCAATGGCGAAGGATAATGTACAGTATCCGGAAATTAGTGGGGTGGAAGGTGAGGACCAGAGGCTTCTGTCGTTGTGGTTGGAGGGGTGGGGATCAAGGACAGAGGAATATAAAATTCTGTCCTATGCTTCAGATCAAGAACTTTTATCAGGACGTATTCAGATTCCCAGCATCAGCAAGATTTCCCGAAGAAAGCTGTCAGTACAGAGGAAACTGGGTTGAGAATGCCAAAGGGCAAAATCACAGTAACTGAATAATAATGACTCACAGGGAGTGAGTATGAGGAAACATCCTGTGTTGTGAATACAGAGGGTACATGCAGGGGCATGTGGTAAATGAAAATTCTGACTGGTTTGCCTGTTTAATTCTTTGGACTATTTCCAGGCTGCTGTAATTAATCTGTTCGAATATCCCATACACACTGACATCTGTGAAAACTCATTCAGGACTGAGCCTGTTTAGTAATTTAGCTCATTACAACAGTGTCTGGCAGGGCTGATAACACCTCCCTGCTGAAGTGAGACACATCAACTTATCCAATGACAATAAAAGGATTCATTTCTGTCTTGGGGCATGCTATCCTGGATTACTTCATGTGAGCAATAAGATTTCAGTTGAGAGGGAATAATGGTTAATCCACGGCATATAGTTTATTGCATTGGGAGTGAATGGTTAAAAAAAAAAGTTATCAGGCACCAAATGACGGCCTCAACTTCCAAAAGCAGCTTGATCAATGTTGGCACAATATTGAACATCATAGGCCAACATGGGGCTTTGGAGACCAGCCTAGGAGTTGGGTTGTTACATATTGTGTTGTCTGTAAACAGTCAGGAACTAAACAACTAGGAACCAATTAGAACATGCAGGTGGCCCAGGAGACCACATTCATGGCTGCACTTGACAGGCATGTATCATGGAAGTAAATGGTGCACTAGGAACAACCTAGCTCTCAATGCCAGCAAAACGAAGGAATTTCAGTGGGATGTTATTCATGCGCTGCACCCCCCCCCCCCCCCCCCCCCAACCCCCAACCAGCACAGTGATGGAACGAGTGGAGAATGTCAAGCTCCTGGGAGTGGTCATCCACAACAAGCTTTCCTGGACTCTTCATGTGGACTCACTGGTTACAAAGGCCCAACAATATCTCTTCTTCCTCAGGCAGGGGAGGAGATTTCGCATTCTGTCTGGATGTAGGGCAATCGGAAACGGTCACAGAGAGCGGTGAGCTCGGCCCGGACAATCACAAACCTCCCATCTGCAGAATCTATCTACCAGGCCCACTGTCAAGGAAAGGCCGCTAGCATCCTTAAAGATCCATCTCGCCCTGGCAATGTTTTTCTATAACCTCTACCATCAGGGAGAAGGTACAGAAGTCTGAACACATGCACCAGCCAGTTTTAGAAACAGTTTCTACCCTACTGTTGCTAGAATACTGAATGGACTCAAACTCTTAACATTCAACTGTACCTGGGCTTTTGTTTTTACCACTGTTTACCTGTTATTTACTTACCTATGCTACTTAACTATGTGATCTGCCTGTATTGCTCACAAGACAAAGCTTTTCACTTTGCCTCGGTACATGTTCCATTCCGTTCCATTCAACAATGTAGCATGGCGAATCTTAAACAAAAATGTTTCTCATTTTTGATCATTTCAAACTTCTGGGAGTGAAAAAAGAACCAGGATTTGGGAGGAGGAAAGCAGGCTGTCAAACTCTCATTTTTGCAAGCTCTGAAGAGTACTCCTTAACCTTTTCTAGTTCCCTTTTGAATGAGTTGTCAAGTAACACTACTATTCGGAGAGCCTGACGTACACAGTAGTAGCGGCTGGGCACTCCAAAAGCACAAGCCCTGCCAAAGGTAACTTTTTACTCAATAAGACTGGTCAGCTTTACCCCACAATAGTAAAGGTTCTGCAGCCCTGTTTCAGTCCAGCAACACCAATGCATGCCTGCCCTTCCCCACCCAACAAATTAATATGGTTAATAAAAGCAGAAATCATTAGCAGGTCAGGTAGCAACTGTTGAGAGGGAAACAATATCAATGTTTCAGGCTGTTTGGAACTAGCAGGGGTTAGAGCCGTAACAAGTTTAAGCAAGTGCTGAGGCAAGAAACTGGGAGAGAGGGGGAGAGGAAAATAGCAAAGGTTAATGATTGGAGAGAAGAGAAATTAAATGAAAACAAGGGGTGAGCATTTAAGGTAAAAGACTGGGAAGGAATGAGGTGTGGGGTGGGGGGGGCGGGGGGGTGAAGGTGGTGGTGTGTGTGTACTTGTACAGAAAGGTGAGGTAGGTAGTTGAGTTGGGGGTGATTGAGGACTGTAGCCCAGGAAGGAAATCAAGTCTTTGGGATTCTAAAAGAGGAGGGGATATGTTGGGAGTGATATTGTGCTAAGGAAATAGTGGAAGTGATGCATTATGTGTGAAAGCTGGGAGACTGGCAGATGAGAATCAAGGAGCCCTAACAGTGTTTTGGGAGAGTCCGGATGGGGGTGAGAGACGAATTGTGGGAAAAGAGTCATGTTTGATGAAGATCCTTAATTGAGGAAAAAAGAAAGCTACATCACAGGCACTGGGAATAAAGTGATATCATTGGATTAGATGCAACAGAGATGGAGAAACTGGGAGAAAGGTGTATAGTCCTTACAAGTAATAAGGAGAAGGAAGTACAATCAAGGCAGCTGAGAGAGTCAGAGGCTTATAATGTATTGGCTACCCAGAGAAAAGGAAGGGAAGAGCCAAAGATGAAACATGTGAAGGGAGGAACTTGAAAATAAAGTTGGTGATATTTTCCAATTCAGGACTATTAGCAATACAATTGTCAGTATAGCAGAAAAATTACTGAGACAAAGGGAGTAAACTGGACTAGAACAAAGAATGTTCCATCAATCCTCTGAAAAGGCAGAAAGAGCAAATATCCATGTAGATTCTCTTAGGAAATCTTCTGTTTGAAAAGGGAGTAGAGACAAAAGAAGAAATTCTCCATTCTGAGAACAAGTGCAAGCAGGCAGAGATGGGTGATGGTTAGATCTCCAGTAATCGAAGAGGTCAAGAGACTTTGGACCATCTTGGTGACATTGAGGATGTGGAGAGATTGGATGACCATGGTGAGGAGGTGACAGGAGTATGATATATGATATAGGAAATGAAAGGGTTAATTTGAACAAACCTGAAACTCTACCTACTCAGATACACAACACAACTACTGGTTGAAGCATCAGTTGGTTTGGAAAGTCAGCATTTTGTGCTGAGATTCGTGACACGCTACTGGAAAACCCCTAGATTAGGAAAGGAAGAAAGATTGTGGCAGTGTTCTACCTAAGGTACCCAGGACTTACCATGATGTTTACAATACAAGAATCCATGAAAGGTATCATAAAAGTTGCAGATGTAGGAAGTCAGGCTAGATAAGGGGAAAAAAAAACAGATTCAGTGGGGTAGGTACAGATAGAAACAATAGGATAACCAGGACTGGTCTATTTGTGGATTTTGGAAGGCAGTACAGAAGCAGTGTTTGGAATTGGTAGATTATGAATTTGGAGATCATAAGTGGAACATCTCCATAGGATCAGAAACCCATGACTATCCATGAAATGTTGGCTTGATATTCAGTGGTAGGATCATGGAATAGCAAAGGTAGGAAGTCAGAAGAGGAGAACAGATATTGTGGCTAAAAGAATTAACTTAACCAGAATGAATATACTGAGTGCAGAAGCAGTTTTGTCCTTGCGATCTCCACTCATTGTGATCAGAGATATGTTCATTAACAAAAGCCAAATAATTAGTCTATGGCTGTTGCACTTTGACCACTCTCAGAATGACATCACACAGAGAAGACAGAACCGAGCTGTGCTGTTGGCTGCTGTCTGTGTGATGCTTCATCAGAAGACGACCAAATGACGTGCTCAAACATATGCAGATACTGCAGACATTCATTGATGGAACATTTCAAGCAGTAGTGTTACTCACTTCGTAACTTTAAATAAATTCCAGATTCACTTCAAAAGCGTCCAGAAATGCCCAGTTGGTCTACAAGCTGTTAGCATTAGAGCAGCTTTTCAGAGGTGATTAATATTTAAAAACCTGCAACTATCTTCCATCGAATGCTGCCCAGATTAAGTTAAAAGTCAGAGTGCCATAGGATCATTCAACACAGAAACAGATGCTTCAGTCCAAATAGTCCATGCTGACCATGTTCCCAAACCAAACTAATCCCATTTGCCTGCCTTTGGCCCATATCCCTTCAAACCTTTCCCGTTCATGTACTTATCCAAATGTCTTTTCAATGTTGTAACCATACCTGCATCCAACACTTGTTCAAGTCATAGAGCTGTACAGCATGGAAACAGACCTTTCAGTCCAACTCGTCTATGCCGACCAGATATCCCAACCCAATCCAGTCCCACCTTCCAGCACCCGGCCCATATCCCTCCAAACCCTTCCTATTCATATACCAATCCAGAAGCCTTTCAAATGTTGCAATTGTACTAGACTCCACCACTTCCTCTGGCAGCTCATTCTGCACATGCACTACCCTCTGCATGAAAACGTTGCCCCTTAGGTCTCTTTTATATCTTTCCCCTCTCACCCTAAACCTGTGCCCTCTACTTCTGGACCCCCCCCCACCCCAGGGAAAAGACTTTGTCTATTTTCCTCATGATAATCATGCCCCTCATGATTTTATAAACCTCTATAAAGTCACCCCTCAACCTCCAACACTCCAGGGAAAACAGCCCTAGCCTATTCAACCACTCCCTATAGCTCAAATCTTCCAACCCTGGCAAAATCTTTATAAATCTTTTCTGAACCCTTTCAAGTTTCACAATATCCTTCCTAAAGGAAGGCGACCAGAATTGCAAGCAATATTCCAACAGTAGCCTAATCAGCGTTCTATACAGCCACAACATGACATCCCAACTCCTGTACCCAATACTCTGACCAATAAAGGAAAGCATACCAAACACCTTCTTCATTATCCTATCTACCTATGACTCTACTTTCAAGGAGTTATGAACCTGCACTCCAAGGTCTTTTTGTTCAGCAACACTAAGGTTTGCTTTCCCAAAATGCAGCACCTCACATTTATCTGAACTAAACTCCTTCTGCCACTCCTCAGCACATTGGCTCATCTGATCATGATCCCCTGCTATCCAAGGTAACCTTCTTCACTGTCCCCTACACCTCCAATTTTCTGACAGTTCATTTCACAAACAAACTACTCTGAGTAAATTGTTGCCCCTCATTTTCTTTTAAAACCTTTCTCCTCTCACCTTAAAAATATGTCCCTTAGTTTTGAACTCCACCATTCTTGGGAAAAGAACCTGGATGTAGGTTTGCTCACTGAGCTAGAAGGTTCATTGCCAGATATTTCATCACCCTACTGGATAACATCTTCATTAGGCCTCAGGCAAAGCACTGCTGAAAATTCCTGCTTTGTATTTATATGTTTGGGGTTCTTTGGGTTGGTGATGTCATTTCCTGTGCTGATGTTATTTCCTGTGGTGAAGTCACTTCCTGTTCCTTTTCTCAAGGGGTGCTGGATGGGATCTAACTCAATATGCTTGTTGATAGAGTTTTGCTTGGAATGTCATGCTTCTGGGATTCTAGTGTGTAAGTTTGTTTGGCTTGTCCTGGGATGGATGTATTGTCCCAGTTGAAGTGGTGTCCTTCCTCATCCGTATGTGAGGATGCTAGTGAGAGAGGGTCATGTCTTTTTGTGGCTAATTGGTGTTCATGTATCCTGGTGGCTAGTTTTCTGCCTGTTTGTCCAATGTAGTGTTTGTTACAATCCTTGCATGGTATTTTGTAAATGATGTTAGTTTTGCTTGTTGTCTGTATAGGGTCATAGAGTCATAGAGATGCACAGCACAGAAACAGACCCTTAGGTCCAACTCATCCATGCCAACTAGATATCCCAACCTAATCTAGTGCCATTTGCCAGCACCCAGCCCATATCCCTCTAACCTTTTCTATTCATGTACCCATCCAGATGCCTTTTAAATGCTGTAATTGCATTGGATTCCACCACTTCCTCTGGCAGCTCATTTCATATATGCACCTCCCTCTGCGTGAAAACGTTACCCCTTTGGTCCCTTTATATCTTTCCCCTCTCACACTAATCCTATGCTCTCTGGTTCTGGACTCTTTCAAGTTCTTTAGCTGCTGTTTTGGTGTGTTGGTGGGTTTGTGAGCTACCATCATGCCAAAAGGTCTGAGTAGTCTGGCAGTCATTTCCAAGATGTCTTTGATGTAGGGCTAGTGTTTCTGGATGTGTTTTGTCTGCTTGTTTGGGTTTGTTACTGAGAAATTGGTGGACTGTGTTCATTGGGTACACACTTTCCTCTGCTCTGCATAGTTCCTCTGTGCTGGAGTGTGTGTTGGCTCATTGAAATAATGTTCTGATGCAGCTTCGTTTGTGGGTGTTGGGATGATTGCTTCTGTAGTTCAATATTTGGTCTGTATGTGTTGTTTTCCTGTAGACGCTGGTTTGAAGTTCTCCATTGGCATTCGCTCTACTGTGACATCTAGAAATGGCAGTTTGTAGTTGTTTTTCTCATCTTTTAGTGAATTTTATACTAGTAAGGGTATTATTGATGGTCTTGAAGGTTTCCTCTAATTTGTTTTGTTTAGTGATGACAAAGGTGTCATCCACGTAGTGGACCCAAAGTTTAGATTGGATGGTGGCAGAGCTCTTTGTTCAAGTCTCTGCATTACTGCCTCTGCTAAGAACCCTGATATCAGAGATCCCATGAGTGTTCCGTTGGTTTGTCTGTAGGTTTTGTTGTTGAAGGTGAATTGGGTGGTAAGGCATAGGTCCAGTAGCTTGATAATACTGTCCTTGTTGATGAAGTTAGTAGTGTTCGCTGTATATGTCTTTGGGTCTACTAATAGTTCTAATAGTCAGTGTTTTCTTAGCCAGGTTAATGTTGATTGATGTAAACAAGGCTGTTACATCAAAGGAGGCCATTATTTCATCCTCTTCTATCTTAGTGTCTTTGGTTTTCAGGAATTCTTGGGTGGAGTGGATGGAATGGTGTGAGCCTTCCAGGAAGTGTTTTAGTCTTTAGTGTAGCTCCTTGGCCAGTCTGTAAGTTGTGGTCCAGCTTGCGAGACTATGGGTCTGAGGTGGGGCTCCTGGTTCTTGAATTTTGGGTAATCCGTAGAAGTATGTTGTGTTGGATCCCTCTGGTATCATTTTTTGGATGTCAGTTTTATTTATTTCTCCAAGTTTCTGAGGTATTTTTGAGTATGGCTGTGATTCGGTTCTCTGGTGGTCGGGTCGGGTCTATTGCCACTTGTTGGTAAGTGTTGGTATCTGTGAGTAGTGCGTTCACTTTTTCAATGTAGTCTCTTCAATTTAGAATGACTGTCAGGCGTCCTTTGTCTGTAGGTAGGACAACAACGTTTTTTTTTAGTCTTTCTAGTGCTTTCCTCTCTAGTGTATTGAGTGTGTTTCCTTCCTTTTTCTGCTTAATGTTGGTGCAACTACCTGTCTGATGGTTTGCTGGGTTTCTTCTGTGAGTTGGTTGTCTTTTATTGTTGTTTCAAATGCTGCTAAGAAATCTTTCTTGTCTGCATCCTGGCAGTTGTAATTTAATCTCTTACTAAGATGGCCTTTTCAGTGTCTGTTAAGGATCGGACAGATAAGTTTTTTTTTAATCCATGTTTGTGTTGTCAGCATTGTTACTTTGTGTAAGTTTGTCTAGTTTTTTCTCTGCAGGTCTAGTTTTTTCCATTTTCCGTGTTTGTTGCTGTCTAATATCTGTGGCTTGTTGTACTGTCTCTGTCCATTCATGGTCTGTTGCATGAACGAGTAAAGTTGTTCGGTGCAAAATTTCCCGATTGTATTCAGAGTCTCTTGTGTGCATCATTAATCATTTCTCTAAGCATTCTGTGGCCATTTTGCTCTGCTATACTTTTGGCTAGTGGAGTGGTAAGGGGAAGTTTGTATTTAAGGCATTTAGGTAGTACCTGTTTCTTTAGGCATTCATGCAGGAAGTACAGCTGTTCGCAGGTGGCACTCTGTCGGATGGCATTGGTTTCCCATTTTGGGCCATTTTTAGCACTAGTGTTAATGAGTTTTGAGAAGATTTGTAGCTCAGGTTGAGGTTTTGGGTGTAGGTTTGCTCGCTGAGCTGGAAGGTTCAGGCAATAGGTTCATGAATGGAGAAACAGCAAAATCAACTTCACTGCGAAGTTAGTGAACTTACAATAGAGGTCTGTGAAATAGTGAAAGACCTCTGCTAAGCATGGTCTTGTTATCCTGTATTATACCATGACCTCAAAAATGTAGAAATTTTGGATAATTTAAAGAAGATAAAATGACGACTCTAAAAGCAGTGGAACAGTTCCTTGAAATAGCAAAGACAAAGAAATGAGACACAATATAACAGATCTAAACTACGCAGTTAGTTATACATTGTTTTTCAGCCACCCATTTATGTCCCATTCTGAACCGAAGGAAATGAAGATTCCTTTTCTGCCTTTATTAAGGAAGGATGTGAAGTTCTTTAATGTATTGCCACTGCCTCTTTTCTGGGTTGCAGGTTGGTTGTTAATGCATTGCATAACCACTGGAGGGCTCCCTCTTCAACATTATGATAAATTTATTTGGCTCTCATTCGTTTTGCTAACCCTTGGGCATCTTTCTGTCAGCTCATGGACAGGATTCTTATACTTCCTCACAGGTGATGAGTTTCGGCAATAAATATTTCTAGTATAAGCACTGGAGATTACTGCAGGGTAATTTTAAACACTGCATGATGGTTGATGGAGGGCTGGATCAGGAAGGGCAGTTACATTTAAAGAAGTGGAAAACTTGACCCCAGCCTGCTATACCATAGAAACATTGAAGAAGTGGGATCACTTGGCCCCTTTAGCCTGCTCCTCCATTCAATATCATCACTACTGATCATTAAGATCCCTAATTGCACCCTCCCCCATAACCCTTGATCCTTTTAACCATAAGAGCTATATCTACACCCTTCTTGAAAACTAAGGCACCTACTTCTGATTTAATCATGAGAGATTTTGATGCCATCTGAGTAACCCACTTTGCAGAAGTGGGTTGGTAATCATATCTTTTAAATGAGGCTGCGTGTCAGCAATTTGAAATAAATAATTGTGGTTTGGGTTTCCCCAAAATAAAAAAAAATGCAGTAACTAAAGGGAGTTGAGAGCATCTGCATCTAGTCGGTCAGTGTTTTTCCAGTGCCCTCTTTGGGGTCTTGAGGAGCAGGAGCATTATTCCCCACAAAACCTGCAGGGGGCAGGCATCCATGTGACTGCTTCCCTCCTCTGTGCTCTGAGTCATAGTCACACTGCACAGAAACAAACCCTTCTTGTCCATGCTGGCCAGATTTCCTATCCTGGACAAGTCCCATTTGCCTGCGTTTGGCCCATATTCCTCTAAACCTTTCTTATCAATGTACCTGTCCAATTGTCTTTTAAATCTTGTAGTTGTACTCATTACCATTTCCCCTGGCAGTTCATTCCATATACATGACAAAGTTGACCCTCTTAAAAATCCCTTTTAAATGTTTCCTCTCTCACCTTAAATTTATGCAGCCTAGTTTTGAACTCCCCTATCCTGGGGAAAAATCCTTGGCTGTTCACCTTATCTATGCCCTCATGGTTTTATAAACCTCTCTAAGGTTACTCCCCAACCTCTTAAACTCCATGAAAAATGTCCCAGCCTATCCAGCCTCTCCTCATAACCGAACCCCTCCAGTCTCGGTAACATCCTTGTAAATTTTGTTTTGCGACATTTCCAGTTGAGTAACAGTTCAATAGCAGGGCAAATGGGACTAGGCCAGTTTAGGAAACTTGGTTGGCATGGACAAGTGGGGTCTATTTCCGTGCTGTGTGATTCAATGACTCAGAGCACAGAGGAGGGAAGGACGTTGTGAAGGTGCCTGCAGGGTTTGTGGGGAATAGCACCCCGGCTCCTCATGACTCCAAAAGAGAGTGCTGGTAAAGCACTTCAAATGTGGCCTTGTGCAGCCATAACATGATGTCTCATCTCCTGTGTGTACTTAATGCACTGACTGATTAAGGCAGGCGTGCCAAATGCCTTCTTCACTACTCTATCTATGACACCGCTTTTCAAGGAGTTATGTACCTGAACCCTTAGGTCTCTCTGCTCAACAACACTCCCCTGGATCCTAATATTAACTGTGTAAGCCCTGCCCTGGTTTGTGTTATCAAAATGCAACACTCCGCATTTATCTAAATTAAACTCAGTCTACTATTCCTAAGTCCACTAGCCCAGTTGATCAAGATCCTGTTGTTCTTTAGATCAACTTCCTCATTGTCCACTATACCACCAATTTTGGTATCATCCACAATTTTGGAAATCATGCCTCATTTATTCTTATCTAATCATTTATATAAATAATGAAGAACAGTGGATCCAGCACAGATCCTTGTGGCACACTGCTGGTCACAGGCCTTCAGTTTGAATAACAACCCTCTACCAACATCTTTTGTCTCCTACTGTCAAGCCAATTTTGTATACATTTGTCTAGCTCTCCCTGAGCCAATAAAATGTGGGGCTGGAGAAAGCACAGCAGGTCAAATGGCATCAAAAGAGCAGGAGTTTCAGGCAGGAACCTTCATCAGGAGTTCTCCATGAATTCCTTGTGATCTAACCTGACTAATCAGTTTACCATGTCTTGCTAAAGGCTAGTTGCTCCCAACACTGAGATCCACACTTTGTTCCCAATAATCCCATTCCATCCTGTGCATTGAATCCATATTGCAATCAGGGTTCCTCCAATTTTCTTGTCAGATGGTGATTCTCCCTCCATTGGACCTGTGAACCTTAGGTTTTCTTACCTGGCAGCTGACCACCCTCCTAAACTAACTGAGAGCTAGGCTGGCAATGGACTAAAAAAAAGTCTTTATAATCATGAGGTCCTGCAAACTTTCCTGGTCTTTCCAAATTTCCTGGACATTTTCAACCTTCCTGTAACCATTATGGCTTTTGTGCCTGCATTTCTCGAGAAATAAGAAAAGACTCTCCAATGCTGGAGCCTGGAGACTTAAAATTACCGAATCATTCAGTAGAGGAGGCCTTTTGATTCATGGGATGGAATCTTACTGGGGACCTGAACAATGCAGGCCAGAGTGAGATCTGTGGCAGACTAGTATGAGAAGTCTAGTGAGACCTGTCTCAGTTCACTGTACCTTTGAAGTAGTTGTTGAGTTTGTAGGGGAGAGTTTCTCACTAGGCAGTGGCAAGTTGCCAATTAAGGAGAATTGTTGTTTGTTAAACTGCTAATTAACAGCACAACCCACCTCATCAATGTCAGCTTTGTATCTTGCGGAATGCGCTGAAAATTGAGAAATCTCAGTATGAAAGTCAGAGCTCAGTGAGTTTAGCTCACCACTGGCTGGGAGGAGTCTCCATGTTGCTCAACACCAAACAGCATGCTCCATGGCCACCAGCCACTGACACAACTTGTTCACAGGCATCTCACATTGGCCAATGCCTCACAATCCTCATGGCACCTCTCCCATCTACTGGCAGGACACTTAAGAAGCATAGACCTGCATTGCAGAGTACACAGGTAACCAGGCTGCAAAGAGGACACTTTGTATTCAGGTAAGTGCTCCCAGCATTGCATCTCAGGTCTGTTAACTCACATTAATTTCTTCATTTTAACCTAAATTAAAGAAACAATCCCAGAATACCTTAAGCTCTCTAAACTCTCAGTCATGTAATACCTACCTGCATGTTTGCAGTATCCATCCCTTGCCTTGCATTGGTGCTTCAGCCAGAGCTGCAGTGACTTTTGTCATGTTTGTATTCAAGTGTGATGAACTATTGAGACCTGCTGCCTCTATTTCTTTACTGCCTCTCTCTCTTTCTTTCACAGTTATTTGCAGGCTGACTTTGTGTGTGAGTGACGTTTTTAGTAAAACATGTAACTTAATCTTATAAAGGCTTCCAATGGATGCTTTGGCTCTCAAAGGCCATTTCTACAGCAATGCCAACCATATGTACTTCATATCCAGGCAGGTATGCAGAGCAGCCATGCTATAGACTCCCAACTCCATTATATCTTTGAATTAAGTATAATATGTAAAGTGTCACTGTTGCTAAAACTTGACATTCCTAACATCTCCCTGGGATGCAGTGACTAACTGTCTAGTTATTGTCAGCGTAGCTGTCTGATTAGATTACTTACAATGTGGAAACAGGCCCTTCGGCCCAACAAGTCCACACCAAAGCGCAATCCACCCAGACCTATTCCCCTACATTTACCCCTGCCCCTAACACAGGCAATTTAGCATGGTCAATTCACCTGACCTGCTCATTTTTGGACTGTGGGAGGAAACCGGAGCGCCCGTAGGAAACCCATGCACACACGGGGAGAATGTGCAAACTCCACACAGTCACTCGCCTGAGGCGGGAATGGAACCCAGGTCTCTGGCGCTGTGAGGCAGCATGCTAACCACTGTGCCACCGTGCCGTCTGGTTATTGTTTACATGTGTCAGTATGCTGAATCTCCATACCTTGGACTTTATTTTAACCTTTATCAGCAATGTCGCCCATGTTTGTTGGCAGTAGAATTCAGCTCACATCAATTTCTTCATTTTAACCAAAATTAAAGAAACAATCCCAGAATCCCTTAAGCTTCATATTTGTAACACCCTTTGAACCTCAAGTTGCTGGCCAGCTGTCAGTTTCTTAGAATGTATAAATGGAAAAAAGCAACTGGGATTCTAAATGCATGAGAAAGTAATATAGATCCTTCATCAAACAATCACTCCATACTTTATCCTGTGTCTTACTGCTCCATCTACTGGTGTTCTGTAGGGCAGCTACAATGAACATCATGAGTTGAATTTCCCCATTTCTTTTGGCAAAGTGATCCTTTAATTAAAATTCATGGTGTTCAGTCCACTATGGCCCATGTCAACTTTTCTGCTCTTCAACCCATTACTTATGCAAACTAGCTTCTGGTGCTAGTCTCATGGAACTATGCAGTAGGAGAGGCAGTCCTGTTTAACTCTGCTGGGAATCTGCAGGATCCTTTGCCATATCTAGATCCCAGCTTCAGGAACTGTCTGACACCAAAATTGCCCCTAAGCTGTGGCCACTGGGAGATTCCATGTATGCTGATTGGTAAGCTGACAAATTGGGTTCTGTTTCTGGGACCTGTTGCTTTGCATGCATCTTGGAGAGAGCTATAATTAGTGGGAATGTTGCCCCTCATACTGCAGTGCTCCACTGTCTTCTTTGGGTACATGGCCTAGAAAACAGAGCCATCACTCTGCTTCACTGACAGAAACCAGGGGTGGTGGATATGGGAACACTGCTTTCTCCTGCTGACCAGCAAAGGAGACCACACCAGCAGACAGGGCCAGCTTGGACAAAGGTAGCAGCTCAGGTCACTGCTGTGTCCCGGATTAAAAGGAACACCCAATCATGCAGGAAGAATATGAATGATTGTCTTCACTCTGCTCAATGTAAGGGCTATCCCACACACTAACTTTATCCCTGCACCTACCTGTCACCAAGGCTCATGGGCCAATCCTCTCAGTATTGAGGATGATTTGATTTATTATTGTCACATGTACCGAAGTACAGGGAAAAATATTGTTTTATATGCTATCCAGACACATTGTACTTTGCATAAGTACATCAGGCTAATAGAACAGAATGTAGAGTATAATATTATAACTACAGAGAAGGTGCAGTGAAACATCAACTCTAATATATGAGAGGTCCATTCATAAGTCTGATAACAGTGAGGAAGAAGCTGTTCTTGACTCTGTTGGTCCATGTTTTCAAATGCTGGAAAAGCGCAGCAGGTCAGGCAGCATCCAAGGAACAGGAGATTCGACGTTTCGGGCATAAGCCCTTTTTCAGGAAGCATCTGCAGACCTCACTTTCTCCACATGTTTTCAAATGTTGAATTGTCAGCTTGATGGAAGAGGGTATAACTGGAGTGGGAAGGGTCATTGATGATGTTGGTTACTTTCCCGTGGTAGTGGGAAGTGTAGACGAAGTCAGTGGAAGAAAGGCTGGTTTTTATGATGGACTGGGCTACGTTCATAACTCTCCGTAGTTTCTTGCAGTCTTGGGAAGAGTAGTTGTCATACCAAACCGTGATGCATCCAGATAGGATGCTTTCGATGGTGTATCCATAAAAATTACTAAGAGTCTTGTGGACGTGGCAAATTTCCTTAGGCTTCTGAAGAAGCGGGCGCATTAGTGTGCACGTACAAAGATTCTCGCCTCATGGGAAGAAAAGTGTTGCAATGGGCTAGAGGAGAGTTAAACTGCTCATGTGGGGATGTGGAGAATTCCAAAGGCAATCATCCCATTTATCTTCATTGTGCTGTGCTGCACCGTCTCCATTACCACCAAATACTAACCAATTCTTTATCTGTAAACTCTTATATGTTTTAATAATTAATTCCCTCTCTCATGCAGGCATTAGTTCACCCAGAGATCCTACATCTAAAGCGACCAATGGCATAGGCCATCAGTTCTACCTCTACCTCTGAGGAGGAAGCTCCTGAATTCTCCAAAGGATACACCTTCAAGGCTTTCACCTGCACCCAGCCATCCTCCACCAGTTCTGAGACTTTCAGTTCAGCGGATTTTCTATCTAGATTACATTCGGGAGCAAAATCTGGTGAACTCATCACTGACGTATCTCCAGGGCTGGCAGAGTACAAGTAATGCACCAGAACCTGCCCTCCATGGCTCTAACTATAGATGCTTAGTATTAATGGCAAGTCAAGAGGGGGACAAACAACTATGACCTCACTCATGATGCCTCTCAGGGAGACAGGGTATTGCTAGCAGGATTCCAGATGGGAGGAAGAACTACCCACGGAGACCTCTGGAAGTTTTCTCTCAGCACTCCCGGGGATGCCCAGTTTCTCCACCTTATCCACTTGTGATGCCAAAGCCTGAATAGGTTCCAAGCAAAGGAGGGGGAGCCTGCATCTGGACAGGAAACTCTCAACAGGCCCAGATCCTTTAGGGCCAACTAGCCACTTCCAGGCCACTAGAGGCAATGACAGATTAGGGTCTATGTACCCCAGATGTGGATGCTTGATATATTGGTCGAGAAAGCATGAAAAACATGTACTGAGAGTACATAGGTGGGTGGCATGAGTGATACATCACTATAATATTTCATATACTTCTTATAAACATATTTGTATTTACGAACGTAAATGTCTTTGACAATATTAATCCGAGTGAAGCCACACCGATTTAGCAGCCTCAACAGATAGCCCAAGGAAGAAAGAAGTTGTAATGACCAAGTGTTGCTGATTTCTCATGGGTAAACCAACTCCTTGACTGCAGATATCATTGACTTTCGGGATGCTTGAACTGCGATGATGATGACTACAACCAAGATGTACATGGATGTATATGCGGACATCACCGAGTCTACGAGCAATGTACAGGGATTGTGCTGGGACCTGCTCTGCACAATGTATCCACACTTACACCCAAAATTTGAGTAAGCGTGATATCCTCTTTAGCCGCAGACGATGTCCCAGAAGACTGAAGAATAGACAATGTTGTTCCTTTGTTCAAGACGGTGAAAGGGATAATCCAGAAAACTGTAGGCTGGTGAGCCTTACTTCAATGGTAGGGAAATTATTGGAGAATATTATTAGGGACAGGACATATTTGCATTTGAAGAATGGATTTACCAGGGATAGTCAGCTGAGCTTTGTGTTGGGGGGCGGTCTAGTCTCTCAAATTGGAGAATTTTGAGGAAATGACAATGGTGCCTGATGAGGATAAGGCAATGGATGTTGCCTACATGTATCTTCCTGAAGCATTTGACAAGATCTGTCATTCCCCAGTACATGGATGTATATGCAGATATCACCGAATCTGATGAACGGTCACTGGACCCAAAATATTAACTCTGATTTCTCTTCACAGATGATGCCAGACCTCCTGAGCTTTTCCAGCAACTTCTGTTTTTGTCCCTCATGGTGAGCTGGTCCAGGGATCAAACAACATGGGATCCATGGTGAGTTGGCACGTTGAACACAATATTGGCTTGGCTGTAGAAGACTGGGTGTAGTTGTGGAGTAATGTTTTTCTAACTGAAGGTCTGTGACCAGTGGCGTTCCACAAGGATCAGTGCTGGGACATCTGTTGTATGTAATATAGATAAATTATTTGGATGAAAATGTTAGTGGTCTGATAAGTAAGTTTGCAGATGACACAAAATTTAGTGGAGTAATGGATAGTGAGGAAGAATATCAAAGGATGCAGCAAGATATAGATCAACTGGAAAGATAGGCAGAGAAATGGCAGGTGGAGTTTCATCCAGACAATTGGGAAATGAGGCAAATTTAGCCAATAATCAGAGGTGAGTCCATGGAAAAGAGGTAGTCACCATCATTAGTGAGCTTCTGAACTCACTGTTTAAATTTTAAGGGGTATGTGGGAAAACTCTTTTCTTGACATAGAGAATTTATTTTTCATTTTTGAATTATTTTTCCAACTTTCTGGCCACTGATCATGCTGTTAAAGGGATGGAAAATTTGGTTCTGTATGCAATTTGCTTTAAAAAAAATTATTGATGGGATGTGGCAGGGAGGAGGGTCGCTGCCTGCTTAGCATTTATTGCCCGTTCTTCGTTGCCCTTGAGCAGGTGGGGGTGAGCTGTTTTCTTGAGATGCTGCAGTCCATGGTGATTGATCTACAATGCTGTTGGGGAGGGATTTCCAGGATTTTTATCCAATGACATTAAAGGAATGACAATATATTTCCAAGTCAGAATGGTGAGTGGCTTGGAGGGGCACTTGCAGGTTGTGGTGTTGTCATGTATCTGCCGACCTTGTCCTTCTAGATGGTAGTGATTATGGAAAGTGCTGTGTACAAAGCCTTGGTGATTTCCCCATAGTGTATCTTGTAGATGATGCACCCTGCAATTAGTGAGTATTGGTGGTGACTGGAGTAAATGTTTGTGGATGTGGATCAAGGGGGCTGCTTTGTCCTGGATGGTGTCAATATTTTTGAGAGTTGTTGAAGCATCCAGCAAAGTGGGAAATATCCCATCACACTTGTGTGCTTTGTAGATGATGGACAGCCTTTGGATTGTCAGAAAGTAGATTACTTATCACAGGATTCTTAGCCTTTGACCTTCGCTTGAAGCCACTGTATTTATATGACTGATCTAATATTGTTTCTGTACAAAACTCCAGTGTGGTTGCACTTGGAGTATTGTGTACAGTTCTAGCCACCGCATAATAAGAAGGATGTGGAAGCTCTGGAAAGGGTGCAGAGATTTACTAGGATGTTGCCTGGTATGGAGGGAAGGCCTTACAAGGAAAGGCTGAGAGACTTGAGGTTGTTTTCATTAGAGAGAAGAAGGTTGAGAGGTGACTTAATAGAGACATATAAGATAATCCGAGGGTTAGATAGGGTGGACAGGGAGAGCCTTTTTCCAAGAATGGTGACGGCAAACACGAGGGGGCATAGCTTTAAATTGAGGGGTGAAAGATATAGGACAGATGTCAGAGGTAGTTTCTTTACTCAGAGTAGTAAGGGTATAGAATGCTTTGCCTGCAACGGTAGTAGATTCGCCAACTTTAAGTACATTTAAGTCATCATTGGACAAGCATATGGACGTACGTGGAATAGTGTAGGTTAGATGGGCTTCAGATTGGTATGACAGTTCGGCGCAACATCGAGGGCCGAAGGGCCTGTACTGCACTGTAATGTTCTATGTTCTATGTAATGGTAACCTCCAAGATGTTGATGTTTACAAATGTACAACTCTACAGGGCTGTGGATTCAACTGTACCAACCCAGATGCTGAGACAGCCTTTGCAGATCTCTCTGCACGTTACTTTCTGCATCAGTGCCTCACTAAGTTCCCTTTCTTATCACTGTGTAAAGGAATTGGTTTTGACTGAGTTAAAATCGGGCCCAAATCTGTGAAGGAAACTCTGAGACAATTGCATTCATGTTCACCAGATTAAGTTATTTATGGCCAAATACTTCATTTGCCTAATTAGATTAGATGTGCATAATAAAAGCCATAATCATTGTTACTGACAAAGAGAAAGGAGTTGTTTTAAAATTTACATTGCTCTATAATGGTATCTTTTCAGAGAAACTGCAATAGATAGTGAGCAATATTCTGATTAAGATCTTGTTTTATCACTCTGTTTCTCACATTGTTAAAACAAGAACAGCGGTGACATTCAGGAGAAAATGGCATTGAGGAAGATGGACTCTGGGCCGCTGGTACCTCCTGAAGGGACTTTCAGCTGTGCCTTCCTTGTGTGGAGAGCTGCTGCTGATCCTGAGGTTACTGGCCCATCTGTTCCTCCTCAACTTCTTCTGCAGTTTCACACTGCCTCAGCTGCTGTGACCATGACCCTGGCTGTGGCTAGGGCAGTCGACCATTCTAGTCATGAATCTTTGCGGGGAATATCAGAAACAGAACAGGTCCTCAGTAATGTGAACAGTCACATTCACATCATTCACAAATACTGGTTTGGAATAGTCCTCCGTACATTGGCACATGGAAAACTCTGACCAGCAGCTTTGATGTGGTGTCCTTTATTCCAGTGAATGTAGCACATACCATGTCGGACAAACAGTCAGAGATTGCAAGTGCTGTACGATGACTGATACCTTGCCCCTCACCCTCCACATCACCCAAGAAATTACATAGAACTGCGAGTTGTCAAATACTTACTTACGCTTCAAGGTGAGAGGAAATCGGCTCCAGACCCTTGTGCAACTTACAAGATCTTGTATTTTCCTTGTGAAACGTGAACCTAAGTGACACTGTGAATGCCATCTGTGCTTATTTCTGCTGCAAATGTGTTGCTGGTCAAAGCACAGCAGGCCAGGCAGCATCTCAGGAATAGAGAATTCGACGTTTCGAGCATAAGCCCTTATTTCTGCTTCATGGAGATGACTCTTCAATCAGCAATGACCAATGGCAATGGTGAAGATTGTTTGTAATCAGGATTTGTATCCCACACAGTTAGACACTGCATGTAGTTCACTTGCAGGACACTATGGTCACCGGTTTCTTCAACCTGTGTTTGCCCTTTGAATAGCCTCACATCTCTCACAGGTATAGCCCGACTATTCAGACAGAATAAAACCACTCATTATGCCCACTCTGGATCTGGTTAGAACTATTTTCCAATTCAATTGAAGGTTTACATTTTGCCTGAGAAGGGAAGCTGCTGAAGGTTGTGCTTGGCACTGTGAGTCTCAGGTGAAGGCTGGTCATCAAGTGAAGACCCAGAAACTCCCCCTGCCCTCCCCCACCACCACCAAAGCTCCATATTCCTTTCTTCCTTGTACTCTGTCAACCCCAACAGTAATGAGCATCCACGCATGTAATTTACATCTTCACCTCACTGTGCTCCAGCCCTACAGCTTAGCCATGCCACCCATCATGCTGCACTGCTCCTTGCCAAAGGCAGGGTGGTTGTGACCGTCAATGACCTCCCTCCTGCAGTAGCTCATATCCTCTAATGGACTATTGTTACCCTCCCCCATTTTGTTCAGTAACCTCCTTCACAACTATTGTACCCTCTGCATCCTAACACGTTGCCTCTAATGCCCAGAATTGGCTCTCCTCACTGGCCCAGCACAGCAGCGGCTCTTGGTAACACCCCCTTGACTTTCATTGAGCTGACTCCAAGGATTAACCACAGCCCACATCCCTGAACAATTAGGTCAGACAGCCCAGACTGATGGCCGACCTGTTTCTGTGCAGCTCCCTGACTGAGCATGAAACCCCAGACTGATTGCAATCGATTTGCAGAACTGCCTGTGGCTCATTCCCCAGATTGTAGTGATATGGATCTGCTGACCCTGACCATCCCAAACATGTCCAAGTCCAAGTCCCTTGAATATCAGATGCTGCCTTTTACTGACTCTGTTGGTGCCTCCTGACTGAAGGTTACCTTGATTTGACCAAGGATTAGGTTACACTCCAGTTAGATTTTGAGACATGGTTAAAGCACATGCAATGCATTTGCTGTGTAAGCATATTGCTGAAGGTGTAACACTGATGTAGCACAGTGCCATACAGCAGTGTGTCAGCACATTTGGCTGACCACAGCTGACATTCAATGACAAGCTGCTGGCTTTGTGTCAATGCTAAAGAGCAAAGCAAGATAGAATTACTGTGTGTCTGTAACTTGTGAACAAGGTGACATACAGCAAACAGACAAGGCAAGCAAGGCAGAGATGTGAGCATCTGAGTAGGTGTAAAATGCTTGAATGCTAAGAGAGTGAGTGAGGAGCTCCGAGATGCCCTCTGGTTTTATCCTGGCTGCAGCATTACTGAAAGGAGCCAATCGACACCAAAGTTCAGAATTGAGGTGCAGAACTATATTATAATTGGGTCAGAGGTGTGGCATGAGGATGCTCAGAGGCTCGTATGTGTGCAATGCCAACTTCTGTGGATTGGTATGCGGATGTTCACTGCCCATAGGGCATGCCTGGAGATGTTGGCGATTTCTGTCCAAGATGGAGCATTCAAGGAAGAAGCAGTGAGCTGGATCCTATTGCCAAACGTAAAAATGGATCACATAAGTTTCTACAGGTGAAATGAGAGTTGGTCCTTTATAGAGAGAGAATATGGAACAGTAGATAAAAATTGCTGTGACTTCCATGTTGTGAATTGTCACTGTCTTATTTCTCTGCAGTTTGTGGGACAATAGAAGAATATCTGGTGAAATTACGTACTAATAACATGCAATTGAAGGCAGAAAGGTCTCTTGCTGTTCACGATTGAGATTGTCTTCTTTCAAAATGTGGTTGTAGAATCAGATTATTTTTCTGACCACGTCGAGAATCTCCTTTCTGATGATTTCATCATTTTTTCCAAAGTGCCTCATCATTGCCCATGTTGTTCAGGGGTTGGAAAAATTCCACTCAGTGTTTCAGATCAATACCCTGTCATCAGATCAGCTGTAAGGTTTTGAGTTGAGAATACTGACTCATCCTTGTATTATGGAAAATAAACATTGGGAATTTCCTCAGAGTTCTGCTCTGACTGACTGATGAGGCTTCAGTAGAAAACTTCAGTGAACATGCATACATACTCTATTGATCATTCAATATAACTCCACTGAGAATGCCCAACAAAACTATCCAATGAATAGACTCCTTGTCAATTGAAGTCAGTACATCCTCAAACCTCATATTTCCCCCAGCAGTCTGGATTGCTGGGGAGTTTCCAGCAAAAAGACTGGTAGCTCTAATCTGCCAGTTCAGAGTAAATGTTTGGCTGTATTGGGATTGTAGTTAAGTGGGTGATGTCAATGCTTTCTATTGTAAATTAGCGTTCTGTTTTGGGCTCACTATAGCTGATTTTATTTTTACAAATATCTGTCACCTTGGAATAAAAGATAAAATTACGGCAAGCTCTGAGGAGTTTGAAGATGTTCAATGTTGGAATATTAAAGATCAAGGGAGGTTGAAAAGTCTCTTACTCCTTCAGAGGAAGAGATTAGAATGTAGGCTGAAGCCAGAGATGCATGTAAAAAGTGTTAGCAGGAGTTTCTACAGGTAATTAAGGAAGGAAAAGTTGAAATAGAACATAGCAACGGTGTTGTGCTGAACATGATGTCAAATGAAACTAAACCCTTCTCCTCCCCTTGGCCCATATCCCTCCATTCCTTGGCATATTCAAGTGCTTATCTAAAAATCCCTACAATGCCCCAATTGCATCTGCCTCCACCACCACCCCAGCAGTGCGTTTCAGACTCCTACCACACTGTATTAAAAACTTGCCTCTTATGTCTTCTTTGAATTTTCCCCCTCTTATCTTAAATGCATGCCCCCTAATATTAGACATTGCAACTCTGGGCAAGAAAGATTCTGACTGTCAATCCAACCTATGCATCTCATAATTTTATAGACTTCGATTAAGTCTTCCCGCAGCCTTTGCTGTTCCAGAGAAAACAACCTGAGTTTTTCTAGCCTCTTCTTATACCTAATATCTTCTAGTCCAGGCAGCATCCTGGAAAACCTCTTCTGCACCCTCTCCAAAGCCTCCACATCCTTCCTGTAATGTGGCAACCAGAAGTGAATGCAATACTCTACATGTGGCTGAACCAAAGTCTTGGAAAGCTGCTCCATGACATCCTGACTTTTGTACTCAATTTCCTAAACAACAAAGGCAAGCATGCCATACATCATCTTTACCAACTTATCTACTTGCATGGCCACTTTCAGGGAGCTATGAACTTGAACCCCAAGATCCTTCTGTATCACAATGCTGTTCAGAGTTCTGCCATTAACTGTATAATTTTCCTTAACATTTGATCTCCCAAATTGCAGCACATCACACTTACTTGGATTAAACTCCATCTGCTAGTTCTCCACCTATATCTGCAACTGACCTATATCCCGCTGTATCCTCTGACAACCTTCTACACTATCCACAACTCCGATTTTTATATCATCTACAAACTTACTAATCCATCCATCTACTTTTTCATCAAAGTCACTTATATTTATCACAGACAGCAGAAGTCTCAGTATGGATCCCTGTGGAACATCACTAGTCACGGATCTGCAGTCTGAAAAACACCCTTCCTCCACTAACCTCTGCCTTCTATGGGCAAGCCAATTCTGAATAGATCCCACAGTCACCATAGATCCCATGCATCTTAATCTTCTGGATATGAATTTAGCGGTAGGTAATAAGGAAATGGGGGATGAAGTGAGCAAATATTTTGCTTCTGTCTTCACGGAAGAGGATACAATCTTTCAGGTATAGCCCAGGAAGTGGAAGGGAAAGGGACATTGTGAAGTTCCAATCATGAGGGGAGTGGTACTAAGAAAACTGAAGTGACTGGTCATTCATTTCGTAAGCAGAATGGAGGGCATGCTGCTATCTGCATCAACGGTACTGAGGTGGAGATGGTCAAGAATGGCAAGTTTCCTGGAGTGATTACCACCAATACGCTGTCCTAAGGATTCAGCAGGATATACATCAGTTGGAAGCATGGGTAAGAAAATGGCAGATGGAGTTTAATCTGGACAAATGTGAGGGAATACATTTTTGAAGGTCAAGTACATTTGGAAATTATACAGTGAATGGCAGAACTCTTAGAGCGTTGATATGTGGGGTTTGCGGGGGGGGGGGGGGGGGGGGGTAGGTTCTGAATGTGCAGGTCCACAGATCACTGAAGGTGGCAGCACAGGTAGACAAGGTAGTAAAGAACGCCTATGGCATGCCGCCTTCATTGAAAAGGGCTTTGGGTATAAGGATAGGCAAGTTAGGCCACATTTGGAATATTGCATACAGTTCTGGTTATCACACTAACTACTAGGATGTGAATGCTTTGGAGAGGTTACAGAAACGATTTACCAGGATGTTTCCTGGTATAGGAGGTTTTAGCTAGGGGTAATTGTAAAAGCAATTCCTGGATTCTTTCTTTTAGCTGTTCTTGAATTCTGTGGAATTACTGTTTACATTTGTAGATGTTTGTAGCATATTTCTCTCATCATTGTCAGTGTCACTTTCTGAAGATCATTCTTTTGATTTAAACTGAAGGAAAGCAGGTGATGGAGATAATGAATGGAGCCATTTGCTCCCAGAGACAATGTGCTTGAAGTTGGGAGGAACAGCTATTTTGGGGAGGTGTGGGAATGGGGGTGTGGGAGTGCACGGGGTAAGGGTTAGCACATCCAAACTATGCCGCCTCCTCACCCCCACTGTAATTAAATTCTGAGCAGGAAGACCCATGATCAACCTACATGTCCCACTGCTAGTTGAGGCCATTATGTGGTAGAGATTACTTGGGGCCTCACCTGACTGCTGCTAGGATTGTCTCATCTGCAGGCAGGCCTGTCACCACATGCCATTCATGCTAGATGCCATCCTGTGGGCACTTATTATCTTTGAGATGGCACAGATGTAAAGTGGTTTGCAAAAGAAGTAAATATGATGTGAGAAAAATCTTTTACAGACAATGAGTGGTTTAGGTCTGGAATGCACTGTGTGTGGTGGCAGTGTGGTGGTGGCAGATACAATAAAGAAAATCAAGTGGGCATTAGATGCCTATTTAAATAGAAGCATTATGCAAGAGAATGGCACTCAGTCATTATGCTTGTTTAAAGAGCTGGTTCAGATATGATGGGCCAAAGGGCCTCTTTTTGCACCAAAAAGCTTTCATGATTCTGTGTCACTGACTGCGCCAACTAGTGGCACTTACTCAGTGATAACCTGGTCCCTGATACTCAGTTTATGTCTCAGCTGCTGGTCTCATTAAAACCTTGGTCCAAACATGGGCAAAAAGGCTTAAGTCAAGGAGCAAGTTGAGTGTGACTTAACGCCAAAGCAGTATTTGACTAAATGTAGCAGCAAGGAGCCCTTGGAAATATGAAGTCAATGGGAAACATGGGTAAAGCTCTTTACTGACTGAAGTTATACTTACCACGTGTAAAATGATTGTTGTTGGAGGTAAATCATCTCAGTCCCCAGACATCTTTCCACCAGTTCCTCAGGGTACTATCCTATATCAAACCATCACCGGCTACTTATCCAATGACCATCTCTCTATCATATGGATAGAGTGGGGATGTTCACTGCTAATTCCACAATGTTCCATACCATTTGTGATTCCTCAGCTATTAAAACAATCTGTAACCATATGTAACAAGACCCAGACAATATTCAGATCTGGGCTGATAATGTTCAAGTAACATTCATGTCAATCAAGTTCCAGGTTTAAGAGGTGATGGATGGTTTAATTTAGTTGAGAGACTTGGGTCAATTACATTTAAAGATTAAATTAGGAAAGCTAGTCAAAAATGAATTTTCAGCTCAAAGTAGCCACAAACCAACGCAAGTAACAGAAATTTCACAAACTTTGCAGAACTTGCATTTTCTTCAATAAGCACAGAATTGTATAGTGTTATGGACTAGGCCAGACCCCTCAAAATCTCTTTAAGCAGGTAGCCTCGACCGTAACTTTGCTATTTGTTTAGCTAGGTGTATAGTGGATATTCCCAGTGTAAACTAGCTGGGTTGACTGTCACGTTTTAAACAAACAGAGTGTATGGCCTCTGAATTATGACTTATTAGTGTGTCCTTAATTAATTTTAATGGTCCTCTCACTTCATGCCCAAAAGCAAATTCAAATGGACTGAATTTGCTCGATTCATTTGGTGCGTCTCTGATCACAAAAAGCACAAATGGAATTTCCTTATCCCATCATCTGGATAATCCTGACTATAAGCCCTCAACATGGTCTTTAGTGTTTGATGTCATCTTTCTAGCATTCCCTGCAATTCTGGATTGTACACAGTAGATTTGAATTGTTTTAAGCCTAAGCTGTCCAAAGCTTCCTTGAATAGTGTGGATTTGAAGTTTGACCCTTGATCTAACTGTTTCTCAATTGGTAGTCCATATCTCATTTAAAAAATTGGGTAATTCCTCTACAATCCTTTTGGCTGTGATATTGCGTAATGGAATGGACTCTGGAAATCTCGACGATACATCCATTTTTGTTAACAAATATTGATTCTCACTTTTTGTATGAGGTAGGGGTCCTACGTCATCAATTAAGACTCTTGTAAAAGGTTCCTCAAATGCTGGAACAGGTATTAAAGGTGCAGGTTTTATTACCACCTGTGGCTTTCCAATTACCTGACATATCTGGCAAATTTCAACTACATCCTTGTGCAGTGCAGGCCAGTAAAAATGTCTTTGTATTTTACCCTGTGTTTTCCTCACTCCTAAATGACCCCCAAGTGGTAGCTCATGCGCCACTCGCAACACCTCCTTTCCACACCCCTCCTTTCTATATAATTCGATGAATCTCTGCCTATTTCTCATCTGCTTGAATATGCGATGGTCTCCATTTCCTCTTTAAGACATTGTTTTTCAGGTAATAACATGCAGGGATGCATTCTGACTCATTTACTGTGTATGCCTTTTGATATAACTGCTTTACATTTTCATCTTTCTGCTGTAACTCAATGAGCTTTGCAGAGGTAAAGATATTTTCATGATTATTTATTTGCTCCTGTTTTATCTCAACCAACTGATCGAACACAAACTCTGCTAATGCCACTTCAGCTTCCTTATCTATACCCTTTGATCTCTCCTATTTCAGCTTGTTGATTGTGATCTTGTTAATATACAATTGGGGAGAAAGATTCCTAGTTCAGAATCCTGCATTGCTTCTGTTGCTTGCGTCTCTACTAGCTTTTCAACTGAGGTAGGCAGCACGCCTACCAGTGAATCAGCTATATCATTTGCAAGGTCAAATTGTATTCCTAAAACAGAGTTTGTCAAGTACCCTGACCATAAATTTTCCATTCTTTCTGGATACTCTAGCCTCACTTTACATAATTGAGTACTTTTTGTCTCACCATGAATTCCTGTTACCAGTACCTTTTCTGGCAATACTCCCTCAGGAGTACATACCTCCTCATCCTTCAGCACCACAGACTGAGAAGATCCTGTGTCCCTTAATATTGTAACCTCTTTACCTGCTACTCCTGGCCTATGTGAATAAACTTTACCCTTGCAGGTATATTTTTTAAGCAGATCTGGCACATCCTCCTTAACCAACCTTTGATCAGCATGTGCACTCTGATGCAGCTTTCTAGCTTCCATTGTGCTTTCTGTTACCATTCCAACAAAACATCCAGGCTTACCCTGCTTTTCCATATCTGACTTTCCTGTACTTTTCCTAGCTCACCAACACTGATTTCTTGTGGCCTACTTTGTTGCAATGAAAACACCAAAGCTTTTACCCTCTTTGCCCCCCTCAAGGGTTTCCTTTTTCCCCTCAGGTAAGTTATCCTTATGATCTTCACTGAAATCTACCTTTCCCTTTCCACATGAGGATTTCTCTTTATCCCAGTTTCTATCCCTCATGGACTGAAATTGATTCTGGAAGCCAAATCATGTTTTATGGACCAGCTCATAACCATCAGCCCCTTCAGCTGCTAACCTTGCTGTTTTAACTCTCTGCTCTTCCACATGAGTTCGCCCTGCTTCAGGCAGTGAATTTTTGAACTCCTCCAAAATAATCACCTCTCTAAGGGCATCATAAGTTTGTTCTATTTTTAAAGTTCTTATCCACCTATCAAAATCACTTTGTTTGCTCTTTTCAAATGCAATGTAGGTTTGAGCAGGGTCCCTTCTTAGATTCCTGAAACATTTGTCTATAGCTCATATGCACCTAAGATGGCTTTTTTTCACCTCCTGAGATACCTCCTCTGATAGTGATTCAAAGACCTCACTAACCCAACCTACAAGTTTGGTTTGGATCAACAAAACCATCATGGTAACTGGCCACTGCATTTGTTTAGCCACTTTTTCAAATGAGATGGGAAAGGCTTCCACATCCTTCTCATCACATTTAGGCAATGCTTGAACATACTTCAACAGTTTCTCACTAGGCATTTGACTACCAGGGGCTTGCTCATCCTGACTCTCTTCCTCACTAAACCTACCTTCAGCCTTCATCTCCATTTTTTAATGCTGATTCCCTTTTTAAGTGTCAATTTCTGAAGTTCAAACTCTTCCTTTTTCTTTCTCTTCCGCTGAAGCCCTTCATTCATTCTCTTTTTCTCTCTCTTCCGACTTTAATTGTAACTCAAACTGTTTCGTTTCTGCTGCCCTTCTCTCTCACCACTAACTCAAGCTACTTCATTTGCAATTGAATTCTAGCCATTTCTACAGATCCTGATGATGTTTCCATCAAATTTAAATACTGAGCTACTGCTGAAATCATCGCCTCTTTCCTCACTTTAGGGGTAAATTCAACCCCAACTTGTCTATTAATTTTTACAGATTGGTCTTATTTCCATTTTGTAAAAATCCCTCAGGTCACTTCTTCCACTTCCTGAAAGCCCTTGGTGACTGAAAGAGCCATTGCTATCTGAACGCTGTTTAAACAAACCAAATCAACACTTGAAATAACAGACACTGACATCTATCACTCACTGCTTAAATCCTGCACAGAGCTCCCAGTCAATTATGGACTAGGCCAGTCCCTTCAAAACCTCTTTAAGCAGGTAGCCCAGACTGTAACTTTGCTATTTGTTTAGCTAGATGTATAGTGGATACTGGCAAACAAGGGAGGCGCGGTAGTAGTTGGCGCACCGACCTTTATACCGCTGAGGCCAAACGCCAGTTCGCGGACGCCTCCTCCTATTGCCCCCTTGACCATGACCCCACCTCCCACCACCAAACCATCATCTCCCAGACCATCCATAACCTCATCACCTCAGGGGATCTCCCATCCACCGCCTCCAACCTCATAGTCCCACAACCCCGCACCGCCCGTTTCTACCTCCTGCCCAAAATCCACAAACCTGACTGCCCCGGCCGACCCATTGTCTCAGCCTGCTCCTGCCCCACCGAACTCATCTCCGCGTACCTCGACACGGTTCTGTCCCCTTTAGTCCAAGAACTCCCCACCTACGTTCGGGACACCACCCACGCCCTCCATCTCCTCCATGATTTTCGCTTCCCCGGTCCCCAACACCTTATCTTCACGATGGACATCCAGTCCCTGTACATCTCCATACCCCATCACGAAGGACTCAAAGCCCTCCGCTTCTTCCTTTCCCGCCACACCAATCCGTACCCTTCCACTGACACCCTCCTTCGACTGACTGAACTGGTCCTCACCCTGAATAACTTCTCTTTCCAATCCTCCCACTTCCTCCAAACTAAAGGAGTTGCCATGGGCACCCGCATGGGCCCCAGCTATGCCTGTCTCTTTGTAGGATATGTGGAACAGTCCATCTTCCGCAACTACACTGGCACCACCCCCCACCTTTTCCTCCGCTACATCGATGACTGTATCGGCGCTGCCTCGTGCTCCCACGAGGAGGTTGAACAGTTCATCAACTTTACCAACACCTTCCATCCCGACCTCAAATTCACCTGGACTGTCTCAGACTCCTCCCTCCCCTTCCTAGACCTTTCCATTTCTATCTCAGGCGACCGACTCAACACAGCCATCTACTATAAACCGACTGACTCCTACAGCTACCTGGACTACACCTCCTCCCACCCTGCCCCCTGTAAAAACTCCATCCCATATTCCCAATTCTTTCGTCTCTGCCGCATCTGCTCTCAGGAGGACCAGTTCCAATACTGTACAGCCCAGATGGCCTCCTTCTTCAAGAACCGCAGAATCCCCCCAGATGTGATCGACAATGCCCTCCACCACATCTCCTTCACTTCCCGCTCCTCCGCCCTTGAGCCCCGCCCACTCCAACCGCCACCAAGACAGAACCCCACTGGTTCTCACCTATCACCCCACCAACCTCCGTACACAGCGTATCATCCGCCGTCATTTCCGCCAACTCCAAACGGACCCCACCACCAGGGATATATTTCCCTCCCCTCCCCTATCAGTGTTCCGCAAAGACCACTCCCTTTGTGACTCCCTCGTCAGGTCCACACCCCCCACCAACCCAACCTCCACTCCCGGCACCTTCCCCTGCAACCGCAGGAAATGCAAAACTTGCGCCCACACCTCCCCCCCTTACTTCCCTCCAAGGCCCCAAGGGATCCTTCCATATCCGCCACAAATTCACCTGCACCTCCACACACATCATCTATTGCATCCGCTGCACCCTATGTGGCCTCCTCTATATTGGGGAGACGGGCCGCCTACTTGCAGAACGCTTCAGGGAACACCTCTGGGACGCCCGAACCAACCAACCCAACCACCCCGTGGCTCAACACTTTAACTCTCCCTCCCACTCCACCGAAGATATGCAGGTCCTTGGACTCCTCCATCGCCAGAACATAACAACACGACGGTTGGAGGAAGAGCGCCTCATCTTCCGCCTGGGAACCCTCCAGCCACAAGGGATGAACTCAGATTTCTCCAGTTTCCTCATTTCCCCTCCCCCCACCTTGTCTCAGTCGGTTCCCTTGAACTCAGCACCGCCCTCCTAACCTGCAATCCTCTTCCTGACCTCTCCGCCCCCACCCCACTCCAGCCTATCACCCTCACCTTGACCTCCTTCCACCTATCACATCTCCATCGCCCCTCCCCCAAGCCCCTCCTCCCTACCTTTTATCTTAGCCTGCCTGGCACCCTCTCCTCATTCCTGATGAAGGGCTTTGGCCCGAAACATCGAATTTCCTGTTCCTTGGATGCTGCCTAACGTGCTGTGCTTTAACCAGCAACACATTTTCAGCTACTGTATAGTGGATACTCCCAGTGTAAATTAGCTGGGTTGTCTGCCAGGTTTTAAACCAACAAAATTTATTTACAAAATTACAGAATGAAACATAAAGAACAGAAAATTGAATACCTGATAACATATCCTATCCAAACCTGACTTAATGATGCTGTTCCAAAAGCACACCCATTCCCTAGCAAAAACAGTAAACTATGGCACAGGCTTACCATTTGCAAGGAGTTAAAAATCACACAACACCAGGTTATAGTCCAACAGGTTTAATTGGAAGCACACCTGCAATATCCCAGTCCAACACCGGCATCTCCAAACCATTTGCAAGGAGAGAGAGAGGTCCAGCAGCTTGTTTCACACATGCCCTGCTGTATCTGAGCCAAAAAACCTCAGCTGCCCGGACTGGCCACTCCCCTCTCATCATACAACTTATTTCTAAAACATGAAAGTCTTTGGCCTGAGGTATCATCAGTTTAGGGGTAAACAAAAACGGCCCCAATAAACTATTCACCTCTGTACCAACTCAGCCGTTTTGGAGCCTGGGCTGTTTTACAACCCCTCTGAAAAATATCAAGGACCAGCTTTGTGACAATACACACTGCAAAGGGCACTGATCAGCAGTTATGTTCACGATGGAACACTTATCCTCAATCTCTGGTTGACTGGATGCCGTCTTTTGATAAATGCCGCTCTTCCATTATCTCTTCTTCATGATGATGTGTGCTTAAGCATTTTGCAAATCCTTATTTTATACAGCATTGCCAGTTTGTCTCTGTACCATAGTTGGTAAAACCATGTTTCTGGCCATCTATTTTGATTGTCATGACCTTTAACTACCCTTCCTTTCCCTGGAACCTGGCTTAGGTTATTGTTATTGTCATTTTGGGATGTTCCAAATTCATGCTTCCTTGCTGTTCATTCATCAATAATGAGACTAAGGTGCACTTATCCCTTATCACAATTATTTGGCTGAACATGCTTACTGTCATTGCTGGTTAAAAAGTGAACAGTAGTTATTCATATCCTAAGAACTTTTTTTACGGAAAGAATCTTTACAACATCTAAGTTAATTCTGTTCATAGCTTCTGAACCTGTCATGACGTGTAGCCAACATTTACCTGAGCTTATCCTAATGCTTTATGGCTGTGCTACGTTTACAATTTTAACCAATTTCTTCAAGGATATGACAACTAAGTTGTAATAACTATAATAAAGTGGACTCAGGCAATGACCATCACGAGAGAGAATCTAACCATCACCAATTGGCATTCAATGGCATTGTGGTGAAATTCCCATATCTACCAGCTGGGGGTTACCATTACCCAGAAACCTAACTGGACTAACTATGTAAATAGAATATATATCAGGCTACAAGAGCATGTTTGATGCTAGGATTTCTTCAGTGAGTAGCCTCCTGGCTCCCTAAAGTGTATCCACCATCAATGAGACACAAATCCAGAGGGTGTTGAAGTACTCTCCACTTGACGAAACCAACAGACAGGAAATGGACAGCCTGGATTGACACCGAACAATAACCTTCAACAGGCATTCCCTGCACTAACTGATGTACAGCAGTCTCTCCATCTACAAAATGCAACGCAGCAATCATCAAGCCTCTTTTCAACAGCACCTTTCATATCTGTGACCTCTATTGTCTGGAAAGATAAGGACAGCAGATGCATGGGGACAACACCACCTGCAAGCTCCTTTCCAAGCCACTCACCATCTTGACTTGGAATAATATCCTCAATCCTTCACTGTCATGGAGTCCAAATCCTTGAACTCTCCCTCTAGCAGCTCTGTGGGTGTCCCTACACCACTTGGACTGCAGCAGTTTAAGAAGGCAGTTCATCATGACCTTCTCCAGGGCAATTAGACATGGGCAATAAATGTTGGGGCCTAACCTGCACGACCCACTTCTGGTGAAGAATTTTTGAAAAGCTGTGAGCTAATTAATGAATCAATTATCTGAAATGTTGTTGTTGCCCACAGCCTTTTTAAATGTCAGCTGTGAAACAATTTGAGAGTTCTTTCAGTGCAGCTATGATGAAATGGCACAAGGGCAGGAGAGAGAGCCTGGCATTAAGACTATACCTGGATGTAGCAGCAGGCCCTGCTGGTGAAAAAGGCAGCATCTGTATGTTTGTTGGAAATTAGTTTATATGTTGCTTTCAGCCTGCAATTGTTTTCAAAAAAACCGAGGCATTCATGGAGGAGTTAAGCTGTGAGCTACTTCCTGTTTGACTTATTACCCAGTGCTGCATGATGTCCTGGCCGATAGTGTGATTGGGTGTGGAATGCCGCTATACTTCTCTGTGTGAGCTCCAATTCCTCAGATGGCCAGTAATTGGCCTTCTGACCTTTGACCTGGTGAGCTGAACATGACAGAGATGGTAGCAAGCATAACACTGTATGTCCATTCTGCCTTCCCGAACATGCTGCAAAACGTAAAATTCGTCCCCAGGCCTTACAAAAAAAGTGTTCAATGCAAGCAGGGTTGGACTGATAACTCATTGCAAATCCATTCAGGATGAGGCACTCTTGAATATAACTTCAAGCGAATTTTAAGCCTCTCTGCTAAAGAGTGACATAATTGATTCTGAAACTAGTGTCCTGAATCTAAGTAAAGGAAACTGCAATTGTGTGGGGTGCGAGCTGGCTATGATAAAATGAGGAATGTTATTTCAAGGGATGATGGTGAATGAGCAATTGTAAACATTTAAAGAGTATTTGGAAGAATTGTAGCAATTGTTCATTCCTGTCTGGCAGAAAAATGAAACCGGAAAAGTGATCCAACCATGGTTGACAAAAGAAATTAGAGAGAGTACCAATTCCAGAAAAGGCATAGAAATTGGTCAGAAAAGTAGCAGAGCTGAGGGGCTGTTAAGATTTCACGAAAGAAAGACAGTGGATTGATTAAGAAGCAAAAAAATAGACTACAAGAGTATGCTTGTGGGTATAAATTGGTTGCAAAGCCATAGGCATGTAAAGAGATGAGTGAAGATGAATGTACATCCCTTACAGTCAGAAACAAGGCAAACAATCAATGGGAAATAAAGAGACAGCAGACCCAATAAATACTTACTGTGGTTGCACATAATGTCCCAAAAATGTTGAGGAACACAGTCTGCTGAGACAAGGACCCAAAGGAAATCAGAACCAGTAGGAAATTGATTTGGCTGAAATGGCCTATCCCTGCTGCTATTTTCTCTGTTTCTATATCTCTACAACATAACTGATGCTTACTTACTGTCTGAAATGGACCTAACAAACCTATTAGGGCAACTAGTGATGGATAATAAATACTGGCCAGAAGTGCCCAACTTATGTGTACAATTCATCTTCTCATCTGAGCCTAGGTAGACTGACAGCAGCATGGACCTTGCAGCCGCTCCTGAGATTCAAGCTTATTTCTAGATTTATTTCTCAATTTCTTACATTTAATGAACTTTCAGAGGAAGTGGTGGATGTGGGTACAGTTACATTTAAAAGGCATTTAGATAAATAAACTGGAAGTGTTAGGAGGGAGATGGGCCAAACACAGACAGGTGGGACTAGTTTAGTTTGGGAACATAGTCAACCTGGACTGGTTGCACTGAAGGATTAATTTCTGTGCTGTATGACTCTATGACTTGAGTTATGATCCAAGCTTATGGTAGTACTGGAAAAGTCAGAGTTCATAATGAAACCTGCATTGATAGTTCGTAAGTTTAATTTTTATAGTTGATTAGTTTGTCACCTAAACATATTCAAATGAAGCTGTCAAAGTCACGGAAAGAATATGATTGATTTCATAAGAGAAAGCAAGGCAGATTAGAACGATCTTAACAAAACCAATGTCAATTTGCTTTCCAGTAAGCTTCTTTCCGTAGCTTAAATCCCAGTGAGAAGCTCATTAGCATAAAGGCCTGGAAATGTCTTTCCAGCTCTGACGGTGTAAATGTCTTTTCATTTCTGACGGCTTGAAAACTTCCACCCAAACTCACGGCTTGAAGACTTCACAACCTAAATCATCTTTTATTCTTTTATTCAAAACTGAAACCTGATCCTGAACTGAATTCAAACCACCTCGCTGCCTCTGGTCTGTTTTCTCTATCTGTCATAAAAGTTCAACTTTGTAAACATTTCATCAAGTAAAATCACAGTGTCCCACTAGACACTCATGTACTTTCTTGGAAATTATGGATTTGGTTCACTGTTCCAATCAAATTTCTGACCTCACAAGAGAAAACAAAGATTCAGAATTGAAATTGCATCCACACATCTATTTTATCTCTTCAAAATCTAAATTCCCGAAGATATAACAATATACATCTTTATCACAATCTAAATGACACTTGGTGAAACTCTCCAGCAGAGGGTAGAAAACCTATTTCATGATTCCCATTATCGTTACCTAGCATTAGAGGGCAGTACAGTAAGCTTTAAATATAATTTAAGATTCCAAATTGTCAACCTACCAATCTATAATTCAAAGCGCACACTGTTCAAAGTTACTTCCTCTATCTCACCATTTGGGAAGACTGCAAGGACACGTTTTCATTGTGATCTCAACCACGTGCTTTACGAAGAATAAGGAGTGTGATTTGGTCGGTTGTTTTGGAACTAAACACTTTAAATCGTGAAAAAGAAAATCTCCTGTATCGTGATGGAGAAAGTGGGCTTGCACATTGCTTGTTTGTTGATGGTTTACATGACAGTTTTGCCTTCTGGTAAGTTCAGAAAAAAGATTTGATATACATTCTTATATGTTTACTCTTAAGTGATTGTAGCATTTATGAAGAAGAAAATTAACACAAATGTTGGAATGTTAAATAAAATCAGAAAATATACAACAAAGTGAAAAATGTGTTAAAGCCTTGGGTTTTAAATCATTGTAAAAATTACGGTATTTCGTGTGCAAACTCCACTAAATCGATGTTAAGAGTTAATGCAGCAGTTAGCAATCTTTTGTACAAGTTCAGCACAAGCATGTGAGAAACGGAATTGACCTTTTTTCCCATAATTTTCTTTAAAAAATGCTGTAACTGGGATTAAAATTGGATGTTATCAAATAACTTCACACAACTCCAGTTTCTGGATTAATGTGTAAATTTTGTATTTGTTGTCAAAAATGTACAAATGTTTTGCAAAGAATGTTATTTCACATTTTCTGTGGTAATTGTATTTTAAATTGAGTTTAAAGTTTTTGGAAGCAATTTGTATTGGCTCTTGATCAAAATCCATTTTCCTTTTCAACTGTTGACTCTTTTTGATGTGTTTGCAGTTTGTACAATATTCAGTTAGCTTTAACCCTACATGGTTTATGCAAAGACACCTAATGTGCATTGCATGAGTCAAACACAAAATGATTTTGTCAAGTTATCAGGCCTGTACATGTTACAATAAACTAATTTGCATTCTCTGTAAATGGTTAAAAATTAAGTTACAAGACTATTTGAAATTGATAGCTCAAATTATGAATGTAATTGGTAATTTTTAAATAGCAAGTCTTACTTTGAATTAAATTTTAATGTATTGACTATTAATTAGAATATGACTTAATGAGATCAAACATTTATTAATGTTCTACTGCTGTTGAATTAAATTTAAGTTTGAAATCTGGCATTTATGAATACCATTAAATTTAGTAGAACTTATGCACTATTGCTAAAAATTGGCTCCATTTTTAGGGAACACAGACTCCTTAATCCACAGAAGGGCAGGCACGAAAGCAGACAGTTCTTCTGAATAGCAGTGTCCTATAATCCAAATCGGGTAAACACAATCAAATGCAATAGCCCAGATCTTCCAGTCTCCAGGCACAGCGGGGACCCTGTGCAGCCTGACAGACTGCCCTGAAAGTTGGAACTTCTGGTGGGCAGTTACCCTAGAGGTCTTTGCTGAAAGGTGGTCTTTCCCTGAGGCGAATACTGCCATAGAATAATAGAATCCCTACAGTGCAGAAAGAGGCCATTCAGCCTATCAAGACCACACTGACCCTCTGAAGAGCATCTCAACCAGACCCCTCACCTATCCCTGGAACCTGACATTTACCATGGTAAATCCACTTAAACTGCATATGGACAATTGAGCATGGCGAATCCACATATTCTGCACATTTTGTGGCTGACAGGATGAGGGAGTCCAGAGTCAGTAAACATGGGATTAAGGGTCAAGGATTTGAAGTGGGGTTTGGGTAGAGAGATGAGGAAAATCAGGGATGATGACCAGTGAGCCCGGAATTTGGGAACTGTAGAAGATTAGAAACAGGAATTGACAACTAGTGTTGGATCTAGAGAAAAATTCATGTTGCTTCAAGTTCCATTTTTTTTTGTTCCTGAGTACTGTATTGTAGAATTCTCTCAGTGCACTGCTGGATGAGTTGGGGGGCAGCAGGTTGGTTCAGTGGTTAGCACTGCTGCCTCACAGTGCAAGGGACACAGATTTGATTCCAGCCTTGGGTGACTGTCTGTGTGGAGTTTGCACATTCTCCCCATGTCTGCATGGGTTTCCTCCGGGTGTTCCAGTTTCCTCCCACAGTCCAAAGATGTGGTGATTGGATGAACTGGCCATGCTAAATTGCCTGCAGTGTTCAGGAATGTGTTGTCTAGGTGCGTTTGTCAGGAGAAATGTAGGGGAATGGGTCTGGGGGGATATATATTGGAGGAATGGTGTGGATTTGTTGTGCCAATTGGCCTGTTTCCACACTGTAAGGATTCTATGAAGTTTGATAATTCCATATGCTCTTTTCTTAAAATAAAACCATCAACTGTCCTTGAAAATATCGATATTTAAATTTAGTCTATTGAGACAAGCCCCTCATTATAAGCTCCTAGTTTACGATATTTCTTTTTTCTTTCAAAAATATACTTTATTCATAAAAATATCATTATTTATACATCATCACAAATGCAGATCGGTTTTGCACAGGAGCACATCAACAAAACAAAAAAGATTGGAGTGTGACTCGATCCAGACAAACCAAGAGCATCTCTTATTTGAACGAGACCATATTTACATGCATTTGAGGCACGAGGATGGTCCGGTAATTGAACAGATCCCCATTTAACTTCAGCAAGAAGACTGCAGTCAATGATCTTTTCCCTCTGCAATTTGGCAGCAGCTGCTTCGAGTTTAGTGCATCCCTCAGCACGTAGTCGTGGACCTTAGAGTGTGTCATTGGTTGGGGTCAACTCTTTGTTTTGAAGGACCACCATGTGTTGGGCAGACCGAAGAGCATCTCTCACCAAGTTAATGCTCTCCAGCTGCAGTTGATGTTTGTCCCCCTGTGCATTCAGGGAAACAGACCATGGGGCACAGAGCCCCACCTCACGGTGCTGCTCAGGACGAATCTCGACAAAAGCCATTGCATTTCTCTCTAGACTTCCTTTGCAGAGGCACATTTCTAGAAGGAGCTGTCTGACAGTCTCAACGCCCCGCAGAAGCTTTGGGGGAACAAGCTAAATCAGATTATCCACAATTTCTGCTTTCATTTCAACTCCTAACTACTTTCCATCACTCACCCACTTTTTAATGATGATTGCCTATTCTCAATTCTCATAAACTATCTGCCTGCATCCTCATCTTAGTGCCTCTGATCCTAAAACTGCATGAAGGGTCACCATCAGAATCCATTACTCCATTGTCCTCTGTGCTTTAGAAATCACACCAGTCTGTCTGTGTCCAAAAGATTGCAGCATTAAAAGGACAGAGGCCTCGAGCAGATGCGTAAGTATTTAAAATGTTCTCTGTTTGAATGTGGAGTCAGCAACACAGGAATGTTCATCATTACCCCACATTTAAACTGTGGGGTACCACAGCCCTGCCTTTCATTGCAGCTATGACATTTCCAGTGCTCCATCTCCCCGCCCCCTCTCCATTCATAACCACCACTCTTCCTGATCTCCATCACTCACTACGCTTCCTGTTCACTATCCACATCAAATCCCATTTCCCTTTTCTTCCCATCTGTAACCTTCTGTGACACTTTAAGAAATCTCCTTAAATGACCATTACTTTTACTCAGGAGAAAGTGAGGACTGCAAATGCTGGAGATCAGAGTTGAGAGTGTGGTGCTGAAAAAGCACAACAGGTCAGGCAGCATCTGAGGAGCAGGAGAATCAATGTTTCGGGCATAAGCCCTTCATCATGATTCTGGCTGATGAAGGGCTTATGCCTAAAATGGCTATTCTCTTGCTCCTCAGATGCTGCCTGACCTGCTGTACTTTTCCAGCACCACACTCATTACTTTTACTCAGGCTCCCCTTTTGTCCAATCATTGGTCGCTACCTCTTTGACCAGGATTTTGGTCACATCTAAAACCTATATTTCTTTCTTTGGCTCAATGTCCCTTTGCGTTCTCACTGTCCTGCAGATATCAGCCAGTGAAAACAAGCTCAGGCTCGCACAGAGAGACCTTCCTTGAAGCTTGACATAACAGACGGTCAATTTTTGGCTAGGCAAAAGTGAGGACTGCAGATACTGGAAAGCAGAGTTGAGATCAGAGTGGTGCTGGAAAAGCACAGCAGGTCAGGCAGCATCCGAGAGCAGGAAAATCAACGTCTCGGGCAAAAGCCCTTCATCAGTCAATTTTTGGTAAAGTTCAGCCTCTAGCTTCAGTGCACACATTGATAATGAGATCTGAGGGATATTGACTGATTGAAAGTGCTGCCTTTGTTATTTGCACATTAACTGCCTACATTTCCTATGTTGCTATTTCTATTTCTCCTGGTCAACATCTATACCTCATCCTGCATTAAATAATCTTGATGCTGCCAGTTAGTTATACAGCACAGAAATAACTTGCTAAACTCATCTAGTCTCATTTGCCAGCATTGTCCTATGTCCCTCCAAACCCTTCCTATTCATGTACCCATCCAGGCGCCTTTTAAATGTTGTAATTACACCCACCTCCATCACTTTCTCGGCCAACTCGTTCCCTACCCGACCATCCTTTGCATGAAAGAGTTGTCTGTTAGGTTCCTTTTAAATCTTTACCCTTCCACCTTAGACCTATGCCCTCTAGTTGTGCACTCCCCTACCCTGGGAAAAAAGACCTTGACAATTCACCTCTTCCATGCCCCTCATGATTTTATAACCCTCTATAATATCACCCCATAGCCTCCGATGCTCCAGGGAAAAAAATCCCATCTTATTTAGCCTCTTCCCTATAACTTAAACTCTCCAATCCTGACAACATCCTTGTAACCCTTTCTGCACCCTTTCAAATGCCTTCACTGCCTTCTCTACCTGCAACTCCACTTTTGGAGAATTTTGCCCCTGCACCCCTAGGTACTCCTTGTTTAGCAACACTCCCCAGGCCTACCATTAACTGTATAAGTACTGGCCAGGTTATCAAAATTCAGCTCCTCACATTTATCCAAATTAAACTGCATCCACTCCTTGATCCATTAGCCCATCTGATCAAGGTCCCTTCTCTGGGCTATCGTTCTTCACTGTCTAGTATGCCACCAATCGTGGTGTCATCTGTAAACTTACTAACTATACCACCTGCATTCATATTTAAATCATTTATATAAATGACAAAAAGTAGTGGACCCAGCACCGATCCTTGTGGTAGACCGCTGGTCACAGGCCTGCCAGTTTGAAAAACAACCCTCTACCACCATCCTCTGTCTCCTACCTTCAAGCCAATTTTGTATTCAATTGACTAGCTCCCCCTAGATTCCATGTAATTTAACCTTGCTGACCAGTCTATTTTCTTCTGTCTCACTTTCTCACTCCCCTGTAAGGGACCTGAGAACTTGTTTTTTGTGTCTTAAAGGGGATTGCTACATTTTTGTTTTTGTTGTTTATATCCTAACTCACTGCCCAGTTCATCCATTATGTGCCTGTACTTACTTATGCACATTAATTGGAAAAGCGCAGCAGGTCAGGCAGCATCCAAGGAACAGGAAATTCGACGTTTCGGGCATAAGCCTGATTCCTGATGAAGGGCTTATGCCCGAAACGTCGAATTTCCTGTTCCTTGGATGCTGCCTGACCTGCTGCGCTTTTCCAGCAACACATTTTCAGCTCTGATACTCCAGCATCTGCAGACCTCACTTTCTCCTCTATGCACATTAATTCCCAGTCACACCAGCTTATAATTCTCACTTGTATTCAACTCTCTCCATTGCATTGCATTTCCCAATCTCTGTAACCTCAGCCTTGCCTGCAAATCTCTGAAGTATCTGCAGTTCTCCACTTCTGGCCTTTTGTGCTACTGCCTTCTTTTGTTATCACTGGTGACAGTGACCGCAGCTACCTAAGCCCTAAGGTCTGGAATTGCCACATCTCTTCCTCTTCACCCCTCATTCCCCATTTAAAGAACATGGACTGCAGTGGTTCAAGAAGGCAGCTCACCATCACATTCCCAAGGGCAACTAGCATGGTCAATAAATGCTGGCCAGCCAGTGATGCCAACATCCCACAAGTGAATAAAAAATATATTCTTTTTGCAGAATCATAGATTAGTGCAGCACAGAAGACCACCTTTATCCTATCCAGGCTGTTTCTTTAAGCCTTGATTAAGTCTTGGCTTGTGTTCTGACATCCCCATTTTTGGTTTGTTATCATTTTTGTTTGTGTGATTATGCTCCAATTAAATGCTTTGGGACATTTTACAGTATAGAAGTTGGTATATGAGTGTAAATGATTGCTTGCTGCTACTGTTGACTTTACTTCACACCATTTTAGCTGACATGAAATCCAAAAGTATTCACATTAGTGTTTGTTAAATACTGTCACCGCTCTGTTATGTGTACCAGAGTAAGACAGAAGAATTAGCAGTATCAAGATGGTTTGGTGTGAGGTGAAGAATAGATGTTGACCAGGAGAAATAGAATTAGCAATGTTGGAAATGTGGCAGCTAATTTGTACACACGCTTCTAATCAGTTCATTTTCCTCAGACCACATCATCAATGTTCTGCACTGAAATGAGAGGCTGAACTTTACTAGAAATGACCTGCTGAGCTTTTCCAGCAACACATTTTTCAGCTCTGATCTCCAGCATCTGCAGTCCTCACTTTCTCCTAGAAATCAACTGTCCATTTTGGCGGGGTTCGAGGAAGGTTGCACTCCATAAACCCAAGCTTGTTTTCACAGCCTATTATCCACAGCTTGCCTCATTTGCTATGCACTAGGCCTGTAAAGGTTTGCATGATCTTCCACTCAGTGATAGGTGAAGTACCCAACACTGCTGAGACCCCCAGGGTTCCTCATAGTGGCATCATTTCCCAATCCCAGGCGTGCACCAGATGAGGTGTTTGCAGCCAGGAGTTGCCCTTCACGATGCCTGTAGTGGGAGTGGAATGAAAAAAATACATACTTCACACATAAGTCGCATGGCTGATACCTAATTGGAAATATAAGGGCACATTCCTAAACCTAGTGATAATTAAGAAGTAAGCTACACAAGTTTTAGTATCATCCCACCCAGAGGAGGAGCGAGGAAAATAAGCTGAATCAAAAGTTATATTTGTTTCTGGAAGCAGGTGGGGGCTGCTGGCCTTTTGAACATGCGTGCAATGAGTGATCACTACACCTCACTCCTAACTATTGGAACCAGGTACCAATTAAGTCCTGTCTCACTTGATGCTGCACATCTCCGTGACACAAACGGTGATATTCCTCCTGCACAATATCATCAGCTTCCTCTTCAGAAGAAGAATAGAATCCTTCCTGTCCAACAAGGCCACACCGACTCTCCAAAGAGTAACCTACCCAGACTCATTCCCCTACCACTCTACATTTACCCCTGACTAAGGTCCTAATCTACATATCCCTGGACACTAATGGGACAATTTAGCATGACCAATTCACCCAACTTGCATATCTTTGGATTGTGGGCAGAAACCAAGTCATCCAGAGGAAACACACGCAGACATGGGGAGAATGTGCAAACTCCACACAGACAGTTAACCAAGGCTGCCCTCTTTCTCAGCTCTTCAAAGTCCATCATGTTTCCCCCTTTGCCAGTTGTGCAGTGAGCAGTGTGCTAGGATAATGTGGCAGTATCCCAACATCCTTGAGTAATACAGCATGGGAGCAGACCCTTCAGTCCAAGCAGTCCATGCAGAACATAATCCCAAACTAAACTAGTCCCATCTGCCTGATCCTGGCCCATAACCGTCTAAGCCTTTCTTATTCATGCACTTATTCAAATATCTTTTCAAGGTTTTAATTGTACCCACATCCACCATTTCCTCAGGATGTTCATTTGACATGCAAACTACCCTCTGTGTAAAACATTTGCCTCTCATGTCTCTTTTAAATCTCTCTACTCTCACCTTTAAGAAAAGGCTCCCTTGTCTTGAAATCCCCCATCTTAGGGAAAAGACAACTACCATTAACTCTATCTATACACCTCGTTATTTTATAAACTTCTATAAGGTCGCTTCTTAACCACCATACTCCAATGAAAACGTTCCAGCCTTTCCTTAAAACTCAAACCATCCATACCCGGCAACATCCTGGTAAATCTCTTCTGAACCTCTCTAGCTTAATAATTTCCTTCCTATAACATGGAGACCAGAACTGGACAATACTCCAGAAGAGGCCTTACCAATGTCCTTTACAACCTCAACATGACTTCCCAACTCTGATATTGAAAAGACTGAGCAATGAAGTCACGTGTGCCACATGCCTCTTTAACCACTCTAACTATACACAAGGCAGACTTTAAAGCATTATGCGCCTACACCACTAGGTCCCTCTGTTCTACAATATGACCCAAGGCCTGACTGCTAATTGTATAAGCCTTACCCTTGTTTTTGTTGTACCAAAATGTAATATCTCACATTTATCCAGATTGTACTGAATTTGCTATTTTTCAGCCTATTGACCCATTTGATCAAGATTGATTTGTAATCTTCGAGTCATAGAGTTATACAGCATGTTTAATTCTATGCCTTCGCTGTCTACTATGCCATCAATTTTGGTATCATTTGCAAACTTACTAACCATGCCTTCAATATTGTCAATGACAAACAAAAGATGACCCACAACTGATCCTTGTGGAACACTGCTGGCCACAGGTCTCCAGTCCAAAATCAATCCTCCACTACCACTCTCTGTTTCCTGCAATTAAGCCAATACATATCCAATTGGCAAACTCACCCTGAATCTCATGTGACTGCACTTTGCTAATTAGTCTATCACGTGGAATCTTGTCAAAGGTTTTACTAAAATTCAAATAATCAACATCTACTGCTCTGCCATCATCAATCATTTTGGTAACTTCCTCAAAAAACTCAATCAAGTTTGAGAGATACAATTTTCCTCACACAAAACCATGTTGACGATGCCTAATCAATTTTTGCCTCTCTAAATGTCAATAAATTCTATCTTTTATAATGACCTTCAACAATTTACTGACAAACAAAGTCAGAGTCACAGGTTTTGTAGTTTCCCAGTTTCTCCTTCCAATCTTTCTTAAACAAAGGTACAACATTAGCAGCTCTCTGGTCATCAATTACCTCAAACGTAGTTATAGATGATGCAAATATTTCTGTAAGGTGTCTCGTAATTACCTACCTTACTTCCCACAGAATTCTGGGAAACATTAGATCAGTTTCTGGAGATTTGTCCACCTTTATATTCTGTATGACCTCCTGAACTTCCTTTCCTATAATGCAAACGATTTTTAAAATATCAAAGTTTATTTCTCTGCATTCTCTAGACTTCACTTCTTTCTCTTCAGTAAAACCTGACATGAAATATTCATTTAGTATCTCTCCCATCTCCTGGGGTTCAAATAAGATGACACCCATGGTCTTTATGAGGCCTAACCCTCTCTCTAGTTACCCTCTTGCTATTAGTGTACTTGTAAAATCTCTGGATTATCCTTAACTTTACCTGCTAATGCTATCTCATATCCCCTCTTTACCTTCCTGATTTCTTTCTGAAGAATGCCCCTACACTCTTAATCAATACAAAGAGATTAGGTTGAACCAAGTTGTCTCCATCTAAAATAACATTCTCTCTTATTCCTGATTAGAACCTCAATATCTTTATTCATCCATTGTTTCTTAATCTTACTATTCTTACCCTTCATTCTAACAGGAACATAATGCCTTTGAAAAGATTTTAAGGGGGTTTGACAGGGTAGATGTTAAGAAGATATTTTCACTTACAGGACAATCCTGGACAAGGGGACATGGTTACACAATGAGGGGACACTCATTAAAGTGAAATGAAGGACATTCATCTCCCACAGGCTCATGAGTGTCTGGAGTTCTCTACCCCAGGGACTTGTGGAGGCTAGATCACTGAAAATATTAATGAGGAGGTAGACAGATTTCTGAAATAATGAGGAATTTAGGACTCTGAAAAGTTGCCCTTGAAGACCCCAAATCACTCAGAAATCGAACCTGAGTGTTTTGACAGAATCAAAGATCTCAGCACCCACACTGTGCCTGGTCACAGCCATTTTCTATTTCCATTGTGCATTTATGATTCAAATGAGGATATCACATCACACAGGTTGTGGTTGACACAGTGAGTCACAGGCTCAGCCTGGTAATCAAGTGGAAGCTTCTATGTACCATTCTTCATAATATTTCCTGTCAAGACCATCTGTACTGAACGTCACATGTTTCCACAGGCATCTTTGAATGACAACTTCATTTCCCAATAATACTCACCTTATCCCAGTCCTATAGCTAACCATCGTGCTATACTGTCTGCCCCACTCAAATCTGGGATGATTGTGACCATCAACGTGTAGTCCCCATCCTCTCCAACAACTCCACACTAACCCATGTCCTTCTGTTATACTACTGGTATGGAGTCACTGGACTTGAAACTTCAACTCTGCTTTCTACCTACAGATGATGCCAGAGCAGCTGAGTTTCTCCTGCAATTTCTGTTCTTCTTTCAGATCCCCTGCATCTGCAGTTCTTTGAGTTATCCTCCTATTTACAAATATCTTGACCGCTTTTTTCACAATGATTGTCCTCTCTGCATCACAGCAGGCTGCTACAATTCTACAGCAGTCTTCCCTATCTTTCCCACTACAACAATGGCCCCTGATAACCCCATCTAGGACTGACCATGGCCCATGCTTCTATCTGACTTGGAACAACAGCCCTGATGAGTTGGCAATCTGCCCCGACCGGTCTCTCTACAGTACCTGACTGATGTACCACTAATCCCAGGACTGAACGTATCCCACTTCCTGGACTGTCTATGTCCAAGCCCCGGACTGACATCCATGCTGCATTTCTCAAACTGTGCATGACCCCTTTCTTGAAAGTTTTTACTTTTTATTTTGACGAAGGAGTACTCTCCTTAGACTGAGACAAAACCATTTAGTTGAAGCATATGTTTTCTGCATAAGCTGCTGGTGAAACGGTTCAATTATTTTATCGGATTAGCCCAAGACTGTATTGCAGCATGTCCACCTCTTTGGCTGATCATTGACATCTATGTAACCAAATGGGTTTCTAAACTCCCAGTAACTCAAAACAGTTACGTAGCTTTCTCCCCACAGATGCTGCCAGATCTTCTGAGTTTCTCCAGCAATTTCTGTTGTTGTTTTAGATCTCAAGCATCTGCAGTTCTTTGTTTTGGTTTCAGCTTTGAGACATCTTGGGCAGCAAGCTTACCAGAGCAAGTCTAAAAAATTGAGCTGTAACCATGCCTCCCTGTCATTGCTCACATAATACAAAGTATTAATTAAATGCAAATGTATGCATTGTTCCTTATGTGATGAATGCTAATAATATGTTCTTGGAAACCTGGCTTCTAAAGTGATCAGAGCTGTAAACTGTTTTAAATTGCGTTTTGATTTCTATATTGTAGGTGTTAAGGAGGCAAGAATACAGTAATAGTTTCATGTTTTGAATCCTGTGTCTGATGACAGGCTGTCTGAAGTTTGTTTTTCATGCTTCTAAATAAGGTCTTGTGGTGAATGGTTCAGTACCTCAGTAAGAACACTGCTATTGCCTAACAACGAAGTGTCAAAGTTTATAGGGAGGTTGAGTTTGTTTTGGAAGGAAGTGTGATGCCTGTTTCTTTCAAGGAGAACCAAGTTATTCAAACAGAAATGATGTGGAGGTGCCAGTGTTACACTAGGCTGGACAAGGTCAGAAGTCACACGACGACACTAGATTACACTCCAACAGGTTTATTTGAAATCACAAACTTTCTGAGCGCTGCCCTTCTTCAGGTGAAGTGAAGGGAAGCAGACTGGCACAGAATTTATAGGCACAAAGATCTAAAGATCGTACAAATGGCCGATGACCATATTCGGAGAGAAAGGCAGCAGACCAGTTTATCAGCTCCAAGGCAGTCAGAATAGAACAAAATAAGTCCTGAGTGGCCTCTTGTCAGTTAGAGAAAAACTCCAGGAACAGAAGGTTGTGGAAGAGGAATATAAAGAATACATGTTAAGAGACATGTGAGCAGAGTTAGAGTACATTTCAGGATAGATAAATTAACTGAAGAATTATCATTAAGAGACTACAGAAAATTGGTGAAAAGAAAAGTTACAGACTTGCCAACTGACAAAGGAACTTTAAAGTGGAGGTGCAGCAATTTATCACTGAGGTTTGAGTATCTGTGAGGTTGCTATTGACAGATGAATCTTTATTTCTGATACTTGTAATAATACTATTTCAGCTAGTTCCTATACCATAATATTTGTTTTGTTTCCATTCTTGTACAATAAAAGTTTATGCTTTTGGATTAAATGTGCATAGAAAGCCTCTGTGAATATGTTCAGCAATAGATCACCTCATTGAACAAATTGCAAAATAAAAATTATGGTCTGTTAAGTTTGGTTGCACTCTGGGTTCTGACTTGTCCAATATTACCATCTGCTGGGGTCATAATACTATGATTAACTACCAACTCTAAATGTAAGTCTGCCATGGGGAGCTGAGGTGATGGGAAGGGACAAAGTCAAACAAAATGTCTGACCTCTCCACCTTACAAACAAAAATTACCAACAGAAATAAAGAGTATCACATCAAACATGGATTAATATGGCATCTCATGATGGCCATTAAAATACAGTTGATTTTCGGGGAAAAATCCATTCAGTTGACTAATGCCCTTTAGGGAAAGAAATCTGCTACCAATATCTGATCCAGAGCCCAGAAATATGGTTAACTCTTCATCTGAAATTGTCTAGTAATTGCAGTAAAAGCTACAAGAAGAATTCAAACAGAACAGACCACCTAGCTTGGCCTAGGCACCAGAAACAGCAATGGCACAAGCAGCCTTTCAACTCTGCAAAGCCCTAACCTTTAGGGTTAGTGCTAAAATCACACTGCAAATTCTGAAAGAGCTGACCTACAGCCTGGTCATGCAACAGCCTGGCATAATCATATTTTAGAGACAATGTCCCAGACAGCACCATCACCATCCCTTGATATGTCCTATCTCACCAGCAGGGCAGATCCAGCAGAGGTGGTGACACTGTGGTATATATTCTGGATTAGGGGTGCTGGAAGAGCACAGCAGTTCAGGCAGCATCCAAGGAGCAGCGAAATAGACGTTTTGGGCAAAAATCCTTCATTAGGACTAAGCTTTTGCCCAAAATATCGATTTCGCTGCTCTTTGGATGCTGCCTGAACTGCTGTGTTCTTCCATCACCACTAATCCAGAATCTGGTTTCCAGCATCTGCAGTCATTGTTTTTACCACTGTAGTATATAGTTCGGAGGGAGTTGTTCTGGAAGTCCTCAACATTGGCTCTGGATCACATGAAGTCTCATGGCAACAGGTCAAAAAAAGGGAAAGGAAGTATTCAGCTGAATACCACATACCATCTTCCCTCAGCTGATGAATCAGTAGTTCTTCATGTTGAACAACACTTGGAGAAAGTAAAAACCAGAAGAAATGTGGATGCTGTAAATCAGAAACAAAAGTGGAAATTGCTGGAAAAGCTCAGCAGGTCCATCAGCATCTGTGGAGAGAAATCAGAGTTAACACTTCAGGTGGAGTGACCCTTCCTCAGAACTGAGGTCTTCTTGGAGGAAGTATTAAGGTTAGCAAGGGTTCAGCATGTACCTTGAGTGGGGAATTTCATTGTCTACAATCAGTGTGGCTTGGCAGCGTAACAATGATCAAGTTGGTTGGCTTCTAGAGGATAGAGCTGCTGGATTGTGTCTGCAACAGGCGGTGAGGAAATCAATGAACAGGAAAATGTATTAGACTACATCTTCACCAGCTGTCTGCCCTGTCCACGACAGTATTGGAAAATGTGACCACTGCACAGTCCGCATAGAGCTAAAATCCTACCTTCACTTTGGCTACCACTGTCCATAATGGAAAGATTTTGAACAGATCTAGAACCTCAAGACTAGGCATCATGAGGTGCTACAGGCCATCTGCAACAGTAGCAGATTATGTTGCAACACAACCTGCAACCTCATTGCCCAACATACCCTCCACTCTACATTACATCAAGCCAGGGGACCAACTTCAGTTCAATGGTGAGTGCAGGCTTTATTTCAAAGGGAATGTGGTATAAAAAATAGGATTGTAAAACCATAACTCGTTCTTGTGTTCTGTTGTAAGCTGGATCTCAAACAATGACAAAACAGGTTACCGGAAAGAAATAGAGTGCTTGGTGACGTGGTGTAAGATAACAATCTCTCCCTCAACGTCAGCAAAATGAAGGAGCTGGGGTCACAGGAAGCAAGTGGCATCACGCCCCTGTCTCATCAGTGATGCTAAGCTGGAGATGGTCTAGGTCGTCAGGTTCCTAGAAGTGATGATCACCAACAATCTGTCCTGCTCCACACACATTGTTGCTATGGTAAAGAAAGCACAACACCTCTACTTCCTCAGGATACTATGGCAATTCGGCATGTCCATAAAGATTCTTACCAATTTTTACAGAAGTAGCATAGAAAGCATTCTATCCAGATGCATTACAGCCTGGCATGTCAACTGCTCTGCCTAGGACCGTAAGAAGAGAGTTGTGAACTCAGCCCAGTCCATTACGCGAGCCAACCTTCCATCCATTGACTCCATCTATACCCATTGCCTCAAGAAGGTAGCCAACATCATCAAAGGCCCCTCCCAGTCTGATTTTAATCTCTTACCAACTTCTGTCAGACAGAAGATACAAACGCTTAAACACAAGTACTAACAGATTCAAGAACCGCTTCTTCCTTACTGTTATCAGACTTCTGAATGGACCTCTCAAGTTTTAAAATTTATATATTGATCTCCCTCTTTGTGCACCTTCTCTGCAGCCAAGACAGTGTATTCCTCGCTGTGTTTTATCACCCTAATGCATTTTTTATGGGATGAACTGCCTTTACTGCTCGCAAAACAAAACTTTTCACTGTACCGAAGTACAAAGAAACATAGAGTCACAGAGCTATATAGCATGAAAACAGACCCTTCAATCCAGCTCATCCATGCTGACCAGATATCCTAAACTAATCTACTCCCATATGCCAACATTTGGTCCTTATCCCCCTAAGTCCTTGCTGTTCATGTACCCATCCAGATGCTTTTTAAATGTTGTAATTGTCCCAGCCTCCAGCTCATTCCATACATGCAACGCCCCCTGCATGAAAACTTTGCTGCTTAGGTCCCTTTTAAATCTTTCCCCTCTCACCCTAAACCTATGCCCTCTAGTTTTGAACTTCCCCCTCCCAAGACCTTGGCTATTCACCTCATCCATGCCCCTCATGATTTTATAAACCTCTGTAAGTCCACCACTCAGACACTCCAGGGAAAACTACCCCAGCGAATTTGACCTTTCCCTGTAGTTCAAACCCTCCAACCCTGGCAACATCCTTGTAAATCTTTTCTGAACCCTTTCAAGTTTCACAACATTCTATAGCAGGGGTCCAGAATTGAATGCACTATTCCGATAGTGGTCTAACCAATGTCCTGTACAGTTGCAACATCTCCCAACTCCTATACTCAATACTCTGGCCAATAAAGGAAAGCATACCAAATGCCTTCTTCACTGTCCTAACTACCTGTGACTCTACTTTCAAGGAACTATGAACCTGCACTCCTAGGTCTCTCTGTTCAGCAACACTCCCCAAAATCTTATCATGAAGTGTAAAAGTCCTGCCCTGATTTGCCTTTCTGAAATGCAGCACCTCATATTTGTCTAAATTAAACTTTATCGATACTCCAAAGCCCATTGGTCCATCTGATTGAGGCCCCATTGTATTCTGAGGTTAGCATCTTAGCTGTCCACTACACTCCCAATTTTGGTATCATTTGCAAAATTACTAACCATACCTCCTACATTCACATCCAAATCATTTTCATAAATGATAAACAGCAGTGGATCCATCACCAGTCCTTGTGGCACATCACTGGTCACAGGTCTCTAATCTGAAAAGCAACCCTCCACCACCACCCTCAGTGTTCCACCTCGAGCCAGTTCTGTATCCAAATCGCTAGTTCTCCCTGTATTACATGTGATCTAACTTTCCTCATGCTAGATTAGTTAGTAATCTTGTCAAATGCCTTACCAAAGTCTATATAGATCATGTCCACCACTTTGCCCTCAATCAATCCTCTTTGTTACTTCTTCGAAAAACTCAGTCAAGTTAGTGAGACACAATTTCCCACGCACAAAGCCATGTTGACTATCTCTAATCAGCCCTTACATTTCCAAATTCATGTAAATCTTGTCCCTCAGGAACCCTTTCAACAACATGCCCATCACTGATGTCTATAATCACCGGTCTATAATTCCCTGGTTTTTCCTTACCACCTTTCTTAAATAGTGGCACCATGTTAGCCAACCTCCAGTCTTTCTGCACCACACCTGTGCCTATCAACGATGTAAATACCTAAACAAAGGGAAGCAACAATAATAACTCAAATCAAATCAAATCAAAAAGATCATGCACAGAGTACATTTTTAAAACAAATTCACTCAGAATGTGATTTGGTGACACCTGTGCTGGACTGGGATGGACAAAGTTAAAAGTCACACAATACCAGGTTATAGTCTAACAGGTTTATTTGGAAGCACGAGCTTTCGGAGCGCTGCTCCTTCATCAGTTGGTTGCCCTGATTGTAAAAGTAAGCTCGGAGGTGGCGGCAGCGGAAGAAGTGTTCGACGTCACAATATATATTAAATTCATTGATGCACGGATGGAGGGGGATAAAGGTAAGGCCTTTGCTGAGGACTGATCGTTCATCCTCAGTGAGGGGAAGGTCTGGGGGGTTGGTGAAAACTCGGCAGGGCTGGGAGCTAGAACCTGGTGTAGGCATGGAGCTGGGAGTGGGGGTGGAGCCTGTAACTGGAGTGGGTGTGGTGGTAGGGGGAATGGGGGGGTGGAGTCATGAGCAGGGGTGGGCCCAAGAGTTCCATTTCCCCGGCCCCCAATGCTTCATCTTCACCATGAACATCCAATCCCTCTATACCTCCAACCGCCATGATCAGGGCCTCCAAGCCCTCCATTTCTTCCTCTCCCGACGTCCATAATAGTACCCTTCCACTGATACTCTCATTCGTTTGGCTGAACTGGTCCTCACCCTTAATAATTTCTCCTTCGAATCCTCCCACTTCCTCCAGACCAAAGGGGTAGCCATGGGCACCTGTATGGGCCCCAGCTATGCCTGTCTCTTTGTCGGCCACATAGAACAGTCCATCTTCTGTAGTTACACCAGCACCACCCCACCTGTTTCTCCCTCCATTGATGACTGCATCTGCGCCACCTCGTGCTCCTGCGAGGAGGTTGAGCAGTTCATCAACTTCACCAACATATTCCACCCCAACCTTAAATTCACCTGGACCATCTCTGACACCTCCTTACCTTACCTGGACCTCTCCATCTCCATTAATGATGACTGATTTGACACTAACATTTTTTACAAACCCACCGACTCACACAGCTACCTGGATTACACCTCTTTCCACCCCACCTCCTGCAAAAATGCCATCCCCTATTCCCAATTCCTCCGCCTCTGCTTCCAGGAGGACCAGTTCTACCACAGAGCACACCAGGTGGTCTCCTTCTTTAGAGATTGCAATTTCCCTTCTCACGTGGTTAAAGATGCCCTCCAATGCATCTTGTCCACATCCCGCCCCTCCACCCTCAAACCCCACCCCTCCAACCGTAACAAGGACAGAACCCCCTTTGTCCTCACTTTCCACCCCACCAACTCCAAACGGACCCCACCACCAGGGCTATATTTCCTTCCCCATCCCTTTTCGCTTTCTGCAAAGACCGTTCCCTCCGTGACTACCTGGTCAGGTCCACACCTTCCAACAAACCACCATCCCATTCTGGCACCCTCCCCTGCTACCTCCTCCCTCACCACCATCGAAGACCCCAGAGGAGCCTTTCACATCCATCAAAGTTTCACCTGCATATCCACCAATGTCATTTATTGTATCCGTTGCTCCCGATGCGGTCTCCTCTACATTGGGGAGACTGGACGCCTCCTAGCAGAGCGCTTCAGGGAACATCTCTGGGACACCCGCATCAATCAGCCCTGTGACCCAACATTTCAACTCACCCTCCCACTCTGCCGAGGACATGCAGGTCCTGGGCCTCCTCCACCACACTCCATCACTACCCGACGCCTGGAGGAAGAACACCTCATCTTCCACTTTGGAACACTTCAACCCAAGGGCATCAATGTGGACTTCACCAGTTTCCTCATTTCCCTCCCCCCAACTTACCCCACCTCCAACCTTCCAGCTCAGCACTGTCCACATGACCTGTCCTATCTGCCGATCTCCCTTCCCACCTATCCACTCCACCCTCCCCTCTGACCTTTCACTTCCATCCCCACATTGTATTCTTTGTTAACTTGTCCCCAGCACTCCCCCACCTCCCCCCAATTTATCTCTCCATTCTGGAGGCTTCCCGCCTCTATTCCTGATGAAGGGCTTTTTGCCCAAAGCGTCAATTTTCCTGCTCCTCGGATACTGCCTAAACTGCTGTGCTTTTCTAGCACCATTCTGATCTAAACCCTCGCCTTCATTGCTGAGTCCCCTGAATGTAGGAGTTGGGAAGTAATGTTGAGATTAAACAAGACATTGGTGAGATCTCTTCTGGAATACTGTGTCCAGTTCTGGTTACCCAGTTATAGAATGGATATTATTAAACTGGAGAGTATTCAGAAGAGATTTACCAGGATGTTACCAGGAATGGAAAGTTTGGCTTATAAGGAATGGCTGAATGGGCTGGAACCTTTTCTGCTGGAGTTAGGAGGTTGGGAGGTGACCTTATAGAAGTTTATAAAATAATGAGAGGTATAAATAGAGTTCATGGCAGTTATGTTTTCCCAAGGATAGGGATTTCAAGATTAGGGAGAACATTTTTAAGGGAGAGAGGAAAGAGATTCAAAAAAGACATAGGGCAGTTTGTTTACACAGGAAGTGGTTTGCATGTAGAATGACCCTCTTGAGGAAGTCTTGGATGTGGGTACAATTACAACATTTAAAAGACACTTGGATAAGTACATGAATAGGAAAGGTTTGGAGGGATATGGGCCAGGGACAGGTAGATGGGACTAGTTTAGGATTATGTTAAGCATGGACTGGTTGGACCAATGGGTCTGTTTCTGTGCAGTATGACTCAATGACATATTGCCTGAGGTGTGTGACATAAATGTTTTTAGCAACTTTTCAGCTTATGCCTGGATATTGTCTGTGTCTTCACGTATTGCAGGTTGTCATCATGAAAATGTCTCCTTTGTCCCAATTCCCTGTCTTATATTTACTAATTAATCTTTATTGACACTAATATACTGCCACCAGCATGGTCTCGTATCTTATTAAGTAGTTTCATATAAGGTGACAAATCAAACATCTTTGGAAATCTGAATGTATTGAATGGATTGTTTCCCCTTTATCGATCTTGATTGTTACCTTCTCAAACAACTGTAATAAATTTGCCAGGTATGTTTTACCCTTCATGAAGCCATGTTGATTCTGCTGTACTATATTATGTGTTTCCAAATGCTCTACTATTACATACTTTTTCCCAATGACAATAACTGCCCTATCTATTTTTTCCTCCCCTCCTTTTTGAATACCAGTTGGCCTGATTGCCCACTGGACCAAAGTTGTGATGTTGATTTCTACATTGAATGAGAGCTATTATCATGATTGATCAGATAGGTGTCAGAAAGATTTCAGCATCATCATCAGCAGCAGGGCTGTACAGTCCCAGATTGTAGTTACAGATATTCCTCCACCTTCTTAATCTTACCCCATGGCCATCAGGAAGATAACTTCAAGTGTGCTCCAATTTCTTAAATATTGATTGAATAGATTGAGAAAAGAAAATGATGCACTCATTTCCCAGCTTTCTGCTCTTCAATAATTTGGAATTTTTTCAATTTTTGCTTCCTTAAAACATGCCTTCATTTGTCACTGCAGTATAGCACTAGCTAATACAGTGCTAAGAAATTGACATAAGGAAATTTTTTTCAATGAGCAAGTTATAGTAGTTACATTTCCAATTGTCTAATCAATGTAAGAACTGATGGCAATAAGTTCTCCGGTAAAGCCCTGTATTCCTGTACCAAAACAGTTTTTGCTGTCCCTTTATTCAGAGGATTACAGTAACTAAATTTTTATTAGCCACATCAACTCAGGAGGTCACTTTGGGTAATGCACTCCACATCAGAAAGGTCCAACCAGACTCCACAACAAAACATGACACGCATACAGACACACATATATAACTTCTCTAATTTTAAGAGAAGGATGTTACATTAGCAGTTTTCTAATCATCTAGAAAATTTCCAGAATCTTATTTTTTAATTCATTAGATGAGAGTGCCACTGGCTAGGCCAGCACTGATTGCCCAGAGGTCAGTTACAAGGTAACCACCTTGCTGTTGGTTTGGAGGTACACGTAGGCCAGACCAGGTAAGGATGACAGTTTCCCTCCCTGAACGATTTAGTGAACCAGGTGGGTATTTTCTAACACTTATCACCATTGGTCAATTAATTCCAGATTTTCTAAATGTAAATTCTACCATCTGCTGTTGTAGGATTTGAACTCTGGCCCCCAGAATACCAGCTGGGTCTCTGGATTGATAGTCCAGTGATAATACCGCTAGGCCATTGCCTCCCTCAGTCTTCTTTGATAATTATTACCAGTACTTTCACTATCTCAGTAGTTGCATGCTTTAAAATCTCAGGGGACAACCAGTCAGGTCCAGTCAACCTATTGGCTTTTAGCCTCATTTTTTTCTCTGGTATGTTTTCACTCATGATAGTTACTGTGTTTATTTCCTTCCCCCTTTAGCTTCTTGATTAATTAGCAGTTTTGAAGTTTTTGACCTTGCTTTAAAGAGTGATGCAAAGTATTTATTCAACTTCCTTGCGATTTCCTAAGTCCCCATAACTACTTCTCCAGTTTCGTTCACTAATAGATCTATGTTCATTGTGACCTCTCTCTCTTCCTTTTTTATATATTTAAGAAGCTCTTACTACCTATTCCTTTGTTATTTACTAGTTTGCCTTCAAAGTTTATTTTCTGTTAATTTTTTTTGGTATTCTTTTATTGGCTTTTAAAATTTTTCAAATCCATTGGCTTACCATAATCTTTGTCACAATGTACATTCTTTTATTTCAATTTGATACTATTCTAATGTTCCTGGTTAACCATGGTTGGTTTACCCCCTTTCTAAAATCTGTCTTCATCACTGGGATGTGCCTTTGCTGTGAGTCATGGACTCTTTACATTCCTGTAAACTGTAAATAATCACAATGATATAATTAAATTCATGGTGCTTTCTCAGCAACTCTCTTAGTTAAATCAGAAAGGTGGTCATCATATCCTTACAAGTTCACTTGGAGTTTGAAAGAACTATCAATGGTTTAGGTGGATGCAGTCTTTTCTGCTATAACGTGGTAATTGCATTCTTGTGCTCCCTTGTGTTATAGAAAATTGTGCAATAGACATAACAAGATGATGAGAGGCATAAATAGAATGAATAGTCAGAGACTTTTTCCCAGGGTAGTAATGTCTATCACGAGGTGATCACATTAAAGTGATTGGAGGAAGGTTTAGGAGAGATGTCAGAGGTAGCTTCTTTACACAGAGAGTGGTGGGTTCATGGAGTGCACTGCCAGCGGTGGTAGTAGAGTCAGACACATTAGGGACGTTTAAGGGACTCATGGGTAGGCACGTGGAAGCTAATATAATTCAGGGAATGTAGGTTAGCCTGATCTTAGAATAGGATAAAAGGCACAACATTGTGGGCCGAAGGGCCTGTACTGTGCTACTGTTCTGTGTTCTAAGGCCTATCAGGAAAAACAGGGCAAACCACCAAAAATATCAGTAAAAATCAAAAGAATAGTAGTTAGCCTAACTCAAATGATAGCAAAGTCTAAGTAAATGTTAAAATCATATATTTTAATGATATAATACAATCAATGTAACACTTCAAGGGGTTTCTGAGTTTGTTGAGTTACAATATTGTATTAAGACAGGGGCTGAGGGTCATCATCATTACTTTCAGGTACAGTTCTGGGTTGAGGGTTATGACGAAAGAAAATATTTAGTCCTGAAGTGGATGGCTGTGGTTCATTGTCCTCAGACTGTTTCTTGGGGGTTGGCTTAAAAAGGCATTTAGTTTTTGCTGCTTTGCCATCTTTCTTCATTCATGAAGAAGCTGTTCATCGGGTGCCAGATAAGACTTTATGCTACAAACTGCTATTCTGCTGCGTTCTGCATTATAGTCATTGTCTGAGAGCTGCAACTGTTTGTCAACTTCCCTCAGGATAGAAGGCAAAAGAGAATCATAGAATCTGTACAGTGTGGAAACAAATCCATACCAATCCTCCAAAGAATAATTCATCCCCCTACCCTACATTTACCTGCATGTCCCTGAACACTATGGGCAATTTAGCATTGCCAATTTACCTACCCTGCACATCTTTGGATTATGGGAGAAAACCCACAGGGAGAATATACAAACTCCATACAGTTACCCAAGGATGGAATTGAACCTGGATCCCTAGCATTGTGAGGCAGCAGTGCTAACCACTGAGCCACCATCCACCCTCTAAGAAGTGGAAAGTTCTCGTGCTGCTGCATCCTGGACTTCATTGTCTTCATCTTGAGCTTCAATTTCCCCCACAGCAACATGTTGTGTTAGATCAGTCTCCATTTCTTCAAATCCAACATGCTTTGCAAAAGTGACACAATGTTCTTTGATTGCCAGAAGCTCCCCTGACAGTTCAAAGTCTTTAAAATCATGGAGAAAATCTGGGAGAAGCTTGTGCCACACTGCATGCAAGCAGTCCTTACTGACATCACCCCAGACCTCCACAATGATGTCAATATCATTCATAATGTTAAAGCTCTTCCAAAATTAAGGAACACAGTCTTCATTAACACCCTGAGTAACTACAATCAGCTTCCTGAACGTGTGCCTTAAATAATAAGCTTTATAAGCTGCTATTGCATTCTGGTCCATGAGTTAAATGAGAGAGGTTGTGTTTGGAGGTGGAAATAGCACTTTGATGTTTTCAGAAAGCTCAGCAATGGAGAATGGCTTGGTGCATTTGTCCTGAATGAGGAGAATCTTGAAATCCAAACATCCTCAAAAACATCAACAATAAGGTCAGAAAGAATTTGCCTGTCATCCAAACTGAATTGCTTGACCTGAAGTAAACACCTAGAGTAGACTTAAAGTATCTGTTTTGATTATTATAGGATGGAATCACATAATAGCCAATGGGAATTCGTGTTTTAAAAATGTTGTTCCACAATTCACCAATTATGTTACAGCCAAATCGTGGTGACGAAACGCATGCTATGGAAGGACGATCTGTATGTCCTTCCTGCCTGTTGAGCTGAGAAGGTAAAAGCACAGGATGTCTAATCCCAACAGCTTCAGGCAGTCAGGTGACTAGGATGATTCATACCTTGATTTTCACTGAGAGGGTAAAGTTAAAATTATTCTCACCAACCACTGATAAAAAGTGACTTGACAGTTCGAGTTTATCGTAAGCTTCAGCTATCTTTCAAATGGGAGGGATAGCTTGGAGGGATATTTTCATATGCTTGATTATAAAGGCAATCTTCTTGGCAGTACTTCTTTATGATTATACCTGCATAATAGATTTTGTCTATAAAGCTTTGCTAAATGTATCTTAAATGAGTAAATTGAACCTTTTATTTGTTCTGCCAAACCAAGAGATGATTGCATTGTATATTTGGTTGTTATTTGAGCATGTTTGTTGAGAACAAAATCATTCTATAACATTACTTTCCATTTTTAGTTGCAGCTATAGACATAGAATGCAGTTTGGGTTTTACTGGAGTGTCCTGTAGAGAGAACAACACCACGTAAGTGATCAACAACTTGCTCACAGAAAAGATTTTAATCATCTCTTATTATTTGGATATACCTTATGTTTTATGATGTTGAAGAAATTTAAAATAGAGAATGAGATTTTAAAAAACAGATATGGGGTTATTAATTTCTGAATTCAAATTGTTAATTAAATTTGGGTTTATCAGCAAATCAAAATAATTGAAGCAATTAAAATAGAACATTAAACTCATCAATTAACAAACAATAATAATCAATAAACATGCAGCCTTCATAAATGAGGAGTAGATCTAGAGAAATGTTTTCATTAGAAATATTGAAATGACAGGGAAAGCATACAGTACAGAACTGAGAGAAGTGAATTGAATAGAGTTGGCATTATCTAAATTAGCAAAATAGATATGGATTGCAAAATTAATTCAGTAAAGACTTAGGTCTCATGAACTTATAGTGATCTTACAAAGAATTAGTGGAAATGGCAACATACAAGTTCATTCAAGAATGTAAGCAATGGCAGGGGAAAAGAAGAAGGTAAATTGAGGACAGGTGCCAAAATGAATTACTTAACTTGCTGAACTTCATGAATGCAAAATAACATCATGTTGAGTCAGGAGAAAAATGAATTTTGACAAAGAATTTTATGCAGTTGGAGCAAACACGATAACAATATCAATTTATATTTGGATTACATTATTAAAATATTCTCATTCTCCAACATGAACTACAGGAACATGACAGAACAAAGTCTGATACGGAGTCACATAGGAGAGACTAGGGTCAGATAACAAAAAATCTCAGGCAAACAGGCAAGTTCCATCAAGTGTCTTAAAGAAGGAAAATGGAGTGGAAAAATCACAGAGTGTAGAATATGAGAGGGCAGCGAGATGTGCATTCGTACTGTCATGCCTTACATGTTAACAAGGGCACGGATGACAATTCTGGCAGCATACCAGCTGAGGGAAAGACGGAGTTGGATAATTTAACAGGTAAGGCAGATGAACTGAGGGCTGGGATATGAATAGAAATATGGGACTGGGATATCATAGCAATTACACAGGCATTGCTCAGGTTTGGACAGGACTGGTAGCTAAATGTTCCAGGGTATAGATGCTATAGGAAAGGTAGAAAGGGGAGCAATAGACAATAGGTGTAGGAGTAGGCCATTCTGCCCTTTGAGCCAGCACCACCATTCATTATGATCATGACTGATCATCCTCAATCAGTATCCTGTTCCTGCCTTATCCCCATAACCCTTGATTCCACTATCCTTAAGAGTTTTATCCAACTCTTTCTTGAAAATGTCCAGAGACTTGGCCTCCACAGCCTTCTGGGGCAGAGCATTCCCACAGCCACCACTCTCTGGGTGAAGAGGTTTCTCCTCAACTCTGTTTTAAATGGCCTACCCCGTATTTTTAAACTGTGTCCTCTGGTTCGGGACTCACCCATCAGCGGAAACATGCTTCCTGCCTCCAGAGTGTCCAATCCTTTAATAATCTTATACGTCTCAATCAGATCCCCTCTCAGCCTTCTAAACTCAAGGGTATACAAGCTCAGTCGTTCCAATCTTTCAACGTAAGACAGTCCCGCCATTCCGGGACTTGACCTCGTAAACCTACGCTGCACTCCCTCAAAAGCCAGAGAGCAAGAGAGGAGGGGGAGTAGCATTTTTGATTAAGGGTAACATTACTGCTGTACTTAGGGAGGATATTCCTGAGAATGTGTCCAGGAACGTTATTTGGGTGGAACTGAGAAATATGAAAGGGATGATCACCTCATTGGCATTGTACTATAGATGCCCCAATAGTCAGTGGGAAAATCAGAAATAAATTTGTAAGGTGATCTCATTTATCTGTAAGAATAATAGGGTGGTAATGGTAGGGGATTTTAACTTTCCAAACATTGACTGGGCCTGCCATAGTGTTAAGGGATTAAATGGAGAGGAATTTGTTAAATATGCACAAGAAAAGTTTCTGATTCAATATGTGGACGTACCGACTAAAGAAGGAGCAAAACTTTATCTACTCTTGGGAAATAAGGCAGGGCTGAGGTGTCAGTGGGGGAGTACTTTGGGACTAATGACCATAATTCTATTAGATTTAAAATAGTGATGGAAAAGGATAGACTGAATCTAAAAGTTGAAGTTCTAAATTGGAGGAAGGCCAATTTTGATGGTATTAGGCAAGAACTTTCAAAATTTGATTGGGAGCAGATGTTTGAACGTAAAGGGACGGCTGGAAAAGGGGAAGCCTTCAAAAATGAGACTGTATGGTACTATTAGTGTGAAAGGCAAGGCTGGTAAGTGTAGGGAATGCTGGATGCTAGAAAAATTGAGATTTTGGTCAAGAAACACAAGGAAGCATATGGCAGGTGGAGACAGCAGATGTCGAATGAATCCTTAGAAGAGGAGAAAGAAATCAGGAGGGCAAAAAGGGGACATGAAATAGTTTTGACAAATAGGGTTGAGCAGAATCCAAAGGGATTCTACAAGTACATTAAAGACAAAAAGGTAACTAGGGAAAGAATAGAGCCCCTTATGACCAGCAAGGTGGTCTATGTGTGGAGCTGCAGGAGATGGAAGAGATACCAATGATTATTTTGCATCAGTGTTTACTGTGGAGAAGGAAATGGAAGATATAGATTGTAGGGAAGTAGATGGTAACATCTTGAAAAATGTCCATATTACAGAGGAGGAAGTGTTGGATGTCTTGAAACACATAAAGGTGGATAAGTTTCTGGGACCTAATCAGGTGTGCCCTAGAACTCTGTGGGAAGTGAGGGAGGAGATTGCTAGGCCCCTTGCTGCGATATTTGTATCATCGATAGTCACAGGTGAGGTCCAGAAGCCTGGGTGTTGGCTAACGTGGTGCCACCAGTTAAGAAAGGTGGTAAGGAAAAGCCAGGGAACTATAGACAGGTAAACCTGATATTGGTAGTGGGCAAGTTATTGGAAGGAAACCTGAGAGACAGGATGTGCATGTATTTGCAAGTGCAAGGACTGATTTGGGATAGTCAACATGACATTGCGCTTGGTACATCATGTCTCATGAACTTGATTGAATTTTTTGAAGAAATAACAAAGAGGAATGATTGAGGGCCGAGCAATGGATGTAGCCTATGTGAACTTCAGCAAGGCACTAGACAAGGTTCCTCATGGGAGACTGGTTAGCAAAGTTAGATCACACAGAATACAGGGAGAACTAGCTATTTGGATACAAGACTGGCTCAAAGGTAGAAGACAGAGGGTGTGGTGGAGGGTTGTTTTTCAGACTGGAGGCCTGTGACCAGTGGAGTGCCACAAGGATCAGTGCTGGGTCCACTACTTTTCATCATTTATATGAATGATTTGGATGTAAACATAGGAAGTATGGTTAGTAAGTTTGCAGATGACACCAAAATTGGAGGTGTAGTGGACAGCGAAGAAGATTGTCTCAGAGTACAATGGGATCTTGATCAGATGGGCCAATGGGCTGAAGAGTGGCAAATGGAGTTTAATTTAGATAAATGTGAGGTGCTGCATTTTGGAAAGGCAAATTAGTGCAGGACTTATACATTTAATGGTAAGGTCCTGGGAAGAGTTGCTGAACAATGAGAAGTTGGAGTGCAGGTTCATAGTTCCTTGAAGGTGGAGTTTCAGGTAGATCGGATAATGAAGAAGGCATTTGGTATGCTTGGTGTGCATTGATTAGGCCACTTTTGCAATATTGCGTGCAATTCTGGCCTCCCTCCTACAGGAAAAATGTTGTGAAACTTGAAAGGGTTCAAAAAATATTTACAAGGATATTCCAGGGTTGGAGGATTTGAGCTATAGGGAGAGGCTGAAAAGGCTGGGGCTGTTTTCCCTGGAGCATCGGAGGCTGAGGAGTGACCTTATAGAGGTTTATAAAATCATGAGGGGCATGGATAGGATAAATTTTCCCTGTGGTGCGGGAGAACTAGAAGGCATACGTTTAAGGTGAGAGGGGAAAGATATAAAAGGGACTGAAGGGACAAAGTTTTCACACAGAGGGTGGTGCGCGTATGGAATGAGCTGCCAGAGGGGGTTACAATTACAACATTTAAAAAGCATTAAGATAGGTATATGAATCGGAAGGGTTTAGAGGGATACGGGCAAATGCTGGCAAATGGGACTAGATCTATAGGATATCTGGTCTGCATGGATGAGTTGGATCAAAGAGTCTGTTTCTGTGCTGTATATCTCTATGAATCTATGTTATGGGAAAACATGGTCTTAGTGATGGAATAGATATATGGCTGAAAGTTTATCTTGAGACCCAAGATGACACCAAGGTTGCAAACAGTTTGGTTCGGCCTCAGTCATGTCATCACAAAGAGAATGGAGTCAGCATGTACCAGAAAATGAAAACAATGCCTTCCGTTCTTCCTAATAATTAGTTGCAGGAAATTTCTGCTAATGTTTTAAGGATAGAGGACAAACAGTCTGATAGTTTCACAAAAGTAGTGGAGTTGACTCCACTACAAGAGAAAAAGCAGAGATGGGTTATGTGAAAATTGAGGTTGTGTTTTTGAATCCAGTCCAGTTGTCAAAAGGCAATATGTGAACAAGAAATAAAAGAAGCCCATAGATTCTTTGGCAGAATAGAGGGAAAGATTTAGGAAGGGGAAGATAAATCATTTAAGTGATTATTTTAAGGGCATTTAAATGGTCATTGGATAAACATATGGATCAAAATGGAATAGTGTAAGATAGATGGGCTTCAGATTGGTTCCACAGGTCATCACAACATCCAGAGCCGAAGGGCCTGTACTGCGCTGTAATGTTCTCTGTTCTAATGTTCTGTATTTGGCTCCAAACAGATGTGATTGCAACTAGATGAATGGAGTTACACCCAGCTTGATATTATCAGGGAGGACAACCTTTATGGCATGGTGGTAGTGTCCCTACCTCTGAAACAAGAGGCCCAGGTTCAAGACCCACCTGCCCTAGAAGTGTGGAATAAAATTGTGGAACAGACCGAATAGAAAATGTCAAATGTAAGGAAGCATTGGAGGATGGTGTGGGCAGTTGTATCAAAGATTGCGGATGATGTATCACTGTCACAAACGCACAGCATTTCAATTGGAATTTGACAAGAATATTCTTGGTAATGTGGCAGGGCAGAAGCCTGATTGGAGGGATTCAAATGTGGTCGTCATATAAAGATGTACACAAGTTTGGGAGGTGATTGCACATTTCAGGACTTTAGAAAGGAAATTTGAGATGGAGTGTAAACCTGCAAAAGCATATGAGTCAGTGGTTGCTTTGATGTGGTAAAACTGCAGAATTGGAGGTTGGGCCAGTATAGAGAATTATGAATAACCTCAGCTAATGAAAGATTCAAGTGGGCAAGTTGAGTGGGATTAGGAAGTGGGCTTTAAGGAAAGGTTGAGCCCAGAGAAAGCTTCTGGGGAGAAAAACTAGACAAAGAAACAAAACCAGGAGTAGGTCAAGGTGAAGCCTTAGAGAAGGTTGGGATTATTGGGCTAAAGATAGGAAGGGAAGCGGCAGAGATTGCTAAGCAGATCGTCAGAAATGAAATGGGGTGAGAAATTTCCAGGGGTAAGGTTTTCCAAAATTCTTTTTGGAAATCTGTGACATCTGAATTTTTAGACATGAAATAACTAATCATTTGAGAAGTTGACAACAAAGAAAGTCTAAGGAAGGGCACAGAAATGGTGACCCAACATCTGAAAGAGCAAGTTATCTTCATGATATCGATGGAACCACTATCAAATTGGTGTTCCACAGCTCCTGTGCTGCGTATGACTGGGAACTTTGATGTTTGCCTTGCTGTATTTTCCAACATTTTATCAAAACATTCAGGAGCACAAAAGTCAAGGCTAAAGCTTTGAAACCATCGTCAGCCACAGATGATCCATCCAGCCTCCTCCTGAGGCTTGCAGGATCACAGCTGCCCATCTTCAGCCAATTCTATACACTCTATGTGATAGTAAGAACACGCACACCCCTATCAGTCTATTCCTGAATATCAGTGAAGCAATTGACACTGAATGTGTGGAGGGTGTTTTTTTCCATTTGTGTGCTTTTATACGAACATGTCTGCAACTGTGAAAATGGAATGAAATCAGCACTGACAACTCATGTAAGTGGGCTGATGGTGGCAAGTGATATTTGCACAACACAACTGCAGACCACAATAATCTCCAACAAGAGTGAGCCCAACCAGCTGCCTTTGCTCTTCAATAGCATTAGCATCAATGAACTCCCCCACCATCAACATCGCAGGGGTTATCTTTGGTCAGGTACTGAACTGGACCAGCTATATAAATATTGTGTCTACAAAAGCAGGACAGGGACTAGGAATTCTGCAGTGAATAACTCATCTCCTAATTCCCTTAAGCCTATCCATCTGAGTGATCCCCACTTGCCTGATGAATGCCCATCAAACAACTTCAAAGAAAGTTGGCACCGTCCAGGACAAAGTAGCCTGCTTGATTGGCACTCCATATACCACCTTAAACACTCACTCTCTCTCCAACTGACACAGTGGCAGCAGCAATTGCTTGCAATGGGGATGGGACAAAAGTGTTGGGCCACATGCTCCTCCTGGCTCAGTTCTTCAGATCTCAACAAGGCCCACCCTTGTCCCAACCTCAATTCTCTTGCCCATCCCTAATCCCAGCACTGTGGGCTGCCTTAATGACCTGAGCCTTGTCCCAAACACAACCATTTACAAAATGGACTATAGTAACCTGCCAAATAAGAGTACAATATCTTCCTAATTTATTCTACCACTAGGGCAGGAAAGGAAAAATGTGGGAACACCACAGGCTACAAATTCCCTCCAAGCTAGACAGCAACGTCCCTTGGAACTATATTGCCTTTCCTTCATAGTCATTGGGTCAAAACACAGGAACATCCTTCCGAAATGCATTGTAGGAATACCTACTTCCCAGAGACTACAAGAATGCTGTTAAGTAAAAATATTAGAAACTTCCCTGTGATTAGTGTGCAGCTGGAGCACTCAATAAGGACAGCTAATTGAATGAGGGATTTAAAACAGTGATTAGTGGAATGTGATTGCTTCTGGAAAGGTCCATATAAATGCCCTAAGAAAGTAGTGTCTTCTTGTACAGCACATATGCGCGCACAGTTCACCTAGTGTAGCCCCATCGCAAACACTGTTGGGGAGGGATTTCCAAGATTTTGATCCATTGACAATGAAGGAATGTTAGAGTGAGATATGATTTGGAGAGGATGTTGCATTAACTACCCTTATCCTTTAATGAGGTAAAGTCAATGGATGGAATGTGTTGTTAATGGAGACATTCCAAGTGACTGCAGTGTCTGAGTGAGTGAAAAAAAAGGTAACTGTATTGACAACTTAGACAAGACACAGGGTAACAAACTGTCTTATGAGAGGTTAAAAGTTCAAAGGGATTCTTTGAAATAGTTCCAAAACTACCACTAAACCATGTTTCACATGGACTTAAATTCCTGGCTCAGAACTGACTTTAAAGTTAGTTTAGGTCATTCACTAGATTATTTATGAAGCCAAAAGTTGTTCCAAATGGACTAGAGAGGAAACATCTGCTTTTCGTCCATCAACTCCAAGTGAAGTCATATTATTGCTGATGATAGCACTGTTTGTAGAGAAGGCAAACTTATCCATTGTCATCAGCCTGAAGTTCAGTAGTTTGATTAAAATGAGGGGAAATGCATTGGAACTGGGTCCAATCCACATTTCAGCCATTCTTCAATAGAAATCACACATGTTATATCATGAAGTGTGAATTTGACCCATCTTCAAGCCTATAATTAGTTTATTGCTGCAAATCAAACTTTTTTTCTTTCAGACCTTTGGCTCAGTGGTTAGCACTGCTGCTTCACCTTTGGGTGACTGTCTGTATAGAGTTTGCACATTCTGCCTGTGTCTGCATGGTCCCTTTGGCTGCTCCTGTTTCCTGCCATCATCCAAAGCTGTGCGGGTTAGGTGGATTGGCAGTGGGAAATGCAGGGTTACAGGGATAGTGTAGGGGATTGAGATGCTCTTTGGAGGGTAAGTGTAAACTCAATGGGCTGAATGGCCTGCGTCTACCCTGTGGGGATTCTGTGTTCTGGATGTGTACTTCAGTATAACTTTCAGGGAGGCATTTACTGCATGCTGCACAATTCGGTCCTGGCCATAAGAACTCTTCAACAGCAGCTCAGCTAGAAATGCATTAATTGAAAATTTATATTTCAACAAGAGTTCCCTCCAAATCTGTGCCAATCCTCTGTTGGTTCATCAACCCAAACATAAAGCTTTCCTTAACAAATAGCTTCATTTGCATGTAGATCAAATGGTCTTAAAAAAGTTTGTATGGTGATGCCACACTGTCTCCACATATTTTTCGTCAGTTCTATTTCACATTTTCATACTTGCTTTCTTTTTCATCAGTCAAAAGATATTAATTGGAGTCGGAGTGGCGCTCTCAATCCTTGTGGTTGTTGGTGTTATGACGTGCTGCTGCTGTGGTTGCTGTGCATGTTGCAGATCAGAACCACAGCGTTCAAGTAAGTAACAGTTGGGTTTAAAAGGTCATTTCTGTAAATAAAGTGCGCAAAGTTCAATGGTAGCTTTTTGCATTTGCCCGCAGAGGCAGAGGGTAGACATGACTTTAGGAACAAAATCTTGACTAAAACTAGAACTTAACCAGAGGATGCCTTATTTCAATATTTAAGTCAACATCTTGAGCGTATTGTAAGCACTGCCACCTTTACAGTGAACCATTGGGCAGCATATGAGTCATATATGCTCTACTTTACTATGTAAAAACAATAACTGCAGATGCTGGAAACCAGATTCTGGATCAGTGGTGCTGGAAGAGCACAGCAGTTCAGGCAGCATCCAAAGTGCAGCGAAATCGACGTTTCGAGCTAAAGCCCTTCATCAGGAAGGGCTTTGCTATGTTACTATGATACTTTACTATGTTACTAGACACTGAAATACTTAATTTTAAAGAAATTCTAGTCAGCAGAACAGGAAACATTTTGTGAACAGTGCACACAAAATGTTCCCTGTTCCTCTGACGAGAATATACCCTCCCCTCTAAGAGGGTATACCCCTTTAAGTTGAGACATTTGACTCAGCTCCTTGCCACCTGCCAGCAGCTCCCACCCAAAATCTTGCCATTCCCTCTGTCCCAACTGACTAAAGAACAGCCTTTGAGTTGTGCTTTACTGCCCAAAGCTATGAAAATTGGTTGTGTCTTGGCCAATTTCATTAGTTGAGGACTAGACTGCCAGCATTCAATGGAATTGGTGACTCTAACATTTCCCGAATTGACTTAGTTCCTGACTTCATTACAGCCTTGGTCAAATCCAAGACAAATGAGCTGAACTTTCCGAGGTGAGTTGTGACTGGTCCTTGATGTCAAGGCAACATCTCACTGAATATATGTCAAGGAGCCCGTGCAAAGTTGGTGTCACTGGAAATCAGTATGAAAGTTGTCACTGGTTGGAAAAATACCTGCCACAAAGTTAGAACTTGTGGTTGATTGAGTTCAATCATCTCAATAGTAGCAGCGTGTACCATATACAAGATGCACTGCAGTCACTTGGAATGTCTCCATTAACAACACATTCCATCCATTGACTTTACCTCATTAAAGGATAAGGGTAGTTAATGCAACATCCTCTCCAAATCATATCTCATCGCTGGAAGAGTTGCTTAAGGTAGTGTCTTTGGCCCAACCATCTTCACTTGCTTCATCAATGAATTCTCCTCCATCATTAGGTCAGAAGTGAGAGGAATATTCGCTGATGATTGCACAATGGTAGCTCATCACCACCTTCTTACGGTCAATTGTAATGACCAATAAGTGCTACCCTAGGCTGCGATATCCACATCCTATGAATGAATGAAAGAAATACACTAAAAACATCCAACAAAAGCTGCTCAATTAAAAGCCATGCACTTTCTGTTCAAACTGTTGTAAAAGTTCAGCTATTTCTGTCATTCCTGTAACATGATTCATGCAACACACTAATGTCCCCTTCTAAGAATCACATCCAGTTTCCTGTCCTAATGTGCCAGTTGGATTCTCGACATGTTTAGTCTTGATCCTTTTCACAATTCACGTAAGGGTCATCCCTGACTGCGTATGTCCTGTCAGGTTTATCCTAAACTTCTCAACTGTTACCAACTACTTCAGGGCAAACAGCAACGTATACACCCTATTTGTTCTTGCCACTACATGATGTGTTATTAATGAGTAAAAAATATCCCACCTCCATCGCCCCTCCCCCTAGTCCCTCCTCCCTACCTTTTATCTCAGCCTGCTTGGCTCTCTCTCTCTTATTCCTGATGAAGGGCTTATGCTCGAAACGTCGAATTCTCTATTCCTGAGATGCTGCCTAACCTGCTGTGCTTTGACCAGCAACACATTTGCAGGTGTTATTAATGAGAACAGTATTTTTAGTCAACCAGTTCAGACATGTTATAGCATATCTCCAGTACAGGCGGTACTTGAACCTTCAGGCCCGCAGGCCAGAACACTGTCACCATGCCACCAGAGTCCAAACGAGCACATTACTTACTTTAAGTATGCTATGACACACTCTGGGGCAGGTGGGATTTTAACCCAGATCTTCTGGCCCATAGGTAGGAACACTACCACTGCACCACAAGACCCTCAAATGAACACCTTGTACTGGTGGAACAAATTCACATGTAGAAGTGACTGTTCTCAAACTGCTCCTGAAAAGCAGCCAACCAGATAGGAATGTTTGGTTTAAAGAACAAGAGGCAATAACCTAACAGGAGAGCAAACAAAGCTCTCAGATCATTGGCACTGTGGCTGATTGCTAAAGTATAACAAAATAAAAGTAATTTAAACATTGCATCAGTTTGCAGTGATAAATATACTATCTGGGCTGCAGTCTGATTGATTCTAATGAGTTACAACAGCATTTCAAATGCATGAGGAATGTTCCTGTTGTGTGAATGTCATGTCATCTTAAATTCCATCACTGTCCATAAAACTAGACAAAATTCGAGCAGAAGGAGTCAATTCAGCCCATTGAGTCCTTTCACCATTCCATGAGAACACTTCCACTTTCCCACCTTTATCCCATTGCCCTTGATTCCCTTATCAATTAAAGATCCTTCTCAGCCTTGAATAAATTTAAGTGCCCACAGATCACTATCTTCTGTGAGAACACATTCTTTCTCGTCCCTGTCCAAAGTGAGCTACTCCTTATTCTGAGATTATGACTCTGGTCTAGACTGTCTCACAAGGGGAAATAACCTATCTATGATCACTCTGGGTCGTCGCCGGCCACCCTACATAACCTCTCCTCCCATGCCAGTCCATCTAAATGTTATAGTAAGCACAGTTTCTGAGTCAAGTTCTTTTATTCATTCATGGGATGAGAACGTCTCTGGCTAGGCCAGCATTTATTGCCCATCCCTAATTGCCCAGAGGGCAGTTAAGAGCCAGCCACATTGCTGTGGGTCTGGAAGGCACATGTCAGCCAGACCAGGTAATGTTGAGCTCTATTAAGCTGTACCAAACTGATGACATAATATGGTTAGAGAAATTATTGGTCATATGAGATCCCAACTTGCCTGGCTCCTGACAGTTGTAATTATGTCTAGTTAGTTAATGTTAGTTATGGTGCAGTAAACTATACTTTAATACAAGACACGTACCTTTCTTGTTAAGACCCTCTAGTGGTCTATCCTCTGCCCCTGATAATTACGCAGGTCCTTAGATTCAGCATAGTAAGAAAGATTAGACTATTTAACCATTTGTTAGTTTGGGATTTTAAGAGTAGGAAGGAAAATTAACCTGGCTTATGCGGTGCAGTGATGGTATCCCTAACTCTGGACTAGAGTCCACATTCAAGTCCCATATGCCGAAGCAGTATGTCACTAATTGTTGATTAAAAGATATTTATAAAAGATGACTCCCCCAAAATGACATTTGATTTGTAAATTTCCTTTGACATTCTTGACTATATTTACAATGCCCTTCAGGGGTTGCCAGTTTAATGTTTTAGTTTAGTAGAAAGGAAGAGGACTCATGTCAGTTAACTATCTCAGGCATTGAGCCACCAGTGGTTGGTCACCAGACATGCTGGCAGCAGCAGTGTGTGAAATTACACCAGAAACATAGAAACTAGGTGCAAGAGTAGACCACTTGGCCCTTTGAGCCTGTGCCACCATTCAATATGACCATGGCTGATCAATCAATCTCAGTATCCCATTCCCGCTTTCTCTCCATACCCGTTGATCCCTTTAGCTGCAAGGGCCCCATCCAACTCCCTCTTGAATATATCTGATGAATTTGCCCCAACAGCTTTCTGTGGGAGAGAACTCCACAGGTTCACAACTCTCTTGAGTGAAGTAATTCTTCCTCATCCTAGTTCTGATTGGTCTATCCCTTATTCTTAGACTGCAACCTTTAGATCTGGACTTAACCCACCTCGGGAACATTTTTCCTGCATCTAGCCTCTCCAGTCCCATCAGGATTTTATGTTTCTATGAGATACCCCCTCATTCTTCTAAATTCCAGCGAATACAAGCCCAGTTGATCCAGTCTTTCCTCGTATGTCAGTCTTTCCTCATATGTCAGTCCTGCCATCCCGGGGATTAGCCTAGTGAACCTTCGCTGGGCTCCTTCAGAAAATACAGGTCCAGTTAAATAAGTGGTTAGCCCACGGCACATCAGATACATAAATACTTGAATCAACATTGGAAGTGTCACTTGATCTGAACAAGCTCACAGCAGTCTGGAGAGGAAGTATATATAGAATTTTATTATTAACCGGGAATAGCATCAAGCTGAGCTGAGTAATATTCCAATTGCTCCCCGTTAGAAAGTCTATTGTTGGATAAGAAGATTATATAGTCATTTAATCTGAGCACAAGACAGTTTCTGAATACCTGCTTCATATATATTATGTTCACACCTTTGGATACAAATGGTAGCCTCCAGTTCAATGATCAGGTTGTAATATTTATGGTATCTGGATAATGCAGAAAAGAAAAAAAATGTTTTTACACTGTATAATGTCTCTCAGATTCATCCTAAAAAGCTTCACAATAAACACTTTGAAATGCAATCATTGCCACCAGGTAGTTGTTCTCTTCTGAAGCTGTATATTTTGTCTTGACTGATTCAACATAGTTATAATGCATGTATGAATGACAATGAATTCAGCTAAAATTGAATCATCTGTCAATGGTAGATTCAGCATTGATTCATTTAGTGTTTTTCACGGTACTGTCATTGTCGGAGAAATTACCCAATTGAAGAGAGACAACACAAGCGTGGATCGGGTGAAATTGACAAACTGTTTATTACAAGCCATATTGCTGGAAAAGAAATTGACTAGGCTGACACAGAACTGACTGTCTGTACAGGTAGACCAAGGGTTCTCCTCCTCAAGCAGTGGGAATAGGCAGTTTTATAGAGGTATAGTAATGTGGTGTGAATTACTGAACAATCAACGTTAAAAAACAATCAATGGGAGGACAATCAACCACCTGTTAGCAGCAATCAGTCTGTGATTGAGTCAGGAGATTCTGATCCTCTGCGACAGTAGGTGCTAATGTCTCTCATCTAGGCATCAATGGGTTTTTATTGAGGTTAGTTCGCAAGTAAGATACCTCGGTGCCTTTCAGTCTGAGCACCCTTTGTGGAGTTCCAGTATGTGTGAGGAGTGAGGCTGCCCTTAGGGCTTTGGGAGCAGTTGTGCCTACTGAGGGCTAGGAAGTCTATTGCCAGGCTGTCTTGGGATGTGTATTCCCCAGTCTGGAAGTGGCTTGAGTCACTGCCTGTTTGCCGCCTTGTGTCTTAGTTTGTCTGTTTAGTCAAGGGGCTGAGGCACTCTGGGTAGTTTCTGTTGAGGATTAGGCAGACATGGTTCCTTATGCTCTTTGTGGCCATGCTGTAGGTGGACAGGGTAGTAAATTTTCTCTCACAGTAATAATCAACAATGTGTTTGAAATTCAACGACAGTCCAAAGATATACACCAGAGGAAGTTTTGTCTTGGTACAGACACATTGAGCCATTGATAGTGTTTTTTTAGATAGAAGTGTCTGTGCTCTGCCACATCTTACTAGAGCCAGCCTATTGAGAAAGAAGAGTTTTCTACATATTTCAAACTGCATTTGATGGCTCCCATAATTGATTTCACCTCAGTGCTATTGAACTGAAATATTGATTGTTGGCAGTGATAGACTATGTTACTCCTCTGGGTATTATATCCTCCAAACCACAATCTTACCAAGAGCTGCCCCATGTGCATCACAGATGGGTAAACATCACAAAACGTTCCTGGCTTTAGTCCCTCAAGTTTCCTCACACAGTGGCTCAGTGGTTAGCACTGCTGCCTCACAGCAGCAGGGCCCCAGGTTCAATTCCAGCCTTGGGTGACTTTCTGTGCAGGTTAGGTGAATTGGCCATGCTAAATTGCCCATAGTGTGAGGTGCATTAGTCAGAGAGAAGTGGGTCTGGGTGGGTTACTCTTCGGAGGACTGGTTGGGCCAAAGGGCCTGTTTCCACACTGTAGGGAATCTAATCTAATCTAATCTAAATCAGAAGTGGACTAGCCCCATGCACAGATACAGCTGGACTAATTCCCTGAGTTGGCTTCGCTTGATAGTATTTTTGTTCACTGATAACATTTCCTCAGTTCACCTACACTCTCTGTGCTTGCTTATGCCAACAGTGCGTGAATATCAACATTTGAGTAGATCATTTTACACTCTGCTGTGGTGCTGTTCAAATTATAAAGTATCTATGCAACTATGTATGGTAGCCTGTCAGGTGACAAACAGGTTACATATTGTACCCTGAAAGCCTCAGCTAGTGTAGAAATTGATCACTATTCTACCTTGAAGGCCTCTGGCTTGCAAGTCCCACCCAATACATATAACTGCATCTCTTGATGCACATCCAACATAGCAGACCATTTCCCAGAATGTTAAAGATGTGTCTGGCATTGTGCTCGGGCTGCCCATATTTGAGGCGCACAAACTGGTTGACTGCTAAGCTGTCCCTCAAGTCCTGCACAAAATGGCTGACAAGTGGTGAAACAGAATTAAAAGCCTGCTCCGACATTTAAGTACGACACAATGGTACTTTTGAGAAGAGGTTATTCAGAGGCAAAAGGGACCCTTGCCCAAACAGCTGCAAGAAGATTAGTTAGAAGCAGTTTGATAAGAAATGCCCAAAGATAGGCAGTTTGAAGATTTGAAAGGGAAAGTAAACTCCTGCAGTAGCAAACACAGACAAACTAATGGGATTATAGCTTGTAAAAATCTGGAGGATCAAACAAGTAAACAAGTTTGTTAAACTATGACAGCAAATGACTCCAGCTTCATTAATGAAAGGATGTTGTCCCATTAGGTGAAAAGAGCTAGTCAGGATAAGGACAATAAATCTCAGTCCAGAAGACAGCAAACGGCCAGCCTAATGTATCATGCAATTGTGAAAACAGCAGATAATAGCATTCTTCAATGATAAATTGTTTCTTTGAAATCATTCACAATATTAAGAAGTAGGTTCTAGTTAAAAATTCTTCAGATAATCACAAGAGATTTCAACATAATTATAAATACACATGTAACAAAATACAAAGATCACGAAAAGCATTAGAGGAAAATAATTCAAATATTGATATGAAAGTTTATTTGTCTTGGGAAACATGCCTTTATCACTACAGGAATGCCTAGTATACCCTGTAAGAAACAAATTGATCAAAACCCTACAGTAGGGATAGATGTAAAAACTTTACACATAACTAACTTTATAACAGAAATTAATATGATGAATCTTACAGCAGATAGTAAGAATCAATTGTCCTTTCATAACATAATTAGGACAATGGGAAAATATAAGAAGTGTAACATAATTTGACAGAGATAGCAAATGAGTACAGAGGAACCTCGATTATCCGAACGAGATGGGCAGGCACTATTTCATTCGCATTGGAAGCACGGTTCACCATCCCAGGGGTTCAAGGGTCTCTGAAAGGGGATATGGCTAAGTGTCTTGTTAAATGGTACACCTGAAACATCAAGGCAAGTCATTCGCACGTTAAAGGAAAAAAGTTCTTTATAGTCTTAAGTGGGAAAGGGTTGACATCACAGGAGGGTTATGACCAGGTTTTCTTTTCATCCTTTACTACTAGAAGTAGGGGAGTGGTAGCACTTATCCAGAAAAATCTTCCATTCACATTATTAGAGAAGGTGAAAGATGAGCGAGAGTGGTTTGTGATACTTAAGGCCCTGATGCATGAGGAGGAATATGGTATTTTAAATGGCATATGGTATTTACTGTCTTCTGGCGCATCCCCTCAAATTTTTGGTTAGTGCTTTTTTAAGTTGGGTGCCTTTGGAACATGGCACGTTATTATAGGGGGAATTTCAATTGCCTTTTTGATCTGTCAGTGGACAGGCTGCCTACTAGGCCCCCAGCTATCTCTTCACAGGCCAAGCAGGTGGCTGACTTATGTGAGGAGTTGGGGCTGGTGAATGTTTGGAGATGGAATTCTGGTCTCCTTCCTATCAGAAAGATGTTGTGAAACTTGAAAGGGTTCAGAAAAGATTTGCAAGGATGTTGCCATGGTTGGAGGATTTGAGCTATAGGGAGAGGTTGAATAGGCTAGGGCTGTTTTCCCTGGAGCATCGGAGGCTATGGGGTGACCTTTATAGAGGCTTATAAAATCATGAGGGGCATGGATAGGATAAACAGACAAAGTATTTTCCCTGGGGTGGGAGAGGGCATAGGTTTGGGGTGAGAGGGGAAAGATATTAGCAAGGTTTGAGAAGATTTGTAGCTCAGGTTGTGGTTCTGGATGTGGGTTTGCTCACTGAGCTGGAGGGTTCATTTTCCGACATTTCGTCACCATGCTAGGTAGCATCATTCGAAGGTTCACTGAGGATGTTGCCTGGTGTGATGGCGGGGCATCTGGGAAGAAACCTTCTGGCTTGGCAAGCAAACCTACATCCAGGGTAAAGATATAAAAGGGACCTAAGGGGCAACTTTTTCACGCACAGGGTAGCAAGTGTATGGAATGAGCTGCCAGAGGAAGTGGTGGGGGCTGATACAATTGCAACATTTAAAAGACATCTGGATGGGTATATGAATAGGAAGAGTTTGGAGGGATATGGGTCAGGTGCTGGCAGGTGGGAATAGATTGGGTTGGGATTTCTGGTCAGCATGGATGAGTTGGACCGAAGGGTCTGTTTCTGTGCTGTACATCTGTATGACTCGATAATTGATTATTCGGTGAATTGATTCAATGCCTTTCCTCCAGGACTCAGAGTTTTTGTTATGTCTGCTCCCCGTTCAGGACACGAGGCAGCAGCACACCGCTCCCTGTCCAACCCCTGCCCCCGCCCCCACCCTGTACCCCATCGGCACCCCTGCCCCAACCCCATTCCCCCCGACTGCACCCACAACCCCTTCCAACACTGCCCCTACCCCAACCCCGTCCAACCACTCCCTTTCGAACATGACCATCTTTGGCCTCTGCCATTGCCAAAACAAATCAGACCTCTTATTGGAGGAACAATGCCTTGTCTTCCACCTGGGCACCCTGTTAGCCCGGAGGACTCAGTATTGTGTTCTCCAATTTCACTTAACCTCCTTTCCCATCCCCCAACTCCCTTCCCAGGCCCTCCCCCTCCCTTCCACTCTGCCCTGCCATCAATGGGATTCATTCCTCCCATTGACCCACCAGGTTGTACCCTCTACCTGTCTTCACCTAACCCCACTTCACCACCCTGCCCCTGCCTTCCCCTTTATCTGCAGCTCCCCTCCCCCACACACAACCCCAGTCCTGAAGAAGAGTTACACCCAAAATGTCAACTTTTACACCTGTTAATGCTACCTGGCTTGCTGTGTTCTTCCACCCTCATTCCTGTCTACTTTGGATTCCAGCATTGTTAAAGTACAGATTTGAGACCGCCCAGGGAATCCCTTGTGGACTCAACCTGTAAGCCTCTGTAAGCCTCCAGTTCGTCCCAGAGATCGTACTCTTTGGTAGTCTGGAATAAGAAAACCTCTTACAGTTTAGTTTAATTTTAGTCATCCCCTTTATTTACCAATAGCATCACTGTAACAGCATAACACTGATAACATAAGCTAAACTACTTAGGTTCTAATAACCCAAGACAGCAGGATATCACTCTTCCTTTAAGAGCCCTTGCTGTACTGACACAAAGTGGGTTTCTTTATACAAAATGTTGACAAAAACACAGCATGTTCTTAATTAAACAGATAGCAGTGAACGGCAATAATTCGTAAGGAAGAGAAGTTAATTGACAGGCCTGTGTGCGCTTGACTGATCACTCCTACAGGCCCTGAGCCATTCATCAGGTGGGCAAAACAAATCCAGCCATGTTAGGCATCTGCTGTTGAGAAGTTCCTATCATAAAGAGGTACCATTCTGAGCTAACTGGAAGAGTTCATAGGTAACCTTGCACAGCTCACATGTCAGATACAATTTGTTTACAAAATGGCTTCTGAGCAAGGAGGGCAAACTTTTGATCATAAAATGGCTTCCTGCCCAGAATCTCTTCAATGTTAGGTTTAGAATAATTTTTTAAGCTGCTTTTTATCTGAATCATTCTGTCCCGAGGCTGAGATGTTACCATAAGTTGCATTTAAATTGATTCATTAGTTTCAAATTAAACATGCTTTCTTTTCAGGATTGTGTTTCAAATTCAAATAATACATAAGATCTGATTAGTTAGAATTGACAGTGGAGCAGTCTGTAAGGTCGGTAGAGTGGTCTGTAAGAACAACAAGTAAGTTAAAGCTTCATCATTATTACCTTATACAGAGTTTGCATTTCATAACCAGTAATAGCTTCTCAAAATCATCATAAAGTCTCTAAAATGCAATTAAGTTCAATCCATAGCAAGTAAGCATAAAGAGTTAATTTTCTACTGGCTTTGACAGTCCCCGCACTAAAATGGTCTCTCTCTCTCTCTCTTTCTCTCTCGTGTCCTTTTGAGTTCTCAAGTCAGGGACTCATAACAGAAAAGATGTTTTACCCTCTATGTCTGCCTAATTTGTCAGGGGTAATAAGAATCCATTATAATTGTTAGGACCTGACAGTCAATTGCGATATTTTTGATTATACCAAGTTTTGTTTTGAGGTTAGAATCAAACACTATTATTCATTTCACAAGAGAATAGCCATGAAAGTTATCACTCGGTGTCCTGTTTACATAGATTCACTGATGTTAAGGTAAATGTTCTCAATTGGCTTAGAGCATCCTGTTATCACTTGGTGAGAATAGATGCTTTTATCTTTTGCATAACTTGGGTTCTCCATTTTCCTGTGGCCCAACCCTCCTGCCTGGTGTGCAGCAAATGTGTTCTATAATTCAATGATACATTTTAGTCTAAATGTTTAAGGACAAGTTTTAAGGCTATAGACTTTCTCAGCATCTGTAGTTTTTTTGTCTCTACCCATGATCTGGTAGACTCTACACTGAATAGTAAGTCTGTCTTATGATGATAAATTTCCACTGGCTTCAAATGCTGGTGCCTTAGGAGGGACTTAAGTGTCCTAATTGGCTGCTTGTTTCCATGGAAGATGCTGCTTGTTTTGTTTAATGACCATGGGGCAAGTCCCAAGGGGACTGGGAAAACTCAGCCCATTTCCTTTTATGAGGAGTGAAGGAATTTGTCTTGAAGTCACATACAAAATGCTTTCTTCCTCACTTAATGCTTTGTAATTTACATTACACATGAGTCATTTGAGCTGGTGATAGCTGCCTGTAACCTGCGTTGGTCAAAATTTGGAAAAATAGATTATTTTTATCATGTTTAATTATTGTGATTGACATATCTCTTCTTGAAACCATTTTATGCTAACCAGGTTCACACTTCAGTTAAGTTGACAAGAAAATATTTCATTTTTGGCAGAATAGACTAGCACACAGGCAAGATGAGCTGACTCCTGTTGTTGTGCGCTGAGTCAACAAGAACTAGCTCTGACTGATACAAACCAAGTAGGGAAAGGTTAGTGAATCCATAAAGCTGGAATGCAAAGAATGCATGGAACAAGAGGAACGAGCATCCTTGTATGCAGAACAGAGCAGAAATTTCAAAATCTCTTCCCATATGTGGATACTTGTGGGCTTAAGTAGTCGAGCAGTTTCTGTGCAAAAGCTGCATACTTGACAGAATAATAATGGCATGAGTATAATGATGATGGCATAGCAGGGAGGCTCCATCATTAACCACTGGCAACGACAAAGATCCTGTTCAAGTCTTGAATTCATTCATGCTAATATTAAGAAACCATAGCTTCTTTTTGAAGTGAATGGTTATAGGCAGTGAAAAGAAATGATAGATGTCTTGGTGGTTTGTCCGTCCCAACTGTGTTGAGAAACCAGTCAGACAACCACATCATGTTGTTTTGCATATTGAGAACATTCAGATAAAATATATTGTATTTGATCTATTCCTTGATGACAAAATTGGAGGGAAATCAAAATGTCTAATTTGAACAAAAGCATTAAGAATCTTTACATGAGAAATATCTTAGTGCATTGTAATTAATTCATGAGTTTTCTGCCTCTTTATTTGTTTCAGCTGTTGTAACCACTGTAGCTTGTTCACAACAAATGGCAGCTTATCCACAAGTCCAAGGATACCGGCCTCTTCAATATCATCCTGCACAGTCAGCAGTTCCCACCGTTCCGTATCCTTATAATCATCCAGTGGCATATCCAAATTATGGACAACCGCCAACCTACCAAGAAGTTTCCACAAGTAAGTCAATGGAATGCTCCACCATGCATTTTCAGTTGATGATGCAAATCGTGCTAATGATGCAATGCATTTACTCTTAAAAAGTTATGTTTTTCCAGTGGGAAACTTTGAGCTTCCCAAGTTTTTAATTTAGAAACATATTGTCATAAATGAAGGGCTGTTTCACTTTCAAACAATATTTTACGATGGGCAATAAAATGCTGCCTCATCAGCAATGCCCACATCCTAGCAATAAATAAAGCAATTCCTGGATCGCATGTGAAGTAAGCTTTTCATCATGGTTTGAAGAAGTTTATAGGGATTGTTGTCAGGAAGTTATTTTCAGTGTTATAAGCCCAATTATGTTGATTAAAAGTAGGGAGAGGGTTTGAGTTTAAAAGTAGGGAGGTGCTGTTGCAACTGTATAGGACGCTGGTGAGGCCACACCTGGAGTACCGTGGGCAGTTTTGGTTTCCTTACTTGAGAAAGGATGTACTGGGAATGAAGGGGGTGTAGAGGAGGTTCACTAGGTCAGTTTCAGAGTTGTGGGGAATGGCTCATGAGGAGAGACTTAGTAGGCTGGGATTATATTCATTGGAATTTAGAAGAGTTGGTGGCGGGGGAAGGGGGGTTCTTATGGAAACATACAATTATGAAGGGAATAGATAAAATAGAAGTAGAGAGGATGCTTCCACTAGCAGATGAAACTAGGACAAGAGGGTGTAGCCTCAAAATTAGGGGGAGCTGATTTAGGACTGAATTGAGAAGGAACTTCTTCACCCAGAGAATCTGTGGAATTCCCTGCCAAGTGAAGTAATCAAGGCTTCCTCATTAAATGTTTTTAAAGCTAAGATAGATAATTTTTGTTGAACAATAAAGGAATAAAGGTTATAGTGAGAGGGCGGGTAAATGGTGCTGACACCATGAAAAGATCAGCCACAATCTTATTGAATGGGGGAGCAGGCTCGAAGGGCCGAATAGCCTACTCCTGCTCTTATGTAAAATTGTTTCTACAGTGCAGAAAGAGGCCATTTGGCCCATTGAGTCTGCACTGACTCTCCAAAGACCATCCCACCCACCCTGGGACAATTTAGGTTAGCCAATCCACCCTCACCTGCACTGTGCAAGGAGACCAAGGCACCCAGTGGAAACCCACGCAGACATGGGGAGAACATGCAAACTCCACAAGGCTGAAATCAAACCTCGGTCCCTGACACTATGAGGCAGCAGTGCTAACCACTGAGCCACTGTGTCTACCCTTTTGCATGGATTTCTGATTTGCAATATAGATTTATGCCAGAAAATAAAATAGCTAATTTGATCTTTATGCATTTTTCTGTTAGATATAGTTGGTAGCAGCAAGCTAGACAATAATGATGCTTGAAGGTCTGGTTCATTTTGAGGGTAGAGCCTCCCTTGCTTTAGGACAGTATTATGTGGGTGAGTGCCGTGCGATTTAGGACCCTGTAATATTTTAGCAGCCTTTCCATCAGCCTGATAAAAGCAGTTAAGCCCATTATGGGTACAAGTAGACAGCGGAATATTTGGAGGCAGCAGGATCTGGAGCAGCTGTGGATGAGGCTGGAATTGAAAATCCTAGAGGAACACCAGACCTCCTTCAAGCATCCGCAGAAGAGGAGGAACTAGATCCTCAGTGTTCAGTACAAGCTGTGAATGCCCATTTGCTGAGTGAGTTACTGCAGCAATAATTGTACAATTAAGAAAACTAAACACAGTAGATGCTAATACTAATTTTGGCATTTCATTTATATTTATTTTTCAAATATATCTTGAAGTGTCATATGGAAACTTCATTTGAAGTTATGATTGAAGAATCAGGATTCCATTTGTACAGACTGCCAGAATTTCATGTCAGTTTGCAAATTGAAGGGATTGAAATGCATTCAGTTTCCTTTACACTCAGAGAGCAGTGCTCAAATGCTGCGACTTTAGAACCTATCTATGTTAGAACATAGCAACAGGGCTAATGGCTGTTGATTTCTTTTTCTCTTGTTATAGTGAGTCAACCTCAAATTTATCCTGCAACACAGTCTTTACACACTCCAATCCCTGGGGATAATCCAAGCTTTATGGATCCAGTGGAGCCACATAAGTGAGAACCTGACCAGCTGTGCCTTCAAAGTGCGAACACCTGCTTTCATTCCTCTCGCCATTTTGTTTTGCATAATTTAACACAAGTTCGCTCCAGTACTTGGAACACACAAATGCTGTACTATGTCTTGGTCTTGCAAGCTAAACAAGGAGAAAATTTCTTTAGAACATTGATTTGCAGTGTGGGATTGTTCCTTCATTCCCATTGGAAATGGATGTTCAGTTATTCGGTGCTAGCTCCAGGCATGATGGACCAAATGGCCTCCATTACCACTGTATCTTCTACATGTGAACATGCAAGCATAGGAATTGTGATTATCTCTGTCTTCTTTGGACCACCCCTTCTTTTTAAACAGTGAAGTCCTAGTTCAATTCACAAGCGGAAATATTTTCACATACACCTAGTCAAACCCCTCAGGAACTTACTTGCTTCAATCAATGTCACCTCTTACTTCTTCTAATTTCCAGCCGATCTAAGCCTAGTCTGTCTAAACTTCCCTGGATTTCCAATTCAAGCACAGCAGCCACCTGACAGGCTGGCCTGCTGATTTACGTAGAGATCAGGTCCAAAGTGAAACCCATCGGTTTTGAGTTCATTTACAATGCTTCAAGTTGGTCTGTTCCTGAACCACAATATCACAGAATCAAGTCAGAGAGGCTTGATTCTTCTTTATTTATGTGAACCCTGCCACAATATACAATTCCACAATTCCTCAGAAAGGTCCTTTTAACAAAACATAGAAAATAGGAGCAAGAGTAGTCCATTCGGCCCTTCGAGCCTACACCGCCATTCAGTACGATCATGGCTGATCATCCAACTCTGTACTGGATTCCTGCTTTGTCCCTGTGCTCTTTTATCCCCTTTAGCCCTAAGAATTATGTCCTACTCCTTCCTGAAAATATCAACTGTTTTGACCTCAATGCCTTTCTGTGGCAGGAATTCCACTGGCTCATTACTCTCTCGGTGAAGAATATTCTCCTCATATCAGTCCTAAGTGGCCTACCCCATATTTTTAAACGGTAACTCCTGGATGTGGGCTTCCTCGTCACTGGTAACATCCTTCCTGTGTTTACCTCTTAGGATTTTACAGGCTTTTATGACTTATTCTTCTAACCTCCAGCGAATGTAATCCTAACCAATCCAATCTCTCTTCATCTATCAGTCCTCCCATCCCAGGATGACATGACAGCTTTGCTCCCTGTACATCCAAAAGTAGGGATTCAGAACTGGTTGCTTACACTTTTTTAAATGGTGCCTGCTTCTGCTTAACGCCACTGTGCTCTTCCTCCTCCTCCCTCGCCCCAGTTATGTAAATGGAGAGGTCCATGAGGAATGCTATACCAGCTCCTAGAAACTCTGTCGGGTGTGGGAGGGGTGGCATTCCAAACATGTGACTGAGTGCTCATCATACAAAAGATTAGTGTGAAGAAGGTAAAGGATTTTCTAATCAGAAACCAAAATCAGCAGTCCGTCTACTGAGTGTGGAAATAAATAATTAAATGATCAATTGACCCTGATACTTCCCAGTCATAAAACAGTTATTGAAGCCAGACTAATGCGAGTGGGCAGTCTTTTTTTTAAATGTTTCAAAAAAGGGTGTTCTGCCTTTGTCGGACACCCTTAATCCATACGGGACGTGCCATGACATGCTAGGGAGTTGGCGTAGTGATAATGTCACGGGACTAAAAAACCAGAACCCTAGTCACTGTTCTGTGGACATGTGTTTGAATCTCCACCTTAGTGGGTAGTGAAACTTGAGTTCAGTTAAAAAGTTGACTCAATGGTAACCATCGCCAGTTGGTGTAAAAAACCCATCTTGTTTAATGATGTCCTGAGAAATCTGCTATCTTTACCCTGGTCTGGTCTACATGTGACTCCAGACTCATAGCAATATAGTTGACTCTTAAATGCCCTCTGTGGAATTAAAGATGGACAATAAGCCAGTGATGTCCATGAACAAGTACAAAATGCTCATCCCCCACTTCTTAAACAAGTCCTCCCACCGATGCCTGCTCTCCCCTTTGGCTGGGTTTGTATTGGGGGCTTCCTGCCTCCACTTCCTGCAGTGACCACTGCTAAGCTCTGATGCTGGCTTATCAGATTGGTTGGCAACTTGAGAGCCTCGGCCTGCAACAGCTTATAGCTATGGGGGGGAGGAGAAGGGCTAATCAGGCCACCACCTCATCCCCCTGTGTAGAATTACTGTCATTGTCCAGGCCTTACCTTCTAGAATTCCATTTCAAAACCCCTCCATCCTCACATTGGAAACTCATGGATGAGGAGTACTTTAATGGTCCAAAATAGATTGAAATAATTTACATCTGATATACCTGCCATCACATCGTGAGAAAATAGTTAATATAATGATACGTTTCCTGTGAGTTTACTGTTTCTGAAGGTTTTCGTTTCAATCGAATCTTATTGCTTGCAATCTTTTCCTAGCTCAAATCTTGACATATCTAAAAATATGTGTGTAAATGTAAAAGTTTAGGTGCAGCAAGAAATTTATGCTGCATTTATTTAGCTTGGTGTGGTGATATCGCATATATTTTGCTTTAGACTACTTCAGACAATATATTCACTCAATAGTTACAACTTTAAAGAGTGTTTTTGGTCAACTTCTGATGTGCATTTAAGATCTGTGCCTTTTATAGCAATTTGGTCATTTTACTTTTCATTAGGTTTGATGTGTGTGTGATCTTTTATAATACTTAAGGAGACGGCTTGGTTTGTGAATGAAAATAAAATAAATAATCAATACTTTGCAATTCATGATCTTACAAACTGTTCAAAACTTTGCAAGCATACAATAAATACAATTTATTTCTCAATGTTTCTGTGCATTAATATTTCTCTCCTGAGGAATGAGTGGAATTTTCCAATCTGGAGGTTTTGTATTGAATTGCACAGGACCTGGAATGTATTTTCTCAAGCAATCATGTCCATTTCAGCACATGACCTGCAAAGAGCTGCTCTCTCCTGAGAGGAGAGAAAACTGGAGATGTTTTCACCTGAGGGTCAGCAGGCCTCAGGTGAGGGGAGAGGTTGAGAAGGAGAATCCTTCATGGTAAGCACAGCCAGTGCAGGAATTGAACCCTGTCGGCATCACACTGCATTGCAAACCAGCTATCCATTATAAGTCAGTTGAATTGTAAATCTTACTGTGCAGGGGTTAACAGGAATTTCTCACCCTCTCCTAGACATTGTAATGTCAGAGTTCAGCCACTATACTTCAAGATGAATTGAACAGGCCTGTACTCAACAGGATTTTGCAAAACAACAGTCTAGATTGTACTGTATCTTTTATTGAACTGGCTGTCACATGGATGCTTGTGGCTCATGGTAGAGATCATGTTACAAAAAGCCAGGAAGGCACATTAGTGCAGTATTGTGTTTCTATCCCACACACTTTCAAATTTAAAAAAATTGCATCTATTATCATCTTTTACATCATGAGCTACCCAAATTAATGAAACTGAACTCAATTATTTTCATGCACTAGCAGATCATCCTTTTCATTGATCTCTGCAAATTCATTGCACACAAGAGGACTGAATTGCACCCAAAATTAGCTTCATCTACTTTGGTGAGATTCATGGAGGGGCTTGTCACCATGGCCGCAGTGAGTTTCTTGCATTGATTTCCAAAACATATCTCATTCACTATAGACCATGTCTCAATCTTGATCTTCCCTTTCGCCAGAGCCACTGCCAGAATATCCCAGGATTTCCACTTCCTGTGTGATTTTTAAAGACCAGCTGTGCCCTGCATGAATGGAGTGAAACGAGAACCAAAAGCAAACAATTATGAGGACTTATTGGCGGTACAGCTAACATCTCATTCCAAATACAAATGTACATTCATAGACGTTGCTGTTTAAGAACCATAGTACACAAGGACCCCATCATTTGCATCCTCCCATCTTAGAACCCGTTTTCAAAGAGGAAGATAGAACTTCTTGGATGAATAAAGCTAGAGCAGGGAGAGGTTTTATAAGTCCTGTTTTCAGCCTAGTATTTTGATGCCCCATCCCAATAAGGCAGGTACCACCTGAATCCCACCCTCATTCTAATGAGAGTAACATGAAATCTAAGCTGTAGATCATGTGACTGCAGCCCTCTCACTTACCTCCTTTAAACCCTTTCCTTCTATCCAATCTTTCCCTTCCATATTATTGCTATGTTCCTAAGTCCGTTGCCTGGCCAATGATGTATCATGGTTCTTGTTCCAGATGTGTCATGACCTATATGTGTAGGCAAGTGACTCATGTCAGCAAAAAGCCAGTCTCTGCTGTCTTCTGATGGTCAAAGATAGCAGATATGGCTGACTCAGCAAATGAATGCATTATGGTTACATCAATGCCAAAGATAAGCCTGAAGCATTCACAACAATCTTCAACTTGGAGTCCCAAGTAGATGATTTATCTCAACTTCTTTCAGTGGTCCCCAGCATTACAGATACCAGTTTTCAGCCAATTTTGTTCACTCCATGTGATATTAAGAAATGTTTTGAGAGACTGGATACTGCAATGGCTATGGGCCCTAACAACATTCCAGCAACAGTACTGAAAACTTGTGCTTCAGAACTTGCTGCTCCCTTAGCCAAACTCTTCCAGTACAGTTACAACACTGGCATCTATCTGACAGTATGGAAATTTGTTAACATGGCTAATAGTGCTTCATCAGTCTACTCTTGATCATCATTATGGGGTGGAAGGCATCATTGACAGTGCTATCAAACAGCACCTGCTCAGCAATAACCTGCTCAGTGATGTCCTGTTTGGGTTTCACCAGGGCCATTCAGCTCCTGACCTCATTAAAGACTTGGTTCAAACAGTGACAAAAGAATTGAATTCCAGAGGCAATAAATGCTAGCCAGGTTGTGCCTCCCACATTCCACAAGTAAATAAAAAGAAGGATTGTGGGAAAACACCAGTAAAAATAGAGATTATTGTATATGATCGAATAGTTATTGTGGAGACATGGTTGCAAAGGGACCAAATCTGAGAATGGAGTACTCAGGGGCACGTGACATTTGAAAAGGACTAGCAGGATAGAATGGCTGATGGGGTACTTTATTTGTCCAAGATGGAATAGCAAGAAATGATTTTAGATCAGAAGATGAAGAGTCCAAATGGGAGGGTAAGAATTAAGAGAAGACACCAGTGGGAATAGTCGATAGTCTATCACCCCTCAAAAAGTTAGCAAATACAGATAATCTCCAAAGAATAAATGAGAAGATAATAAGGGTATATAACAAAGATCATGGGCTACTTTAAGCCTCATGTCAATTGGGAAAGTCAAATTGGTAGTGATAGCCACAAGGCAAAAATATTTTGAGAGAGTACTTGAAACAGGTTTCTTTAAAGTATGGTGTAGATCAACCATGGATAAAATTATTTCTATCTGATAATATGAAATGAGGCAAATTTAATAAATAATGTGAGAGTAAAAGACCCCAAGGAAACAATAACCATTACTTGGAACAACTTAGCTTTCAGTTTGAGAGTGAATAACTTTAGTCAGAATAACTGTTATTAATTTAAATAAAAATTCAAAGCAATGAGAGCAGAAGTGTCTGGTTTGGATTGGACTGGGAAATAAATTTAATGAACATGCTGGTTGATGAACAATGGCAGACATTTAAGAAAATAGATCATGACTCACATCAAAAGCCTGTGCCAGAGAGGAAGAAGGTTTCTAGGTATGTGATAAGCCAACTATGGTTAATCAAAAGAAGTTAGGATGTTATCACATTTTTATAAAAGGCATGCAACGCTACAAAGATTAGTGGCAAGCCACGAGAAAGCAATATAAAAAGATGATTTGTAGGTGCCGGTGTTGGACTGGTGTGTACAAATATAATTTCAGTTACATCACATTGGAAACTTTTGCCATAAATTCTGTGTCGTATCATCTTATACTCCACAACCACCTAGTGAAAGAGTGGCACTCCGAAAGCTAGTGCTTCCAAATAAACCTGTTGGACCAAAACCTGGTGCTGTGTGATTTTTAACTTTGTATACCCCAGTCCAACACCGGCATCTCCAAATCATCATAGGACACAGAATTTATAGCTAAAGTTTCCAGTGTGATGTAACTGAAATGTTGAAAAAGACATGGATTGTTTATTAAGCCAGAACTAGATGATTACTTACAGTGTGGAAACAGGCCCTTCGGCCCAACAAGTCCACCCCGACCCTCCGAAGAGCAACCCACCCAGACCCATCCCCTTACACCTAACACTACAGGCAATTTAGCATGACCAATTCACCTAACCTGCACATTTTTGGGAAGAAACTGGAGCACCCAGAGGAAACCCACACAGACATAGGGAGAGCGTGCAAACTCCACACAGACAGTTGCCTGAAGTGGGAATTGAACTCGGGTCCCTGGTGCTGTGAGGCAGCAGTGCTAACCACTGTGCCGCTCATCTTTTAGAATGATTTGGAGGTGAGGGTGTTGGGCTGGGGTGCACAAAGTTAAAAATCACACAACACCAGGTTATTGTCCAACAGGTTTAATTGGACGCATTAGCTTTCGGAGCGCTGCTCCTTCATCAGGTGGTTGTGAAGGACACAACTGTAAGACACAGAATTTATAGCAAAAGTTTACAGTGTGATGTAACTGAAATTGTCCATTGAATAATACCTTAATTTTTGTTGAGGCTTTCATCTGTTAGAATACTATGATAGTTTCACTTCTTTTGTGTGTAAATCACAAACCTTTTTTTTAAAAGTTGCATTCTCTGGTTAACTGTAACAATGTGTGTTAGCTAGACAGTATGTTAAAGGTGTTTTCTCTCTCTTTGCCATAGTGTTTAGACTGATTGTAAACTAAAAAGTGAGATAACAGAGTTTTATTATCCATCACTAGCCATTTGTCCTGCTGGTGACACTGCCAGCAGCCATTGTAGACCTAATCTTAACCTTGACCTGAGATCCCTGGAACAGACAGTAACTGCCTCTTCCTGTGCTCCAGTAACATCTGGTCACAGCACGTTTATCACACACTGACGTTCAGACTGGTGGATTGTCAAGACCAATAAATTTAGCTGACAGACTGGTGAGTCTGATGCCAGCAGTGGACAAGTTGTTGGAGAGGATTCTGAGGAACAAGATTTACATGCATTTGGAGAGGCAAGGACTGATTATCGATAGTCAACATGCTGGCAAAGAAGATTGATGAAGGCATGACATTAGATAATGTCTATACGGACTTCAGCAAAACGTTCAACAAGGTTCCAGATGGTTAATAAGATTAGATCAACATGGGATCCAGAGCAAGCTAGCCAATTGGATACAAAATTGGTTGGAGCACAGGAGACAGAGAGTGGTGGTAGAGGGTTGCTTTTCAGACAGGAGGCTTGTGACCAGCATTGTTCCATAAGGATCGTTGCTGGGTCCACTGCTTTTCATTGCTTATATAAATGATTTGGGTATGAATATAGGAGATATGGTTAATACATTTACAGATGTCATCAAAATAGATATTGTATTGGACAACAGGATCATGATCAGATGGACCAATAGGCTGAGGAGTGGTAGATGGAGTTTAATTTAGAAAAATATGAGGTGTTGTATTTTAGTAAGGCAAACCAGGGCAGAACTTATAAAATTAATGGTCTGGCCCTTGGGATTGTTGCTGAACAAAGAGACCTAGGGGGTGCAGGTACGTAGTTCTTTGAAAGTGGAGTCGCAGGTAGACATGTTGGTGAAGAAGGCGTTTGACACTCTTACCTTTATTGGTCAGAACACTGAGTATAGGATTTGGGATGTCAAGTTGCAGCTGTACAGGACATTGGTGAGGCCTCTTTCAGAATACTGCGTACAGTTCTAGTGATGCTTCGAAAAGAAGAATGTTGTTAATCTTGAGAGAGTGCAGAAAAGATTTACAAGGATGCTGCCAGTACTGGAGGGTTTGAGTTATAGGGAGGGGCTGAATAGGTTTGGACTTTTTTCCCTGGAGCATCAGAGAGTGAGGGGTGACCTTTTAAAGGTTTAGGTTGTAAGTTTGCTCGCTGAGCTGGAAGATTTGTTGGTGATCTTATAGAGGTTTATAAAATCATGAGGGGCATGGATGAGGTGAATAGACAAGGTCTTTTCCCTAGGTAAAAACAATGACTGCAGATGCTGGAAACCAGCACCACTGATCCAAGGTCTTTTCCCTAGGTTGGGAAACCTATGCCCTCCAAACCTTGAGGGCATAGGTTTAAGGTGAGAGAGGAAAGATTTAAAAAGGACCTGAGGGGTAACTTTTTCATGCCTATATGGAGCAAACTGCAAGAGGAAGTGGTGGAGGCATGCACAATTACAACATTTCGATGTCTGGTCAGCATGAACGAGTTGTTTGTGTGCTGTATGACTCTAAAGCTTTCTAAAATACTGGTTCAACCACAGCTGGAATATTCAATTCTGGGACACAGCATGATGTCAAGGCTTTACTGAGAGTGCAGAAAAGATTTAGTATAATGGTGCCAGGGATGATTATCAAAAGTAATCTCACTGCAGAGAGTATCTAACATTCAATTTAAAATGAAAAATAACATTAAAGTACTTAAAAAAATAAACTTGAGTTGGGGTCAATTTGACCTTTGTCAATTATTTATTTGGTACAGCTTTAATGCTTTAAAGTGCAACATTGTTTGGTGTTCTGTGGTCTCCCTATCCTAGTTCTGCAATAGTTCTTGGCAGCAATACAAAGACTGAGAAATGAGATTCATGAACAGTTTCTTTGCTATTACAAAATGGACTGCTGTTGGATCTGCACCACTGTCTCAGCACTTGTAATAAATGGACAAGTTGTGTGGCTAAATGGATTGAAAATGTTTCAAACCAAATTTTGAAGCTTAAGAAAGATTAATTCCTTGCACTCTTCACGCTGGGAGATTTTGTTTCTCTGTTCATTTTAACTGAAAATGTGTTGCTGGAAAAGCGCAGCAGGTCAGGCAGCATCCAAGGAACAGGAGATTCGATGTTTTGGGCATAAGCCCTTCATCAGGAATGAGGAAAGTGTGTCCAGCAGGCTAAGATAAAAGGTAGGGAGGAGGGACTTGGGGGAGGGGCGATGGAGGTGTGATAGGTGGAAGGAGGTCAAGATGAGGGTCACCCTCACAGAGCAGGCCCTTCAGCCCATGATGTTGTGCCATGTTGTAATCTAAAATAAAATAACCTAACCTATGCACCCTCGATTCACTGCTATCCATGTGCATGTCCAGCAGTCGCTTAAATATCCCTAATGACTCTGCTTCCACCACCACCGCTGGCAACGCATTCCATGTATTCACAATTCTCTGCGTAAAGAACCTACCTCTGACGTCTCCTCTATACCTTTCTCCTAATATCTTCCAGCTATGACCCCTCGTGCCAGTCAATCCTGCCCTGGGAAAAAGTCTCTGGCTACTGACTCTATCCATACCTCTCATTGCCCTGGGGACATATCAATCTTAATGTTTGCCAAGGTTTCCAGCACATCAACTTCATCAGTCTTGCGCTGTTAAAGCCTGTATTCCATCTCCTCAAAGTACGCATTCACAACCAGGCCCCTTTCCTTAGTGAAAATGAAGCAAAAATCTCATTTAGGTCTTCCCCTAAGTGCTCAGACTCCATGCACAAGTCCCCTACACTATCCCTAACTGACCCTACCTTTTGCCTGATCATTCTCTTATTCCTCATGTATAAGTAAAATGCCTTTGGGTTCTCCCTAATCCTTCTTGCCAAGCCTTTTTCGTGCCCTCTCCTGGCTCTCCTCAGTCCTTTCTAGCAAGCCTGTAATCCTTTAAAGCTGTGCTCGATCCTTGCTTCCTCCACCTTATGGAAGCTGCCTTCTTCTCTTTGACGAGAAGCTTTTCTGTTCTCCTCGTCCAAGGCTCCTTAATCTTACCCCTTCTTACCTGACTCAGAGGAACAAATTCCTGCATCACTCACAACAACAGCTCCGTAAACAGTCTCCACATATCTGCTGTGCCCTTTCTCTGGTACAATTGCTCCCAGTCTGTACTTGGTAAAAACAATGACTGCAGATGCTGGAAACCAGATCCTAGATTAGTGGTGCTGGAAAAGCACAGCAGTTCAGGTAGCATCCGAGGAGCAGTGCAGTCTGAACTGCTGAGCTCTTGCAGCACCACTAATCCAGAACCCAGTCTGTATTTCCCAACTCCTGCCTGATAGCGTCATAATTTCCTTTTCCCCAATTAAATATCTTCCCTCGGTAACTGCTCCTTTTCCTTTCCAAGGCTATGGTAAATGTGAGGCAGTTGTGGTCGCTGTCAACAAAGTGTTCTCCCACTGCGAGATCTGACACCTGTCCTGGTTCATTGCTGAGCACCAAATCCAAAATGGCCTCTCCCCTCATCAGCCTGTCTACATACTGAGTAAGGAAACCCTCCTGAACACACCTGACAAAAATGGCTCCATCCAAACCATCTGCACTAAAGACGTTCCTGTCGATATTGGGAAAGTTGAAATCACCCATAGCAACAACCCTGTTACATCTGCACTTTTTCAAAATCTGCCCGGCTATGAGTTCTTCAATCTCTCTACTACCATTAGAGCGGGGGGGGGGGGGGGGGGCAGGGGGAGTGGTGGCTGTCTCCTTGCTGTTCCTAACTTCCACCCATACTGACTCAGTTGGCAAACCTTCCTGAACTACCTTCGTTTCTGTAGCTGTGATGCACTCTTTGATTAGCAATGCTATACCCCCTCCTCTTTTTTTCCACCCACCCTGTTCTTTTTAAACATTCTAAACCCTGGAACATCTAGCAACCATTCCTGCCCCTGTGGAACCCATGTCTCCATTATGGCCACAACATCATAGTCCCAAGTACTGATCCATGCTCTAAGTTCATCACTCTTATCTCTGACACTCCTTGCGCTAAAGCAGACACACTTTAACTGATCCCTCTGTTTCATCACGTGAGGAACCTTCCTGATAGATTCACTACACCTTGTTACTATCCCATCTGCAACTGCTCCCCTCTCAGATATGTAGCTCGGATTCCTGCCCCCTTGTCAAACTAGTTTAAACCATCCCGAACCATATGAGCAAATCTCCCATCCAGGACATTTGTGCCCCTCCAGTTAAGGTGCAACCTGCCCTTCATGTACAGGTCCCACCTTCCCCAGAAGGCAACCCAAATGGTCTAGGTACCAGCCTCACATACACGTGTTAAGCTGCATTCGATGACTGTTCCTTATCTCACTATCCCGTGACACCGGTAACAAACCCAAGATCATTACTTGTCCTGCTCTTCAGCTTCTAAGCTAGCTCTCTGTAGTCACTTTTCAGATCCTCAATCCTTTTCCTGGCTTTACCATTGGTGCCAATATGTACCATGATTTCTGGCTGCTCACCCTCCCCTTTCAGAATCCTGTAAACCCGATTGGTGACATCCCTGACCCTGGTACTTTCTAGGAGTCCTGTTCCTTGACCACAAAGTCTCCTGTCAATCCGTCTAACTATTGAGTCCCCTACCACTGGCACTTTTCTATTCTCCCCTCCTTCCCTTCTGAGCCTCAGTGTCAGAAATCTGACAACTATGGCTTCTCCCGATAGGCCGTCCTCACCAACTGTATCCAAAATGGTGTATGTATTTCTGATGGGAACAGCCACAGGGGATCCCTGCTCTGACCATCAGTTCCCTTTCCTCCCCCTGACAGTAACCCAGCTGTCCTTACCCTGTGTCTGGGGAGTGACCACCTCCCTGTATATCCTCTCAATTTCGTCATCAGCCTCCCGGATGATCCATAGTTCATCCACCTCCAGCTCCAGTTCCCTAACTCGGTTTTCGAGGAGCTGGAGTTGGGTGCACTTCCGCAGAGGGTCGACAGAGTCATGTATAGTGTCTCTCACCTACTTAAAAACTTCCGGCAGGCCCTCATTTCTCTCTGCCTTCTCTCCTCCACACTCTGTTCAAAAAGCTTTGTTTTTTACTCACCTTCCCAGCAGTCCTCCACACCTCGCTCTCACCTCTCGGTAAAATATTCACGAGGGTCTGAATTTTACATTTTTTTGACTAAGTTATCCCAAGTTTTTATAAAGGGAATCTTGCTATAATACCCAATGAGGTTTCTTGCCATAGCTTACGAAACCTGTTGCATTAATTCTGAGCCCTACTAGTTTCGAGCCTCTTATGTCCAATTTATTCCCCATCTTACCACACACCATTTCTGTGAGAACTCACCGCTCGGTGGATATCCATTCAAAGACCAGCACCCCTTGAGTCCATGCCATCTTTGAAAACCAGCCGTTCACCTGGAGATTGCTGACTTCAGGCAGCTATCCTGCTCGGGTTTGGAGGCTGTGAGGAGAGATGGCACCGCATTTCTCTGACAGGGACCTGGTTGATGGGCTGGTGCAACAAAGAAGAGTCCTCATCTGGGCGCGCTGGCAGGGCAGGCCGTGCCACCGGACAATGTGAGCCCAGCTAGAGATCACCACTCAGGTCAATGTCATCTCACTGGTATGGAGGATCATTCTCAGGTCAGAAAGAACACCAATGACCTACCCTGCTTTGCCCAGGTAAGTGCCACATTCTGCTCTCTGCTACCGAACACTCACTCTAGCTCTGACACTGCGCCCAGTTCCCATCAAGACTCACATTCTGATAAGCATCTATGGCATGCAACATCTTCCTTCACTCGCTGTCATTATGCCCGCCACCCCCTCCTCCATTCCTTACAAACCAATAATCCTCTAAGCCCACCATATTGGCTTTTCAACCCATCAATATTCCTCCGCATCTTTGCCCCACATGCACCAGTCCTAACAGCTGTGCCACCCATTTGTGTCTTACTCATTCATTCCCTTGCTGTCATTACAGGAAACGAATCCCATAACAGGACAGCAAAACACTGAGGCTATGCCTTATTTCCATGTCTTTGCCCACTACAAAGACAGAATCCATGGGCTTTTAGGAGAGGACTGGACCACTCCTGTGAATGGTCCAACCAAGTACGCACCATTTCTCATCCCACTGCAATGCTCAGGGTAATGCATCAAGTACGATAAATAATGAGTGGCCACACCACCTGCTGTCTATTGTGTCCTGCAGGGTATTCCAAATATCCCATGGAATCTGCAGAAACCAGCCTATCTCATCAGAAGACGTGTCCTTAGCTTCTCCAGATGACTGTGTTGAAACTTCGACAAGACTTGTTACTGAACCTTCCAGCCACTCAGATTCTAAGAGCTCAGTGGGGTTACTACGCAGACAGTGTTGGATCAGAAACTGGTGAGCACATCCATAGATGCATGGGGTAGAAATGCCTCAGGTCACTGGTACTTGAGCGGCTCCTAGGTGGTTGGGGAGTTGATGGCCAAATGGTGCTATTGCGCAATTATTAATCCAGAGACCCAGGTAATGTTTTTAGATTCGTTTAGATTAGATTAGATCCCCTACAATGTGGAAACAGGCCCTTTGGCCCAGCAAGTCCACACCGACCCTCTGGGTTCATATCCTGCTGTGGCAGATGGTGCAAATTGAATTCAGTAAAATCTGGAATTGAGCATCTAATGATGATTGTGAAACCATTTTTGATCTTTGGAAAAACCTATCCAATTTACAAATGTCCTTTAGGAAAGGAAATCTGCCATACTCACCTGGTCTGGCCTACATGTGACTCCAGACCCACAGCAATGTGATTGACCCTTAACTGCCCTCTAAGCAATTAGGGATAGGCAATAAGTGCTGTCTGAGCCAGAAATGCCCATAGCCTGTGAATGAATATAAAAAGAGGACCTTCTCAGCCCAGAAGTGGTCGCAGTGTAGTGAATCATATGACAGTTTAGCTGCCTGAATGGACAGATTGATGGTTGTCATGGAGATCCAGGCCCAGCATCCTCAAGGTATATAAAAGGTGCCTAAACCATCACCCAGCCATTGGTACCAGGATGACAGGGGGCAGGAAACCATGGACCCCAGTCTAGACATGAATCACAAAATGGCTCCTCAACCCTTTCCACTCCGGAGACTGCAGAGTTAGCCAGGCTTTCCACTTTCACTCTGGCAGACCTCTCCGATCCTTGGAAGGTCAGACCTTCCGCTGTGTATCTCTGCCAAGAAGACTCTCGGCATGTCTGGGCCATCCGGGCAGACATGCCCCAGGGGTCACCCCAGCAAATCTCCAGGGCTGATAGTCTTTATTGTGGAACAAGGTTCCTCCATCCCAGCTGTGAAACTGGAGAGCTCACACAGACACAACAAGAGGAAAAGGAACACCTACTGAGGCATATCTGTGGCATGAGTGATGTTGCACTCCAAAGACTTGAGAAATGTATTGTAAATGTTTGTTTTACACTGTTCAAGTGGTTGTTTGTGTCTTTGTATATACTCCATGTGCTTCATGGCACCCTCTCTTCAGGTACAAAAGATGGGGATGTCCTTTGAGTGCCTAACACATCAAATTGGAGCAGAACTAGCAGAGATACTGGATCAGTGGTGCTGGAAGAGCGCAGCAGTTCAGGCAGCATCCAACGAGCAGCAAAATCGATGTTTCAGGCAAAAGCCCTTCATCAGGAATAAAGGTAGTGGGCCGGAAGCATGAAGAGATAAACTCCCAACTCCCAGGTCATTTCCTCTGCCCTGAAGCCTCCCTGACCTATCACCTTCATCTCCTCCCCCACTCACCCATTGTATTCTATGCTACTTTCTCCCCACCCCCACCCTTCCCTAGCTTATCTCTCCATGCTTCCAGCCCACTGCCTTTATTCCTGATGAAGGGCTTTTGCCCGAAACGTTGATTTCGCTCCTCGTTGGATGCTGCCTGAACTGCTGTGCTCTTCCAGCACCACTGATCCAGAATCTGGTTTCCAGCATCTGCGGTCATTGTTTTTACCTATTAGCAGAGATAGCAATGCATGAACATGGTAATGTCCGACATTGTAGGCAGCCTCTGTCCAATATTTCCTACTGATCAGCTGGCTGTGTATACCCAGGGTGTCCACCAGCAGTGAATGTGTCAGGGTGGGGAAACAGAAACAGTGGGTTAATGCTGCAGGATGACTAAGGAGTAGGCAGCCTACATGCTTGCATTGTGACCCATGCAGAGGTCTCAGCCATTGTTCTCCTCTTGGGAAAGTCCAATGACAATGACCATGACTGATGGATTGCACTCTCCCCCACACACTGGCTCACTAACCCTGTCCATTTTGAGTATGAGGATGGCCATTTTCCTACCCAGTGTGCCCTTTCTATTGGTGTCATGGTGGAAGGACATAACAAGAGCTTCTCTGCCAATACCTCCTGCCTCATCCTGAACATACAGGTGGTAATGCCTGGACAGACCTTTCTGCATGCCGACCCAAACTGTAGGGAAGAATTGGTTCCTGGTGTATCCTTGAGGGCAATACTTCAATCTTTTAAAGGCAATTGCCTTTCTTGTAAACCAAAGCTTGGGATAACTTCTTCATGATGACTCATCAATTAGAATCCACTTGCCAAACATTTTCTCATGCAGCAGAAATTGTTGTTATCTTTGAATTTTGCATTCTTGCATCTATCCATAAATGCAAAACAAAAGCTTCAACAGCATGTCTCTTTTACCAGCCACACCAGAATAGTTCACACCTGCAAAAATAACAGATAATGGAAGCTCTTACAAGTCATATTAAGAATTTGTCTGCCATTATCACCAGCTGCAACATCTGTAAAAATGTTTTTCTAATAGAATAAAATCTCAATACATTGAATTGCATGGGATTCGCCATGAAATTTGAGTCAAGTGAAGCCACATAATAAGCAGGACAGCAGACTGTAGAGGCCGGATTGGTAAGTATATTTAAGGCTGAGTAAACAAATTTTTAATCGGTCAGGGAATTAAAGGCTATGGGGAAAAGGCAAGAAAGTTGAGTTGAGGATTATCAAATTATGACCTCATTAATTGGCAGAGCAGGCTTGATGGTTTCAATGGCAGCTCACAGATGGTTTACTGTTTCAGTCTTGTGAATGGAAATGGTCTGAACTGCGTCTTTTGGGCAGGATGTAAGTTTAAAAGAATAATGCAGAAATACTGAGAATATTTTCGAGTGAAACTCAAATACTGTACATTTCTCAATCACTTCCTCCACTGAAACAGCCAGATAGCAGCACAGTGGTTAGCACTGCTGCCTCACACCACCAGGATCCTAGGTTTGATTCCAGCCTCGGGTGACTGTTTGCGTGGAGTTTGCACATTCTTCTTGTGTCTGTGTGGGTTTCCCCCGGATACTCTGGTTTCCTCCCACAATCCAACGATGCGCAGGTGAATTGGTCATGCTAAATTGCCCATAGTGTTAGGTGCATTAGTCAGAGGAAAAGAGGTCTGGGTGGGTTACTCTTCGGCGGGTCGGTTTGGACTTGTTGGACCGAAGGGCCTGTTTCCTCACTGTAGGGAATCTAATCTAATTACCACCTGGATAGATCATACTTTAGCAAGTCTAAGAGTCTCATTGGGCAATGTTCCAAACCTTTCTGCCTTTCTATTTTAAGCTTGAAACCTGTCTGAGCTTTCCCTCTTTTGGCACTTTCCTTCGAACCAGTGATCACAAATGGTTTAAAAAGGCAGTTCAAATGACATTGCCCATGTCAAGTCGATTAATCAAGAGTAAACTGTGCAAAGGTTTGCTTTAACCTGGCGATTCCTCAATGAGATTTAACCTTCTGCTGACAGGAAGGGCTTCAACTCAACTTGCAGCTTTGGTAGATCTGACTTTGCTGCAAAAGGATTATCTTGTTTTATGGAAACAAACATTAATTCACATTGCAACTGATTAAAAATGAACTTTAATTTACAAAATTGCAGGATGAGGCATTGGGGAGCTCTATACTGAACACTCTGATGGATCTGTTCCCAGTCAAAGGCTTCTGCAACTGCCTGTTTGGCTTTGGTTTTTATTTTGCCTAATTCTTGTCCTGTTGTAAGTATAATGCCTCAGAAGGATCGCATCATGAATGTGTAAACAAAATGAAAGCTGCTTTGAAAGCTATAAATTTGAACTACAATTTACCCACAAATAGGTCACAGATCATAATAATGCATAGCAGAAAAAAACCATAAAGATTGGAATCTTAATGTAACTTTAACATTTAACTAAATGCATTCCTCTTTTCAACTCTACCATCTTCCTTTAAAGTCTGTTTCCCAAAGATTCCAGTAATGCAGGCTACTCACAATTCTCCCTGAACTAATGATTTAGAATGGCATAGAACAGCAATGGTAGGACAACTGACCTGGAGCCAGGCTCTCAGGAGTGAAAAGGAAAAGAACAGGATCCGTAACAATATCCTGAAGATACTGAGGGATGGGTAGCCAGTGGGCAGTGGCATTGGGATAAAGTCAGGCAGATACTCATGAAAATGATATCACTTCCACTTGACTAGGCACCAGTTACTTTTATCATTTTGATGATACCTTCCAGTGAGGAGAAGACCTGACAATACAGAAGTTGCACCAATAAAAAAGAGCTGAGGAGTAAACTTGCCTTAGTCTTCCTGGACTGTAGGGCTTCTCTCTCAATAGAGAAAGACAACTGTTGGTTGTTATACTGAGGGTCACTACACCTCAGGCAAGGTGAGAGGTTGAGAAGGAGAATGATTCAGGGGACCTTCAGCCAGTACAGGAATTGAACCCACTCTGATTGGCATTGGTTTGCATCACAAACTGGCTACCAGTCAGCGAACCAGCCTCCAAAGATAGCATGACTATAGTCCTATTCTCTGATCAGAGTAGGACATTTAACCCTATGCAAGGAAAGAGCTTTGAGAAGGAAAGTCCTTCAAGGTAGAGTGGGAATTGAACCCATGCTGTTGGCATCACTTGGCATGGCCAACCAGCCATCTCCCAAAGTGAGTTAAGTGGCCCCATGTGGAGTATCACCATTTTATTGCAATAGCTGTGACAACAACATTGTCAGAGTTCTACCCTGTACTGTGTTTCAAATTTGAAGGTGAAGGGATGAGGGACTCATTGGTATGATTGCAGACTATAGATTCATTTCTTCAAGAACACAAACTACAAATTCACAGTCATAATTGTCAAGACTGCATCGATACATTATTTAAACTCTACCACTACATCGAATACTGAGAAATCTGTGAGTGGAGTGATAAGAAGTGAAATGAAACCTTCTCATGCAATCACAGCAGAAAGATGTGGCTACGTATAGTTTCAAGGAAAATAGTCAAACAGCCAGTCAATTCAAGAAAGGTCATTTGAAATGTGTTCAATTTGATTAATATCCTTTGCTACATTTGAAGGGTGGAGAGAGTAAACAAACACAAAATGGAGCATGTGTGATGACAACCTTCTTTGACTTAGAATCCTCAGTCTGTTCCCTTGCTACAGGTATTGCAGACCAGTTGAATATTTATCCAGCTCTTTGGTTTTATTTCAGATTTCCGGTACCTACCCTGTTTTACTTAGAACATAGAACATAGAACATAGAAAAATACAGCGCAGTACAGGCCTTTCGGCCCTCGATGTTGCGCCGACCAAATCCTACCTAACCTACAGTAGCCCAATAACTTCCAAATGCCAATCCAATACTTCTACTCATAAATCATCAGTTCATCTTAAAAGTTAACTGTCTCACATTTATTTGCAACCAAATCTGGGAAAACAGTATCTTTGAGATGATGGAACAGCCTTCAGTCTGAACCCTCAATAAATCTGCTTTGTTCTGATTGATTCAAGTAGCACCTTCTAAAATGTTTTGAACAGTCCTGAAAATCTTCAGTTTAGCTTCCTAACTCATTGACTCACATGGACATGCCAAATTCAAAGAAAAATTGAGTTATCTTCCTGACGAGATGAATCACGGTGATAAAACAATAACAATTTTAAATACACTGAAGTAACTATGTTGATCAGATACATGACAAAATGGGGACCAACCCCAGCAAATAAGTAAAGTATATTGTCGCATGTTATAGGTGCTATCCAACCTTATCAGAAATAATAGTGTTATAGTAGAATTCATCGAATGGGTGATGTCTTGATAGAATGAAAACTAAATTTACCAAACCTGTCAAACTCAGCTGCACCCATCCAGGAAACTAGGGGGTAATCCACCACAATCCGGATTTTGTCTTGTAGATGGTGGACAGGTTTTGGGAAATCAGGAGATGAGCTTATTGCCACAGCCTCTGACCTGCTCTTGTAGCTAACACTATTTTATCAAAGCTACGGAGCAAAGGATTTGGGAATTCTCGTGCATAAGTCAGAAAAAAGCTCGTATACATGCCCAGCAGGTAATAGAGAAGACAAATGAAATGTTGGCTCTTATTTCAAAGGGAATGGAGTATAAAAATAAGGAAGTTTTGCTAAAGCCGTACAATGGCGCAAGTTAGATCATACTTGGAAAATTGTGAACAGTTTGGTCCCTTATCTAAGGAAAAATCTACTGGCATTGGACACAGTCCAGAAAATGGTAATTAAATTGATTCCAGATGAGGGATTGTATTATGAAGAGAGGTTGAGTAGTTTGGGCTTGTACTCATTACAGTTTAGCAGATAAAAGGTGACCTTATTGAAACATACTAAGGGGATCTAACAAGGCAGGTACAAAGAGGTTATTTTCCCTTGTGGGAAAGTCTAAGACCAGAGAGTGTAACCTTAAAGTAAGGGTTACCTGTTTAAGACAGAGATGAGGAGGAATTTCTTATTTCAGAAGTTAGTGAACCCTTTACCAGAGGGATCTAGAGGCTGGATTTTTATGTATATTTAAGACTGCGGTAGACAGATTTTTAGTCAGTAAGGGAATTAAATGTTATGAGGAAAAGGCAAGAAAGTTGAGTTCAGGATTATTAGGCTAGCCATGATCTCATTGAGTGGACCTTCCCTTGCTCCATGTTCCCTTTTTTGTTGCTGTCACTGTGTCCCCTGTGACCTTTCAGCATTCCCCCCATTTCAGTACAGCCCATTTATATAACTGTTAATGCCACTAATTTATCCCCTGAGTCCATGTGTAATGTCATAGGCATAGCACGCTAAACCAAATCAGCCTTGCTATCACTGGACTTGCAACACAGTAAAATTAAAACATTCAATGACTCTCAAAACTGCGCAGTTGTTCTGAATCAAACTTTATGAATAGTAGATTTGGGCACTAAATTTGTAACGTAAAGAAAAATTAACAATGTATTATTAATAATGAAACTGGTGGAGGAGGCTCAAATGGGATGATTGGCTTTCTCTACTCTTATGGTATATTTTACTTCGGTATCAATAAAAAAATGGTGGTCTGACTAGTAAAGCCCATATCCAGTGGATAAATGAAGAAGGAAATACTATCCAAAGTCATTTCATTTCATGAAAGTAAACAGAAAATGCTGGAAGGGCTCAGTTAGTCAGGTAGCACCTGTGAAAAGAGAAGGAGCGTTAAAATTTCAATTCAACGACTTTTCATCAGAGTTCGGACCGTCAGAAACGTAGTTGGTTTTAAGTAATGGAAAGTGAGGATGGTGGGAAAAGCACAGAAAGTATGTGGTAAGATGGAAGACAGAAGAGGTTGAATGTCAGAGTTAGTGCTGTACGGTCAAAGGAACTGGTAATGGGACAAGTAAGGAAACAATAAAATATCTGGAGGAAATGTGAATAGCAGAATGGTGAACAGCTGCCTTCTGATAGGAAGGTCAACAGAAAAATTGTGGTAAAAATGATTGCTGCATTGACTTGTCTTATAAATCACCATTTGCACCTGCCAACTACTATTAGATAGGAAACAAAATGTAGCTTTCACTTCATCCCACAGAGCCAGCTCATTAAACATTTCTTTTCTCCAATACAAATTATCTAATAGAATTGTAGACAAATAAACAATAGACAATAGACAATAGGTGCAGGAGTAGGCCATTCAGCCCTTCGAGCCTGCACCGCCATTCAATATAATCATAGCTGATCATTCCTAATTAGTATCCTGTTCCTGCCTTATCTCCATAACCCTAGATTCCACTATCTTTGAAAGCTCTATCCAACTCTTTCTTAAATGAATCCAGAGACTGGGCCTCCACTGCCCTCTGGGGCAGAGCATTCCACACAGCCACCACTCTCTGGGTGAAGAATTTTCTCCTCATCTCTGTCCTAAATGGTCTACCCCGTATCTTTAAGCTGTGTCCTCTGGTTCGGCACTCACCCATCAGCGGAAACATATTTCCTGCCGCCAGAGTGTCCAATCCTTTAATAATCTTATACGTCTCAATCAGATCCCCTCTCAGTCTTCTAAACTCAAGGGTATACAAGCCCAGTCGCTTCAGTCTTTCAGTGTAAGGTAATCCCACCATTCCAGGAATTGACCTCGTGAACCTACGCTGCACTCCCTCAATAGCCAGAATGTCTTTCCTCAAATTTGGAGACCAGAACTGCACACAGTACTCCAAGTGTGGTCTCACCAGGGCCCTGTACAGCTGCAGAAGTACCTCTTTACTTCTATATTCAATTCCTCTTGTTATGAAGGCCAGCATGCTATTAGCCTTCTTCACTACCTTCAGTACCTGCATGCTGGCCTTCATTGACTGATGTACAAGAACACCCAGATCTCTCTGTACTGCCCCTTTACCTAAATTGATTCCATTGAGGTAGTAATCTGCCTTCCTGTTCTTGCCACCAAGGTGGATAACCATACATTTATCCACATTAAACTGCATCTGCCATGCATCTGCCCACTCACCTAACTTGTCCAGGTCACTCTATAATCTCCTAACATCCTCATCACATTTCACCCTGCCACCCAGCTTTGTATCATCAACAAATTTGCTAATGTTTTTGCTGATACCATCTTCTATATCATTAACATATATTGTAAAAAGCTGCGGTCCCAGCACGGATCCCTGCAGTACCCCACTGGTCACTGTCTGCCATTCCGAAGTGGAGCCGTTTATCACTACTCTTTGTTTCCTATCAACCAACCAATTTTCAATCCAATCTAGTACTTTGCCCCCAGTACCATGCGCCCTAATTTTACTCATTAACCTTCTGTGTGGGACTTTATCAAAATCTTTCTGAAAGTCCAGGTACACTACATCTACTGGATCTCCCTCGTCCATCTTCAGAGTTACATGCTCAAAAAATTCAAGAAGATTAGTCAAGCATGATTTCCCTTTCATAAATCCATGCTGACTGTCCTATCCTGTTACTACTATCCAGATGTGCCATAATTTCATCCTTTATAATAGACTCCAGCATCTTTCCCACCAATGAGGTTAGACTAACTGGTCTATAATTTCCTGCTTTCTCTCTCTCACCTTTCTTAAAAAGTGGTATAACATTAGCCACCCTCCAATCCTCAGGAATCGACCCCGAATCTATCGAACTCTGGAAAATAATCACCAATGCATCCACGATTTCCCGAGATACCTCCTTCAGTACCCTGGGATGTAGACCATCAGGCCCCGGAGACTTATCAACCTTCAGACCTAACAGTCTCTCCAACACCAAATCCTGGCAAATATAGATTCCCTTAAGTTCAGGTCCTTCAGCCACTGTTACCTCAGGGAGATTGCTTGTGTCTTCCCCAGTGAACACAGATCTGAAGTACCCATTTAATTCTTCTGCCATTTCTTTGCTCCCCGTAATATATTCCCCTGTTTCTGTCTTCAAAGGCCCAATTTTAACCCTAACCATTTGTTTTGCCTTGCACACACTTAAAAAAAGCGTTGACTATCCTCCTTTATATTATTGGCCAGTTTACCTTTGTACCTCATTTTTCCTCTGCGTATTTCCTTCTTAGTAATCCTCTGTTGCTCTTTAAAAGCTTCCCAGTCCTCAGTTTTCCCACTTATCTTTACTATGTTGTACTTTTCTCTTTTAACTTTATATGTTTCTTAATTTTTCCAGTTCTACTTGTCTGTGAAGAACCGATTTTCCAGAGATTTGTGAACACCCTGGTACCAAGAATTTGAAATTGATAATTTAAGTGGCAAATTATAATTCTGTTATTTTCTTTTTAGCTTATCCCGTAACTATGATAGACTGGCTGTCTGTGAGTAGGTTATAATCAAATGACCATCATGATGCAATGACGTGGTCTGTGATGTTCAAGGTACCTTTTTTTGGGAGAGGGTGGATTATTGGGGTCTGAAATTCACTCCCCCAATGCAGCAGAAGCACGTTGCTTTACAACTTGCATCTAAATATGGTTACATAGTTCAGAGCTCCATATTGAGGTATTGAGATATTGCTTTAGACTTCAAATATTAATTAGGCTGCCTTGTCGTTCATCTGTGTTCTGCTCAAGTTACATTATTAATAATAAATAGCTATTTTTTCCTTAAGTTATAAACTTAGTGCCCAAGATCTACTACTCATAAAGTTTGATTCAGAAAACTGTGCAATTTTGAGGGTCATTGAATGTTTTGATTTTACTATGTTGCAAATCCAGTGATAGCGAGGCTGATTTGGTTTAGCTTGCTATGCCCATGACATAACACATGGAGTCGGGATAAATTAGTGGTATTAACCAGTTATATAAATGAGGTGCACTGAAATGGGGGGGATGCTGAAAGGTCATAGGGGACACAGAGACAGCAATAGAAAAGGGAACATGAAGAAAGGGAAGGTCCATCTTTTGTCTCAGGCAGAACCTGCAATATCACTGATGAGGACGTGAAGCTGAAATCTTGACATCTTTGTGCTAAACTCTGCAGCAATAACGAGTCAAAACAATTGCCACAGCACAGAGTGCCAGTTTATGTTACAGATTTGCTCTTTGGGAGTACAGCATAATTCTTTCCATATAAGGGCTTGAAAGCAGCAATCATATGAATCATTCATCCACTGATTGTGTAATGCAACTCATCTGCCATCAAATTAGATTTGATTGAAAGTTGACAATAATTGGCAAGTATGAACATTAAAGATTATGGCTTCAAGCAATCATGACTGATGTATATTTTGCATCATTGGCTCTCTGTCATGTCAGAAACACAAATATATGTGTCTTCACAAACTTGGATGTCTCAACTGAATTTGACATTTCTGCGACACTTTTCGTACCTGACATTGGATGACAGTGCTGAAGCTGCTATGTTTTTACATCTAACTGTAAGTATGCAATGGCGTGTCTGTGATATTCAATATTTGGAGATGCCGGTGTTGGGGTGTACAAAGTTAAAAATCACACAACACCAGGTTATAGTCCAACAGGTTTAATTGGAAGCACTAGCTTTCGGAGTGTCGCTTCTTCATCAGGTGACAGCGATGCTCCGAAAGCTAGTGTGCTTCAAATGTGATTGTGTGATTTTTAACTGTGATGTTCAAAGTGGCTTTCTTTGGGAGAGGGTGGATTACAGGGGATAAGGGTCTGAAATTAACTCCCGCAATATAGCAGAAGCACTTGGCTTTACAACATGCAGGAGAAAGTGAGGACTGCAGATGCTGGAGATCAGAGCTTAAAAATGTGTTGCCTGAAAAGCGCAGCAAGTCAGACAGCATCAAAGGAACAGGAAAATCGACGTATTGGGCATAAGCCCTTCTTCAGGAATGAAGAGGGTGTGCCAAGCAGGCTAAGATAAAAGATAGGGAGGAGGGACTTGGGGGAGGGGCATTGGGAATGTGATAGGTGGAAGGAGATTAAGGTGAGGGTGATAGGCTGGAGAGGAGGTGGGGGCGGAGAGGTTGGGAAGAAGATTGCAGGTCAAGAAGGCGGTGCTGAATCCGAGGGTTGGGACTGAGAAAGGTGGGGGGAGGGGAAATGAGGAAGCTGGAGAAATCTGCATTCATTCCTTGTGGTTGGAGGGTTCCTAGGCGGAAAATGAGGCACTCTTCCTCCAGGAGTCATGTTGCTATGGTTTGGCAATCGGGGAGGCCAAGGACCTGCATGGAGGTGGAGGAGGAGTTAAAGTGTTCAGCCACGGGGCGGTTGGGTTGGTTGGTGCAGGTGTCCCAGAGATGTTCTCTGAAATGTTCCACAAGTAGGTGGCCTGTCTCCCCAATATAGAGGAGGCCACATCGAGTGCAGCGGATGCAGTAAATGATGTGTGTGGAGGTGCAGGTGAATTTCTAACAGATATGGAAGGATCCCTTGGGGCCTTGGAGGGAGGTGAGGGGGGAGGTGTGGGCGCAAGTTTTGCATTTCTTGCGGTTGCAGGGGAAGGTGCTGAGAGTGGAGATTGTGTTGTTGGGGTGTGTGGATCTGACGAGGGAGTCGTGTAGGGAGTGATCTTTCTGGAACGCTGATAGGGGTGGGGAGGGAAATGTATCCTTGGTGGTGGGGTCTGTTTGGAGGTGGCGGAAATGACGAAGGATGATACGATGTATCTGGAGGTTGGTGGGGTGGTAGGTGAGGACCAGTGGGGTTCTGTCCTGGTGGTGATTGGAGGGGCGGGGTTCAAGGGCTGAGGACCGGAAAGTGGAGGAGATGCGGTGGAGAGCATCGTCAACCACGTCTGTGGGGAAATTGCAGTCTTTGAAGAAGGAGGTCATCTGGGTTATTCGGTATTGGAACTGGTCCTCCTAGGAGTAGATGCGGCGAAGGTGAAGAAATTGGGAATATGGGATGGCGTTTTTACAGGGGGCAGGGTGGGAGGAGGTGGAGGAGGTGTAATCGAGGTAGCTGTGGGAGTCAGGCCCTTCGGCCCAACAAGTCCACACCGACCCGCCGAATCATAACCCACCCAGCCCCATTCTCCTACATTTACCCCTTCACCTAACACTACGAGCAATTTAGCATGGCCAATTCACCTGACCTGCACATTTTTGGATTTTGGGAGGAAACCGGAGCACCCAGAGGAAATCCACGCAGACACGGGGAGAATGTGCAAACTCCACACAGAGTGTCGCCTGAGGTGGGAATTGAACCCAGGTCTCTGGCGCCGTGAGGCAGCAGTGCTAACCACTGTGCCACCGTGCTGCCCACTGTTGAGGCATTGAGGTTTTGAGGCATTGAGACACTGAGTAGGGCACAACATTTGCTTTGTTGTGATTGGTGTAGGAGCTCAAGAGAACTTTATTGAAATACTGTTTAGTTCCAACATTCCCCATAGATTGTTGACTCGCACACCTAAAATAGGACCATGGTGGAAAATGCTTGCAGCCTTGTTTAAGATGCAATGCAAGCATCAAAGAAGGCATCAATTACAGCGCAATCAGCAAGTCCAGTGAGATTAGTTCCCTGCAGCAGGTACCACACAACCCACAGAGAGACAACCAACAGCTGACCATCCCCCAATGAGGAAAATGGTGGAATTATAAGATGCTGTACCTAATGGCCTCACTGTCATTATCTATAGTTGTCAGAAACCCAATGCAGGTGGAGACTGAGGAGGTTATGACCTAGCAGTGTTGAACTGTGTAGTTGGCTGGAGCAGGACATGTGCCTGGAAGGAATGTGTGGCCAGTCATCTGGTTGCCCATCAAAGTATCTCTGCCCGGAATTTTTACATCAGCAGCAAGAGGCAACAATCCTCAGCTGAAAAATATTGCCAGGATGTCACGGACGCCATTTTCTTCAGATTACCTCAGTTTATATCCACATCCTGTGATAAGGAGAGTCAAAACTGTGGAGTAGGAAACTCAAAATTAAACAACACTATACACTGCACCCATGTTGCTTTTGACAGTGCCCTCCCACAAATAAGAACAGTGCAGAGTTTGCACATTCTCCCCATGTCTGCCTGGGTTTCCTTCGGGTGCTCCGGTTTCCTCCCACAATCCAAAAATGTGCAGGTTAGGAGAATTGGCCATGTTAAATTGCCCGTAATGTTAGGTGAAGGGGTAAATGTAGGGGAATGGTCTGGGTGAGTTGTGCTTCGGCGGGTCGGTGTGGACTTGTTGGGCCAAAGAGCCTGTATCCACACTGTAAGTAATCTAATCTAATCTAAAGTTCATTAAACAAAATGGCTTCCACTCCATCGGTGTTCAGGTTATCTGTGACCAATGTCTGGATTTTGGAGTATGCACCAAATTTCCTGGGAGCTCTCATGATGTGTGCACACTGGAAAACCACTAGGTTCCTGCTTCCTTGAATGGTCTTCAGGTTATACAGGGATAGCTGCTGGGAAACAAGAGCTGCTCCCACCACACATGGCTAATCATGCCTTAACAAAACTCTCAGACTGACGCAGAATGGAGATACAACTCTGCCATGCTTCAACAGCAGCCATAGAGGACAGACCAGAGGACTCCGTAAGGTGTGGCATTGAAGCCTGGACCAGCATGGTGGGGGCTTTGCTGTGCAGTCCAGAAAGGGTGTTCCATGTCATTGTACCATGCCGTGCTCTTCACAAGCAGAGCTGACTAAAAATAATTTCTGAATGCAGATACAGTGGGAAGAGAGGATCAGGAGCTTGGCAAGGAGAGACAATACATCATCAGGTGTGAGAAGCCAGAAACAAAAGTCCGTGAAACAAAAACAAAAGCTGCTGGAGAAACTCAGCAGGTTTGGCAGCATCTGTGGAGAGAAGGTAGGTTAAGGTTTCGGGTCATGTGGCCCTTCTTCAGAACTTAAGTGAAACTTGCTTCCAGGATGAAATAACTTAGTTTGAATTTTCTATAATTATGATACTTTCTGATTGTAATAATGCAAGCAGACCTGGTCAGTCCAAAGTACATGAGGACTTAGTTATTTCCACATTCTTTGAATCTTTCCACTGATAAATATTTTCTTATCCATATGATTATACATGTATTATCTTCATTTGATTGCACCTTAAAGTATTTGCAGTTTACAGGACATCCTCACTGTTTGGGAGAGAGGAGAATAACAACAGCATGGTGCTGAGGCTAGGTGCTTTTAAGGTTTTGTCTAGCATATCATTTCCAGGTTTTGCTGAATGATGTCTCTCATGATATGCAGAGGATTAGGAACAATCCTGATGCATCTCATTTTTGACCTTCCACACCCATAGACTTCAAAATTGCCCTGAAAGCTTGAGCACTCTGTAGGACAGGACTTAACCAGAGAAAGGCAGTGGTTTATGCAACTTCTGTCAGTAGGTAACTGTGTCTTGAGAAAGAGTGGAGATGTGGACTTGCCATTGTACATGTCCCAACCTTGAATGGTAAAGCACTCTCTTGAAAAGCTGGAAGGCAGAAAAAAAGCATCACTTGCAGACTTGTGGAATCATTGCTGATCTGTACACACACTCACAAAGTAAGATTGAATGGTATGTGTGGGTTAGGCCTCACCACAATCCCTGCTCATTGCTTGTAGTTCAGTGTTGTCCACATTAAAGTGCAATGTCTTGGCTGCGGTTATCAACATCACAGTTCAAGGTTCCCTGATACATGATGATCTCTTCAGTCAAGGAAGCAGTTGCTTGAGAGAGGTGAACAATACGTGCCCATTACAATTCCTTTATTTCCTGTTCATATTTCAAATAGATGCAACTTTACCAAGTCCCAAAAGAAGCTACAGCAGACAACTTAAGAGTGCAAGTATACTTTTATTCATTGATGGGATATGGATGTTGTTGATGGACAACATTTTTTGCCTAACCTAAGTTACCCTTGGAAAGGTGATGAGCTGCCTTCTTGAACCACAGTAGTCTATTTAGAATATGTTGACCAAAAGTGACATTAGAGAATATGATGATACCATAGTTTTAAGATGTTATTTTGTTCTGATTTTTTTAAAGAAAGTTTATAAGACAGACATGACAAGATGTCTATTGAAATGTCAAATTGAAAGGATCAAATTTTATGTCAGTTATTTCAAGGAAGTTACGGATAGCTTAGGAATAAAACAATTCAAATCCAATGTGTACCATCTAGAATCACAAGGAGTGTTAGAATGGTGGCATTAAACTTTAAAGACTATGTTGAGGGCTTATAGCCAAGACCGCCCAGTGGATTGGGATAAAGGAATTATTTTTATGTTTTTTTGCAATTAGGAATGCACCAAATGAATCTACCAAATTCAGTCCATTTGAATTCATTCTGGGGCATGAGGTGAGAGGAGCACTGAAATTAATTAAGGAGAAGTTGGTGAGTCAGAGTTTTAAGAGAAACAGCTAATTGGTGTGAAATGTTCGTTCTCTTTAAGATAGGCAAAGAATGGTGCACATCCAATCTTACTGAAACACACGGCCACCGGTTTAACTGCTGAGAACCGAGGTCTTTCCCATGCTCTCTCACTCTGTTAAACGTTTGCTGCAAAGGTTGCAAACTGTTGTCAGCCAGTTTTTGCTATTCTTTCATGGAGACCACCAACACCTATAATATAAGAAAAAGTTAAGGGCTGGGTTACCTTCTGAATATATTTTGAGCGGGTTCATCTGGGGCATAACAAGAGGGATTTCCAGCATTTTGACCCAGTGATGACAAAGTCATGATATATTTCCAATGCAAGGTGGTGTTCCATTTATTTGCCACTGCTCTTTCTAGATAGTAATGGCCTTTTGGAAGCTGGTGGCTAAGCAACCTTGGTGAATTTCTGCAGTGCATCTTGGAGATGGCACACAATGCTGCAACTGAGCATCAGTGATAGAGAAGGTGAATTTTTGCAGATGCAGTACAGATCAAATGGGCTGCTTTAGGCCACTGTTGGGATATTGTGTGCAATTCTGGTCTCCTTCCTATCGGAAAGATGTTGTGAAACTTGAAATGGTTCAGAAAAGATTTACAAGGATGTTGCCTGGGTTGGAGGATTTGAACTATAGGGAGAGGTTGAATAGGCTGGGGCTGTTTACCCTGGAGAGTCGGATACTGAGGGGTGACCTTATAGAGGTTTATAAAATCATGAAGGACATGGATAGGATAAATAGACAAAGTATTTTCCCTGAACTGGAGGGCATAGGTTTAAGGTGAGAGGGGAAAGATATAAAAGAGACCTCAGGGGCAACATTTTTACTCAGAGAGTGGTATGTGTATGGAATGAGCTGCCAGAGGAAGTGGTGGAGGCTAGTACAATTGCAACATAAAAAAGGCATCTGGATGGGTATAGGAATAGGAAGGGTTTGGAGGAATATGGGCCGGTAGCTGGCAGATGGGGCTAGATTGGGTTGGGATATCTGGTCAGTATGGACAAGTTGGACCAAAGGGTTTGTTTCAGCGCTGTACATCTATATGGCTCAATGAATACAGTGAAGCTTCTTGAGTGTCTTTGGAACTGCACGCATCCAGACAAGTGTGGCATTTTCCATCACACTCCGACTTTTACCTTGTACATGATGGACAGGCTTTGAGGAGTCAGGAGGTGAGTTAATCATTGCAAGACTCCCAGCTTCTGACCTGCTCTTGTAGCTAATGTGCTTATGTGGCAAGTCTGGTTTAGTTTCTAACCCCAAGATGTTGATAGTGGAGGGTGCAGTAATGTTAGGGGTGATAGTTAAATTCTAGTTAAATTCCTTCTTATTAGAGATGGTAATTGCCTGGCACAGTGTGCATTCCTTAATTTCTACTTATTCTTTTCTCCACCGCTACATTATGTCTTGGGATGATTTCCTCTTGTTAAATACAATTCTTTGTTAGGGAGGTGAAGCAAGAGTGAATATTTATGTAACTTCCGGGAAATTGAGGATCTGGTTAATCCACATAAGCCACTTTCCTGAGAAAATTAATAACTAAAAAGCCAATAAAAAGAAGAAAGACTCCTTTTGATTGTAAAAATAATACAAGGTTTCCAACCATGTGATCTTTCATTACTTGACCTGGTGTTTCTCGAAAAGAGAGTATAAAAGATCTAGGAACAGTCACTAATGGCCCAAGAGTTTGCTGAATATTAAATTTTCCCTCATTGTCACTGTGACGAAATCATGAGAATTGCATCAAAACATAATGATCACATCTCAATACCAGTATGCGTGTGACCAGCATCTGAGTAGTATTTACCAGGCTATACAGCACCTAACTCCAATTTTGAAAAAAGTATATATAAATATACATTGGGGTCTTGCATATCTGTAACACAGTTCACAGAATTAAAAATTACACAACACCAGGTTACAGTCCAACAGGTTTAATTGGAAGCACTAGCTTTCAGAGCGCTGCTCCTTCATCACATGGTTGTGGAGTACACAATTGTTAAGACACAGAATTTATAGCAAAAGTTTACAGTGTCATGTAACTGAAATTATACATTGAAAAATACCTTGTTTGTTAAGTCTCTCATGTTAGAATGACCATGATAGCTTCACTTTTTCATATGTAAATGGCAAAACATTTTTTAAAAGTTACATTCACAGGTTAACTGTAACAATTGATGTCAAGCCAGATAAGATGTTGCAGGTGTTAGCCCCCTGTGTGCTGTTTTCTGTGCCGTAATGTTTAGATTGATTCTAATCTAAAAAATAAGTTCACAGTGTCTTACATAGATTCATATAGTTTTTGAGCAAAGTACAATGTAACTCTGCAAGTACAAATTTACCCCACAAACATATATGTGTATATGTGCATGTTGGTTTTGTGTGTGTGCGTGTCTGGGGTGGGGGGGTTGTGAGTGTCTGTGAGAGAGAGAGTGTATATGTGTGTGTGTGAGTGTAAAGGGGTCTAAGTCTGTGAGAGGATGCATGTGTGAGTGAGGGAGGGTGTGTGTCTGTAGGAGTGTGTGTGTGTCTGGGATGGCAGGTTGTGAGTGTTTGCGTGAGAGTGTATATGTGTGAGAGAGTGTAAAGGTATCTAGGTCTGTGAAAGGGTGCATGCGTGAGCTTGAGTGTGTGTGTGTGTGTGTGTGTGTGTGAGTATTTGAATGTGTATAGGAGTGCCTGTGTGCATGTGTGCGCAGAATTGTCTGTGTGTGTGTGTATAGTGCAATGGTGGTCACCTGTAATATAACTTGAACCCAAGGTCCCGGTTGAGGCCCTCCCTATGGGAACTGAATTTAGCTATCAGCCTCTGCTCGGCCACTTTTCGCTGCTGTCTGTCCCGAAGTCTGCCTTGGAAAATGATCACCCGAAGATCTGAGTCGAATGTCCTGGACCATTGTGAAGTGTTCTCCAACTGGGAAGGAACACTCCTGTCTGTTGATTGTTGTGCGGTGCCCATTCATCCGTTGCCGTAGCCTTTGTCCAGTTTCCCTCAGCACATCCTTGCCTGCAATGTATAAGATAGATAACGCTGGCTGAGTCACATGAGCACCTGCCACGTACATGGTGGGAGGTGTCCCCACTTATAACTGGTATCTACGTCCACACTCTGACACATCTTGTAGTGCCTACTATGACAGGGTTTTATGTAATTTACATATGAAAGAAGTGAAGCTATCATGGTGATTCTAACAGATGAGGGACTTAACAAACAATCAAGGTATTTTTCAATATATAAACACTTCGAGTAAAAAATGAGGTCTGCAGATGCTGGAGATCACAGCTGCAAATGTGTTGCTGGTCAAAGCACAGCAGGCCAGGCAGCATCTCAGGAATAGAGAATTCGACGTTTCGAGCATAAGCCCTTCATCAGGAATAAGAGAGAGAGAGCCAAGCAGGCTGAGATAAAAGGTAGGGAGGAGGGACTAGGGGGAGGGGCGATGGAGGTGGGATAGGTGGAAGGAGGTCAAGGTGAGGGTGATAGGCCGGAGTGGGGTGGGGGCGGAGAGGTCAGGAAGAGGATTGCAGGTTAGGAGGGCGGTGCTGAGTTGAGGGAACCGACTGAGACAAGGTGGGGGGAGGGGAAATGAGGAAGCTGGAGAAATCTGAATTCATACCTTGTGGTTGGAGGGTTCCCAGGCGGAAGATGAGGCGCTCCTCCTCCAGCCGTCGTGTAGTTGTGTTCTGCCGGTGGAGGAGTCCAAGGACCTGCATGTCCTCGGTGGAGTGGGAGGGGGAGTTAAAGTGTTGAGCCACGGGGTGATTGGGTTGGTTGGTTCGGGCGGCCCAGAGGTGTTCTCTGAAGCGTTCCGCAAGTAAGCGGCCTGTCTCACCAATATAGAGGAGGCCACATCGGGTGCAGCGGATGCAATAGATGATGTGTGTGGAGGTACAGGTGAACTTGTGGCGGATATGGAAGGATCCCTTGGGGCCTTGGAGGGAAGTGAGTGTGGAGGTGTGGGCGCAAGTTTTACATTTCCTGCGGTTGCAGGGGAAGGTGCCGGGGGTGGAGGTTGGGTTGGTGGGGGGTGTGGATCTGACAAGGGAGTCACGAAGGGAGTGGTCCTTGCGGAACACTGATAGGGGAGGGGAGGGAAATATACGCTGATAGGGGAGGGGAGGGAAATATACGCTGATAGGGGAGGGGAGGGAAATATACGCTGATAGGGGAGGGGAGGGAAATATACGCTGATAGGGGAGGGGAGGGAAATATACGCTGATAGGGAACACTGTAAACTTTTGCTATAAATTCTGTGTCTTACAATTGTGTACACCACAACCATCTGATGAAGGAGCAGTGCTCTGAAAGCTAGTGCTTCCAATTAAACCTGTTGGAGTATAACCTGGTGTTGTGTGATTTTTAACTTTGTACACCCCAGTCCAACACCAGCTTCTCCAAATCATGACAGTTCATAGAATTATTTATTTACTTTTGGAATTGTAGTCATTGCTGTAATACAGGAATTGACCCAGACAACCCGAGCACACAGACAGCAAGCAGCTTGACAGTGAGCAGTTTTGTTCCCCACCCCCGTGGCTAGATACAGTGTAAAACTTTCCATCAAAACTTTTGTCAGCCTCCAGTTTCTTTCTCATGAAAAGTAGGTGCACATTGGCATTGCCAGTTTGGATCTCGCTACCTAGTGTGTTCCATGAGTCAGCTGTAGGCTTTTTGCCCCCAGGCATTTCAAGGCGACGCCATCGCCCGCTGCCTTGCAGCTGAAATCGAAACTGAACCTGTCAGTTTTATTTTCCGCAGAAACGAAACTTTCTTTTTGCTTTTTCTCCTGAGTTGCAAGCTGCGCCCACAGCAGTGAGGCCGGGGGCGGCTGCTGCAGGGCGGACCGCGTCCGGGAGCGCCCCTCAGTGGCCACTCGCTTCACTGCAAGTCCGTCTGGAAAAGAGCCATATTGTAATTACTGCAAACTGCACACTTGCAAATCACAGCTGAAAATGTGTTGCTGGTCAAAGCACAGCAGGCCAGGCAGCATCTCAGGAATAGAGAATTCGACGTTTCGAGCATAAGCCCTTCATTTTTACACTTGCAAATCACGTCTGGATTTCAAGAGTACTCAAACCGCTGGGGAAGCGGCGTTGCTAAAGGCAACTATAAAAAGAAACCCCTAATGTCCACCACTGAGAAAGCAACTAAATTAACCGCAGGATTTTGTTGCCTCAATGAACAGGCAACAATACCAAAGAGGATGATCAGGGAAATTACTCTTAAATGGATTTTAGCGCACAGGCATCATTGCCTGAGTCAGGCGCTGAGGTGAGATTCCAGGAAGTTATAGTGGATATATATACCTATAGTTAGGCCCCAGCTGGAGGACTTTGTGCTGTTCTGGTCGCCACACTGCAGGAAGAATAGGACTGCAGAGGGAATTCACCAGGATGTTTCCTGAGTTAGAGCGATTCAGCTGTGAAGCGAAAGGAGATAGTCTGGAATGTTTTCCGTAGAGCAGACGGGGCTGAGAGATCAGTGCAAAGTTCTGAGGGGCACTGGCAGGGTAGATAGGGAGGAAACCCCCTTTTCCCTGAGTAGAGGAGCCAATAAGCAGGGGGCACAGTCCTTAGGCAAGGAGCAGGGGGCTCAGAGGGAAGGTTTACCAGACTAAAGACTGAAATGGCAGGACTGACATATGAAGAGTGATTGGATTGGTTCAGGCTATAGTTAGTGAAGTTTCAAAGCACATGACCAGGTAGGCTACAGGCCATGTGCTGGGAAATGGGCTTGGAATAGATGATTGTTTGATGACAGGTGTGAGGACAATGGGACAAAGGATCTACAATTCTACACAACTCTACAATTCTAATTCACCATCTGTCATTCTCTCCTGACTGTTCTTCAGATTGGACCCAGTTAGAATGATCTTGAGAAACACTGTAGTGAGGACATGGACAAAGCTTTCTCCAAAATTGTAGAGATGGAATGTCAAAGCAGGAATCAGTTACTTCCATTAGACCAAATGCCAAATGTCAGTGTTCAATTGTATTTGCTTTACCCAACTGTAGTTTGTAGGTAGCAAATTCCCTCAATTGGTCTGATCTGCAGGACTGAGAATCCAATTAAACCTGTTGGACTATAACCTGGTGTTGTGTGATTTTTAACGAATTTAATGAAGGTGTTCAATTTCTTTAATTAATTTAATCTGAACAAAATATCACACTTATCTGCAAAACACTATTTTTAAATTGAGTTGAATGCATTATGTGAACTTCAGAAATTCAGGAAATATTTACTGTTTCACAGCAGATCTCACCACCTTTCATGTTTAGGATGCACTTTGCCTGCTTCCTTGGAAAGGGACACCAGAACCAAGAGGTGACTAAAAGCACAATCAATGAAGTGATTTTTAGAGAGAATGACAGTGTGTGGGGTTGTTTGCAGAAGGCAGTGGGGGGAAGGGTGAAATTGAGAGAGGGGAGAGTCCAAATAGTAAGGCCAAGGTGGTTGCAGAATATGTGGCCAGCAACGTTGCAAGAGGGGATGTGCACAGGAGGTCAGAGTTTGAATTCAATTGATAATTTGGGTATATTTATATATTGATAGCTGACTATGTGTATGGTCTGGGCCCCACACTTTATGAAGGATGTGTACACACAAAAAGACATGATAAACTGGGTGGTTTCCTAACAGGAGAAAACGTTGGGGGGCGATCTGATTGAGGTGTTGAAGTTTTGAAGTGCACAGTCAGGGCTGATAGGGAGAAATGTTTCCCCTCAGTAAAGGAGCCATTAACAGGGGGCATGGTTTTAAGATAAGGTGCAGGAATTGTGGGGGTTTGAGAAAAATAAATTTTGAGAAATTTCTGGAATTTCTCTGGAACTAACTGTTTGAAAGGGTGGTAAAGGTGGGAACCTTCAAGACATTTAAGAATTATTTAGATGAGCATTTGAGATGTTACAAAGCTGTGGTCCAAATGCTGGAAAATGGGATTAGAACACATAGGTATTTGATGACAGGTATGCCATGAAGGGCCTCTTTCTGTGCATGTTTGTCCTACCATTTCCAATTCACCTTGACAGGTGCAGAGATTGAGCTAGAGTGTTGTACCTGTGTGGGGGTGTTACAGGAAAACCCTATCATGGCACCTGAGAGCACCAGTAAGAGCTAAAAGTCTACCCTGACTACACATCCTCCTGCCTTTGTTTCTGTTAGGACTCCATTCCATTCTCTTAGTTTCTCTGTTTTCGTTAAATCTGTTCTGACAATGCCACCTTCTACACCTGTGATTCCAATACGTTTATATTCTTATCCAAGGATTCCCCATTACATTTCCCAAACCTTGTCCTGACTCTTTCCTCTCCCTCTCAGAAAAAAACAATGGCATTCCTCTTTTCCCCGTCTTTAACTGAAGAGGAGTCACTTGGACCCGAAACATTAACTTAGCCTTCTCTCCACAGAGGCTGCCAGAGCCTCCAGCAATTTCTGGTTTTGTTTCAGTTTGCCCCACGATTCAGTTGGCACTGAGCTTCCGATTGTTTGCTGTTTTAATTCTCAACTCAGCTCTCAGTCTGACCTTTCTGTTCAATCATCTCCACTGTTACAATGAAAAAGGATAGAAACTCCAGCGCCAGCACCTCACACTTTTATTAGAGACTTTAAAATCTGCTGGACTTAACATGGAGTTCTACAATTTCAATCCATAACCTCTGCCCATGATTTTCAGACAGCATTTGCTGGTGATGATTCTGCTATGAACCTCATCATGCCCACTTTGCACTCAATTACACATGTCCCTTTAGTTCATCCCCCTCACCCCATCCTCACATGCCATTGTTTGTTGTGGACCAGGCCAGACCCCCTCAAAACATTTCAAGAAGGTAGCCCAGACCCTAACGTTGTTAGTTGTTTTAAACAGATGTGAACTGGATATTCCAGGAGAGAATCAGCTGGTCAAACCACTTAGTTTTAAACAAAACAGAATTTATTTACAACATTACCAAATGAAACACAAACAAAAGAGAACAGAATACTGAGTAACTCAACCTATCCACAAACACAAAAGACTTAATGATGCTGATCCCAATACTTGCAACAATCCCTATAAACACCTCTTGGCACAAAAAGTAAAATCAAACACAGGTTCTTACAGGAGAGAAGTCAGATAGAGATCAACAGCATCAAAACTGCCTGACTGCTTTTAGTGAACAGACAGACCGGTAAATAAAAATCAAACCAAGGTTAAGCCTAGGTGGGGAAACTGGCCGCTCCCCTTTCATTGTACAAGTGTTTTTTTTAAACTTGAAAGCCATAATCAAGCTGGCCCGAAAATCATCGAAGCACAGACTTTTTGGAAGGTTTTTGCCACCTTTTGAAAAAAAGTGCAATGACAACATAACCTTGTTAAAGGAGCAGCATCATCACATTTTCCCCCTTAAAAATATCAATATCCAAAGATGGCTTCAGTTTAAAACCTCTTGAATTGTTAGCACTATATAACACCCATACACATTATAGTGACAATAATTATCACTATATAACACCCATATACATTATAGTGACAATAATCATGCAAACATGCACTGCTACTTGTTGGGACGGACCCGTAGGGTCTCGTCTCCACGTGTTCTTTGGAAGGAGAGATCACACCGGCTAGAGTTTGGAGCAAAAACACCGTTTATTACAGAATCAAGACTGGCAAGCTATACAACGAATTCAAGAGCATGCAATTCGTTGGAGAAGGCGTTCTGTCTTCCTCTTCGGACCCGGGGCAGTTATACTTCGCGCTTCCTCGAGTTCCCGGTCAGGTTCCCCTCGTTCGGCTCTCTCATTGGTCGGTTCACCTGTCTGTGAAGGGCTTAGTGTCTCTATTGGCTGCCTTGAGATACCTGTCCAGCTCCTGCTGTGCTGAACAATGGGTAGACATCCTGGGTTCAGCAGTTTCCGATCTTGTAATTTAAAAGTTTATTGTTTGGAAGGGTTTCCTCATTGCTATGCGTCTGGCTGTCTGGGCGTTCACAATAGTTCTCCATAGTTGAATATACAGGTATTATCATTTAACACAGGACCCGAATGAGTTTGACGTCAGCGGAGGCATTAACAAGTACTTTATCAATTAAGTGTAGTATCGGTGCGATTTACACTATCCGATAGTTACCGGTTTGCTTTATTAACAATGAGATTGTAACAGGATGATCTGAAACTGACGGACATGTTCTAATCCCCAAGGAATGTGGCCTCAGGCAGACAGTCCTGCAGTGGCTGGGTTTACTTTACATGGCTGTGTTTTAGCTGGTACCTGACAGTGTCTGCTTTAATAATGGTGCTCACCTCCCTATCCCCAATGTAGGTACCCCGATAGCAGATTATCCCCAACATACTTCATTTCGGTCTGTTTTACTCTTGCCACCAGTTGCCTCAGTTTCTCATTCAATGCACCGACCAGAGAAGGTGGAAAACTTGACCTACTCTTGGGAAATAAGGCAGGGCAGATGACTGAGGTGTCAGTGGAAGAGCACTTTGGGGCCAGCGACCATAATTCTATTGGATTTAAAATAATGATGGAAAAGGATAGACCAGATCGAAAAGGTGAAGTTCTAAATTAAAGAAAGGTCAATTTTGACGGTATTAGGCAAGACTTTGTAAAAGCTGATTGGGGGCGGATGTTCGCAGGTAAAGGGACGGCTGGAAAATGGGAAGCCTTCAGAAATGAGATAACGAGAGACCAGAGAAAGTATATTCCTGTTAGGGTGAAAGGAAAGGCTGGTAGGTATAGGGAATGCTGGTTGACTAAAGAACATGAGGGTTTGGTTGAGAAAAAGAAGGAAGCATATATCAGTTATAGACGGATAGATCTAGTGAATCCTCAGAAGAGTATAAAGGCAGTAGGAGTATACTTAAGAAAGAAATCAGGAGGGCAAAAAGTAGACATGAGATAGCTTTGGCAAATAGAGTTAAGGAGAATCCAAAGGGTTTTTACAAATACATTAAGGACAAAAGGGTAACTAGGGAGAGAATGGGGCCCCTCAAAGATCAGCAAGGTGGCCTTTATGTGGAGCTGCAGGAGATGGAAGAGTTACTAAACAAGTACTTTGCATCAGTATTTACTGTGGAAAAGGACATGGAGAATATAGAATGCAGGAAAATAGATGGTGACATCTTGAAAAATGTCCATATTACAAAGGAGGAAGTGCTGGATGTCTCGAAATGCATAAAAGTGGATAAATCCCCAGGACCTGATCAGGTGTACTCTAGAACTCTGTGGGAAGCTACGGAAGTGATTGCTAGGCCTCTTGCTGAGATATTTGTATCATCGTAGTCACAGGTGAGGTGCTGAAAGACTGGAGGTCGGCTAACTGTTTAAGAAGGATGGTAAGGACAAGCCAGGGAACTGTAGACCAGTGAGCCTGATGTCAATGGCGGGCAAGTTATTGGAAGGAATCCTGAGGGACAGAATATACACGTATTTGTAAAAGCAAGGACTGATTAGGGATAGTCAACATGGCTTTGTGCAAGGGAAATCATGTCTCACAAACTGGATTGAGTTTTTTGAAGTAGTAACAAAGAGAATTGATGAGGGCAGAGCAGTAGATGTGATCTATATGGACTTCAGTAAGGCATTCGACAAGGTTCTCCATGGGAGACTGGTTAGCAAGGTTAGATCTCATGGAATACAGGGAGAAGTAGCCATTTGGATACAGAACTGGCTCAGAGGTAGAAGACAGAGGGTGATGGTGGAGGGTTGTTTTTCAGACTGGAGGCCTGTGACCAGTGGAGTACTTGAGGACTACAGATGCTGGAGATCAGAGCTGAAAATGTGTTGCTGGAAAAATACAGCAGGTCAGGCAGCATCCAAAGAGCAGGAGAATCAATGTTTCGGGCATGAGCCCTTCTTCATTCCTGAAGAAGGGCTCAAGCCCCGAAACGTCGATTCTCCTGCTCTTTGGATGCTGCCTGACCTGCTGTGCTTTTCCAGCAACACATTTTCACCAGTGGAGTACCACAAGGATCGGTGCTGGGTCCACTAGTTTTCATCATTTATATAAGTGATTTGGATTTGAGCATAAGAGGTATAGTTAGTTAGTTTGAAGATGACACCAAAATTAGAGGTGTAGTGGACAGTGAAGAAGGTTACCTCAGATTGCAACGTGATCTTGATCAGATGGGCCAATGGACTAAGATGTGGAATATGGAGTTTAAATTAGATAAATGTGAGGTGCTGCATTTTGAGAAAGCAAATCTTAGTAGGAATTATACAGTTAATGCTAAGGTCCTAGGGAGTGTTGCTGAACACAGAGATATTGGAGTGCAGGTTCATAGCTCCTGAAAAGTGGAGTCACAGTTAGATAGAATAGTGAAGAAGGTGTTTGGTATGCTTTCCTTTATTGGTCAGAGTATTGAGTACAGGAGTTGGGAGGTCATGTTGCAGCTGTACAGGACATTGGTTAGGCCACTGTTGCAATATTGCGTGCAATTCTGGTCTCCTTCCTATTAGAAAGATGTTGTGAAATTTAAAAGGGTTCAGAAAAGATTTACACCCCAACCCCACCCCCTCCCCCAAATTACATTACTGGTAACAAATATTAAAATGTTGTAACGCCAACACCAAGCTCAAAGTCCCCTTCTGAACTGTTGAATAGTTCTGATGACTGTTCAATTTCCTGGAGAAATATTGGATCGGTCTTTTTATCTTCTCATCATCTTACTGTAAGAGCACAGCATTGACACACCCACCACTTGCATTGATAGTCACCTTGAACTGCATTGCATAATTTGGTGCAGCTAATACTGGGACAGTGGTTCACACAGCTTTCTGGGTGTTGCCAGGGTTGGAGGATTTGAGCTACAGGGAGAGGTTGAATAGGCAGTGGCCATTTTCCCTGGAGCGTCGGAGGCTGAGGGGTTACCTTAAAGAGGTTTGTAAAATCATGAATGGCATGGATAGGATAAATAGACAAAGTCTGTTCCCTGAGGTGGGGGAGTCCAGAACTAGAAGGCAAAGGTTTAGGGTGAGAGGGGAAAAGATATAAAAGAGACCTAAGGGGTAATGTTTTCACAGAGAGGGTGGAATGAGCTGCTTGATTAAATGGTGGACACTAGTACAATTGCAACATTTAAAAGGCATCTAGATGGGTATATAAATAGGAAGGATTTGGAGGGATATGGGCTGGGTGCTGGCAGGTGGGACTAGATTGGGTTGGGATATCTGATTGACATGGACATTTTGGACTGAAGGGTCTGTTTCCGTGCTGTACATCTCTATGACTCTATAATTGATTATTTGGTTAATTGATTCAATGCCTTTTCTCCAGGGCTCAGAGTTATCTTTAAGTCTGCTCCCTGCTCAGGAGGCGAGGCAGCAGCACACCATGTGAGCCTCCGCCTGCCCCCTGTCTAACCCCACCCCCTTCTGCGCCCCCAACCCCATCCAACCCCACCCCCAAAATTACATTACTGGTAACAAATATTAAAATGTTGTAACGCCAACACCAAGTTCAAAGTCCTCTTCTGAACTGTTGGATAGTTCTGATGACTGTTCAATTTCCTGGAGAAATACTGGATTGATCTTTTTATCTTCTTGTCACCTTACTGTAAGAGCACAGCATTGACACACGCACCACTTGCATCGATAATCACGTGAACTGCATTGTAATTGGTGCGTCTAATACTGGGACAGTGGTTAACACAGCTTTCTGGGTGTCAAATGCCTTCTGACAGTCTGCTGTCCACTGAAACTTCTTGCCTTTCTTTAGCAATTCAGTGATTGGATCAACCACACTGCATAAATTTGGTATGAAGTTTCAATAAAATCTACTCAATCCCAGGAATCGTACTGTCGATGGTATGGGAATTTCCCCAGTTACCTTTATTTTTGCATTCCATAGAGCCATTTGTCCGTGTCCAATGACATGGCCCAGGAAGGTGACTTGGGCTGTGGTTTTTGAATTACCTGACATGTATAACTTAACTGGAAAAATTCAACTACACCTTTGTGCAGCCCAGGCTAGTAAAAATGTGTTTTTACATTTTAGCTTCAGTCTTCCTCACTCCTGAATGACCCTCTCCCTGTATTTCATGTGCCACCCACAATACCTCCTTTCTATAACCCACTGGCAATATGGCAATATGACTTGATGAACTTCTGCCCATTTCTTATCTGCCTGAATGAGAGATAGTCTCCATTTCCTCATTAAAACATCAGTTTTAAGATACTGTAGTAGCATTCATTCAGATTCTTTTTCCGTGTATACCTTTTGATAAAATTGCTTTACATTTTCATCTTTCTACTGTAACAGTGTTAATAACTAAGCTAAAGATGTCTGCTTTGTCACCTATCTGCTTCTGGTTTGTCTCAACCATCCGATCAAATACAGTCTCTGCTAATTACACTTCAACTGTACTCTTTGATCATTCCTGTTTCAACTGTGACCTTACACATGCAGGAAAAATCCCAGGATAGGTGTCTTGCAATAGTTCAGTTGCCCGAGTTTCCACTGACTTTTCAATCACAGTAGGCAGCACTCCTACTTGTGAACTAGCAACATTGTTAGCAAGGACAAATTATATTCCTGGAGCTGAGAGTTTGTCTAGTACTCCTACCACAACTTCTCCACTTTTCACTGGACACACTCTCACTCTACATAACTGAGCACCTCTTGTCGCACTGTGAATTCCCATTGCTAGGACAGTTTCCAGCAATATTCCTTCAGAGGTACATATTTCCTCAACTTTCAACATCAAAGATTGTGAGGATCCTATATCCCTTAATTTTGTAATGTTTTTACTGCTGCTCCAGGCCTATGCGAGTAAATGTTACCTTCGCAGGTATATGGCTTAAAAAGGTCTGGTACTTCCTCCTTAACCAACCTCCAACCAAGTCATACATTCTGGTGCAGCTTTCTAGCTTCCACTGTGTTTTCTGTTACCACTCCAACAAAATTCACTCAACCTGTTTTCCTACATCTGGCTTTCCAGTGCTTTCCCTAACCCACCAACACTGTGATTTCATGTTTTCACTACTTTATTAGTGAAAACACCGGAGCATTTTAAATTTTCTTTCTTCTTTAAAGGTTTCCTTTTTACCCTGTAGCAAGTTGTCTTTATGATCTTCATTGAGATCTATGGCTCAGAGAGGAATTACTTGATGCCAGAGACCTGATAGATGATGTGGAGGCAAATATCTCACTTGGTGTTGTGTGGAAGTTAAAGTGTTGCTGTATGCTGGCTCAAGTGGCGTCAAAAAGTGTGGTGTTGGAAAAACACAGCTGGTCAGGAAGCAATCAAAGAGCAGGAGGGTCACACATTTCGATTGTAAGCCCTTCATCAAGCTTATGCTTGAAATGTTGACTCTCTTGCTCCTTGGATGCTGCTTGACCTGCTGTGCTTTTCCAGCACTACCCTTTTCGACTCTGATCTCCAGCATCTGCAGTCCTCACTTTCTCAAGTGGGGTCAAGTCATGATGCAGAATTCTGAAGTGAACTATTTGTTGAGAAACCCAGCGGATATATCAAGTGTGTGGAGGCCTTTCCTTATAGTGGGAAAGACAAATGAAGGGCCTACTATAGGGCAGACACTGAAGCAAAGATTGGAAAAGGTAGGTTTTGGAAAAGGTTCATTGAATAGTTTTGGGACAGTTTCTTATAACAGTATGTTGTGGAGCAAACTGGAGAATAGACTATACAAGACCTGTCACGAGATTTAATTAAATTATATTGATTAATGACTTCATAATGAAGGTGTCCTGAGGTAGCAGTGATCACTATATGATTGATTTTTTTACATTCAGTTTAAGGGAGAGAAAATGCAGACGATTAGTTTTTTTTTCAAATTAAGGGGAATTATGAGGGCATGAAAGCAGAAATAGCTAAAGTGAACTAGGAAATTAGAATGAGAAACAGGTCACTATAGATATATTGGCAGATATTGAGCATTGTTCCTAAAGAAATTGAGTCTGGGGAATTAATAATGGAAAATAAGGAGAGCAGATGAATTTAACAGGTACTTTCATTGGTTTTCACTATAAAGGATACAAGTAAAATTCAAGACATAATGATAATCTGGAACTGAAAAGGAGCGGATTTCAAGAAAATTACAATCACCAGGAAAGCGGGACTGACTTTTGCTAGAATTGTGGCATATTTATAATGATATGGGTTATGGGCGTCACTGGCAAGGCTAGCATTTTTTGCCTATTCCTGATTTCTCATTTATTTCAACTCAATCACTGCAATTATTTCACTAAATTCATTTCTTAAAGATTAATTTAGAAATAGCTGGTTATGATCCCGAGAGACCAGTAAAAGAAGCCCTACAAGATTAAAAAAAGGACAAATTTTATATTTTCAAAACTTTTATTGCATCAAACCAACTAAAATGACTCAAGAATCATAGAATACCTCGTATGAAAGCAGGCCATATGGTTCATGGAATCCACAAGCTCCCAAACAGCATCCCAACCATCCACCTAGCCTGCATTTCCCTCAACACTTTGGACAATTTAGCATGGCCAATCCACCTAACCTGCACATTTTTGTGCTGTGGGAGGAAACATACACAGAGAGAACGTCTGTGTGGAGTCTTCAGAGTCGCCCAAGGATAGAATTGAACCCAGGTCCCTAGTACTGTGAGGCTGCAGTGCTAACCACTGAGCCACCGTGCTGCATCACGGAGGCAGCAGAACAAGGATACTCTCTTTCAGTTATAGCTTTTCACTTTTAAACTGTTCAAAATACTGCCAGATTGTGGAGATAGTTGAAACATTTTGCTGTATTTTATTCTATTGTTCACTGTATAATACAAGTTCAATAAATCAAAATTAATAAGACCAAGCCTTCATCAGGCACATGTATTTCAAATTAATAATAGCTTTCAAATACCCCAGAGATACACCTCAGTTACCAGTACTCTCATTACTTTCATCACAAAAGTGGTACCATATGCAATCTCAGGGTTTTTAACTTGACTTTTTAATCTCACTTTCTATTCAAACCCTTCCACCAAAGTCAAACTCACTAATAACTGTATTCAGAGGTTCCAAGGCAGGTCAATGGAACTTCTCACAGTTGGACAACCAATCCTGATAACATAGCAACCCAGAGTTCAGTTCTAGCTAACCCCCACCACCACCATTGTTTTTTGATACAACATGTTCACGTCACATCAAAAGTGGCTGGAGCTATACTTTCTTCATACTGACAAAGAAAAAGTGAATTTCTGCATGGAGACCTTGGTTTGCTCTCTTTAGACAAACTTTGTCATCTGAACTCCTTGATACCCTCATCACTGCAATTAGCTTTTTGCTTACTATTTGCTCCAACATCCATCCCATAGCAGCTTCAACACATGGGCATTTTCTGGATTCTAATGGTATCATAGCCAGGAAACCAGTTACCAGCTTTCAGAATACTCCCCAAGTTTTGCTTTGGTCTTAAAAGGAACTACAATAAAAATACAGGTTTCTCCCAAAGCAAAAAGGGTCTTCACGTTTCTCATTTCCAAATATTGCTGCACGGTCATTACATACCATAACATATTGTGCATGGACTGACATAGTATGCTAAAGAATTGCAAAGCAAGAGTCAACTTTAAAAAGGAAGAAGATAGTACAAACCTTGCTGGGCATGACATTTCAGTGAAACGTTTGAGAGAAGTGTTTGTGAGCACCAATACAAAATGCTGACATCGGGCATTGCCATCAACAAAGATGATGCTGAATGATTGCTGGTACACAGCCAATGTGCTGTGTAATGCTTGTAGAAAAAATTCAGAAGCACGTGCAGATTCAACCAGGGTCTCCATCTCAAGTCAAAAATGAAAGCATTGGAAACTGAAGTCCCATCTTAAGTTTATTCAAAATAAACTATTTGAAATACAATATACCACATGGAGGCCATCCTCCAGAACAGGAGATGTTAAATAATTGAGACTGTTGGTCCAAGCAGAGATTGCTACTTTATTTTCTGCTTACACCCTTCCTGGCTCCTTTCTTGTTGTGTTTCTTAGCAAACCGCATATTCCTCAGGAATTTAGGATCAACCTGGAGAGAAAAACAAATCAATGCACCGTCAGATACCCAGTTAGTATTAGTAATTTGTCTTGGCCTGCCCTCATGGAACAATAATTGACCATGAGACTTGACGGCCTTACAGCTAAAGAATTGGCCTGGCAGATGTTACCTGCCTGTCTTCGACAGGACTCAATTTAGATATAACCACACAAGACAAAAATAAAATAGGCATCAACCAGAAAGCCATCAGCCCAAAACTGCCGTGGGAAAAAAGCCTTCCAGATTATCTTTTTATCAGATCACAATTGCAGCAAATATCGACAGTACCTATTTCATTAATCACTGCCATAGCAACAAACACTCAGCTCACCTGGTTCATCTAGTTGTCATTTTGTTAAGAATTTTCAGTGGCCAGGCCATGCTTTAACCTAATAACATTTCACCCATGACACTGTCCCAAAGTTCTTTTTTGGGTTTCCTTTCCCGCTGTGGGATTCGGTGCTTGGTAACAAACCGTGCCAGGTGTCACATCTTTTGTTAAGAGAACATTTCGGTGATATTGATCACAACCTTTACTATACTCATGGAGAGGGATAACAGTAAACAGTATGGGAAAGTATTTAATTGGGGGAGGGGAGAATTACAATGCTATTAGGCAGGAACTGAGGCACAGATGTTCTCAAAGAAATGCACAACAGAAATGTGGAGGCTATTTAGGAAGCAGTTGCTGGTCGTGCTGGACAGGTTTGTCCCACTGAAGCAAGCAAGGGATGGTAGGGTCAAAGAACCTTGGGTGACAAGGGATGTGGAACATCTAGTCAAACAGAAGAAGGAAGCTTACTTAAGGTTGAGGAGGCAAGGATCAGACAGAGCTTTAGAGTTAGTCAGAGGAAGTAGGGGAAGTCCTTAATGAAAACTTTGCTTCAGTATTCAGAGAGGAACCTTGACATTTCTGAGGAGAGTGTGAAACAGACTGATATGCTGGAACAGATTGATGTTAGGAAGGAGGGTATGCTGAATGTTTGAAAAAACAAGGATAGGTAAATCCTTCGGGCCAGATGGGATATACCTTAAGTTACTGCAGGAAGCAAGGGAAGAGATTGCCGAGTCTTTGGCGATGATCTTTGCGTCCTCACTGACAACTAGAGTAGTGCCAGATGATTGGAGGGTGGCAAATGTCATTCCCTTGTTAAAGAAAGGGAATAGGTATAATCCTGGTAGTTACAGACCAGTCACCATAAGCTTGTGATGTGCAAAGTATTGGAGAGGATTCTGAGAGACAGGATTTATGCTTACTTGGAAATCCATGGTTTGATTAGTGATAGTATGCATGCCTTTGAGGGCGGCACGTCATGTCTCTCAAACCATATTGAATTCTTAAAGGATGTGACAAAACACATTGATGAAGGTGGTTGTGGCATACATGGATTTTAGCAAGATGCTTGATAAAGTTCCCCATTGTTGGCTCATTCAGAAAGTAAGGTGGCATGGGATACAAGAAAACCTGTCTGTCTGGATACAGAGTAGGCTGGCCCATAGAAGGCAGAGGTTGCTGGTAGATGGAAAGTATTCAGCTTGGAGCTTGGTGACCAGTGGTGTTCTGAAGAGATTGGTTCTGGGACCTCTGCTCTTTGCGACTTTTATAAATGACTTGGCTGAGGAAGTGGAAGGGTGGGTTAGTAAGGTTATCTGAAAGATGTTGTGAAACTTGAAAGGGTTCAGAAAAGATTTACAAGGATGTTGCCAGGGTTGGAGGATTTGAGCTATCGGGAAAGATTGAATAGGCTAGAGCTGTTTTCCCTGGAGTGTCAGAAGCTGAGGGATGACTTTATAGAGGTTTATAAAATCATGAGGGGCATGGATACAATAAATAGATAAAGTCCTTTCCCTGGGGTGGGGGAGTGCAGAACTAGAGGGCATAGGTTTAGGATGAGAGGGGAAAGATATAAAAGAGTCCTAAGAGGCAAGTTTTTCACTCAGAGGGTGGTACGTGTATGGAATGAGTTGCCAGAGGAAGTCGTGGAGGCTGGTACAACTGTGACATATACATCACACAGAGTTTCAACATACAAATTGGACTTAGGTAAAGTGTTTAAGAGGGAAATCATACCAGACATCTTGGAGCTGCACAAGAGAGCTAGATATCCCAGTGCACCATTGTAAGATGTCAGAGCTGGTCTGCATGTATAACTACATATGAACAGCACGGAACTAGTAAAACAAATGCAATTTTGGAATGATGTATATAACAGTAATCCCAAACTCATTTTATAAACTCAGTGCCCTAAAGTCAAATGGAACAGAAGGACATCAGCAGTACTGTCCCAGAAAACAGAATCTCAGAATATAACTGTGAAAGAGAAGTAATGAAAAGCTTAAAAGTTAACAATGTCCAAATGCAATGAGGTTTAATGGAAATCGATGCTCCAATAAACACGGGGAAGTCTTTTGATTTAATCTTCCTGCAGTATCAATGATCTGGCAATGGTTAATACCACAATCACTTTCGAATGCAGGTGAATAAATTAAATCCTTATAATTATTGGAACGCTTGAATTGTACCTAGGACTGGAAAAACACAGAATGAGTATAAGCAGCATGGTCAGCAACATAACACTGCAGATGTACACTCGGGATACAGTGCTTGCCAGCAGCACCATTTCTGAAGTGAAACATTAAAAGATGACCCCACCTGTCAGATTACATGAATAGTAAAAATTCTATTGCACTGGAAAACTAGCAAGGACTTTTCTAGTATCTTAGTCCATGCTCCTGTCCATCAACCTTAAAGGATCATTACTTCACCTGGCACTTGACAGTGAGAAAACCAACTATTATATTCGTTAACCAATAGCTGAATACCCAATAATCAAACTTCAAAAAACAATTAGTTGATCACAAGGTATGTTATGATCTGAAAGTAAATTTATGTTACGATGAATTAGAAAGATATTTCATTTGCATACATTTATATTTATATAATGCAAGGATGTCCGGAAGTATTTAACAACTGAATACATCCGAAGTGCAGTTACCAACACTATTTGGGAAAAACCACAGCCAAATGCACAGCAAATTCCCACAAAGTTATTGTGATAATGGCCAAATGTAGTACAAGAACAAAATTTGACCAGGCAACCTGAGGTATTCCAGGTAACTTAGGTTAAAACTCCCAACACCAGGTTATAGTCCAACAGGTTTAATTGGAAGCACTAGCATTCGGAGCACTGCTCCTTCATAAGGTACTCCATAACCACCTGATGAAGCAGTGCTCCAAAAGCTAGTGCTTCCAATTAAACCTGATGGACTATAACCTGGTGTTGTGTGATTTTTAACTTTATCCACCCCAGTCCAACACCGGAATCTCCATATCAAGCTCTTTAATAAGATTGTGCCATGGAGTCTTCTGGTCAACTGGAGGCAGAGGGAATGTAACTTTAACATCTCATTTGAAAAGACAACACCTTCAAAACTGCTGCACTCTCGGTGCTGGATTATCACCCAAAACATTCTGTTCTCAAGCCTCTGGTGTGGGAGCTGATTTCATAACCTTCCAGGCCAGAGGCTACAATGCTACTAAAGGTACAATAACTGGTAAAGGCAGGTTTCAAATTTAACAAATCATATCACCCTTTAACTACAAGATGTCATTTGTGAGCAGCATGTGATTGGTCAGGTTAAGTCTTCAAAAGTGTTGCGAGCTCCACAGCACATTCAGATAGATGGGCAGATTTCTAACAGTAAAGAATCAACTACACTTTCTCTTCGAACAGAAAGAGGTCAGAACAATCCAAAACAAAATATTTGCATGAAAGTGCTACTGATGTTAGCAGGCGGGACTAGATTGGGTTGGGATATCTGATAGGCATGGACGAGTAGGACCAAAGGGTCTGTTTCCGTGTTGTACATCTCTATGACTGTCAGTTGAAAATTCTCAGTAGGTCAGACAGTATTACATGTACTTGGTTGTAAGTAAGATTCAAATCAACTGAATAGTTTACCTGCACTCACTTGCAAATCTGAGATTCAGTTGACACACGAGGCAGTTACAACTTTAATATATATTGCACATCAGAATTCACAGTCAGCACCAAAAGTCAACGAACACACTTACTCCTTTCAGGGGTTCAAATCGATAAGACTTGGGCTTTTTGATCCCTGTTCTGTGCCACTTGCTGGCTGTAAGACACAAACATGTTTTTATAAGCTTGTAAATGAAAGAAAGAAATACAAACTGATTGAATAGTGGTGCCTGGGTCTTACATTGGTTATGGTTGGTGTGATTCTTCGACTTGGCCATGACTCTTGACTGAACTGAAAGAAATGAAATGGCAAATTTACATTCACCCATCCCTGCCCTCACAGACATTAGTGTGCTTCTGCACTGTATTTCTTGCAGAGACTGCATCAATGTTATTGTAAACCTTTTAAAAATGTAATTAAGTCAATGTTGAGGTTCTGGGTTCTGTGGGAGGGACCTGAAACTGGATCTTTGAATTTGCAGAATCACATATCTTTTTAGGGAGGATGTAACCAAGAAACGACAGTTTTGTTGGAAGGTCACAATTATTACAGTGCAGAAGGCTAGTGTGCTTCCAATTAAACCTGTTGGACTATAACCTGGTGTTGTGTGATTTTTAACTTTGTACACCCCAGTCCAACACCGGCATCTCCAAATCATGACTCACAGACATTGACATTTACTCCCTTCCCCCATATCCCATTCCTGCTCTCACAGACACTATAACCACTATCTTCCCCCATCCTGCCTTCAGAGGTACTCTGCTGGTTTGCAGCATCAGTCTACAGCAATCTCTGACACACTGGACTGAAGGCTGTATAACCTAACAGACATGAGAGGAAGTTGAGCCTCGCCCCCGTTCCCCCAGCACCAGGGTGACTCTCCCTAACTCGGCGATTAAACACAATCCAATGCCCCTTTCGGGGTAAATATAATTCTTTGCCCCCTCCTCTCACTGCCGCCAGCCCGAAGCGGCCGCCTCTGCACCGCAGAGTAACTCCCTGAGACGGATGGCTCTGGATTCCAAATCCTCACCGTCTCGGATTCCACCAGCACCACCAACCGCCACCGGAAGAGAAAGGCCAGCCGCGAAGAACGCTGGGACTTTCCAAATCTCCTTCTTTCTCCTTCCGGAGCCGGGGCCGGACCCAGCATAAAGGTTCCGCTTAATATCCTGCCCTCTCCTGTGGGTCTGATATAATCTTCCCCAACAATCCAAATCACTGTCAAAAACACAGCTATGTGTCTACTCTGACGAAAAGTCTTGATTGTTTCTCCACTGATATTGAGCATTTGCAGCTTTCAAATTAATTTTTTGGAAGGATTCAGAGGTTTTATTTTAAATCAAAGTTGGTTTCTGCTATTGAAGTTCAACCCTGACACTGACACTTTCTGTTCACTGACCATCACCTTGTGGGAAAGGCCTCTTCAGGTCAATTCAAGTTTGGGTTGTATTTTTTGCAGAGACTGCATCAATGTTATTGTAAACCTTTTAAAAATGTAATTAAGTCAATGTTGAGGTTCTGGGTTCTGTGGGAGGGACCTGAAACCGAATCTTTGAATTTGCAGAATCACATATCTTTTTAGGGAGGATGTAATCAAGAAAATTCAGTTTTGTTGGAAGGTCACAATTATTACAGTGCAGAAGGAGGCTATTTGGCCAACCCCACCCCCACCATCACCCTCCTCTAGCTTATCTCTCCACGCTTCAGGCTCACTGCCTTTATTCCTGATGAAGGGCTTTTGCCCGAAACGTCAATTTCGCTGCACTTTGGATGCTGCCTGAACTGCTGTGCTCTTCCAGCACCACTAATCCAGAATCTGGTTTCCAGCATCTACGGTCATTGTTTTTACCTATTTGGCCCATTATGTCTATACTGAGTGCCCTGCATATCTTAACTTGATTTCAATCTCCTGCTTTTTTCTCAGTAACCCTGAACATTGTTTCTGCTTAAATAATTGAATGCCTCAATTGAACCTGTCTCTACCATACTTACAGGTTCCGGAGCTCAACTACTCATTGTGTGAAAAAATATTTTTATCACCACATATTTGCTTCTTTTGCAAAAATACTCTAAATCTGTATCTTCTGGTTCTTGATCCATTTACAAGTGGGAATGATTTTTTCCCTCCCCAATTTTTCCATTCTGGACCCTTCAAAATTTGGAAAACTTATATCAAATCTCCTTTGTATCAGGAAAAGCAAGGGTCCCAGTCCTGACTCCCAGTTGTGTCATGTTGGAAACTCCCCTACATATCTGCTTTCATTCTGAAAAAAGTTCTTATTTACTATTATTCGATGATTCCCAATAACCACCCAACTTTGTATTCACAGTGCTACTATCACTCTTACACTATGACAATTCCTTTCCTGACATCTATTGAGTCATATCAAACTCCTTTTAGAAGTCCATGTACACCACATCAACAGTCTTCCCCCATCAATTCTCTCAATTATCTCTTCATAAAAACTTCAACAAGGGAGTTAGACAGGAATTTCACTTAGCAAATCCAAGCTGATGCTTCCAAAGCAATCTACATTTTCCATGTGCCGACTATTTCTATGCAGTACTTGTTTTACGCAGTATGATGTTTGCAGGGCCCTATGGGAATTGTGGTATTTTTGCATTCACTACTTTTCCTCTTTTTTTTCTTATTCTTAAACTGATCAAAATGGCGCCAGAACATGGTGTCAGCGAAAAGGCTTTTTACTGTTACTCTCACTTTAAAGTGCATGTGATAATAAAATCATTCATATTCATATTGTTAATGTGGAACTCAGGGAAATATAATCAGGTAATTGTACTTAACAACCTTTAATTGGCTCTAAAGTAATTTCATTGAGTTGACTATATACATTATGATCATCAAATAACAATCAGCATTGGGTGGCGTGGTTGAGACATTTAAGGTGCCAGGTTCAGGTTCCCATCTCAAAAGCAGCATAGGTTTGAATTCTACCACTGTCACTTGAGCTTCCTAGTTATTAGGGCAAAGTCTGGCAAGCATGAGCTGTGTTGAAGTTCAACGCAATAAAACATAATCAACTAACAAACATTTGAGTTAACAAATATCTATACATTTCTCAAAGCAGCCAAAAATCTCAGACGTGGGTTATCTTACACATAATCTCCTATAAGTTCAGAGATACTTAAATTTAATAACGGTAGCAAAAGTAACCCATGTATCTTTCTGCAGGAGAGAAGAAACTAAGAGTTTACCTGCAACCAGTAATTAAGTAAAACTGTTACCCAAACGGTTTTGTACATACTAATTTCTAGTAATTCTCCTTAAGAACACATTTTTTATGGATGTTTTATTTCACCTAATATTCCTGAAACAGGATTTATTATTTAAAGGGTCCTGGGACAGAACAACCACCTACATTTAGTTTGCATGTATTTGCAGAGGAAAATGCTCCTACCAACTATAATAAGATAAAAATTGCTATCGGAAATAAACAACCTCACCAGAATTCTGCACTCAAAAGTAACCCAAAGGACAAGAAATGAGTGCTAATTGGGAAAGATGAGCTTCTTTTATACGTGTTTCAGTCTCCAGTAACTGGTGTATGCTCAAGAGCATTCATTAGGTGAGCCGGAATGAAATAGATGGGTGATTTTTAAGATTGTTCTGAAGAAGAGTCATTCCAGTCTTGAAACTTTTATTTAGTTAATCTCTTCACAGATGCTACTGGATCTGTTGGGTTTTATTTTAGGCAAGTTATTTACAATGTCCTTGTTTTGTTATTGCCTTATAGGGTAATATCTGCTTTCGGCTCATTGAATTGGTTTTCATTTACATTACTATCCTATTCAAAGCAATTCCCAGATGCATTCTCTCTAGCTTCTCTTCAAGGTTACGCTTGAAGGAAGACAGGCAGCTGTGTAGGGTGTTATCTCCAACTGGCTTATGTTTAATGGTCACAGAAACAATGGGGTGCAGTTCTCCAAAACAGTATTTCTTACTTTACAGACTTTTAGCAATAATCTGTATACTTTCTGATCCTGCTTTCCAGTTCTCATATCCATGATGCATGATACCAATTTCTTCTTTGATGCCCGTCCATGAGTTGCACCATGAGACAAACTTAGCACAAAGAACTTTGCCATTACTGGCTTACATTTATCAATAAGAAAGAAGTATAAGCAGTCACATGATTTAGTGATTAGTACAAACATGATTAAATAATTCATTAGCTTACAGAGATTTTGTGTCTGTATTGACTACAGTGGTTTCCTTTGTGATGTATAGCAGCCAGGTATGTTGTTCAAGGGTCATAAACTCTGCACTTCAGACACTATGATGACTCAGGATGATAGGAGGATCCTGGAAGCTTTGTCCAGGAGTCAGTCACATTCCTCAGGCCCAAAGGTAGGGGCGTAAGGATGTGACTGTCAGTGAGGCATGGGGCTCCAGAAGCTAGCGTTGGAGGTGTCACAGTTCTCGCAATGGTGATAGTGGTTTGGGGTTGGTGAGGGCTTCGTTTGCTTGAGAAGTTAAAGAGAAAAGACAAAGCAATAGTAATAGTAACCAGAATGTGATAATGCACTAGGGATTAAGGTCCATCTAGGGAATAGTGGCAAAGGCACAAAATTGCACTCACTTTATCAGAACTAGTTTTAGAGATAAATGGTTTAGATTGAATTGCCACCAAAGAGACCAAGATCTGGAAATAAATATTCCAACACTTGCAACATTTCATGAGGAAGTGAGGACTGCAGATGCTGGAGATTCAGATTCAAAAAGTCTGATGCTGGGAAAGTTAAAAATCACACAACACCAGGTTATAGTCCAACAGGTTTAATTGGAAGCACACAAGCTTTCGGAGCGACGCTCCTTCATCAGGTGATTGTCAGGTGATCAGACAATCACCTGATGAAGGAGCGTCGCTCCGAAAGCTAGTGTGCTTCCAATTAAACCTGTTGGACTATAACCTGGTGTTGTGTGATTTTTAACTTTGTACACCCCAGTCCAACACCGGCAGCTCCAAATCATGGTGCTGGGAAAGCACAGCAGGTCAGGCAGCATCTGAGGATCAGGAAAATCCATGTTTTGGGCACAAGCCCTTCATCAGAAATGTGGCGGGGGTGTGGGGGAAGGGGACTGAGAGATAAATAGGAGGGTGGAGGTGGAGCGGGGTGGGGGGGGGGTGCGCAAGGTAGCTAGGAAGGTGATAGGTAGATGAGGGTGGGGGTGGATGTTGGGATAGGTTGGTGGGGAAGGTGGAGTAGATAGGTGGGTAGGAAGATGGACAGGTGGGACAGGTCAAGAGGGCAGTGCCGAGTTGGAAGTTGAAACTGGGATGAGGTGGGAGGAGAACAGATTTGGAAACTAGTGAAGTCAGAAACTCAACAAAACACAGTTGCTACAAGAACAGGTCAGAGTCTAGGAATACTGCAACTCACCTCCTGACTCCCCAAAGCCTGTCCATCATCTGTAAGGCTCAAGTCAGGAGTATTCCCCACTTGCCTGGATGAGTGTAGCCCTGCCAACTCAAGAAGTTTGACACCATCCAGGACAAAGCAGCCCACTTGAGTGGGACTACATCCACAAGCATCCACTCTCTGCCACCAACGCTCAGTAGCAGCAGTCTGCAAGATGCACTGTAGAAATTCACCAAAGATCTTCAAACAGCACCTTCCAACGCCACAATCACTTCCAACTAGAAGGACAAGAGCAGCAGGTACATTGGGACACCATCACGTTCAAATTCTCCTCCAAGCCACTCACCATTTTGACTTGGAAATATACCTGATGAAGGGCTAGAAACATTGATTCTCCTGCTCCTTGGATGGTGCCTGACTTGCTGTGCTTTTCCAGCAACACACTCTTGACTCTGTTCTTCAGCATCTGCAGTCCTCACTTTCTCCTTGGAAATATACTGCCATTCCTTCACTGTTGGGTCAAAATCCTGGTCAAATTCCCTCCCTGGTCAACACACAGCAGGTGGACTGCAGCGGTTCAAGAAGGCAGCTCACCACTACCTTCTCAAGGGTAACTAGGAGCAGGCAATAAATGCTGGCACAGCTAGTGAGGCCCAAATCCCACAAATGAATAAAAAAAAACTCATGCCCTTTGATTTTTGTGTGATAAAACCTTTGACTTAAGTCTCAAACTCTTGTAAGTTCTGATGTGGAGGTGCCAGTGTTGGACTGGAGTAGACAAAATCACTTCACCTGATAAAGGGACAGTGCTCTAAAAGCTTGTGATTTCAAATAAATCTGTTGAGCTATAACTTGGTGTCATGTGACTTCTGACTTTGTAAGTTTATTCTTTTGATAAATACCCTAGCTTTTTAGATTCTTGAAAAAAGACTCGTTACTTCTCTCTGTCAAGGTTACAACAAGTTAGATCGAAGATAGCTCACACGAAACATAAATGCTAACATAAAGCTGTTGGGCCTAATGCGCTGGAAATTTTTGGTAAATTTTGTATGAAATACAATGTTTCCTGTAAGGTACCACACAGTTTGTTCTTGGTGCCCTCTTGTGTTGAGATATCAATTTAAAAATTTTTTAAAAAACTTTCTCCCAGGCAACAATAACGAGATTCAGTAATGCGAGTCACGCGTTCAAGTGAGAGATGAAAAGTTTAAGGGGGATACATGCGGAAAGTACTTTACACAGAGGGTGGTAGATGCCTGGAACGTGTTGCCAGCAGAGGTAGTAGAGGCAGGCATGGTAGATTCATTTAATGTGCATCTGGACAGATGCATGAGTAGGTGGGGAATAGAGGGATACAGATGCTTAGGATCTGGACGATAGGTTCAAACAGTGGATTTGGATTGACTCAGGCTTGGAGGGCTGAAGGGCCTGTTCCTGGGCTGTACATTTTCTTTGTTCTTTGTTCAACACTGAAGGGGGCAATTTGGGCTCCAGGTGAAGTTCCTCATGGGATTTCAGAGATTTGATTATTTGATCATCGAACGAATGGTCAGAAAATCAAGTTCAGTGAGGCCTACCTCAGTTCGAGAAGTGATATTAAATTACTTGTGGGTGAGGCTGAAAGAAATCTGAAAATGAATGGGTCTGAGCACAAAATGTGCAATCAGCAAACCGAGTAGATGCAGAAGTAAAATGGTGGAAATTTGCAATCAAAGCAGCAAATGTAAGAACTGCTCAAAAAAAGAGAGGGAATGAGGGGCTTTTGGGATTGTTGGGGAGCAAAGGGTTTGGGGGTGGCATGATGGGCCGGTGTAAGGAACATGAATTAGCATGTGTTGGTATGGGCTGTGCATGGACATGTAGGGAGATAAGGGCTATAAGAACGTTTCCAGCTTGGTTCTTACTTTAACATAAACTTTTAATGTAATGCCAGTGGAAGCTTACTATGCAGTGTATTGAGAGATCGCTCCAGGGAACATTCTATGACACATTTTCCGAGGTTGGATTTGTGGAGTTGGGAAATGTCCTGAATCTGTGCTCCCATTCTGGAAGTGAAGTTCCAGGTCAGGCCAATGACCTTTCATCAAAACTGGATGAAGTTGGTGATGTCACAGTTTTTAAGCCAGTGCAAAGGCAGGGACAGAGTAAGCTGCAGGAAGGTAGAAAATAACAAAGGGAGAGCCTGTGACAAGGTGGACGATAAAGCTGATTAACTGACAAAAGGGCTGATGGTACAGAGCAAAAGGGAATGGGACAAGCAAAGAAAGAAGAATTGGATCTCGAGGAGCTGTAACTGTTAACAGCAGGACCTTTCTGTTTGCAGCTACAATTAGTGGCTATGGTTTGATGTCATTGAACTCAATCTTCAGTCTAAAAGATTACAAAATGTTTAACTGAAAGACAACAAGGATGTTTCTAACCTGTGTTATAACACATCTGAATACCTAAAATTTAGTGAAGAATTCCATCTTGTTTCATCACTAGAACCAGTTTTAGTTAGATACCTCATGAAGAGTTATTGACTACATCAGCTGTCAATTTGCATTCAGCTCCTCTGATGTTAAGACCCACTATAATATGGGTGGCATGGTGGCACAGTGGTTCGCACTGCTGCCTCACAGTGCCAGAGACCCGGGTTCAATTACCACCTTGGGCGACTGTGGAGTTTGCGCATCCTCCCCGGGTTTGCTCCGGTTTCCTCCCACAGTCCAAAAATGTGCAGGTTAGGTGAATTGGCCATGTTAAATTGCCTCTAGTGTTAGAAGCAGGGGATGGGTGTGAGTGGCGGGTCGGTGTGTACTGGTTGGGCCGAAGGGCCTCTTTCCCCACTGGACAATTGAATGTGTAAGCCCTATCTTAACGAAGTGTTGACACCTCAAGGCAGTATTTTTTAAACTGTATTTTGCTCATTTATTAGAGTTTATTGGACAATTTGTTTCATCCTTATCAGTTTATTTTTCCAAATGAGTGGTCGATAAGTGACAAAGTTTCTTGAAGTTTTCTGCCTGTTGATATCTTCCGAGCTTCAGCTCAAAATGTTAAAATAGTCAAAAGATGGTATTAATTATTTCTGTGAACTAAACATATCCAGACTCCTAACTAAAATGGCAGGTGTTTCTTTAAGAGCTAAATGGTTCAGGAATTAATAGGATACCCATGAACTTTAATGAGGGTCTAAGTGAGGAAATTGCAAATCCACTTCTATTGGGCTACAGCAGGTCAGCAGCTTGAGAGGAGCATGGAAAGGCTCTCTGGTTATACAAAGCAAAAGAAAACATTCTAGCCTCTAGTGTACTGCATATCCCATTCTGTCCTCTGAGGCTGTTTCAGAACCCTGTCCTTTGCATGACCATGATCAATGTCCTTTTCCCTGATGTGTTCAACACAAGGATGCACCTGAAGTTTGCTGCCACTGAGTCAGTTGGTCATTGATAAACAAGCTGTGCCTGGAGTGAACACAGGCCTTATCTGAATATGTTATTTATTTCAATAAAAGAGACAAAACTCTACATTCACACAGCCTCCCTTATGCAGTAAGACATGTTAAGGCCCTTCACAGGAGTATCCTGTAACATAATTCAATACAGAGTCACACTAGGACCTAGGGAACTGAAAAAGTGTTTGGGCAGAGGACAAAAGAGAGGTCATAGAGTCATAGAGTCATAGAGATGTACAGCATGGAAACAGACCCTTCGGTCCAACCCGTCCATGCCGACCAGACATCCCAACCCAATCTAGTCCCACCTGCCAGCACCCGGCCCATATCCCTCCAAACCCTTCCTATTCATATACCCATCCAAATGCCTCTTAAATGTTGCAATTGTACCAGCCTCCACCACATCCTCTGGCAGCTCATTCCATACACGTACCACCCTCTGCATGCAAAAGTTGCCCCTTAGGTCTCTTTTATATCTTTCCCCTCTCACCCTAAACCTATGCCCTCTAGTTCTGGACTCCCTGACCCCAGGGAAAAGACTTTGTCTATTTATCCTATCCATGCCCCTCATAATTTTGTAAATCTCTATAAGGTCACCCCTCAGCCTCTGACGCTCCAGGGAGAACAGTCTGTTCAGCCTCTCCCTATAGCTCAGATTCTCCAAACCTGGCAACATCCTTGTAAATCTTTTCTGAACCCTTTCAAGTTTCACAACACCTTTCAGATGGGAAGGAGACCAGAATTGCACGCAATATTCCAACAATGGTCTAACCAATGTCCTGTACAGCCGCAACATGACCTCCCAACTCCTCTACTCAATACTCTGACCAATAAAGGAAAGCATGCCAAATGCCTTCTTCACTATCCTATCTACCTGCGACTCCACTTTCAAGGAACTATGAACCTGCAATCCAAGGTCTCTTTGTTCAGCAACACTCCCTAGGACCTTACCATTAAGTGTATAAGTCCTGCTAAGATTTGTTTTCCCAAAATGCAGCACTTCGCATTTATCTGAATTAAACTCCTTCTGCCACTTCCCAGCCCATTAGCCCATCTGGTCCAGATCCTGTTGTAATCTGAGGTAACCCTCTTCACTGTCCACTACACCTCCTATTTTGGTGTCATCTGCAAACTTACTAACAGTACCTCTTATGCTCGCATCCAAATCATTTATGTAAATGACAAAAGGTAGAGGGTCCAGCACCGATCCTTGTGGCACTCCACTGGTCACAGGCGTCCAGCCTGAAAAACAACCCTCCACCACTACCCTCTGTCTTCCACCTTTGAGACAGTTCTGTATCCAAATGGCTAGTTCTCCCTGTATTCCATGAGATCTAACCTTGCTAATCTGTCTCCCATGGGGAACTTTGTCGAATGCCTTACTGAAGTCCATCTAGATCACATCTACTGCTCTGCCCTCATCAATCCTCTTTGTTACTTCTTCAAAAACTCCATCAAGTTTGTGAGACATGATTTCTCATGCACAAAGCCATGTTGACTACTCCGAATCAGTCCTTGCCTTTCCAAATACATGTACATCCTGTCCCTTAGGATTCCCTCCAATAATTTGCCCATCATCGAGGTCAGGCTCATAGTTCCATGGCTTGTCTTTACCGCCCTTCTTAAACAGTGGCACCACATTTGCCAACCTCCAGTCTTTCGGCACCTCACCTGTGACTATCGATGATACAAATATCTCAGTAAGAGGCCCAGCAGTCACTTGTCTAGCTTCCCACAGAGTTCTCAGGTACACCTGATCAGTTCTTGGGGATTTATCCACCTTTAACCGTTTCAAGTCATCCACCACTTCCTCCTTTGTAATCTGGACATTTTGCAAGATGTCACCATCTATTTCCCTACAGTCTATATCTTCCATATCCTTTTCCACAGTAAATACTGATGCAAAATAATCATTTAGTATGTCACCGATTTTCTGTGGCTCCACACAAAGGCCGCTTTGCCCAATCTTTGAGGGGCCCTATTCTCTCCCTAGTTACCCTTTTGTCCTTAATATATTTGTAAAAACCCTTTGGATTCTCCTTAATTCTATTTGCCAAAGCTATCTCATGTCCCCTTTTTGCCCTCCTGATTTCCCTCTTAAGTATACTCCTACTTTCTTTATACTCTTCTAAGGATTCACTCAATCTATCCTGTCTCTACATTGTGTATGCTTCTTTCTTTTTCTTAACCAAACCCTCAATTTCTTTAGTCATCCAGCATTCCCTATACCTACCAGCCTTCCCTTTCACCCTGACAGGAATATACTTTCTCTGGATTCTTGTTATCTCATTTCTGAAGGTGTCCCATTTTCTAGCTGTCCCTTTACCTGCGAACATCTGCCTCCAATCAGCTTTCGAAAGTTCTTGCCTAATACCGTCAAGATTGGCCTTTTTCCAATTTAGAACTTCAACTTTTAGCTCTGGTGTATCCTTTTCCATCACTATTTTAAAACGAATAGAATAATGGTCGCTGGCCTCAAGGTGCTCCCCCACCGACATCTCAGTCACCTGCCCTGCCTTATTTCCCAAGAGTAGGTCAAATTTTGCACCTTCTCTGGTAGGTACATCCACATACTGAATCAGAAAATTGTCTTGTACACACTTAAGAAATTCCTCTCCATCTAAACCTTAAACACTATGGCAGTCCCAATCGATGTTTGGAAAGTTAAATCCCTGACCATAACTACCCTATTATTCTTACAGATAGCTGAGATCTTGATGAAGTTTAGGAAGAAAGAGCAGTGGAAGTCAGGAGGCCAGCTATCTAGAATATTCAAATCAGAAGATAACAAAGTCATGGATGAGAGTTTGAGCAGCAGATCAGCTGACACAGTACAAAGAGATGGAAATATGCTGTCTTAAAGATAGTACAGACATATGATCTTATCTCAGGGTCAAACCAAGTTTTCAAACATTCTGTTCCAACCTCAGGCAGGTGTGGGGGTGAGGAATGACATCAGTGGTATGTGAGTAGGTTAATACTGGAGATAATTACACAATTCAGCTTTTCAAATATTTAGTTGGGGGTGAAAATTGAACAGTACTGGACGTCAGGCATGTAATGTGACAATAGTAGAGAGATTGGTGATGGTGGTGTTGAGAGAGTGATAGTGAAGCTGGGTGTCATCAACATTCTTGTGGAAACCAATGCTTTTTTTGATATGACGTTGCTGAGGATCAACATGTAAATAAGAATATCGCAGGAATATCACAGGTGACCAAACATAGTATCTTGGGAGGCATCATGGTATATGAACTGAAGAGAAGCCTTTGAAGATGTTCAACTGGTGAATCACTGTCTCTAATCCAGCAGCTTTATATTTTGTCAACGTTTTGAACTTAAATAATTAGATTATATTTCTTCTTTTTGTGGGTGAGTTCTAACAATTCAAATGAGCCAAGTGCACTATTTGTCACTTCCTCAACAATGTTTCCACTCAGACATGCCAGATGAAGACAACGTGTGTGCCAAATACTACACAGTTCATGTCATAGCATTACATTTTGTATGCTATTGGAATTAAGTTGTGTTTTTAAGTGCTCTACAGTTTACTATATAAAGATAAAGGCTGCAGAACATCAATTTCAAGGACTCTAAAACCTACCCGACTGTTCATTCATAATCCCTGCTCAAACATTCATCATGACTATCACCAGGATTGCTTACTGCTACTTCCAGAACAATGCCCCTCCATTGTCACCTTCTTCTTTAGCTGACAACACTCTTGTCAAAGGTTTAGCATCTCCATTTTCCAAGCTCCCTTCAAGAGGAACAATTTAAAATGGGAACTAACTTTTCCAACTCTGGAATGTGACTTAACCATTTTATCTGCAGAATGACTGGTTTCAGAGAGTGCAGAATGGATCAGCAACCACCCTAAAACAAATTATGTTGCATTTAGTTTGAGAAAGAGATTGAGTATGCGTTACGTTTTGGTGCTTCATGTAGAGTTCATTTTACAAAAAGTAACATGCTGAAAAAGCTTTCCAGGTGACCTGTGGGCAGCAGTAGCATGATGTAGGCCTGAAGCCTTAGAGAATAGTCTCTTCCCAGTTTCAGCATCAATTTGTAAGTGTTCCATCTGGTGTCAGTGAGATTGGTTAAAGAGGGTAAAACTAGTGTTTCTTTGTTCCTGATTTATTTAGTGAGCTGTCCCAGCTGAAAGTACATTAAATAGATTTCATCTTTTGGGTAGCTGGCCAGCATGGCATGCAATTCAGGACCAATGACTGTACAGCTATTTGTGGGCTTGGTCCATTGGGTTGGCACATTGGCTCAGTAATTAGCACTGCTACTTCACAATACAAGGGACCCAGGTTTAATTCCACCGTCAGGCGACTGTGTGGAATTTTCACATTCTCCCCGTGTCTGTATGGGTTCATTCTGGGTGTTCCAGTATCCTCCTGCAGTCCAAAGATGTTCAAGTTTGGTGACTTGTCCATGCTAAATTACCCAAAGTGTCCAGGGAGGTGCAGACTAGATGGATTAGCCATAGGAAATGCAGGGTCACAGGCATGGGGTGGGTCTGCTCCCACACTTTAGGGATTCTATGATTTTCGTTTAAAGACAGAGTAGACACTGAGTGTCTGTTTCCTCAGGCTGGTGAGTCTAGAATGAAGGAGATGGTTCTCAATGTAAAAGCTTGGTCATCTAAGCTTGAGATCATTGGCACAGTGGCTCAGTGGTTAGCAATGCTGCCTCACAGCGCCAAAGAACTGGGTTTGATTCTGGGTTCAATTCCTGTCTCAGGCGACTGTATGGAGTTTGCACATTCTCCCCGTATCTGTGTGAATTTCCTCCGGGTGCTCCGGTTTCCTCTGACAGTCCAAAAATATGCAAGTTCGGTGGATTGGCCATGCTAAATTATCCATCGTGTTCAGGGATGTGTAGGTTAGGTGCGTTAGCCATGGGAAATGCAGGATTAAAGGGGTAGGGGATCTGTCTGGGTGGGATGCTCTTTGGAGGAATGGTGTGAACTTGCTGGGGCAAATGGCCCGTTTCTGCACTATGTGGGTTCTAAAAGAAAAAATGAAGAAGTTTCTTGATTTAAGGTGTGAATTGTTGAACTTCTGTACCCTAAAGGGTTGTATGCTCTGCTAATTAGTACGTTTAAGCCAGGTAGCATCAGGAGGTGGAGAAGTCAACATTTCAGATATAACTATTCTTCAGGAACTGGGGATGGGTGTAAGGGGAGCTGCAGATAAAGGGAGGTGTGTGGGGGTGGGTGGGGTGGTGAGATACCCCCCCCCACCCCCTTTATCTGCAGCTCCCCTTACACTCATCCCCCAGTCCTGAAGAAGAGTTACATCTGAAACGTTGACTTCTCCACCTCCTGATGCTGTCTGGTTTGCTGTTTTCTTCCAGCCTCCTCCTTGTCTACCGTGGATTCCTGTATCTGTAGTTTCTTTTTGACTCGAATTAGTACATTTAAGACTGAGTGCTAGATTTTTGGAGACTGAGGAAATTGAAGAATATAGGGACAGGATGTGGAGAGAGAGCAATGAGATCAAGTGAGAGTTAGGTGTCATATGGTCAATTCTAGTTCCCATTTCTTATGCTGTTTTGAATCAGTTTTGAGCTGTGTGTACAATCGTGGCAAAGCCAATGCAACTTTCCACCCTGGGATTTTAGGAATTCTGGGAAGCTCTGAGGAACAGGAAAAGAAGGACAAGCGTGGAAACCAAAAGATCCTCAGATGTTGTAAATCAGAAGAAAAATACAAAATTTGCTGGAAAAGGTCCGCAGGTCAAGTAACAAATGTGAAGAGAAATCCGAGTAAATATTTTGGGTCGAGTGAGGACAATGGTGGAGTTGGTTATGGTCAGCTGGAGGGTGGTTGAAGGTGTGGGGGGGGTGGGGTGACAAGTCTGTAAGGGCAGCTGTTGTAATATTCGTGTGCAGTCAGACCAACCGCTCATACTTTTTCCATTAAAATATAACTTTCACCGGGTTTTGGGGCCCATTGTTGGAGTGATGAAAGGTGGTCCCTTTAAGGACAGCTATTTCAACCATGGGAGACTCAAACAAATGGAAGGACTATGGGCAATGCTAGTTTTGCCTATTTATATTTCACCATACGAACAGGGTCCTAACTATGTCATAGGTTTTCCATTTACTTAGCACTGCAGTTTTTCTTTTGACCCAGGCAGGTGGCTTTGGTTTACCTTATGAAAGTCTCTTCAAAAATGGCAATAGTTTTCAGCATTAACAGATAAATAAAGCTACTGGCCCCATTTTGAGGCAGTTACGATTTCATTAATGTTGGTTTTGGCAATCTCCCTGTGTAAGTCAAGTAAACCCGTGATGGTATCAGTGTTAACTTCCTGCTTGGGGCAACTATGAGAATAAAGGAGACCATGTATAGAAAGCCCCCAGTGTGGAGTGACTGCAGACTGCAGAAATACTGTGATGTTATCTTTTAACTTTATTTCTTTATTTTCCTGATTTACTATAAAGAACTGTAATGTAGAAATTTTAGTTTTTTTCTTGATTTCAATATTTTTGTACCTAATCTACTTTAGTACCTCAGATATGATTCCTGATGAAGGGCTTATGCTCGAAACGTCGAATTCTCTATTCCTGAGATGCTGCCTGGCCTGCTGTGCTTTGACCAGCAACACATTTGCAGCTACCTCAGATATGGACCTAAGATGGCACCGTGTGGTAACATGGTGCACTTTTCATTGTACTCCTGTCATTGTGTACTTGTGTACATGTGCTGAAAAATGTGTTGCTGGAAAAGTGCAGCAGGTCAGGCAGCATCCCAGGAGCAGGAGAATCGATCTTTCGATGAAGAAGGGCTTATGCCCGAAATGTCGATTCTCCTGCTCCTTGGATGCTGCCTGACCTGCTGCGCTTTTCCAGTAACACATTTTTCAGCTCTGATCTCCAGCATCTGCAGTCCTCACTTTCTCTGACTTGTATACATGTGACAATAAAAACTGATTCCATTTCTCATTCTCAAATCACACACAAAATCATTTCACAAACAACAAAGTGGAAGCTGTCTATTTTTGTGGGTGTTGACTGAGGGATCAATAATGATTGGGTTGCACTAACAGGAAGACCACTGTTCATCTTTAAAATAATACTATTAGACCCATTATGTTTTGTTTGAAAGTCAGAACCCCTGACAGTGCAGCATTACTTCAATGCTACACTGAAGAGCCATCCTAAGCTCTTGGAGATTCTGAACTGATTCTTGAATCCACAAATTTCTGACATGGAGTTAAGACTGTTACTAACTAGCCACTATTAATACTAGTGAGGAGGGGATTAAACTGGGACAAATAAAAGCAAAATGAATCCTAAGTTCTACGTTCATCCATAAGTCCTAATAGCCACAGAGTAAGATGATGCAGAATAGCGCAGATTCCATTTAATACATTGCCTTTCAGTTGTACACAAAACTGGCTTTCTTCCATCAGTTCTGAGGAAGGGTCACTGGACCTGAAATGTTAACTTTGATTTCTCTACACAGATGCTGCCAGATCTGTTGAGCTTTTCCAGAAACTTTTGTGTTGTTTTGATTTACAGCATCCATAGTTCTTTCGGTTTTTATTTTGCAAGTTGTTTTTATCAAGAAATATACTGTTAAAATGTCAGTACTAGTTATGTAAATCATATTGCACATCAGAGCCTTGGCCAATCAGGATGGGACAAAAGGGGCATGTATACAACAACATTGGTATTAATTGGTTTTGTGCATACTTCAAATTAGGAATAGCTCAGGTATTTAGTCACCCAAGAGATATTTTTGAAGGCATTTGCACTTAACTTTGTCCAGTAAAACTTCAGCCAGAATTTAGTTTCTGACCTAGGACTTAGCTCCAGAATAGTCTTTGGCTATCAGTTCACTGTTAACATCTGACAGTTCTCATGTTTGAAAATGATTTAGGGTGTCCAAGTGTATTAAACAGTGGAGATGTTGGCAAAAGCTGAAGACCATCTGAAAACACTTTCAAGAAGTAAACTAGCTGCTCCTTCCAAAGATGGTAAATAAGGTCTTTAAAAGCTCTGTCTAAATCTAACACAGAGACAAGGGGAATAAAACAATGTTTAAAGATAAAGTAGAATGCAGCCTATAATCTTAGTTAATCTTACTTCTATGTGTTAAACTTAACTGCCATAGAACTGACTGTTTTGATTAAGTCTCCAAATATTGAGGGTGACTGTCAAAAGGGTTCTTGCAAAAAATGGAACAGCATTATTTATAATTTTATAATTTTTTGCCTCATTAACTATTTGAGCACTGCCAAAGGAGGCTTTTGATTTGGAATGCAGCTTTCTTTTTATTAGAACTCCAAAGAATTATTTGATGTAGATATCATCAACAGAGGGTTGGTTTGTTTCTCTGTTGTGTCACTGTGATTCTGTACTCGCTTTAAAGTGAACAACATTAGCATAAAACCAATACAAACAAAAACCTGGTGATTTCCAGGAAACCATACCACACATATTTCTAACTCACAATCCAATTCATCCTTTATAAGTTGCATTTTGTAATCTCATCAGTATCACTAAACGTTTGCTTCTCATTAAAGATTGTACTTTTAGAAGAAAAAAAACTCTCTATAGCTTTTTACAGTTATAGTTGACCAAAGTACTTATGAGCTGACAAGAAGGTCGATAAAAAAAAACATATTTAGGGAAATAGATTATTTTAGCTGGGCTAGCATTTATTGCACATCAGTCATTGCCTTTGAGAAAGTGATAGTGAGCTGCCTTATTGTAGACCCACCATGCTGCTAGGGAGAGAGTTCCAGGAATTTTGACCTACGATACTGTAGTTACAGCATTCCATTTCCAATTTAGAATGATGATTGGCTTTGAGAGAAACTTGTAGATAGTGATGTTTCCATGGATCCGTTGCCCTTGTGTTTTGATATGGCTCTGGCCTGTGTTTGAGAAGTACTTGCTAAGGAGCCTTTGTGCATTCCTGCAGTGCATTTTGTAGATGGTACACACCACTGCTATTCAGTGTCAGTTGTGGTGTTTCTGAATGTTTGTGGATGTGGTGTCAATCAAGTGGGCTGCTTTGTCTTGGATGACATTGAGATTCTCGAGTATAATTGGAACTGCATTCATCCAGGAAAGCGGGGAGTATTCCATCACACTCCTGACTTGTACCTTGTAGATGGTGGACAGGTTTTGGAAAGTCAGGAACTGAGTTATTCGTCGCAGGATTCCTAGCCTTTGATCTGATTTTGCAGCTGAAGTGTTTATATCACTGACAAAAGACAATGAAGTGCAAATGCTGGAAATTCGAAACAAAAGCAAAAATTGCGAGAGAAATTCAGCAGCTGTGGGGAGAATGCAGAACCAATGTTTTGGGACACACAGCCACAGAGTTATACAGCACAGAAACAGACCCTTTGATCCAACTCGTCTATGCTGACCAGTCATCCTAAATTAATCTAGTCCTTTCTGCCAGCACTTGGCCCATATCTCTCTAAATCTTTCGTCTTCATACACCCATCCAGATGCCTTTTAAATATGTAATTGTACTCACCTCCACCATGTCCTCTGGCAGCTCATTCCACAAACACACCACCCTCTGCAGGAAAAAGTTGCCACTTAGGTTCTTTATAAATCTTTCCCCTCTCACCTTAAACCTATGCCCTCTAGTTCCCCTACCCTAGGGAAAAGACCTTGGCTATTCACCCTACCTATGCTTCTCATGATTTTATAAACCTGTATAAGGTCATCTTTCAGCCTCTAACATACCAGGGAAAAAAGCCCAGTGTATAGTGAACTTTCTTTAGAATTGAACCTGAAATGTTAACTCTGCTTTCTCTCTACAGATGCTGCCAGATCTACTGAGTTCCTCCAGAAGTCTCTGCTTTTGTTTGTTCATATTACTAGTCCAGTTCAGTTTCTGGTCAATGGTAACCCCCAGGATATCTATAGTGGGGAATTCAGTGATGCTAATGACATTGAATATCAAGGGTTAGTAGCTAAGTTGTCTTTTATTGGTCATTGTCTGACATTTGTGTGGTATAAATGCTACTTGCCACTTGTCAGCCTAAACCTGGACATGGACTGCTTCAATATCTGAGGAGATGTGAATGGTACTGAACATTGTGCAATCATCGGCGAGCATCCCTTTTAATGGAGGGATGGTGATGATGCAACTGAAGGTGGTAGAGTCTAGGAGACTACTTTAAGAGATCTTCTGTAGCAATGATATGGAGTTGAAGTCGTTACTCCCACAAACATCTTCCTGTGAGCTAGGCATGGTGCCAATCAACAGGAACTTTTCCACCTGATTCCTATTGGCTCCAGTTTTGCTAGGACTCCTAGATGTAACACTTTGTCAAATGCATTCTTGAAGTCAAGGGACGAAATTCTCATCTCTCAGTTAGAGTGCAGCTCTTCAGACTATGTTTGAATGAAGGCTGTAATATGGTTAGGAGCGGAGTGGTCCTGGGCATCTCTGAGCAGATTATTGCTGTGCGAGTGCTGCTTATAACACTTTTGATGACATCTTTCATCACTTTATTGAAGATCAAGAGTAGACTGATGGGCAATTTTTCACTTGTCAGTGTTGTAATTGTACTAGAATAGCTATGAAACAGAGGAAGAAAGGGAGAGGTTGCTGATGACAAAGAGGGTGAGATTAAACTGCTTTATTCATTCACAGGAGTTGGGTGTTTCTGGCAATTTTTGCCCATTCCCATATACTTTGGGAAAGTGTTGGTGACTTTACTTCTTTGTAAATCTTAGGGTGTAGGGGCACCCATAGCACTGTAAGGGAAGGAGCACCAGAATATTGACTCAGCAACAGTGAAAAAGGCAGGGAGTTAGTCATCCCTGTATCCAGCTGCCCCAATGCTTAATGAATAGAGCACTAAATCCCAACTAAAGTAGCTTAGTCTGAATGATCCAACTATGTCATGTTACAGAAATGAGTTTTATCATCATGACTCACCCCCACACTCCAGCCACATGTCTGCTTTTTCACACGCTGCCTTCCTAACCAAACTGGGACCCTTCACAGAGTTACATGATGTTTAACTGTCAGCAGAACAGCCGATATAAAATCCTATTTGTACATCTGTTAAAGAGAACTGTTTAAAGAAAATTATTAAAGAAAAACACAATCTTTTTCAAATGTCCTTGCAATATTTCTCCAGGGCTGCTCAAGGGAGTCCTACAGATTGATTTTAAATTCCTGAAGACTCCAGGCAAATCCTGGAGGGTTGGCATGGCAACTGTATCACAGTTTCAGGTAATAACTTGCATCTTCCAAGGAAACAAAAGTAACCAAAGGCAAACACTCAGCATTGGAAAATAATTCTTTGATTCTACCCTCAGTGGTTAGCACTGCTGCAACATAGCACCAGGGACCTGGGCTTGATTCGACCCTCGGGTGTCTATGTGGAGGTTGCACATTCTCCCCGTGTCCTTTTGGGTGCTCCAATTTATTCCCTCAGTCCAAAGTTGTGCGGGTTGTGTAAATTGGCCATGCTAAATTGCCCATAATGTCCAGGGATGCCTAGGATAGATGTACTAGTTATTGAAAGTATATGGTTGTGAGGGTAGGTGTGGGTGGAATGCTCTTTGGAGGGTCAGAATTGACTCAATGGATGGGATGGCCTGCAGGGATTCTCTGATGGAGGAAGTCACATTGTGAGACAAATGGTCTTGTGTGCTAAGAGTGAATACAATTTATAAAGATGGAAGTGCTAAAAGCTTTACCTTCACTTTATTGCTACAAGTCAAAATTATGGTGTTAAAGGTTAAAAATGAAAAATCTGAATTCCAGCAGAAAAAAGGATATGAACACTCATCTAGAATAAACACCAAATGATTCATTTGGAACAATAAGCCTGTCAGGTTGGATTTCAATAATGATTGTATTTTAGAATTAATTTATAAGTTTCAACAGAACGAGGTGTTGATTTATGATTGTACAAGTCATGCCAACTGTGACAATTGATCCCATGAATCATTTGAATAACTAAAGACAGGCTGTTTCTTATTGAAACGCAGTCACAAGGCTGAATCTTTGTTTTCTGTTTCAGGTGGAAGGATAATATCTCTAGATCTTATGGTTCCAAAGGTTGCACACAGGAGCATTGTAATCTTAGAATAAGATGGATTAAGAATTGTCAAGGTAAAAGTTAAAAGCTTTGAATGCTGAATGGAAGAGTTGTTTTATCAAAGACAGTGCTAACTTGTCTTATGTTCGACCTCGTGAAATCATCCTATTATTTCACTGAGTAAGATTTGTAAGTCAAGAAGTTGGGCTTGTTGCTGTCTTTTTTTTGAGTGTCTTTATGCCTCCAATTGATGTCTGGGAGGATTTGTGCCAAGCATCTGATTGGTAAAGGCATTAGTGTGCAGCAATGAGATGAGGATGTCAATCACTCACTGCTGTTTTGAATTCAATGTTCCAGCTATTATCTTCTCTGAATTTCTCTTAACTAAAAGGCATATGATAAGGTGCTGCACAAAAGGTTAATAGCCAAGTTGAGGATATCATATTAGCATTGATAAAGGATTTGTTAACCAACAGAAAGCAGAGAACAGGCATAAAGGGGGCACTTTCAAGTTGACAGGCAGTGGAGTGAAATGCAACACATGGTCAGTATTGGGACCTCAGCTGTTTACAATCTGCTGTATGTAATTTTGCTCAGTGAGCTGGAAGGCTAATTTTCAGACATTTCATCACCATCAGGTAACATCATCAGTGAGCCTCCGGTGAAGCACTGGTGTTATGTCCCACTTCCTATTTTATATATTTAGGTTTCCTTGGGTAGGTGATGTCATTTCCTGTGTTGGTGTGTTTCCTGTACTTGTTCTTAGAGGGCATTGCTATCATTGCCTGTGTTTGGTGATGCCATTTCCTGATTTTGTTTCTCTCGGGGGGGTGTCTATAATGTAGGGAAGTGTGATGTTATTCACTTTGGTAATGAGAATCAAAGAGATGAATGTATTTTTAAAAATGTGAAATCAGTAAATATTGATTTTCCTAGATACTTGAGTGTTCTTGTGCAGGTTTTCAGCAAGTTAACATGCAGAAACAGTAAGCAAGTAGGAAAGTAAATGGCATATTGGACTTTATTGCAAGGGCACTGAATACTGGAATAAAGAAATCTTGTTACAATTATAGAGGAAAAAGAAAAAATGAAAGTTCTGGAGAAACTCAATAGATCTGACTGCATCTATAGAGAGAGTAAAAGCAAGTTAACGTTTCAAGTCATGGACCAAAGAGTCTGTTTCCATGCTCTACATCTCTATGACTCTCTAACTCTGTGACTTGAAATGTTGACTCTGTTTCTCTCTCTATGTAGATGCTGCTAAACCTGTTGAGTTTCTCTAGAACTTTGTTTCAGATTTGCAGCATCCACAGTTCTTTGTTTTATAAAACCGCATTGGGTTGTGTTGTGGCATCTAAAGTACTGCATGCAGTTTTGATTTCCACATTTAAGAAAACATATATTTGCATTGGAGGATGTACATCCGGTTAAATTGAATCCCTGGGATAATGGGATTGTCCTATGATATGATACTGAGTAAAATTGGTCTCCACTGTTTAGAGGAAAGTGAGATGATTTAAGATTCAAGATTACAAGATTCTGAAAGGATTTTATAAGTAGCTGCTGAGAGATAGATTTTATGACCAGCAGAAATACAAATAGAATCATAGAGATGTACAGCATGGAAACAGACCCTTTGGACCAACCCGTCCATGCTGACCAGATATCCCAACCCAATCTAATCCCACCTGCCAGCACCTGGTCCATATCCCTCCAAACCTTCCTATTCATATACCCATCCAAATGCCTGTTAAATGTTGCAATTGTACCAGCCTCCACCACATCCTCTGGCAGCTCATTCCATACATGTACAATTCTCTGTTTGAAAAAGTTGCCCCGTAGGTCTTTTTTATATCTCCCCACCTCACCCTAAAACTATTCCCTCTAGTTCTGGACTCCCCTACCCCAGGGAAAAGACTTTGCCTATTTACTCTATCCATGCCCCTCATAATTTTGCAAACCTCTATCAGCCTCCGACGCTCCAGGGAAAACAGCCCCAGCCTGTTCAGCCTCTCTCTGTAGCTCAGATCCTCCAACCCTGGCAACATCCCTGTAAATCTTTTCTGAACCCTTTCAAGTTTCACAACATCTTTCTGATAGGAAAATATACAAGCACAATCTCAGGACAAAGGTTTATAATTTCAGACTCAGATGTGGAGAAAGGATGATGAATCTTTGGAATTCTCCACCACAATGGGTGGTGGTATCTTCATTTAAGGGTGGAATAGACAGAGTTTTAGTCTCTCAGGAATCAAAGGATATGGCTCCTTTGGAAAATTTGTAAAAGAAAGGCAAAAAAATTTGAATGGACACAAGAATGGCAGAGTGCATTTGACAGTTTGAAAGTTGTGTTGATAACTGCTTTAGTTTTGGCTGCCATGGAATCCATTGTGAAAATCCAATAGGAGAATCTATTTAAACTAACTGTCAGTATTAAAGACATTGGTATGGGTGGCACATTAATACAACAAGATAATATAAGGATTGAACTGTCAATTATTTTTCAAAGAAACTGAATGCAGATCCACAAAAAATTTTAAGGTCGAGAAGTTGAACGTTCTATTGGCTCTACACAAGTTTGAGATCTACATACTAACAATGTAGAAGATAGTGTTATTTAATCGTTTGATTTCTTTGATTTTTGTTTGAAGAAATTTCAAGGTAATAACTTATGATTGTTTCAATGGAGTTTGCTCCTCCAGCTATACAATTTAAATAGCAATCATCTGCCTAGAAAAGACAATGTCATAGCTAATTCATTATTAAAAGTACATATGGAGGAAACTAGATGCTGTGATGCAAATTGACTTAGGTAAAATATGATTGCTATGAAGTTTGTTTTCCATGTAAAAACATTATTACTGATAATGTAACACAGAAATAATGTTAAAAAAATTCTTGTTATGTGAAATATAAAAGCCTCTTAACATTTTCATTTTTCTTTTGGGGTGAGGTGTGATGAAAGGTGTCTGATTTATATATGTATATTAATGTCACTTTAAGAGTTTGCATTTTAAAATAGTAGCATATGGAGTTGGTTACATTTCTGAAGGGTTTTTAAAAAAATCAGACAGACCTTTCAGAACATTGGCCTAATGCACATTGCCTGGGAGAGCAGGCACCCTCTAGACTGTTAAAGGAAGGATGATTTTTACAGTGGCCATTTGCAGTAGGGCCGCTAACTTGCTTTTAGCTCAGTGTAATCAGGAATTGATTATAGCTTTGAAATCTTAGAGACTAAAGTTCTTGGGAATTTTGGAGGAAACCTGACTAGGGGCAAAGCAAATACAGTTTATTTCCTAAAGAAAAAAGATCATGGAAAACAAATCAATAGAAAAACTTAGTTTATGCAACTTCCAGACCAAGAGTGGTTAGATAGAAATCTGCAGGTTATTTATAGAATAGAACCCCTACAGTTTGGAAACAGGCCCTTCGGTCCAACAAGTCCACACCAATCATCTGAAGAGTAAACCACCCACACCCGTTCCCTTACCCTATTACTCTACTTCACCCCTGACTAATACACTTAACCTAATACACATTCCTGGACACTATGGGGCAATTTAGCAAGAGTCGAGATTAGAGTGGTGGTGGAAAAGCATAGCAGGTCAGGCAGCATTAGAGGAGCAGAAAAATTGTCGTTTCAGGCAAAAGCCACACATCAGGATTTCTGATGAAGGACTTTTGCCCAATCTGTGCTGTGCTTTTCTACCACCATTCTAAACTTGAACATCTGCAGTACCCACCTCTGCCTAAGCAATTCACCTAACCTGCACATCTTTGGATTGTGGGAGGAAACCCAAGCAGTCATGGGGCGAACTTGCAAACTCCACACAGACAGTCATCCAAGGCTGGGATCAAACTTAGGTCCCTGACGCTGTGAGGCAGCAGTGGTAACCACTGAGACACCGTGTTGCCCTCATTGTTAAAAGCTGAGAGTATATAAACTCTCAATTTTGAATATTCATGTAAAATGATTACACAATTTACAGGAAAGAACTGAGAAGATGTGGCTAATTCAAACTTTAATGATTTGAGATAGAGGATTAATTTCTGTAGATTTGACAAACTGTAAAGTGATGGCGTTGAGAAATAGATTGAAACTTAATTTTGCCATTTGTTTTAATCTTTTCTTTCTAACAGCATTCCAAATCTAGTTAACATTTTCTTAGTTTTTCATCCTTCCTGGAATACAAAGAAGTGTCGTATTGGACTGAAATCATTAACTCTATTTCTCTGTCCATAGACCTGTTAAGTTTCTCCAGCATTTTCTATGTTTGCTTCAGATGTCCAGCATCTGTGGTATTTTGCTTTTAATATCGGTGACATGTTACTTACAGTCTTCACATTGCATAACAATAACAAATAGTAACTTTTTGAAAATTACACAGGGGGTCCATACCTAAAAATGTCTTGAAGCAATTTACATGTTCTAGCAGCACAGAGGCAAATGTATTTCTTATTTTGATAGCAGGAATGAAAAGTTACTAATAAAAGAAAATAAATTGAATGAAGCTGTGAACAGGTGGTTCCTACAGCTTTATTCCCCATTCTTGGAGCTGAAACTGAATGGAGAATTAATCAGATAACCTCATTAACGCCAGTGTTCATTATGAGTGGAAAGAGATTGTGCATTACCGATGAAATGTCACTAATTCATTTAATTTGTCAGGTTTTAAAATACATTTGGCCTATACAATGACAACTGTGCTTTTAAACTCAAAATTGTTCCTTTCTGTTCTAGATTGCTCTCTGCTCTCCCCTGTTAGCACTTGGCAATCTTGCAGACTAAAAAGCCATGAGGATTGCTGGTGCGTAGGTGGAAAGAAAATAAGAAAGTTCGAAACAGTTTAAAACCACGTCTACATCACCATGTATAGTTTTAGTCTCCTTACTTAAGGAGAAATTACCTGCATTGGAAGCAGTTCAGAGAAGATCCTATGAACTGACTCAAACCTCCACAGCAGCCTTCATGTCCTCAGGATGCCCTAAGGCAGTTCATGACATGTTAAGTACTCCTCACGTACATAGAAACATGTCAGGCAATTGTGCACAGCAAGGTTCCACAAACAGCAATGCAATAATGATCAGGTATTCTGCATTTGTGAAGCTAATTGAGGGATAAGTATTGGTCGTCTTCAAAGAATATCATGGAATTTGTTACCTAGGCTGAAGGACAGGATGTTGACTTTAAAAGGAATTATGCTATTGCCTCCAGCTGGGGTTCTTAGTGTACCCCAATATACAATTATATTTATCTCCAGTTCAGCTTGGCTCAGTCATTAGTAAGGGTAAAAAATGAGGTCTGCAGATGCTGGAGATCACAGCTGCAAATGTGTTGCTGGTTAAAGCACAGCAGGTCAGGCAGCATCCAAGGAATAGGAAATTCGACGTTTCGGGCATAAGCCCTTCATCAGGAATGAGGAGAGTGTGCCAAGCAGGCTAAGATAAAAGGTAGGGAGGAGGGACTTGGGGGAGGGGCGATGGAGATGTGATAGGTGGAAGGAGGTCAAGGTGAGGGTGATAGGTCGGAGTGGGGTGGGGGCGGAGAGGTCAGGAAGAAGATTGCAGGTTAGGAGGGTGGTGCTGAGTTGAGGGAACCGACTGAGACAAGGTGGGAGGAGGGGAAATGAGGAAACTGGAGAAATCTGAGTTCATTCCTTGTGGTTGGAGGGTTCCCAGGCGGAAGATGAGGCACTCCTCCTCCAACCGTCGTGTTGTTATGTTCTGCCGGTGGAGGAGTCCAAGGACCTGCATGTCCTCGGTGGAGTGGGAGGGAGAGTTAAAGTGTTGAGCCACGGGGTGGTTGGGTTGGTTGGTCCGAGCGTCCCAGAGGTGTTCTCTGAAGCGTTCCGCAAGTAAGCGGTCCGTCTCCCCAATATAGAGGAGGCCACATCGGGTGCAGCGGATGCAATAGATGATGTGTGTGGAGGTACAGTGAACTTGTGGCGGATATGGAATGATCCCTTGGGACCTTGGAGGGAAGTGAGGGAGGAGGTGTGGGTGCAAGTTTTACATTTCCTGCGGTTGCAGGGGAAGGTGCCGGGAGTGGAGGTTGGGTTGGTGGGTGGTGTGGACCTGACGAGGGAGTCACGAAGGGAGTGGTCTTTGCGGAACGCTGATAGGGGAGGGGAGGGAAATATATCCCTGGTGGTGGGGTCCGTTTGGAGGTGGCGGAAATGACGGCGGATGATACGTTGTATACGGAGGTTGGTGGGGTGGTAGGTGAGAACCAGTGGGGTTCTGTCTTGGTGGTGAGAACCAGTGGGGTTCTGTTATAAATTCACTTTACTGGGTTCCATAATCAATTCAGCAAATTTTGAAATTAGGTTGCTGAACTGCAGAATTTGCATCACTGTTCATCCCCAGCATATGAACCTTATTCTACTGTCACAATCTCATGACCCTTTGAAACGAATTCTGATTTAATAGTGAGCAAAATTGCATTTTTCATGGTTATCCTGTTACAGCAAATGACAAAAGCATTTTGAAATCTTTTGTAAATCTGTGTCATAAAATGAAGAATAGGTAAAATAAACTGTGTTTACAGGCAATGCTATCAGCACAATTGAGAGATATTTCCTCATGTTAGAAAGCTTAAAAACACAATACAGATTTTTGGGAGGGCTTTCACTATTCAAAAACAGGTCTTGCTTTCTTGGATTTCAGGGTACTATTCCCAAGTGGAAATTAATAAAAGAATAAGGGTGGAAATTTCTTTCTGGGCTTTTATTATTCCACGAGAAAATACATTAGCTTTTTACTTTCATCTGTTTGATAATTTCCACTTGCAATACCCACAGTCAATATCCTTTCACAATTGAGATTGGAGTTCAGCTATAGAGCCCTAGATTGGGTGTTTTATAATGTTGCCCCTCCCCTTCTTTGGTAATCTCCCCCACCTCACAACCCTCCAAGCTATCTGCACATCTAGAATTCTGACATCCTGGGGCATCCTTGATTTCAATCAATCCAATATTGGTGGCCATTCCTTTAGCTGCCAAGTCCCCAACTCTCAAAAACCCTGCCCACATTTCTACATCTGTCTTTCATCCTTTCACTCCATAAAACCTACTTTTTAAGAAAAAGCAAAACTGCCCTATTATCTGTTTGTATTACATGATTCCTCTGTGAAGCACCTTGGGGTGATTTATTTCAATTAAAAGCTCTACATAAGTACAAATTATTGTGTTATTGTTAACTTCAGTTCACAACTGTTGGAAATTGGATTGAATCTGTCCAAATCCATTATGTAGCCAACTATTTTAAGCCATCAATTAATGAAAGATTCAAGTCCAAAAGTAACAACAAATTTCTTGTACTATTCAAATCTTTTCAGAAACGTCGTAGTTCAAAACAATATTCTTCAGCATAATCTTTCCAAAAACAAATGAAAATGTGAAAAATGATTTGCTCTGTTAGTGTTGAAATAATAATTTAAAAGCATTCCCCTTAAAGCCCAACCATTAAATTTATTAAAGGTTTTGGAATCATTGAAGAATGGATTGGAGAGTGTGCACACGGTGCAAATTTTTACTGAAGACCTGAGGTGATGTTTGGGACGGGATATCTCAAATTTCTTCGATCACCCTGCTCCTTTAGCACTCAACACCCACCCAGCCTCTACCATATATTAATCCCAGTTTTAAATAGTAGGTCTGTGAAAACAAAAACTGCTGGAGATCACAATGGGTCAGGCAGCATCTGTGGAGTGAGAGCAAGCTAATGTTTTGAGTCTAGATCCCTTTCTGCTGGTTTTTCCATAGGTGTTTTAAAATATGTAATAAACAAAACACTCACTGCTTTAATTTCTACATCATACCATCAAGTTAATACTATTTACTCATTGAAGTTATAACTTAAAGCAAAATGTATCATTCTTTTAACCTGTATTTTTTGCCATTCTGTCACAATTTTTCAACAGTTCTGAGACTTAAATGATGTGTCAGCTCTGAGCACTAGAGGGCGCTCACATGCAAGTCATTACCTCTGAAAATACGCCTAAATCCCCACAATTTGTGTTTGCATTCTTTTTGGCAATATCTTGAATTCTAGGTTTACCTTTTCAGGGAAAATCCAATGAATATGATAAAAAGACAAACATTCATATGTATGATAACACACCATGCAATTTTAAGAGTCAAGTGGTTCGCTCGAAAATTCTAATATTTGGTAAAGACTTATTAATCTCAACATGACACAAACACAGTTAATCAGTCAAAATAACACAGACAAACACATTATAAAGGGGCACGTATTTACGTATCATTTAATGAATACAATAGCAAAGTTCAAATACATACCTTTCCTGAGTAACAGTTCAGGAGATACAGGCACAACAATTATGTGTTCCAATTAAATGTCCGCTAATATCTTTTTGCCTTGCAACAGCTTAACCACAGTAAGATGGACAACTGAAAGGTCATACTAAATGGATTTTTATAACAGTAATCAGTATAAAGTATATTGTATAAAGTAGATTTAAGAGTATAGAAGCTTCTCAGTCATAGAATCCTTACAGTGTAGAAGCAGAGCATTTGGTCCATTGAGTCCACACTAATCCTTCGAAAAGCATCCCATCGAGACCCACCTCATTCCATCCCTGTAACCCTACATCTCCCATAGCTGATCTACCTCGCCTGCACATTCCTGGACATTATGGAAGTTTAGCATGGCCAAGCCACCTAACCTGCCCATCGTTGGGCTGTTGGGAAGAAACCTGAGCTGAAAATGTGTTGCTGGAAAAGCGCAGCAGGTCAGGCAGCATCCAAGGAGCAGGAGATTCGATGTTTCGGGCATGAGCCCTTCTTCAGGAATGCGTAGACAGGTGCTGAGGAAGGAGATGTGGCTGCGGTAGCGAGTCTGTTTGAGAACGTGGCTGAAGAGCTTCTGGGCAGAGGAGATGACTTGGGGTGTGCAGTGAGAGAGGGACTTACTGAAATCCTTGTAGAGGGAGGAAGAGAGCTTCTTCAAGGAAGGCATCCTTGCAAGAGAATTCACAGTAGGTTAAAATCTTCTAGGAGAAAGTGAGGACTGCAGATGCTGGAGATCAGAGCTGAAAATGTGTTGCTGGAAAAGCGCAGCAGGTCAGGCAGCATCCAAGGAGCAGGAGAGTCGACGTTTCGGGCATGAGCCCTTCTTCAGGAATGCTGAAGAGCCATTCCTGAACAAGGGCTCATGCCCAAAACGTCGACTCTCCTGCTCCTAGGATGCTGCCTGACCTGCTGCGCTTTTCCAACAACACATTTTCAGGGAAGAAACCTGAGCAAAACCCATGCAGACTCACGGAGAATATGCAAAGTTCAAACAGACAATTATCTGAGGTTGGAATCCAACCCCAGTCCTCAGAACTGTGAGGCAGTAGTACTAACCACTGAGCCACTATCCTGCCCTATTCAAACTCCAGAAAATACAGGCCCAGTCTCTTCAGTGTCTCCACATTAGGACAGTTCTGTCATCCCAGGGATGTGTTTGGTGAACTTCCACTCCACTCCCTTCATTGACTGGGCATCCTTCCTTCAGCAGGTAGACCAAAACTGCGTACAGTAATCTGGTTGTGGTCTCACCAAGATGTTATGCAATTGAAGAAAGACCTTTTACTCCTGTACTCAATCTTCTGGTGGTAAAGGCCAAGGAGCCAATTGTCTGCCTAATTGCTTGTGCATCTATGTTTTGGCCTTCAGTGACTTATGAACAAGCATACCTACGTCCTCTTGGACATCAACATTTAATATCTTTCATTTTAATAAATACTCTGCACCTCCAATCATCATACCATGTGTAAAATCTTATACCTACCCACATTTTAGGTCATCCTCCAAGTTCTTGCCAACTTAGCCCTCCTAAATCATTCAGAAGCCTCTTTATGTAATCCTAACAATACACATTTCCAACTAATTTATTGATATCTGTAAACTCAGAAATATTAGATTGGGTGCCCACATTGAAATCATTGATATAGATTGTGAACAGATCATGTCCATGCACTGTCTTTTGTGATATCCCTCTAGTCGAAACCTGCCAAACTGAAAATGACCCAACTTTCTGTTTTATTTCTATTGACCAACTCTCAATGAATTACCTTGTATTACAACTTATTCTATGTGCTATAACTTTGGTTACAGACTTCCTCTACGGATGTTTTGAAAACCCACTGTAAATCTAAATACACCATACCTACTGGCTCCCCCTTATCTGCCCTGCTGATAACACCCACAAAAAGCTAGTATTATTATCAATATTGACATTTCCCAATCCTACAATTATTTTCTAAGTAATGAGTTACCACATACTTCATGGGATTGTAAAATAAATCACATAACATCAGATTATAATCCAACAGGTTTATTTGGAAATGATTAGTTCAGTTGACTAGATAGCTGCTTTGTATTGCAGAGTGACACCAACAGTGTAGGTTCAATTCCTGCACCAGTTGACTCACCTTTTCAACCTGTCCACTCACCTGTGGTATGATTAGATTAGATTACTTACAGTGTGGAAATAGGCCCTTCGGCCCAACAAGTCCACACTAACCTGCCGAAGCACAACCCACCCATACCCCTACATTTGCCCCTTACCTAACACTACGGGCAATTTAGCATAGCCAATTCACGTGACCCGCACATCTTTGAACTGTGGGAGGAAACCGGAGCACCCGGAGGAAACCCATGCAGACATGGGGAGAACGTGCAAACTCCACACAGTCAGTCGCCTGAGGTGGGAATTGAACCCGGGTCACTGGCACTGTGAGGCAGCAGTGCTAACCACTGTGCCACCGTGCCGCCCAGGTATGGTGACATTCATGTTAAAACAGTACCAGTCCTCTTTCTCATCAGAGAGCAGCCCTGTGGTCTGATAAGTCTATAGTGACTTTACCTTATCTTTGAAATTCTAGATTTGGAGATGCCGGTGTTGGACTGGGATAGGCAATTTTAAAAAATCATACAACACCAGGTTATAATCCAACAGGCTCCAAATAAACCTGGTGCTCCACAACCACCTGATGAAGGAGCAGTGCTCCGAAAACTATTGCTTCCAAATAAACCTGTTGGATTATAACCTGGTGTTGTGTGATTCTTAACTTCAGTTGTCTCAGTTTAGCTTTTCTCTGTTTTGAATTATTTTCTCTCTTCGTTTGGCTCCATCAATCCTACGTGTAAGCCAGAAACTGCAAGGGGCCGATGTCCTGGCACTTTGCTAATGCTCATCTTGTCTTGAAGCAACATGCTGAGCTTTGGGCTGCATTTGTTTCCTACTGACATGTCATTATACAGCTTAGATGTGATTGACAGTTGTGCTAGTAGTTGAACCATTAAAATTGTGAGCGTTTAACAAATATTATGTTGTGACTAAATGCTAGCCTCTAATAAATACTTTATTTAAAATTATTGCAGAATAAATGCTGTTGCACGGTTCATTTGTTTATTGAAGTCATTCATCTTTGGTGTCTAAATGCTAGCTAATCTGCAGATAGAATTAGAAAATAAACTGCTTTAAATATTCCAATTCTAATCATTAAGATAACTTATTTATTTAAAGTGATTTCAGTTTAATCTGCACTATAATGAGCTTATTGGAAGGTAATAGTTAAGGAAATAACTTTAGACAAAATACAGTAAAACTATCGTCACTTGACTTGATGTGTAACCTAAATATAACTTTTAATCTTGAGTACAATGAATAAAGAGAAAGCAGCAATTGTGTTTTGAGAAAGAAGACCAGCTAATGGAACTGCAATTTTGTCATGATGATACCATCTGCCAACAATGCATTTTTTTGTAACTTAGTGACGCTTTACTCAAGAATTTTCTTGATGAAATTTGCAACGGAGACCAATTTTTAACTCCTTCCGCCCCTGGGGACAGTATCAGCTTAAAATGGTGTTTTTTTTTAATTTGTCCATGGGTGTTGCAGGTTGGGTCAGCATTTATTGCCAAAGGCAGTTAAGAGACAATCACAACCCTGTGAGTTTAGAATCACATGTAGGTCAGCACAACAAATTTTCTTCCCAAAAGGATATTAATGATCCAGATGGGTTGTTATAATAATCAACAATAGCTATATGGTCGTCATTAGACAGGCATTTTTCTTTAGTCCAGTCATCTGCTGTGTTTGGATTTGAATCCATGTTCCCAGAATACTGGCATGGGGTTCTGGATTATTAGGACAGCAAAGCTACAGTTATGCTGCTATCTGGTCACTTCCTGCCCTTTAGCCATTTTACCAAGATTGCTATTGAAGTGACCATCTCAAGCTCTTGCTTTTCCAAGTGGGGCATTTATTGTGACCTACTACAATTGTATTAATTGCAGTTATAAGGTACAAGTTTGGTGGTGTATCTGCCATATGAACAGCCCATCCACTGCTCTTTAAAAGGGGTGGTGGAGGCAGCTCAGAAAACATACTTAGGAATTTATATTTCCATTTTGTTTGAAGAAGAAAATGGGAATGTTCCTCTTTGACTTACAAGAAGTTCCAGGTTGATGCCGATCACTATGGACTATCCTCCCTCTCTAAAGCCCATCAGCTGCACACCCCCACTTGTGGGATCCAGTAGAGCTGAGGCTGTCATCCACCTCTCCTGGGATTGGCTAACTTCCTGCATATGCTCCTAGAACCAGCCTACTTCCTTACCCAAGGCTTGTCAGCAGAATCAAAACAAAATTCCAGATGCAAAATGATTTGGGCTTATATTTGCAACCTTCCAATCTGCAGGCACTGTTCCAGAATCTATAGAATTTTACAAATTAATCAGCAATGCATCCACTAGCTCTATTGCTATCCCTTTCGATACTCTGATATGTAAGTCATTGGATCCGGATAATTTGCCAACTGAATCCATTGTACTGAATTTTTTTAATATTAACATAATAATACAAACATATGCATCCACAACTTCCTCTGTCATTTCATTCCATGTATGAATCACCCCCGATGGAAAAACACTGCTCCCCAGGTCCCTTAGGGAAAACCTTTGCTATTCACCTTATTTATGCCCCTCATGATTTTATAAACTTCTATAAAGTCACCCCTCAACCTCCTATGCTCCAGTGGAAAAAATCCCAGCCTATCCAGCCTATCATTCTAATTTGAACATTCCATTCCCAGCAGCATCCTGGTAAATCTTTTCCGAACACTCTCCAATTTAATAATATTGTTCCTATAGCAGGTCGAGCAGAACTGCACGCGGTCATCTCAGTTTAAATTTCTTGAGTTTATAAGGTGATCAGAAATACTGATATTTGGAAATTTATTGAGTTCTCAAGAATTTGTATCATCAATAGTCACAGGTGGGGTGCCAGAAGACTGGAGGTTGGCTAACGTGGTGCCACTCTTTAAGAACGGTGGTAAGGACAAGCCATGGAACTACAGACCAGTGAGCCTGACATCGATGGTGGGCAAGTTGTTGGAGGGAATCCTGAGGGACAGGATATACATGTATTTGGAAAGGCAAGGACTGATTAGGGATAGTCAACATGGCTTTGTGCGTGGGAAATCATGTCTCACAAACTTGATTGAGTTGTTTGAGGAAGTAACAAAGAATATTGATGAGGGCAGAGTGGTAGATGTGATCTATATGGATTTCAGTAAGGCTTCAGTAAGGATTTCGACAAGGTTCCCCATGGGAGATTGATTAGCAAGGTTAGATCTCATGGAATACAGCGAGAACTAGCCATTTGGGTACAGAACTGGCTCAAAGGTAGAAGACAGAGCATGATGGTGGAGGGTAGTTTTTCAGACTGGAGGCCTCTGACCAGTGGAGTACCACAAGGATCAGTGCTGGGTCCTCTACTTTTTGTCATTTACATAAATGATTTGGATGTGAGCATAAGAAGTACAGTTAGTAAGTTTGCAGATGATACCAAAATTGGAGGTCTAGTGGACAGCGAAGAGAGTTACCTCAGATTACAACAGGATCTGGACCAGATGAGTCAATGGGCTGAGAAGTGGCAGATGAAGTTTAATTCAGATAAATGTGAGGTGCTGCATTTCGGAAAAGCAAATCTTAGCAGGATGTAAATACTCAATGGTAAGGCCCTAGGGAGTGTTGCTGAACAAAGAGATCTTGGAGTGCAGGTTCAAAGCTCCTTGAAAGTGGAGTCGCAGGTAGATAGGATAGTGAAAAAGGCGTTTGGTATGCTTTCCCCCCTTATTGGTCAGAGTATTGAGTAAAGGTCATGTTGCGGTTGTACAGGACATTGATTAGGCCACTGTTAGAATATTGCATGCAATTCTGGTCTCCTTCCTATCGGAAGGATGTTGTGAAACTTGAAAGGGTTCAGAAAAGATTTACAAGAATGTTGCCAGGGTTGGAGGATTTGAGATTTAGGGAGAGGCTGAACAGGTTGGGGCTGTTTGCCCTGGAGCGTCGGAGGCTGAGGGGTGACTTTATAGAGGTTTACAAAATTATGAGGGGCATGGATAGGGTAAATAGACAAAGTCTTTTCCCTGGGTTTGGGGAGTCCAGAACTAGAGGGCATAGGTTTAGGGTGAGAGGGGAAAGATATAAAAGAGTAAAGGGGCAACCTTTTCACACAGAGGGTGGTACGTGTATGGAATGAGCTGCCAGAGGAAGTGGTGGAGGGTGGTACAATTGCAACATTTAAGAGGCATTTGGAGGGATATATGAATAGGAAGGGTTTGGAGGTATATGGGCCGGGTGCTGGTTGGTGGGATTAGATTGGGTTGGGATATCTGGTCGGCATGGATGGGTTGGACTGAAGGGTCTGTTTCCATGCTGTACATGTCTATGACTCTATAACTTATATAACTTCTATGACTCTATAACTGAGCCAAGGAGATTTGAAGCTTTTGGGTTTTTTTCCTTATAAACGCCCAGATCTATGATTACAGAAATCAAGTCCACAAAAAGTTGCTAAGCAAACCCTGGTATGCAGGCCTCCATCATCTTTTCAAAGCCAGGTTTTTCAGCAACGAAGACCCATAGCCCCCAGCTCTTCCTGGCTGCCTACAGTTTTGTCTGGTCCAGCTCTCCATCAAGTGCTGCAGTTGTCACATGCCAAGCTTGTGTGGCCTTGACAATGTCACTGAATGTCCTATGGGCAGGAATATGAAATTACAAATGGGACTTTCAAGCAATTGCATCAGCATAAATGCAATGGTTCCGAGGCTGTTATTTCAAACCACAGAGAACATAGCAGTACCAGCTTCACAGTATTGATCTGAGATCAAATCTGACTCACATGGACACTTACTTCTTAGAAAGTATTTTAAATTTAAAACTGTTTTCAAGATACGGCAAAGGTGCATCTGATAGAATTCTGTCAGTGTGGAAGCAGGCCATTTGGCCCTTTGAGTCCACAACAATCCTCAGAAGAACATCCCATCCAGACCCGCTCCCCTCTACCCTATCCCTGTAACTTTGCAATTCCCACAGCTAACCTAGCCAGCGCATTCCTGGACACCGTTACAGTAGCGATCACTGCAGAATCCTTGTGGAGATGAAGACTGACCTTTATAGTGAAAATACCTGTTGTCTTTTAATTTTTTTATGGGATGTAATTGGTGGCTAGGCTAGCATTTATTGGCCATCTTGAGTTGCACTTGAGAAAGTGGTGGCTCACCACCATCTTCAACTGCTGCAGTCCATATGGTATGGCACTAGCAGAGTTTTAAGTGGGTGGATGCACAATAGATCTAGCAGCTCAAACTGGCCATCCATTAGGTGCAGTGGATCATCAACATCAATGAAGGTGTATGAGACCACAGTCTGTAACTTTATAGTCTGGTATATCTGCCACTCTATCATTAACACAGAATCAAGGCACCATCCCTGGAATGAGAGATATAGGAGAGTTTACCTGGAGCAGCACCGGAAACATCAGAAAATGAGATAGCACTTGGAAAAGCTATAACACAAAGGATAAGCAATCCCAGAACCAATGGACCAGATCTGTCACATCCACTAGTGCATTGTGATAGACAAATAAACAATTAACTGCAGGAGAAGGCTCTACAAATATCTACAAGCACCACGATAGGAGAAGCCCAGTATTAGATTTTTTAGATTACTTACAGTGTGGAAACAGGCCCTTCGGCCCAACAAGTCCACACCGACCCGCCGAAGCGACAACCCACCCATACCCCTACATATACCCCTTACCTAACACTACGGGCAATTTAGCATGGCCAATTCACCTGACCCGCACATCTTTGGACTGTGGGAGGAAACCGGAGCACCCGGAGGAAACCCACGCAGACACGGGGAGAACGTGCAAACTCCACACAGTCAGTCGCCTGAGGCGGGAATTGAACCCAGGTCCCTGGCGCTGTGAGGCAGCAGTGCTAACCACTGTGCCACCGTGCCGCCATATATATCAGCACAAAGGCTAAAGAGTCGACAACTATACTCAAATGAAGTGCTTAGTGAAAGATCTGCTTTGGCTTCTTCCCGAGGGTCATAGTAATATAGATGCTAATTTGGCCTAATTTGACCTTCACCCAATTTGATTCACGCCTAAGATATCAAGAAACAAATGAAGGCCTTGGATATTGCAATGGTTATGGGCCCTGACAGTATCCTGGCAAAGTATCTCGGATTTGTACTCCAAAACTGGCTGTGTCCCTGGGCTAAGCTGTTCCCGTACAGCTATATAACACTGGTATCTGAATGATAGTGTGAAAAATTGCATAGGTATGCCTTGCTTGTGGAAAAAAAAGACAAAACAAATTTGGCTAATTACTACTCCATTAATCAACTCTAAATCCTACAAACTGATGGTGCTGTACATGCAGGCTTTCTGAGCTTTTCAAAATCTAAACCATTTCAGAGGACAATGTTTTCCATTTTGGGTAAATTCATGACTTCATACTACTGTCAGGAAAATACAGTAGTCAACTCATTATTTGATCATAACTAACAGAAAGTTCATGACATAATGTAGCTGAAACCTGATCAATTCACAACATGTCTGCCAGGAAATGTTATGCTTGGATGAGCTTTTCTATGGAACACTTTTTGTGTATTGACCAGCTAAATGTTTGTAACTGAATTAGTCTCTTTGTTATAACTCAATTTGTTATGATATTCCTTTCAAATGGCCAATTGCCCTGGTGGCTGAGGCTGAGTCTCGTGCCCATCAGTCAGGTGGAGTACAGACTACAAGCAATTACAGGGTGGGTGTCTATTGCCTCCTGTGTCTGATGAAGCAAAGTTCCAGGAACCACAGGATGCAGCCCTTAACTCTCTGCTCTCCTCAACCCAACCCAACCTCCACTTCCTTACAGCACCTTCTCTGCCCTCTCCTCTCATCAAAGCAGCTGTTTGCACTTAACACTGCTTTTATGGACCATGGCTGGAGCATCGCAGCTCAAGGTCCATTCACGGGGAGAGTAAGCAAGGCACTTGCCCAGCCCAGGTCAGAGGCACAAAGCTCAGGTGCAGCCCAGGAAAGGCTGGGAAATACCGGGGCCCTGTGGGGCCTTGTGGGCAATAGCGAAGAGTGCGAAGGATTGCTGGAAAGTGAGCAGAAATCCTAAAGCCAGGAAACAATTCTATTCTGTAAAGCTAAATATAACTTACCTGAAGGCTGCAGTAGTAGCCTGAAGTTGCCCTGGAACTGGTTGCCACAGTAACACTTGGAAACAGAAAAACTGCAGAGACATTGCATGGCAGGCAAAATGATACAAGTGAAACTATGATAGGATAAGAATGACAAGAAAATGTGTTGCAAGACATAAGTGTTATGCCACTACTAGAAGTGTTGAAAGATACAAATGTTTTTAAATATATGATACATGTAGCTTGGATTAACTGGCTTGTTACTCTTTCGAATAGTACAACTACCTCTACTCTGGAGATAAGTGTAACAGGATTAGGATTACAAGCTCTGACCAATACAACACGAACGAAGAGAATAGAACATTCACAAACAGCATCGAGTCAATACCCTCACTAAGTAGCACTGTACTAATTTTCAATTTGGTGGGTTGTGATAACTTGCTGACAATCACCCATTTTGCTGCTGTGCATGGTTTTATATGACCATTATAAGACAAGAAATGCCGTGTATGCCACTGCCTTAGTGAGGCCTCAATAAAATATGTGACTCAGAGCAAGACCTAATCATATGGCCTCAAGATGCCCAATGAGTTTTAAATGGTTAGATTTTTTTGAGCCAAATAATTCTTGTATCTAAATTGAAGTCTGCTAAGTAGTTTTGTTGGGAGAAAGTGAGGACTGCAGGTACTGGAGTACCAGAGTTGAAAAATGTCATGCTGGAAAAACACAGCAGGCCAGGCAGCATCCGAGGAGCAGAAGAATCGAGAATAATTATGCCCGAAACGTCGATTCTCCTGCTCCTCGGATGCTGCCTAAGTAGTTTTGTGAAGCAGCTTCAAGCAAATCCATGATGATTTATTGTTAATATGCACCTGGAATTATTTTAGTACATTAATTTATGGAATATTGGCATTGCTAGTAAGGCCAGCATTCATTTCTCAATTTAATTGTCAAATACTTATGGATAAGGACAAGAGGGGATCTTGGATGAAGATGTTAAATTGGGGGAAGGCCAACTATAACTAAATTATGCAAGAATTGGAGAATGTGGTTCAGGAGCGGCTGTTTAAGGGTAAATCCACATAAATACACTTGAGGGCATCATCAACCTTCTAGGATTTTCTATAGTGGAATTGGTCATCCTGGAAGCAGATGCAACGGGGGCGGAGGAATTGGGAATAAGGGATGGTGTTTTTACAGGAGGCAAGGTGGGAGGAGGTGTGGTCCGGGTAGCTGTGGGAGTCTGTGTGCTTGTAGCAGATGTCCATGGTTAGTCGGTCACCGGAGATGGAGATGAAGAGGTCCAGAAACAGGAGGGAGGTGTCCGAGATGGTCCAGGTGAATGTGAGGTCGGGTGGAAGGTGTTTGTGAAATTGATGAACTGTTCAACCTCCTCCTCATCGGTGTAGCAGAACAAAAGATGTAAGATGGTGCCGGTGTAACTGTGGAAGGTGGACTTTCCACATACCCATGTACTCAATCCCTCCACCTCTTCTGCATCTGTTTCCAGGATGACCAATTCCACCATAAATCCCAGACAGCCTCCTTCTTCAAAGACCGCATTTTTCCTTCCCATGTGGTCAATGATGCCATCCCGCACATTCCTCACTTCCTGCACCTCTGCCCTTAAACCCCACCTCTCCCAACTCAACAAGGACAGAACACCCCAGGTCCTCACCTTACACCCTACCAACCTCCATATACATTGCATCATCCTCCTCCACTTCTGCCACCTACAAACAGACCTCACCACTAGGGATATATTTCCCTCCCTATCCCTATCAGCATTCCCTCCGCGACTCCCTTGTCAGATCCACGCACCCACCAGCCCTCACCCAAATCCCAGCACCTTCCCCTGCTACCACAGGAAGTGTAAAACCTGTGCCCACACCTCCCCCCCAAAACCTCTGTCCAAGGCCTCAAGGGATCTTTCCATATCTGACAAAAATTTACCTGTACCTCCTCCAATGTCGCCTACTGCATCTGTTGCACCTGAAGTGGTCTCCTCTGCATTGGAGTTAGGATGCCAACTTTCAGATCATTTCAGAGAACATCTCTAGGATGCCTGCACCAACCAACCCCACCACCCCGTGGTTGAATACTTCAACACCCCCTCCCACCCCACCAAGAACTTGCAGGTCCTGGGCTTCCTCCATTGCCAAACCCTAACCACCTGACGCCTGGTGGAAGAACGTCTCATCTTCCGAATTGGGACCCTGCAGCTTCATGGGATTAAAGTGGATTTCCCCAGTTTCCTCATTTCCCCTCCCCCTACAATATCCCAGTCCCAAGCCTCCAACTCGGCACCGCCCTCTTGACTTGTCTATTGTCTTTCCCATCTATCCACTCCACCCTCCTCTCTGACCTATCACTTTGTCCCTCACCTATTGCATTCTCAGCTACCTTCCTCCCAGACCCACCCTCCCTCCTATTTAACTTTCAGACCCCTGACCTACAAGTCTCATTCCTGATGAAGGTCTTATACCCGAAACGTCGATTCTCCTGCTCCTCAGATGCTGACTGACCTGCTGCGCTTTTCCAACACCACATTCTCGACTCTGATCTCCAGTCCTCACTTTCTCTTAGACCAGGTAAGGATGGTAAGTTTCCTTCCCTACAAGGCATTAGTTAACCAAATGAATTTTTCCTTATAATCGATGATGGTTTCATGGTCATCATTAGATTCTTAATTCCAGATTTTACATTAGGTTCAAGTTCCACCATCTGCCACGATGGGATTTGAACCTTGCAACACAACCTGGATCTCTGGGTTAATAGTCCTATGATAGTACCACTAGACCATTGCCTCTTTAAATAACGGAGGACCAGATGTTAGTGAAGTTAGGATGATAAATGCTGCATCACTATTTCAACTCCCACCAGTTCTTTCCAGTTCAGTGGAAGGGATGAAAACCAGCCTCTAAGTTACCTCTGTTTGCTGCAAAAATCCAGTCACATAATTTGTAGCTGATTCCTTTTGACTTTATAAAATTGTGCACACAAAATATTCCTGATGAAGGGCTTATGCCCGAAACGTCGAATTTCCTGTTCTTTGGATGCTGCCTGACCTGCTGCGCTTTTCCAGCAACACATTTTCAGCACACAAAATATTTGCCTACCGTCAGCCAACTTAGTTTACCAGGGCATTAAATGAAGGTGGGTACAATTTGATCAAAGGAGTGTCATTCCCACGGTCACTTGCCATGTAAAGGGGCCTCAGCTTCACCATGTTCAATAATTCACTTTCCTTGCATGATTCTATTCTGGAACACATCCACTCCGTGAAGGATTATGCGCCATACATTGCCAACACAGCCTGATCCCAGCATGATGGGAAGTTGTGCCAACAAAATCTGAGGCTTCTGACGCTGTTATCAGTTGGGAGAAATACTCTGGAAATTCCTGTGTAGCTGTGACCAATTCCTGATGAACGCAAATGTTGTTCATTTTCTTGATGTGAAGTCAAAGGTAAACCAACAACTAATAAGCAAAATGCAATAATTCCTGGGACAAAGGTTTACTCAACAACTCAGGAATGAGAAAATGTCTTCACAAGAATCATTCATTTTTTTCAACTAAATGCTGATGCATTCATTGCTGGCTTCACCAGCCCTTGCTGCACACGGACCTCAGAGTTCTGTGCAGTGATGACAGAAAATGGAACAAATTGTCTGGCATATTCCCAAACTCTCTGATATCATTCATGACTTTCGCACATGATAAACACATTGGCAACCAGCTTTTCCGTGTATTAAAAAATGTCCCAAGTCACCTTTTCTCATTAAGATTCTAAGTGGATGTAGAATCCTATTTCACACATGGATCCTTTAATGTGCCTCTGTTATGTACAGGTTCTAAGGATAGCTTACTTCTCTGGTTTCAATGCAACATAAAGTAGGAGTTCAGTTACTATACCAAATGAGCTTTATAAAATATCATTTTCCAAAATTATTCGACATACATAAAGGAGCTCACTCTCAGTGTTTCATACGTCATCTTGTAAGATCATTGATTTTCAGTTTATGAGTTCACCCACCTCATGCACTTTGTGCTGATTATAGAGATCATTTTTACAATGTAAAGCAGGGTAATACCTGCTTAAGTGTGGAACGATCTGTTTGTAATCGGCACTTGGTCTGGTCTCAATTAAATTTCTGAGGCCTTACTTTGGGTATTCTGGATCTGACATAAAAAATAATCAGACTTTTGTCTCAACACCTTTCACTACGTTGCTCACCCCCATATCAGCTATCCCCATGGAGTTCTGATCCCTCCTTACACAGAATCATGGAATTTTATAGTACAGAAGGAGGCCATTCAGCCCATCCTGTCTGAACCTAGCTAAGCAGTGCATCACATGTACATTAATGGGAGCCAAGCAATAATTTCTATTGCTCGTCCTTCAATTCGGACCAGGACTGGAACATCTTCAACATTATTAATCGTATATATCAAAAAAGTATACTGATACTGTGCTGTAATAAGAGTTCAGAGGAGCCTAGGCTGTTGCAAAAGCAATGCCAATGAGACTTTTATAGCATCAAAACATATTCAACAACACTTTTAGGCAATGGAACCTTCACCTACAAAGTTTCTGTAACATCGTATTCTTCGAACACTTCCACATTCGATTGAAAAGACTGCAACATTTTTGTAGCCTGAACCCATTGGTATATTGCTGAGCAGTTACCTGATTTCTCAGCAGGAATTATTAACTTCACACAAGCAGCTAGGAAAGAGCACATCCAAATGAGGCACAGCCCCGAGTGTGTTTCTTGAAATTTGGACTACTGTAGGAATTTGGTGTGGAGGTGTTTTTTGCTTTTTTTATTAGTTCATAATTTGTAAGGTATTAAGATATCACTGAATGACTGTAGGGCATTCTGAAGGGAGAGGGTAAACAGACAGAGATCATGGTGCATATTGGTATCAACGACATAGGTAGGAAAAAGGGATGAGATCCTGCAGCAGAAAGTAGGGAGCTAGGAAGTAATTTAAAGAACTAAAGGTAGTAATCTATGGATTACTTCCGTATCATATGCTGGTAAATGTAGAAATAGGAGGGTTGAAAATGTGGCTGGAGAGATGGTGTAGGAAGGAGACGTTGGGACTGTTTTGGAAGAGGTAATGGGACATGTCCAGGTGAATGGACCTGAACCAGCACCTGAACCGGAAAGGAACCAGAATCCTTGCAGATAGGTTTGCTGGTGATGTAGGGAAGGGTTTTAACAAACTTGGCAGGGGTTGGGATCCTGAATGAAGGTTTAGCAGGGGAAGATAAATGACCAAACTTAGATGAGACAGCAAATGAGTCAGGAAGACATAGAAATTTTAGGCAAGTTAATGCACAAGAGAGTTTGGCAAGGTTGTTTAGCACGTATATTAATACAAGGAGTCTGATGAATAAGGCAGATGAGTTAAGGGCACAAACTAAAATTTGGGTTATGATATGTCACTGAGACTTGATTGAGAGAAGGGCAAGATTGGCAGCTCAATATCCTAGGATAGAGGTCTTCAGGTGAGACTAGGAAAGAGGAGGAGGTCTTTCCGTTTTGATCAGATCCTGTATTACAGCAGTAAGGAGGGATGGCATTTTACAATGCTCCTCAAATTAAGCCATATGGAACAACTAAAAAATCAAAAGCAGCAATCACATTGCTGGGAGTGTACTACAGGCTCCCTAACAGTCTGAGAGAAATCGAAGAGCAAATTTCAGAGAAGTGTAAAAGTAACAGGGTAGTGATGATAAGGAATTTCATCTTCCCCAAGTTAACTGGAGTAATCACTGTGTGGAAAGTTAGAGGTAATATAATTCTTAAAAAGCATGCAGGACACCTTTTTTAAACCAGTATGTCGAAGGTCCCTCCTGGAGTTGGAGTGGCCTTGGACTGCATGTTATGTAATGATGTCATGTAAGTGGTTGCTGTTTCAGTGGTGGAGCATTTTGCTGACAGCAATCATAATTCTGTTGTATTCAGGTTTGTTATGGAAAAGGATGATGATGGGCCTGAAATCAAAGTTTTAATCTAAGGCTTTCACAAGATCAGCTGTGATTTGGCCAGTGTGAATTTTGAGCAGATATTTTTAGGTAACTCTGTCTCACAGCAGTGGGGTGCATTCAAAAAGGAAATAGGGAGATTACAGGACCAATGTATTTCAATAAGGACAAAGGGTCGTACCGTCAAATCCAGAGAACCATGGATATCAAGGGATATGCAAGATTGAATTAAATTGAATTGAATTTATTGTCACGTGTACTGAAGCACAATGAAAAGCATTATCTTGTGAGCAATACAGGCAGATCATAGTTTTAAGTTGCATAGATAGTAAGTAATAGGTAAACAGCGGCAAAAACAAAAACACAGGTACAGGTGAATGCTAAGAGTTTGTGAGTCCATTCAGTATTCTAACAACAGTAGGGTAGAGACTGTTATGAAACTGGCTGGTGCATGTGTTCAGGCTTCTGTACCCAGTGGTGGAGGCTGTAGAAAAACATTCAGGGTGAGATAGATCTTTAAGAATGCTGGCAGCCTTTCCTTGACAGTGGGCTGGTAGATGGATTCTGTAGATGGAAGGTTGGCCTTTGTGATTGTCTGGGCCAAGTTCACCACTCTCTGTAACCGTCTCTGATCTTGAATGCTACAGTTGCCATACCAGGTGGTGATACATCCAGACAGAATGCTCTCGATGGCACACCTGTAAAAATTGGCAAGGGTTTTCGCCATTACGCCAAATTTCCTCAGCTGTCTGAGGAAGATGAGATGTTGTTGGGCCTTTATAACCAGTGCGATCACATGATGAGTCTAAGAAAGACTGTTGTGGATGACCATTCCCAGGAGCTTGACACTCTCCACTCGTTCCACCTCAGTGCCGTTAATATGTAGGGAGGCATGAGTAACATCCAGCCAAAAGAATTGAGTAAAGAAAAGAAAGAGGGCTTATGTCAGAGACTGAAGGCTCAAAACAGCTGATGCCCTAGAGGAATCCAAAGTAAAAAAGGAAATTAGGAAAGCATAATGGCAGTAAAATGAATGAATATCTGCAGTTATCTTGCAAGTACATTAAGGTTAAAAGGGATGACAAGGGAAAGATAGGGCCCATTAAGGACCACAATGGTAACTTATGCATGGAGCCAGAGGATGTCAATAGGATTTTCGTTGTGTCAGTGTGGGCAAGTGACAGAGACAATGTGGGTGTAGAAATCAGTGAAAAGGACTGTAGTATGCTTAAAGTAGATAGCATAGACTGGAAAGAGATTCCGAAAGTTCAGGCAGGCTGAAAAGTAGAAAAATCTTCAGAGCCAAATGAACTTTATCACAGACTGTGAGTGAGGCAAAGGAGAAATATCAGGAGCACTGGCAATAAATTTCAATTTCTCTCTGGCCACAGAAGAGGTGCTGAGGATTGCAGGACAACCAATGTCGTACAATTATTCAAAAAAGGAAAAAGGGATGAACTGGGAATTTGCAGGTCAATTAGTCTAACCTTGGTCGGGGGAGACTATTGGAAACAATTCTGAGAGACAGAATTAATCCACATTTGGAAAGGCAGGATTAATCAATAACAATTGGCCTGGTTTTATTAAGGGAGATTATGTCTGATGAACGTGATTGGATTTTTCAAAGAGGTAACCAGGTGTAATATTGAGGCCAATGCTTTTGATGTAGTTCTACTTGGACTTTAGCAAGACTTTTCATAAGGCCTCACATAATTTGGCAAACTGGATCCAGAATTGGCTGAATGACAGGAAGCAGAGGGTGATGGTTGAGAGTCGTTTTGTGGCTGGACGCCTGTGTCCAAGGAGTTCCACAGGGATTCATGTTGGGGCCTTTGCTGGTTGTGCCTATATAAATGAGATAGACTTACCTAAAAGTATCTGCTCCCAGTCCATTCTGGCCAAATGAATAATGAGGAAGATAGCCTTAGATGCAGGAAGATGTAGATGGGCTGGTCAATGGGCTGATCAGTGGCCAAAAGGATTCAATTGGAGAAGTGTGAAGTGACCATTTGGGCAGGACAAACAAGGTAAAGGAATACTGAATGAACTGAAAGGACCCCAGGAAGCTCCAGCAATCATTGGGACCCTGGTGTGTATATCCATTGGTCCCTTAAGGTAGAGGTACCGGTGGATAAAGCGATTAAGAAAGCATATGGATATTTGCGTAAAAAATGAGGTCTGCAGATGCTGGAGATCACAGCTGCAAATGTGTTGCTGGTCAAAGCACAGCAGGCCAGGCAGCATCTCAGGAATAGAGAATTCGACGTTTCGAGCATAAGCCCTTCATCAGGAATAAGAGAGCGAGCCAAGCAGGCTAAGATAAAAGGTAGGGAGGAGGGACTAGGGGGAGGGGCGATGGAGGTGGGATAGGTGGAAGGAGGTCAAGGTGAGGGTGATAGGCCGGAGTGGGGTGGGGGCGGAGAGGTCAGGAAGAGGATTGCAGGTTAGGAGGGCGGTGCTGAGTTGAGGGAACCGACTGAGACAAGGTGGGGGGGGGGAAATGAGGAAACTGGAGAAATCTGAATTCATACCTTGTGGTTGGAGGTTTCCCAGGCGGAAGATGAGGCGCTCCTCCTCCAGCTGTCGTGTTGTTGTGTTCTGCCGGTGGAGGAGTCCAAGGACCTGCATGTCCTCGGTGGAGTGGGAGGGGGAGTTAAAGTGTTGAGCCACGGGGTGATTGGGTTGGTTGGTTCGGGCGGCCCGGAGGTGTTCTCTGAAGCGTTCCGCAAGTAAGCGGCCTGTCTCACCAATATAGAGGAGGCCACATCGGGTGCAGCGGATGCAATAGATGATGTGTGTGGAGGTACAGGTGAACTTGTGGCGGATATGGAAGGATCCCTTGGGGCCTTGGAGGGAAGTGAGTGTGGAGGTGTGGGCGCAAGTTTTACATTTCCTGCGGTTGCAGGGGAAGGTGCCGGGGGTGGAGGTTGGGTTGGTGGGGGGTGTGGATCTGACGAGGGAGTCACGAAGGGAGTGGTCCTTGCGGAACGCTGATAGGGGAGGGGAGGGAAATATATCCTTGGTGGTGGGGTCCGTTTGGAGGTGGCGGAAATGGCGGCGGATGATACGTTGTATGCGGAGGTTGGTGGGGTGGTAGGTGAGAACCAGTGGGGTTCTGTCTTGGTGGCGGTTGGAGGAGCGGGGCTCAAGGGCGGAGGAGCGGGAAGTGGAGGAGATGCGGTGGAGGGCATCGTCGATCACATCTGGGGGGAATCTGCGGTCCTTGAAGAAGGAGGCCATCTGGGCTGTGCGGTGTTGGAATTGGTCGTCCTGGGAGCAGATGCGGCGGAGACGAAGGAATTGGGAATATGGGATGGCGTTTTTACAGGGGGCAGGGTGGGAGGAGGTGTAGTCCAGGTAGCTGTGGGAGTCAGTCGGTTTACAATAGATGTCTGTGTTGAGTCGGTCGCCCGAGATGGAAATGGAAAGGTCTAGGAAGGGGAGGGAGGAGTCTGAGACAGTCCAGGTGAATTTCAGGTCGGGATGGAAGGTGTTAGTAAAGTTGATGAACTGTTCAACCTCCTCGTGGGAGCACGAGGCAGCGCCGATACAGTCATCGATGTAGCGGAGGGCACCACCCCCCACCTTTTCCTCCGCTACATCGATGACTGTATCGGCGCTGCCTCGTGCTCCCACGAGGAGGTTGAACAGTTCATCAACTTTACTAACACCTTCCATCCCGACCTGAAATTCACCTGGACTGTCTCAGACTCCTCCCTCCCCTTCCTAGACCTTTCCATTTCCATCTCGGGCGACCGACTCAACACAGACATCTATTGTAAACCGACTGACTCCCACAGCTACCTGGACTACACCTCCTCCCACCCTGCCCCCTGTAAAAACGCCATCCCATATTCCCAATTCCTTCGTCTCCGCCGCATCTGCTCCCAGGAGGACCAATTCCAACACCGCACAGCCCAGATGGCCTCCTTCTTCAAGGACCGCAGATTCCCCCCAGATGTGATCGACGATGCCCTCCACCGCATCTCCTCCACTTCCCGCTCCTCCGCCCTTGAGCCCCGCTCCTCCAACCGCCACCAAGACAGAACCCCACTGGTTCTCACCTACCACCCCACCAACCTCCGCATACAACGTATCATCCGCCGCCATTTCCGCCACCTCCAAACGGACCCCACCACCAAGGATATATTTCCCTCCCCTCCCCTATCAGCGTTCCGCAAGGACCACTCCCTTCGTGACTCCCTCGTCAGATCCACACCACCCACCAACCCAACCTCCACCCCCGGCACCTTCCCCTGCAACTGCAGGAAATGTAAAACTTGCGCCCACACCTCCACACTCACTTCCCTCCAAGGCCCCAAGGGATCCTTCCATATCCACCACAAGTTCACCTGTACCTCCACACACATCATCTATTGCATCCGCTGCACCCGATGTGGCCTCCTCTATATTGGTGAGACAGGCCGCTTACTTGCGGAACGCTTCAGAGAACACCTCCGGGCCGCCCGAACCAACCAACCCAATCACCCCGTGGCTCAACACTTTAACTCTCCCTCCCACTCCACCGAGGACATGCAGGTCCTTGGACTCCTCCACTGGCAGAACACAACAACACGACAGCTGGAGGAGGAGCGCCTCATCTTCCGCCTGGGAAACCTCCAACCACAAGGTATGAATTCAGATTTCTCCAGTTTCCTCATTTCCCCTCCCCCCACCTTGTCTCAGTCGGTTCCCTCAACTCAGCACCGCCCTCCTAACCTGCAATCCTCTTCCTGACCTCTCCGCCCCCACCCCACTCCGGCCTATCACCCTCACCTTGACCTCCTTCCACCTATCCCACCTCCATCGCCCCTCCCCCTAGTCCCTCCTCCCTACCTTTTATCTTAGCCTGCTTGGCTCTCTCTCTTATTCCTGATGAAGGGCTTATGCTCGAAACGTCGAATTCTCTATTCCTGAGATGCTGCCTGGCCTGCTGTGCTTTGACCAGCAACACATTTGCAGCTATGGATATTTGCCTTTAGTAGCTGAGGCACAAGGTTTAAGAGCAGGGAAGTTATGCTGGAACTGTATAAAAAGTTTGTTAGGCCACAGTGAGAGTACTGTATGCAGTTCTGGAATCTGCATTATAGGAGGGGTGTGATTGCTCTGAGAGGGAATTTACCAGGATGTTGTCTAGGCTGGAGAGTTTTAGTTATGAAGAGAGATTGGACAGACTGGGGTTGTTTTCCGTGGGGGGGGAGGAGATTGAGAGGGGATACGATTGAGATGTATAAGACACTGAGGGCATAGACAGGGTAGATAGAAAGAAAGAAAGAAATGCTTCCCCTTTGTGGAGGGATCAATGGCCAGTGGCAAAGAATGAAAGGAAAAGGCAGGAGGTTTGGAGGGATGTGTTGACAAAGAAAAATTCCTTAGGAAGTGATGGCAATCTGGAAATTAGTGCAGTGAAGGCAGAAATTCTCAGAATGTTGAAAAAAAGTATTCAGGTGTGCACTCATGATGTTGAGGCACCCAAGGCTACAATCCAAGCACTCCAAAATGCATTTGAATAGTTCAGCAGTTGATTTTGGCTGGCATAGACTTTTCTGTGCTGTAGATCTCTAAGACTCCATGACTCTAATTTAGAAATCCAAAGGTTTCTGTACAATTCACCCACAATATGTACAAATGCTAAATTTGTGAAAAGTATGTACATCATTGCTGACCTTGCCTCATGAAAAAATTGGATTGCTGTAGATATTTTGAAATTCCGAACAATTTGTTAAAAGACAAATGGAATAATATTTCTCAGGCTAAGACTTACATTTGTTGGGAAGGAGCTACCAATGGGTGAGATAACAGTCTGTAGAGCGATTTGAGTTGAAACTATTTAAAGTTGTGTTTTGAGGCTCATAACTGCAGTAACTACCCCAGGACTGATAGCCTAATTTATTCAATTTAACAAGTTGCATGAAAGCATACTGAAGCAAATTAGGCATGCATATCTCAGTAGAAATAGCTGACTGAATCCCTGAACTAGTTCTTTTCAGCAATCATGAGATGAAGACAGCACAAAACAGTAAGGGTCTGCACCGTGATATTAAATTAGTTGCTTTGATCCAATTATTAGAAGAAAAGTCATCATGGAATGTGTGTTAAGAGTGGGAAATTGAAGCTCTTGATAAATAAAGCTGTGTGACTCACTTATTACGACTGCAATGGTGGAATGTTATGAAAAAATAAAATACTATTTGAACATTCAATTTTCATTAATGTGCAGATATTACAGTACTCTTAACCTACTTGCAAATTAAGCTAGAATGCAAAGATCGATATATTTCCTTAATTCACCACCTGCCTTGCCTCCCAATCTAAAAACAGTTCTCAATTATATTGACACATCTTTATTTGGCATCACTTTGACTTTGCATCAGAGGAGCAGGAGAATCGAAGTTTCCTGAAGAAGGGCTTATGCCCGAAACGTCAATTCTCCCGCTTATCGGATGCTCCTGGCCTGCTGTGTTTTTCCAGCACGACACTTTTCACCTCTGGTTCTTCAGCATCTGCAGTCCTCACTTTCTCCTAGTTGATCACTTTGTGTTTGTTTGGTTCTGCTAAATGTTTGCCAATTTCTAATTCATGAACATAAGCATCTCAAAATATATTTTAGCTACACACTGTAGGACAACCTGCAGTTCGACTTTGAATACTTTCTAAAGTAGGGGAATAGAATAGGTGAGCTCCAGCAGACTTTAGGAACAGACAGTCCAGCTTGTTTTGTTGTATTTCATTTTACCTCTGCTTTACAGCGTTTCATATACGTATTGTAACATTCATCCCACTGTTAGCATATAAAAGTTGGAAAAACTGTCAGTCTGACAGGTAAAATTTTAATTTATATGACACAGATATTGTGATATGATAGAAGATCATTGCCTGTATTTTGACTCAGAATTCATATGTTAACCTAGAGGAGATTTTCATGCATTTGTCAATCCTTCAGTCATGCGAAGCAAGGCATGAAAAATCCTACTGTGCGTCTTAAACATTATAGATCTATCAATAGTCAGCTTTATATTTGGGGTGAAATAGGAATGTTCATAACATAATTTATTTGCCTTCTTGTCATTACTCACAGCTGTCATAGTCTCATTGTTTAAGAGATTCACTTGAGATACACTAGAGTAATCTGGTAATGGAATCCACCAGAGCTTTCTACATCTAACAATGAACAAGGCAGCACTGAAAAATCCTTTCTTTGTGAAGAAACCATAAAGATTGAAGCCTAACTTGGAACAGGAGAGTGAATTTCTGTGGGGTTTCTGCTGATTTTCGATGAAGTGTTTGATAGAACTTCAGAAAAATGTGACCGCGTAACCCATTTTCTGGGAATTCAGAAGATTACCCAATGAAGTTATGACAGGTGATGGGCAAACATGTATGTAAATTCGTCCCCTTTACTATTATCCAGGTTGAGGCTTTTTGTGGAAAAGGACACTTGAAAGCATTGTTTAGAAATGATGGCAGACATAGGAGCAATGTAATTTACTGCTGTTTTGTAGGTTCCCTGCAGTTCCTATCCAACTGTGCTGATATGTGTTAGACATTTAATCCAAGGCAGACAAAGAACACTGTGGCGGTCTGTATAATGCGTTACTCACACAAATGAGACAATTGTACAGAATACTTGTAACAAAGCCATGAACGAATTATGGGGAGGAACCAAACAACAATTCCATTTAAAAGCAAAGTAACATGAAATGAGACTTGAAGCAAATGATAATGTCACTGCCTCACAGTCACCTCCTAATGCCGAGATGTTCATGCCCAGCAGATGTACTGCTAATAACATAGCTGTTGAGTGATGTGGGACAGGTATCTGTGAAAAGAGTTGCTGGAATGCAGAAGTACAGATACAGACATCAAAAAGCGAAACATATTAACAATATTGCAGATTAAAAAGAAGCTCTTTAACAGTAAAATAAAGCATCTTTCAGAATTAAACCCATTCACGTTAGGAGGCATTTTGTTTAAACAGATGAGCAAGTCTGAAATGAGAAATAGAAACGACTTACTAATTTCTGGATATGACCAATTGACACAAGATTGCCTGAAATACAGACATCTCATAAGGCTCCAAGACATTCTGGTTGATGGCTTTGAACAGTTTTAAAATGTTGTACTCAGTGAAGTTGGTGCCTGGTGATATTAGACACAAGAGTCTACTTGGAGAAAGTGAGGACTGCAGATGCTGGAGACCAGAGCTGAAAAATGTGTTGCTGGAAAAGCGCAGCAGGTCAGGCAGCATCCAAGGAGCAGGAGAATTGACCTTTCAGGCATTAGCCCTTCTTCAGAAACGTCGATTCTCCTGCTCCTTGGATGCTGCCTGACCTGCTGCGCTTTTCCAGCAACACAAAAGTCTACTTGGCTGATTCATGAAAGCATTTCCATAAAGTTAGGAACCACTCTTACCATCTTATGGTTTTATTAGAGCATATTTTATTGCTAGATGGTAATAATTATCACAGTAATATTCTTCCAGATTATTTTTCAGTTTGCAAGTGCCTCAATTAAAGTGCCTGCCAAAAAGTCCCTGGAGGCTGCATTAATATCAGGGTTAAATATTTAATAATTTACTGTGTATTATCTGTCATTAAATACCTTCTTGCAAAATTTTTGAAATGAATATGAAAACAATGACCAATTAAATTAAGGAGTTGTCTAGAAGACAGTATTCTTTTATAAATTTGTATGATTGAAGTATTCAAAATTATGTTTGTTGTGCAATAATTTTGACTTAATAGAAAATATATCTCTAGTTATCTTGTACAGTTGAACAATGACTTCTTGAAGAAAGACAGATAGCAATTACTTTAGTATTTTCTTCAGCTTTAGATTTCTTGGTCTTCCATGTAAAGATTTATACATTTAATAAAGTCTATTTTTATTGTAAACGAATAGATGTTTTTGATGAAGGTTCCAATTTGCAGTATATTGTTCATAATGTTTTATACCTCTATTCATGAAAATCATAAAAAGCTGAATATTAGCTTTATTAATATTACTTAGAATAGAATGTTGCTAGAAAATTGTTAAAGTGGGAACTACAACTTTAATTTAAGTGATAGTTATAAGATATATGTATTCAATTTGCCATGATTTTCTATTCGTAAGGATGTGTCTATTTTCTAAAACGCCAGCATATTTGAAATAATGACTAGCATTCATAGGCTGGCCTCAATGGACCATCTAAGTGAATCAATTAAAGTTGCTATTTTAAACTCACTGAGCTGGAGACCTATGTCGTACTGTGAGAGACAGAGGAATGTTTAAGTATACAGAAAATAGGCATTAAGGAACTATCTTTCTCTGAGATAGGACATTAAACTAGGTTTTATTGATGAATGTCAAAAAGAACACAAGAGTTCTCCTCAGCGTTTCCACATATATCTATCTCTTAGTAAGCAGCACTGAAAACAATTAATTTGATCACAATCAACTCCCTTTTAGAGGGAACTTGCTGTGCACAAATTGCTGTTGTATTCCTTACGTTATGAGAAGCAACAGTTCAAAAATGTGTTCCAGTGTATTGTGTTTTGGAGTTCTTAAGGTCTTGAAAGACATAATGTAAATATAACAAGAGAATCTAACCATCACCACTTGACATTCAATGAATCCCTTCTTATCAGAATGGACTAAAAATTGAGCTGTTTCTGGGAATACAACAGCAAGTAAATCACTTCCTGACTCCCCAAAAGGCTCCTTTTGATAGCACTTGCCATACTTAAACATTCCTCTGTCTCTCACAGTACGACATAGGTCTCCAGCTCAGTGAGTTTAAAATAGCAATGTCCCTCATCTACAAGGTACAAGTCTGGAAGGTGATGAAACATTTCCCACTTGGGAATGATTGTAGCTCCAAATACAGTTGAGAAACTTAACAACACCATCCAGGATGAAGCAGTCTGCTTGATTCAGTCATTCGGACCTTCCATCACTGTCATTCAGTAGCAGCATGTGTATTAGCTCCAAGATGCATTACAGACATTCATCAAGGCTCCTTTTGATAGCACTTGCCAAACCATCTGGAAAGGCAAGAGTAGCAGTTACTTGGGAACACCAAACTCGCTGTCACCCCTCTGCAGCACCCAAAATCCTGACTTGGAAGTATATCATTGTTCCTTCACTGCTCCTTGGTCAAAGGTGTGGAACTGCTTCCCTCATGGTACAATGAGTCTACCAAAGCACATGGACTGCAACATCAAAAAGGAAACATCTCCTTAAGGGCAACTAGGGATGGGGCGATAAATGTTTGTCTAGCCAGCAACACCCACAACCCATTGATGAATTTTAAAAAAGTCTTTTGTTACAGAAATACTGCTTTGACTACCTGTGGGGAAAGCCCAGTTTCATAGTTATGTAATACTTTCTCCTTGGAAACATGTACAGGTATATTTATTGTTAGAACTGTGTTATGTGACATAATTGAGTTTATGTTCTCTATTTACATTGAATCGATAAGAAAAAAAGTTAGTTTCCAGAAACCAATCAAAAATATAAACCTCATGGGAAGAAGTTTCTCTTCTGAGATTAAGAGTCATGGCAGGCCCAAAAAGTGAGAAGGCCTTAACTCAGGGGCACATTGGGATTTCTCATACAATTACTTTCTTCTCAGCTCATTAGATATGCATGTGCAGGTAAAATACCACATTTCATGGACAGAAAGTTCTTAAGCCAATCAGAACCACGTGGGCTCCAAAGTTTGAATGTCATATTTAAAGGGCAGCTGGACAACATTTCACTCTGCAACCGAGGAACATCACTCATCACCTCCATCCACCTCTGAACATGTCAGAGACCAGGTGAAAAGCAACACCATCTTTTAGCAAAGCCTGCCTTGATGTTTTCCTGAAGCTTACTCTGGAGAAAAGGCAAGTTATTTTCCCGAAGTAACAAGAGGTCATCTTATTTGAAAAAGGCAGCCTGTACAGAGGTTGTTGAGGTAGTTAGTGGCCATGAGTAGGTCACGAGAACCTGGCTCCAATGCCAGAAGGGGATGAACCATCTGCTGCATCCTGCCTGGTTGTGTACCACCATCTACTCAATGCTTCAGCTTCCAGGGGTGGTAAAGCATGGCAAAGTTGCCACTGCAAAGGATTGCCACACAGCAGATTGGGTACCAGGCATCTCCCTCAGATGCCTCATGTGCAATCACTGTCTGTCATGAAATTGCAGTTACTCATGCCACACCACTGGCACCACAGTGGTACTGCTACCCAAACATCTGCCAGGGTTTACACTTAAAACATCAAAGGAGCTACAACACAGCAGCCTAATCCCCCTCAGGTTACCTTTCACCGTAACTTAGAGAAGGTACACATTCGAGAGGTTTTCACTAAAGGTTTATGTGGGACAAAGGCTCAACCAAAAAATGATTCAGCTTGCGTTGAGCACCCCTTTGAGTTCACCCACTCTCAACCTACCTGGATGTTCATGGTGTCCGTACTGTTCACTATTGGTTTCTCTTTGTGAACTTTGCCCACTCAGCCAGATCTACCAGTTAATATTTCTTCTGTCCTGCCTTGCTCTTGAATGCAAACACAAAGGAAGGAAGCTTGTCAGTTGGTCTCAGTCAATTCATAGTCTTCACTCAGGAGGTCCTGGCAGAGTAAGTCAAGGGCAGCCTCTTCATACTAGTCCAGGGACTAGACAGATATTAAGGAAGATTAAAGTGGGTGGCCCAGTTATTATTTTCGGAGGAGGTGTGAAGTTGTCCTGAGTAAGTGATTGGCAGCACTTTGGGCAGGCAGGACTAGTGGGGTCAGGGGTTGTGGTGGGTGACAGTGAGGGAGGGAAAATGTCAAAGGTTATAGTGAAAGTGGCAGAGCATGAGGTGGGAGTTGGGAGCAATAGCAGAGATAGAGTGAATGCAAGATATCGGAGAGAAGATGGTGGCACTTATACTGGAAGTGTGGGGAAGGTCATTGACTTCCTTTTCTCCAGCAGTTTGAGATTGCATTGACCTGGAGGCTAACCTCAGACTGGGCAGACATGGTCCAGTATTGCGGCCAGCTTTACTGGTCCCGGGCAAAGAGGAACTCCAGGTCCCTGCCACACCATGAGTGCCAATTTGCCCTGTTTGTCATGTCCAGGGCAAATGTCCGAACTGTGCAAGACAATTCTGCATTGACAGTGCTTGGCTGGGTGCTCAAAACCAGTTTGCAGGCATAAGGAATGTCGATGAATTGTGGGATGTCCACTGATTAGCAAGTACGTCTGGGAATGATGCATGGTAAACTGGTGTCAGAATCCAAAATGAGGGATGGCATTGGGTTGGGATGGGTAGTTAATGAGGTGAGCCTGATAAGATATAGCAAGAAAATTCACCAAGTCTCAAAAAAAGCCGATGTAATTTCTAGCTGCAAAAAAAAGATTCAGCTTGAAGTGTTTTTAGTAACATGAAGCCATACTTTATATGACTGAAACTTCCCATCAGCTGATCAGCACTGAGATGTTTGACCACGCTGAATGTGAATGTTTGTGCAAAGAAATGGCTTGATCGTGAAGCAGCGAAGTGACTGAAGCTTGGAGGACGAAACCTTACCCACCAGGTTCATCTCTCATTAGTCTATCACGTGTTGTGAACAGACATGTTTCCTGATAGCTAACAAAATTGCATTAATGAGCATAAATCCGTGTTAATAATTATTTATGACGTGCTGATAAACACAAAGCAAGTTCTTCAGGAAACCCAATCAGCCTGAAATATTGTGTGAAATTAATGGCAAGGGTTTAACTCTTTCTTGCAAAATTGCATTTATTGCTTCCTGTCCAATAAAGCTCCCTTTCCCACCCACTGGTTGGGATCTGAAAAATTTGCTCCTATCTCTATAAACATTATTAGAAAGCCCTTTCCAAATTCTTTTAGTGACTTAGAAGTTTCACCAATACTTCCTCAGCCAAACACTCCTCTCTCTGTCTCTCTAACAGCAAAATCTCCAAATTACTATGAGCAATGGTACAGGAGAACTACTCATGCTCAGTTGAAATATAAAAGTGATGCCCAGGAATTGGCAAAATTTACCCTTGTAACATCTGCACTCTCAAGAAAATTGAATGGAATTGAAAAATAAAATCCAAGTTCCCTTTACCATGGTACTGATTTTTTTTTGGTTGATTTAATGCCAGTGTGGTGGAAACAGTGTCTTGAATGCTAAATACTTTCCAAGCATTGATCAAGCTCCATAACTTTGATCAAGCTCTATAATTAGTGTATATTGCATTCTTGAAAGTTAACTTCCGAGTAAGATTATGTTTGCTCACAGTGGGACCATTTGTCACACGGTATGATGAGCATCTGTCGCTCCCTGTGGCAAATGTGGGCAACTAAGTTAGTTGAAGAGACTGTAATCTATTGAATGGTAAATTTTCATTGCTGTGCAGAATCTCATTCTTGTTTCTAATATATGTTACTGTACACTTGCTACTATATTCATCATGAAAGGCAATATCATACAAATTACACAGTAGAGGGTTCATTTGCCACGCTGTTGATAACCAGATGACCACTTAGCTGTTTTCTTTGTCCGAGGCTTCTTCAGTAAGTGAACAAATTCGTGAACTCGGGGTGGCACGGTGGCACAGTGGTTAGCACTGCTGCCTCACAGCGCCTGAGACCCGGGTTCATTTCCCGACTCAGGCGATTGACTGTGTGGAGTTTGCACGTTCTCCCCGTGTTTGCGTGGGTTTCCTCCGGGTGCTCCGGTTTCCTCCCACAGGTGAATTGGCCATGCTAAATTGCCCGTAGTGTTAGGTAAGGGGAAAATGTAAGGATATGGGTGGGTTGCGCTTCGGCGGGTCAGTGTGGACTTGTTGGGCCGAAGGGCCTTTTTCCACACTGTAAGTAATCTAATCTAGATGTCCCCAGTCATAAAATCATAGAATTTCTACAATACCAAAGCAAACCATTTGGCCCATCAAGTCCACACTGACCCTCCAAAGAGCATACCACCCAGACCCACCCCACTGCATTTCCCATGGCTATTCCACCTAGCCTGCACATCCTTGGACACTATGGGCAATTTAGCACAGCCAATCCACCCAACCTGCACATCCTTGGATTGTGGGAGGAAACTGGAGCATGCAGAGGAAACCCACGCAGACACAGGAAGAATGTGCAAACCCTACACAATCAACTGAAGGTGGAATTGAACCTAGGTCCCTGGCACTGTAAGGCAGCAGTGACAACCACTGAGCTACAATGCTGCCCAGTGGTAAAGGTATTATTGAGCTCCAAATAAATTTGAGTTGCATCAACCCATCATAACATGAAGGCTTTGTGACAATTTATTTTGTAGCAAATCTGATAGATGGGTGAATCTGATGGATTGAGAACTCAGAATAAATTGTAACTCTGCAGATGCCAGTGTAATAGGCCTTTTTATTGTTAACTGATCCATGAGTGTTGGGATTAATTCATGGGATCTGGACATGACTGGCAATGGCTGCATACATTGCCCATTCCTAGTTGCCATTGAACAGGTTGAGTTAAGCCACCTTATTGAATAGCTGCAGTCCACAAGTTATTTTGCAACTGTTTGGTACAACTGAATAGCTGCCTGGGAACATCAGAACCAACCACACTGCAGCCACATCGCACTTAGATCAATTTTAAAAAGGTAGCTTTCCTTCAGACCTGAAATTAGTGAACCAGATGAAGTTATTGGATTGTGGGAGAAAACCGGAGCACCCCCACGCAGACACGGGGAGAATGTGCAAACTCCATATGTCAGTCGTCTGAGGCGGGAATTGAACCCAGGTCTCTGGCACTGTGAGGCAGCAGTCCATGAGAATATGATTTCAATTAATTGAATTATTGGTCTACACATGATCTTAGACATGAACATAGAATGTCCAAACTGTAGTATAATGCAAACCTTAATTTCCATCAACCACAATTTGAAGCCAAGCACAAGCAGCTTTAAACCAATTTAAAAAGTACTATTACTGAAGTTAATACAAAGTGCTTTGTTTATATTTTTACTAAAAGTATTCAAGCCAAGAGTTTAAGTGGAGATGATTGCAGACTAGGAGCCACCATTCTAAAAGTCATTTTGAAAGATTGGTTTAATAGATGTCTGGATATTAATGAGGCAAGTGATAACATTTAAACGATGTTTAACAAGCGATAATGGCCTTCAAATGGCATCTTGCTGGTGCCTTGTGAGAATCTCATCACATCACTTATGAACTCATAAAAGATGGGGAGAGATGATCTCGATGTTGAGGTGGGACTTGCTGCACTTGTCATCCGCATCCCATGATAGCCCATGTTGTGTGATTCTACCCATTGCACCTGGTTAACACTCAAACATCACTCCTGAGCTACTGACTCAAATCTTCCCTCTGGAAACAAGCTGGGATTAATCTAGTCATTTTACAACACTCATGTGCTTCCAAACATATACTCAAAACATCGCAAAGACTGCCTATTACACTCACCTTCATAATATCCCTCAACTGCCAGTGTGTCATTTAATCTGTTGCTGGAATACCCTATCCATGCCTTTTTACTTCCAGATGTGACTAATCCAATGCACTGCTGGTGTTTTACTCCAAACCGTAAAAAAAAATTTCAAGTCCACATCTTTCTGGAAGAGGTTTACTTCAGTTATCTACACTTCACAGAATGCAAACCCCACTGATTACTAGCTCCCTATGTTTGTACAACAAATTCAAATCCAATAAACTCTTAACTAATATATCCATTACCTGATCCCTCATTCCATGAGCTGTTCAGGCATTCCTTCAGACCATATCAGATGATAACATTTTCTTTTTAAATAAATCAATCTAAATTGATATACCCCACTGGGACAGTGCACTAAAAGTCAAACTCCGCAATTCCCAGAATTGTGACAAACGTTGAGATTTTATAAATGTTCCCCAATTTCCCTGGCTTTCAAGTATAGGCTAACAGAAAGTATGGACAATCTCCTTATTATCACCTTCTTAAATTGCCTCAGGATCATATTGTTTCAATAAGATCACCTCTTGTTCATAGAGTCAGAGAGATGTACAGCATGGAAACAGACCCTTCGGTCCAACTTGTCCAAGCCAACCAGATATCCCAATCCAATCTAATCCCACCTGCCAACACGTGGACCATATTTCTCCAAACCATTCCTACTCATACACCCATCCAAATGCTTTTTAAATGTTGTAATTGTACTAGCCTCCATCTTATCCTCTGGCAGCTCATTTCACACACATACCATCCTCTGCATGAATAAATTGCCCCCTTTGGTCTCTATTTTTATCTTTCCCCTCTCACCCTAAAACTATGCCCTCTAGTGCTGGACTCCCCGACCCCAGGGAAAAGACTTTGTCTATTTATCCTAACCATGCCCCTCATGATTTTATAAACCTCTATAAGGTCACTCCTCAGTCTCTGATGCTCCAGGGAAAACAGCCCTAGCCTCTTCAACCTCTCCCTATAGCTCAAATCTTCCAACCCTGGCAACATCCTTGTAAATCTTTCCTGAACCCTTTCAAGTTTCACAACATCTTTCTGATAGGAAGGAGACCAGAACCCTTCCGTGGGCGGCACGGTGGCACAGTGGTTAGCACTGCTGCCTCACAGCGCCTGAGACCTGGGTTCAATTCCCGCCTCAGGCGACTGACTGTGTGGAGTTTGCACGTTCTCCCCGTGTCTGCGTGGGTTTCCTCCGGGTGCTCCGGTTTCCTCCCACAGTCCAAAGATGTGCGGGTCAGGTGAATTGGCCATGCTAAATTGCCCGTAGTGTTAAGTAAGGGGTAAATGTAGGGGTATGGGTGGGTTGCGCTTCGGCGGGTCGGTGTGGACTTGTTGGGCCGAAGGGCCTGTTTCCACACTGTAAGTCTAATCTAATCTAATCTAATCTAAAAAAACCCAATAGTCAGAGGGAAATTGAGAAACACACTTGTAAGGAGATCCCAGCTATCTGTAAGAATAATAGGGTAGTTATGGAAGGGGATTTTAACTTTCCAAACATCGACTTGGACTGCCAAAGTGTTAAAAGTTTAGATGGAGAGGAATTTCTTAAGTGTGTACAAGAAAATTTTCTGATTCAGTATGTGGATGTACCTACTAGAGAAGGTGCAAAACTTGACCTACCCTTGGGAAATAAGGCAGGGCAGGTGACTGAGGTGTCAGTGGGGAAGCACTTTGGGGCCAGCGAACATAATTCTATTCGTTTTAAAATAGTGATGGAAAAGGAGAGACCAGATCTAAAAGTTGAAGTTCTAAATTGGAGAAAGGCCAATTTTGACGGTATTAGGCAAGAACTTTCGAAAGCTGATTGGAGGCAGATGTTCACAGGTAAAGGGACAGCTGGAAAATGGGAAGCCTTCAGAAATGAGATAACAAGAAAGGCTGGTAGGTGTAGGGAATGCTGGATGACTAAAGAAATTGAGGGTTTGGTTAAGAAAAAGAAAGAAGCATACACAATGTACAGACAGGATAGATCGAGTGAATCCTTAGAAGAGTGTAAAGAATGTCGGAGTATACTTAAGAGGGAAATCAGGAGGACAAAACGGGGACATGATATAGCTTTGGCAAATAGAATTAAGGAGAATCCAAAGGGTTTTTACAAATATATTAAGGACAATAGGGTAACTAGGGAGAGAATAGGGCCCCTCAAAGATCAGCAAGGCGGCCTTTGTGTGGAGCCACAGAAAATGGGGGGATAGTAATGAATATTTTGCATCAGTATTTACTGTGGAAAAGGATATGGAAGATATAGACTGTAGGGAAATAGATGGTGATATCTTGCAAAATGTCCATATTACAGAGGAGGAAGTGCTGGATGTCTTGAAATGGTTAAAGGTGGATAAATCCCCAGAACCTGATCAGGTGTACCCGAGAACTCTGTGGGAAGCTAGAGAAGTGATTGCTGGGCGTCTTTGTATCATCGATAGTCACAGGTGAGGTGCCGGAAGACTGGAGGTTGGCAAACACGGTGCCACTGTTTAAGAAGGGTGGTAAAGACAAGCCAGGGAACTATAGACCGGTGAGCCTGACCTCGGTGGTGTGCAAGTTGTTGGAGGGAATCCTGAGGGACAGGATATACATGTATTTGGAAAGGAGAAAGTAAGGACTGCAGATGCTGGAGATTAGAGCTGAAAAATGGGTTGCTGGAAAAGCACCGCAGGTCAGGCAACATTCAAGGAGCCAGAAAATCGACATTTCGGGCATAAGCCCTTCTTCAGGAATCCTGAAGAAGGGCTTATGCCCGAAATGTCGATTTTCTTTTCCTTGGATGCTGCCTGATCTGCTGCAATTTTCCAGCAACACATTTTTCAGCATGCATTTGGAAAGGCAAGGGCTGATTTGGGATAGTCAACATGGCTTTGTGAGTGGAAAATCATGTCTCACAAACTTGATTGAGTGTTTTGAAGAAATAGCAAAGAAGATTGATGAGGGCAGAGCGGTAGGTGTGATTTATTTGGACTTCAGAAAGGCAATCGACAAGGTTCCCCATGGGAAATTGATTAGCAAGGTTAGATCTCATGGAATACAGGGAGAACTAACCATTTGGATACAGAACTGGCTCAAAGGTAGAAGGATGGTGGTGGAGGGTAGTTTTTCAGACCGGAGGCCTCTGACCAGTGGAGTGCCACAAGGATCGGTGCTGGGCCCTCTACTTTTTGCCATTTACATAAATTTGAGCATAAGAGGTACAGTTTGTAAGTTTGCAGATGACATCAAAATTGGAGGTGTGGTGGACAGTGAAGAGAGTTACCTCAGATTACAACAGGATCTGACCAGATGCGCCAATGGGCTGAGAAGTGGCAGATAGAGTTTAATTCAGATAAATGTGAGGTGCTGCATTTTGGGAAAGCAAATCTTCACAGGACTTATACACTTAATGATAAAGTCCTAGGAAGTGTTGCTGAACAAAGGGACCTTGGAGTGCAGGTTCAGAGCTCCTTGAAAGTGGAGTTGCAGGTAGACAGGATAGTGAAGAAGGCGTTTGGTATGCTTTCCTTTATTGGTCAGAGTGTTGAGTACAGGAGTTGGGAGGTCATGTTGCGGCTGTACAGGACATTGGTTAGGCCACTGTTGGAATATTGTGTGCAATTCAGGTCTCCTTCCTATCGGAAAGATGTTGTGAAACTTGAAAGGGTTCAGAAAAGATTTACAAGGATATTGCCAGGGTTGGAGGATCTGAGCTAGAGGGAGAGGCTGAACAGGCTGGGACTGTTTTCCCTGAAGCATCGGAGGCTGAGAGGTGACCTTATAGAGATTTACAAAATTATGAGGGGCATGGATAGGATAAGTAGACAGTCTTTTCCCTGGGGTCAGGGAGTCCAGAACTAGAGGGCATAGTTTTAGGGTGAGAGGGGAAAGATATAAGAGACCTAAGGGGCAACCTTTTCACACAGAGGGTGGTACGTGTATGAAATAAGCTGCCAGAGGATGTGGTGGAGGGTGGTACAATTGCAACATTTAAGAGGCATTTGGATGGGTATATGAATAGGAAGGGTTTGGAGGGATATGGGCCGGCTGCTGGCAGGTAGGACTAGATTGGGTTGGGATATCTGGTCGGCATGGACGGGTTAGACCGAAGGGTCTGTTTCAATGCTGTACATCTCTATGACTTTATAATTGCATGCAATATTCCAATAGTGACCCTCTCTAAACTCCAATACATACAGGCCCAATGAAGCTAATCTTCCTTCAAAAGTTGAGCCCTCTATCCCAGGAAAGAGTTGAGTGAATCTTCTCTGAACTGCTTCTAACAGAATTATAGCATTGTGTAAATAAGGATATCAAACTGTGCACAGTATTCTGGATACAATCTCACCAAGGCTCTGTACAGCTGCAATAAGCCTTCTTGACTTTTATCATCCATCATCCTTAAAATAAACACCAATATTCCACCGGCCTTCCTAATCACTGACCGTACCTGCCCACGAACTTTGTATGATTCATTTACCAGAATGTACAAATCCTTCTATACCATTAATTCTGCAAACGCTCTCCAGATAAACAGTCTGCTGCTTTTCTATTCTTCCTGGCGAAGTTGATAAGTGCACATTGTAAACTATCTGTTAAATTAATGCCCTCTGATTTAACCTGACTGGATCCGTTGCCTCCACTTGCCAACATACATTCATACCATCTTCATGACATCAGCATATCAGCTGGCATTCATTTCATCCCTTCATAAAAGTCATTTGTATCGATTGTAAATTGTTAAGGAGGAGAAAGTGAGGTCTGTAGATGCTGGAGCTCAGAGTTGAGAGTGTGTTGCCGGAAAGGTCAGGCAGCATCCAAGGAGCAGGCCCAAAATGTCAATTCTCTTGCTTCTCAGATGCTGGGAACCTTGAGACAGCAGCTAGCTGCTTAACATCATAACCTAGTCATGAGCAGTTGATCAGCACGTATAGCACCATCTTTAAAGATGTTATAATAATTTCTTTAACAATTACTTGTCTGGACTTTATGAATTACTAAGTACAGATCAAATAAACTGGCCTCACCAGCATTGCACAATGTTAAACTCTACCACAAATAGAACAGGAAATACAAAAATACAAGATGTTTACTTTCTGGTTTGTGCACAGTATGATAATGAAAATATGTGACACAGGGTGGGTATACTTGGCAACACCATCCATGCATTGTGAAGCCAACACTCACACCACATTATTGTTACTTTATACATCCTCCCTCATGTTTTCTAAAGCTCGTTACAAATAAACAATATAGAACTGTGAACCGTTAAGTTGTGTCATGTGTCAATGATATTTCGTCAGGGAAAAGAAACTTTTGGTTCAACTTCTTATTATGAAATAACTTTGATATTAATACCAGAATGCTAGTTTTGCAAACTATTTCAGTCAAATCAGAAAGCTCTTCATTTTACTCTTCAAGGCCAAATCCAAATAGGAATCACCATTTGTCTTTATTAATAGGTCTACAAGTGATGCAACAGTCAAAACAATCATTTAAGAAGATAAATGTGTCAGAAACCATCTTTTGAGAAGAAAGATCCATAGCTTCATTGTGAAATACAGAAGTTGAAGAGTTGAGAAAAAAAATTTTTCCATTAGACTATGCTGTTAAACAGAAGTCATGGCAAATCTATTATGCAGGGAGATAATACCATTTAAGGGATATAATTCTAAAGGGAGTGCAAGGACAGAGCATTCTAAGGATGTATGTGGACAAATGTTGTAAGTGGCTAGGCAGGTTGAGAAATTGGTTGAAGAGGCAAATGGGATCGTAGAGGGCTAGAGTGCAAAAACAAGGAAGCTATGACAAAAATTTATAAAGCAATGATTCAGCTTCAACTAGAACATTGTGTCCAGTTCGAGGCACCAAACATAAGGATAGCTCCGAAGGCTACAGTGCGGAAAACATTTACAAGAAGGTTCCAGAAATGAACTTCAAATACATAGATAGTGTCAAGACCACACAGGGGGGATAATTTAACTTGTAATTCCAAAATGTGTTTTTTAAAAGAGTGCTGATACAATCAAAAAATGGCAATGGATATAAATCAAGTGGCTGTATGAAGAGAGAGACCGAAACAATGTCTTACCTTTGCATTCAAAGGGAACTGCAAACATCAGTCCTTTAAAATGGGGGAGGCAGGGGAAATGGGAAGTAAAAACAAACCGGACTGTGATCTTCTGTGACTACAATGATAACAAAAAGCTGATAATACACTAGCTCAATAGCAACCAACCATTAGTGGATTATGTAGCGAACTGCAGACACATGTTTTTCCTTTTGAAGTATACTCAATAACAGGGGCCAAATAGCCAGTCTCAAAACTATTGGGAATGAACATTCTTGTGTACATTAGCCTGGTGTGTTAGTGCACTAGGAAGGACACAGATGAAGGATTATCTCCTAATAACCCTTGCAATGTAGGTAAAGGAATTCTCTAACTCTGACTGTGACAAATTAGCTAACCAGCAGCCAAATAAGTAGGACAACAAATCTCATCCTGAATGCTGGAATTCAATCACAGTGGAATGGACTGAGAACAACAGAATCTCAAACAATCTGTAAAACTAAGGGTCATGAAATCAACTGTTCAACTCTTAAGGCAACATTACCAATAACCTGCATTGCAATGGCCTCAAAGTTCAACACTCTGCTCTTCACAAACATTTCAGAGATTTTTTTCTTAACTTTTATCTTTTTGGATTCACATCTTCTTTCTAATCTGTGTGTCTGCACGTAGAATTTCTAATTTTTGCATTTAATTATTAAAAAATTCATTCTTTGTAACTCAAGGAAGCCTAGATAAATTGGCTTTGAAAATGTAGGTTTATTAGGGACTGAATGAAAGGTGTTCACAAGGGATCTGGTTTCAAATTAACCAGTTCAACCTTGCTCACCCATGAGCTTAACCATTTAGGGATTAGATTCCCTTCAGTGTGGAAACAGGCCTTTCAGCCCAACAAGTCCACACTCCATAATGAATTAGTTAAGACTCTTGCTTTGAGTCTGTGCTTAAAACTACATTGGAGAAGCTAAGCTTTTTCCCTGCAGAGAAAAGGATGTTGAAGGGAGATTTGACAGAGGTGTTCAAAAGTATGAGAGGTCGAAACAGAATAGATAGGGAGAAACTGTTCATATTCATGGAAGGGTCAAAAATTGTGGAGACTGTTTCAAGGTAACTGGCAAAACAATCATAGAGGACATGGAAAAATATTTGCCAAATTTCAGCATATGATGAAGAAAATGACCGAATTCTATGCTGTTTCCTTCAGGGGGCACAGTGGCTCAGTGGTTGGCACTGCAGCCTCACAGTGCCAAGGACCTGGGTTTGATTCCAGCCTTGGGCGACTGTCTGTGTGGAGTTTGCACATGCTACTCATGTTTGTGTGGATTTCCTCCCACAATTCAAATATGTACAGGTCAGGTGAATTGACCATGCTAAATTGCCCAAAATGTATGGTGCATTAGTCAGAGGGAAATGGGTCTGGATGGGTTACTTTTCAGAGGGTTGGTATGCACTTGTTGGGTCAAATGGCCTGTTTCTGCAATGTAAGAGATCTAATCGATAATCCTTCCTAGAATCACTGAGAGCCACCAGCGGAGAACTGGGTGTTGGTTATTTGGTTTGGAAGTGGATTGCACTTTTTGCAATTCATCTTTTGATGGATTACTTCATTTTGTCAAGGTTCCCATAAGATATTAGTAAGGAAAATTAATTGTGGTATTGGACATAATGTATTGACCTGGATAGAGATCTGGCAGACAAGAAGTAGAGTGGCAGTAGTGACGAGTTGAGTGCCACAGGATTCAGTGTTGGGACCTCAGCTGTTCACAAAATGCATTAATGATTTGGACAAAGGAATTGAATGCAACATCTCCAAATTTATAGATGACACTAAGTTGGGTGGCAATGTGTGTTGTAAGGATGATGCTAAGAGGCTGCAGGGTGACACGGACAGATAGGCTGTGAAGGCAAATACGTGGAAAATGCAATTTAATGTGAGGTTAACCAAATGGTCTTAAAAACAGGAAGGCAGATTATTATCTGAATGGTGGCAATTTAGGAAAAGGTGAGGTGCAATGAAACCCGGGTGTCATGGTGGAACAGTCGCTGAAGGTTGGCATGCAGGTGCAGCAGGTAGTGAGGAAAACTAATGTCATGGCTGCCTTCATAGCTAGAGGATTTGAGTATCTGAGTAAGAATGTCTTGCTGCAGTTATACAGAGCCTTAGTGAGTCCACACCTTAAGTATTGTGTGCAGTTTTGATCTCCTAGTCTGAGGAAGGACACTCTTACTGTCCAGAGAAGATTCACCAGACTGATTCCAGGGATGGCAGGACTGACATATCAGGAAAAATTAGAGCGACTGGGCTTCTTTTCGCTGGAATTTAGGAGGATGGCGGATGGGGGTTGGGGGGGGGAGGAGTTGGGGGAGGTGGGAGTAGTGATCTAACATAAACATACAAAATCCTTTTGGGGCTGGACAGGCCAGATGCAAGAAGAATATTCCTGATGTTGGGGAAGTCCAGAACTCGGAGTCACAGTCTAAGAATAAGGGGTAGACCGTTTAGGACTGAGATGAGGAAGAATGTCTTCACTCAGAGAGTTGTACACCTGTGGAATTCTCTGCCACAGGAAGCCATTAGAGCCAATTCATTAGATATAGTCAAGAGGGAGCTGAATGTGGCACTTATGGCTAAAGGGATCAAAGGGTATGGGGAGGGGCGGGGGGAAGGGATACTGAAATTGCCTGATCAGCTATGATCATATTGAATGGTGGTGCTGAATGACCTATTCCTACACCTATTTTCTGTGTTTCTATGTTTCTATTTACTTATGTTTCTATTCAAAAAGAGAGATTTGAACATGTATCATATTGAGAGATTAAGACTTTGTGCATTCACAAGAGATCACCTTCTTCCTGGGGGTGTTATGGAGGTTTGATTAGAGCAATATGTCAGAAGTTCCAATGTTGAGCAGTTCACAGTGTTTTTGCTGACTCAACTGCAATTAACATATTGAAAAGTTCAAAGACAAAACATGATCCACCAAAAAATGTCTTCCCCGCACATTGGAAAAGTCCGACTATTACAGAAAGAAGTCATTTTGCCTGTTGTGTCAGTGCAATCCAAAAGCATATCCATTGCACTTCTTGTTTCCTATGCACCACATTATCTTTTTTACAGCAACCCCCCCTGTTGTGTGAAAAGCGGCCATTCAGCCCATCAGGTTTGCACCAATCCTCTGAAGAGCATCCCACCCAGACCCTATACTGTAACCCTGCGTTTTGCATGGCTAATTTACCTTGCCTACACATCCCTGGACATTATGCATTAGCATGGCAAATCCACCTAACCTGCACATCTTTGGAATGTGAGAGGAAACCGGAGCGCCCAGAGGAAACCCAAGCAGGTTCAGGGAGAATGTTCAAACATCACACAGACAGTTGCTCGAGGCTGAAATTGAAATTGTGAGGCAGCAGTGCTAACCACTGAGCCACATGCCTCTCCCCATTTCAAATGCTTATCTATGTTTTTTCTAAAACATACAACTGTTGTGCATCAATTCTTCCCTTTCCCATAGTCTGACAAATATTCTGTCTTCCTCACCCGATTAAAACCCTTCATACATTAAGCAATGAATAACTCAAGCGCCATGTTATCACTTGAGATTTCCAAAGGATGTGTACTATACATTAAGAATTGGTGTGCAGCAAAGTGTGAATATCTGCCCAATGTTTCCCTTGAACAAATTAAAGTAGTTAAATATATATTAAAATATAGATGTGTATTTCAACTTGGAAAATACTGCAATAAATAATTACCATAAAGAAATGTAATTAAAATGTTTCAAATCTTTTTGAAATCTTATTCCCACATTCACTGATAGCGTCAGAGTTCTCTTCTTCAGGTGATAAGGTGGTTTCTGAGTCATTGGCTTAATTGACTAATTATAGCTGGAAATAATTTTCCACAGGCTCTCCCAATCTGTGGTCTAGACTCTGTTAGTAAAGGTAATTATTCAAGAGGGTGCTGCCGCTTAAGCTTTTCAGCAGCTGACCACAAAAGTACTTGTGGGAGACTTTCTCTCTGATTTCTCCTTCAATCCCTGTAAAGAAATGTCTATCCTTGGAAAAGCACGGCCCATGCGGTAGTGCCAAGGCCTGAAGTCCCTAGGATGGCGTTAGATACTTCAACCACTTTCTGCAATAAAAATGACCAGTATCCATTGCATCCATGCCATCTTTAAAAGAACACTGTGCACTCGTACAAGCCTTGTCCCTCACTGGCAGTGTAGTGGTACACCGTGGGCAGTCACACTGTGGGCAGTCACACTGCCCACAGCACACAGCCAGAGTGGTTGACACTCTGTTGCGCATGCAATGCTATTCTTTCATACAGTTCACTATTTAATTGCCAGGCTATACAGTTTACCTGTCATTAGTTACATTCTGCTATGTATCCTCTCTACATCACCAATTCTCTGTCCCCAGCTTAATGAGACCCATATCTTGTCATTGTATAATTGGGGAACATCACATATAGGCAAGCAGCCAGATAATTCCAACCATGTGCTTTTACTTACAGCTGTCAAAAGGAAATGCAACCAAAGCAACAGAGACTGAAGTTCGTCCGCATAACATAAATCAAATGTTAGCACCACAAGGAATGACTGCTGAACATCAATGATAGTCTGCTGCTTTTACCTTCTATCTATTGGAACCAGGTGTCAATCAGATCCTTGAAGCATCCGATGCAGTATCTGCTATGTAGAGAAACAGCTTTCTCCTCCTCAATGTCCTCCTCCTCCTCAACATCCTCCCTGGAAAATCGCTCTCGTCCTTCCACTTTCTCAGCGTCCAGACCATCGTCTCACTCCCTGCTCCAGTGATATGGCTCACTTTATCCAGATGATATCAGAAGATTCCTCTTGACTGGTCCAAATTGTACAACCACATATTCAGCAGCCCCATTGTCTGCTCTACCATGGCCCTCATTGATGTTTAGGGGCAGCATTAAACCTGCAGTCTGCATCGGTCAGGGGTTTGTGCAACGGTGTCATGAGCTATGGTCACAGTGGTTAGCCCTCATGTACCTCGAGTTCATTTCCTGTACTACCCTCATCCCACCTCTGCAAATGTCTCTACCATCCCCTTCCCCACAACTCTCCCTCGTCCCTCCCCTCACAATCCCTATCTGCTGCTCCTATGGCTCACTTGCAACATCCCAACCAATGAATGGACCAACCCTCAAGACTGTGTTAACATGCCCTCTGTGTAGCTGTTCTGGGGGTCAAGGGGATTGTGCTGATCCTGTTCCCAGCAATGATTTCCAGTTTCAGAAATCATTGCACTGCTGGACCTTGGAGGACCACAAAGAAGTAACCAAAGTTAGAGGGAATGTGGCCTCATTGTCTCTGTGAATCTCCAACAAGAAGCCCCAGACATGACCACCCAGTTCCCCAAATGCTGTCTTTGCAGCTTCCCGAATGATGACACGAAATTGACATGGTGTTAGCTCTCCAGGACTGACCATAGTCCACCGTCTCTGGTCTGTTGGCCTTGATGGTGAGCAACCAAAGCTGACAATTGACCATGGGCAAGCTCCTGGACTGTGTGTGGACACTGTCTGTGACTGTAGCAGGGCCATTTGACTGCATAAACAAGCAATGAATTTGCCACATGGGTAGCTGGCACATGTTGTAAATGTTATATTGATGTCTCAGTGTGTCATATAGTAAGACAACATCCCACCAGACACATCCTAACTGACAGACATAGCAAGCAGCCCAGCTATGTGTCTATGTTAAATTGAAAGCTTTTGGTTGTAGCTAAAGCTAACGTGCTAACAGGCTAGGTGTGGCAAGACTTGGATGCTGCAAGTATGCAGGAAGACACCAAGCGTCCAATGCTAAGACAGAAATGAGAGCCTGCTCTCATGCATGCTCCTGCACTCAATGTGTCTCTGTTGAAACTTTAAATGTTGCTAGTGCACTAATCAATGTAGGTCAGTGCTTTCCAAATATGTTGTAGGTGTATTGGAGACGTGCCATGGTAATTGGGAGGGGCTGGCAACTTTTGATGCCAACGCCCGTGGATGAGGGACAGAGGGTGTGCCTGCAGCTGGTGCTCATGGATCATAGAGTTCAGCACCAGATCAAGGCCATTGAGTCCTTCATGTCTGTGCTAGCCAAAAACAGTGATCTAACTATTCTACTCCCTTTGGTGCTTTTGGGGCTGAGCAATGTGGAATCTCCTCACAGCCAGTAGCAAGCTGAAGTCTCCATGTCCCTACTGTGAGTTCCATGTTGAACATTCCCAATGGTGAGGTTGGTCATTGCATTTTGGTGAGACAGAAAGCTGAAGATTAATGAGGCAAATTCATAAAATTTTTAACAAACTTCCTGAATTAGCAACTTGCCACTGCCTCACAAGAAATATCCCCTGCTGCTTGCCCAATGCATTATCGATGCAACGAGATGCTCCCAGCATCAATATTGGGCCTGGGCAGATGTTTCATCCAACTCTGTCAAAAACCCCACCACGGCCCAGTCCAGACCCTAGAAGAGTTTGCCCTACTATTTAGCTACAAGCCAACAAAATCTGTAGTGACTGCAATGATTTTGACTGTCAATTTACAGTCATGAAACATTAATGTGTGATGTTGAGGGCTAGTGACAGTGTGTGCAACTCATTCAACTCGCTGCATGACTGACTGGAAATCAAAATGAACCCACTCTTCATGTCAATTCCATAACTGGGAGAAAACTACTACTGTACTGTGTGAAAGAAGTGCACTCATGATTTTAGGCCTTGTTCCACGAGATGTACAGTGAATGAAATCAGGCTGGCCTGGCACAATGCCAGCTGTCACTCCATATCAGATGTTCAATCAGCGAGGCCTTTGATGGCGCTGGCTCAGTTTGGAGGAAAGTGAGTCATTGAAGCTTGCCTAAGTGTCGGTTGGAGGCTCTTTACTGAGAAAATCCTGTCACACTGAAACAGCACTTTGCTCCAGGATGTGTTGATCGATTCCTTCTCGTATTTTTCCCACTTCCTATTCTCATTATCATTGAGTGGGTACCCATAGCAACCATGCTGTCTTCTCCGGCTTGAAATATCCTGCTGAATGAAAGTCAATGTGAACAGCTATTTTGACTTTGGTGCCATTTAAAACAGATGGCAACTCTGCTGCATTTGTTTGTCCACCACTAATCATACATCTTAGTAAAGTCCAAATGCTTAATTGTACATGGTTTATGTGCATAATCTTATTTGTATAGTGCTCAATAAGGTACTGGTTGTTTCACTCTGTAAACACTCAGTGCACTACCGTCATAAACATGAAAGGAGCTGATTTTTGTCTTCATATGTGGTTGTGTGGGAAATCCTAGTTTTTGGCAGCATTTGAGAAACAGAGTCCAATATGTTTCTTTATCAGAATTAATTTCTGAAATGGGACTCGAAATGTTAACTCTGTTAACATTTTCATTTCAGATTTCCAGCATCTGCAATATTTTGCTGCTTAGGAAAGACATGAATCTGCAGATGCTTTCGATTCAATTTAAAGTGATAAAGTTGTTACTCCACAATGTCACAGATTGGCACTCTTCCAGCTCAATTTATATTGCTGATGTGCCTCAGGGATTCTGAGAAAGACCCCTCTTCAGGACATCGACAGGAAGTTTAAACTTCTGGTTATTGATTTTGCCTGACCCAGCTCGCTCTGTGATGAGCCAGAACCACACAGTTTTGTGCTGTTTGCTCTCTACTTCCTAGCATCAAAACATTCCAGCACTCACAGAAGTGTTTAGTCCCTGTGCCTCTCAGGTTTTCCTGACAGCGTCCAGTACCTCTCTCCCCTAAACTATGGACAGTACTCCTCTACAACATCCCCATCCCATCCATACCAAGTGTTCACTCTCTCCCCACCTGAACTATGGACGTGGCCCCTCTTCTCACCCACTTGGACAGTGCACTTCCCATTGCCTGCACCCCACTCTCGGAACGTACCTTCTTGAACCTCTGGCTTCTGTCTGGCTGATTGCAGAGACCAGAAGAGTCAACACTGTCGGGAATGGGGATGGCGATGGAGGTGGTTTTGAGCAATTTTGTGGGGAGCGAGGGAGTGAAGAGAACGTTGTCTGAGGGCTGGGTGGTAGGTGGGGAAAGAACACTGGCAGGGTGTGGTGGATGTGTTTGAACACCATTGGAGTGGGGATTGAAGGAGGATTGGGGTGAGGGGATGTCAACACTAACCAATAAGAAAAGGCTGGCCATGTGCTAATGGATATTGCCGATACCAATTCTGAAAACAGCTTTTGCTGTGGAATGAGAATTAGTATAATTCACACACACGCTTTGGAGTATTTAACCACAATACAGACACTGCACCTATTGAAAGGGGACATAATTTGATTTTCCATGATCATTCTGTAACATGACGGAGCAGTAGAAATTCATGTCCATTCTCCATTCCTGAGGGAAGTCCTGATTGAGATGTGGAGTTTGGTCATAGGGCTTAAAAGTAAGGGTGGAGTAGCAATCTAACTCCTCTGAAGATCTGGGCCAATGTTGCCAAAATGTTTGGGAAACCCAGGGTTCAATATGTAAAAAGTTGACAATACTATTATTCTAAGAAAAGCAATTGAACAAGCATGCAAGTGGCTCTGTATTAGTGAGGTTAGATCACTGGGAACTGGGGGGCTGAGTCTGTTTCTCTCTTACCATCCCTAATTACCATCCAGTGGCAGTACAGTGCGTGAGGTGAAGGATGAGGCCAACCTAACAATCTGACCCCAAAACAGGGACAGAAACCTGAAGAGAATTCCAGCAGTTAAAGATGAAGGAGTTCAAGGCCGGCCTATTTTCTGGACCTGGGAAAACCCTACAGCATGGACAGGGGATGGCTGGAAAACTATAGATGAGAGACTTTTACAGACAGGGGAATGAAAAGAGCAACTGAAAAGTCTGTCAACAGAAAGCGAGGGACTTGGGGCAGCTAGTGCCATTAAGGAACCTCCCAATAAGAACTTTGCTCAGCTCATAGTAGAGAGTCAGGAGTGTTATGACAGAGCCATTTAAAGCTACATCAAAAACACAAAAAATTAATGATAAGCCACAACTGTTTGAGACTACTTAAGCATTAGAGAACACTGACAGACAGGATGGGAAAACAGGCAGACTGCAGATATTCATTCTTCTAACTGCAACATCATGGTTGAGACTAAGAACTCTGCAACAATCTTCCATTCAACACTGGTGCACAGAAGGTCGGAAAGTAGGACTGTGAGGGCAAGTTAAGGTTGTAGTGGGAGCAAAATCACGAACATTATTTTCTGTCATTCCTAATTATTATTCTGCTTAATTAGGCAGAGACGCTTACATGATTCTGAATCTTTTCCTTTTTTTTCTTTACAGTGAGGCAGTAAAGTTGAATCACTGAGTTGGAAATCAGTCTCTGCTACAGGAACTCCATCCTGAGGACCACAGAAGATAATACAGATCTTTCATTTCCTTCAGAAGGGAGGCTGCAAACATGGGGACAAAGTGACAAAGGTGATCAGCCCACAAGAGGGCATTCTAGACTTGAGTTTTCTCTTTCGGGACAAGGTGTCAGAGAATGGAGCTGCCAATGATGCTGATCGTTTAGTGATAGCAAAAGTCATGGATCCTCCTACACTCTTCAACTCAATAGACAATATTTGAGAACTTTCTGCTCTTTATTCTGAGAAGGATCACTTCTTTGTTGAAGAAGGTAACAAAGAGGTCAATCAGTCTGCTTATTCCACTGAACCCACTGATGTAACGCAACAGGAACAGCAGTAATATTAATGATTACTTTAAATACTACCTCCCCACCTGGCCCTTAATGAAAGGTTAGAGCATTCAGGGAAGCAGAAAAAGGCCAACATGCTGAAGTCCCAGCTGCTGCCAATGAAATGAACAGAATCTTAGCAAAGTTACAGAAAACTGAATTGAAGATATAGGAGCTGCCAGTATTGTAAGGTAGTGATGTAACGGTAATGTCACTAGACTAGCAGTCCAGAACCCTGTTCTGCAGTCATGGGTTCAAATCCCACTTTAATAAATGGTGAACTGTGAATTCAATAAACATTTGGAATAAAGATGTCACCACTGCCAATTATTGTAAAATCCCATCAGGTTCACTCATGTCCTCAAAAGAGGGAAATCTGCCATTCTTATCTGGTCTGGGCTATATGTGACCCCAGACCCACAACAATGTGTTGATTCTTAACTCCCCTCAGGGATGGGCAATAAATGCTGACTTAGCCAGCAATGAGCAGATCCTATGAATGAGTTAAAACATGCTGTGTAATCCATAGCCACTAAGCGTAGATGCCCCAACACCAAAGAGCTGAACAACAGCTGAAGAGTTTATTGTAGTTCAATCAAAATGAACATCATTGAGGCTTCAGAACGTTCTGCAGGCACCTAACTGCTCATAATACCTGAGAAGTCTCAGATTACAGAGTTAAAAACTTCAATCAGCAAAGACAGAGGTCTCAGAATTTTGTCACATTTTCATGGGTATTGAAGATTCAGTCAAGTTTTAAAGCTAAACCACCCCTATTAGTTAAAGTCAATTGTATGTGACGCATGGCTACAAGAATATACAAATGACATGATTTTGGCACATTTAATTGGCACATGCAACTTAATACAAAACTTCAAACATCAAAAACAGACCACCATCAGGTGGTTCGATAACTTTGAGCAGCGAAGGAAAATATATCCAATGAACAGACTGACTTAATTCAATTGAATCAAGCCAATATTCAGAGAATATTAATTTGCTTAAATGCCAGCTGAAGCCTGCAATTGTTTCTAATCAGCATGCTATGGCAGGACTCAAGGATTTTTTCAGTGAAGACATACAGGCCTCAACCACAGAGCTTCTCGACCTTAGGAGTATATAAGAAAAGTTTTAAATCAAGCATCTAATGGTGCTACAACTTAACGTGAGTTGGAAAAATCTAGCTACTTTAAAGAAACTACTGAACTACTCAATGTGTGTGTGTGTGTGTGTTAGGTTACCTGCTGGGAAGTGAGTCTGGGGTCTCAGTCAGTATATTCAAAGTTTAAAAATGAGGATTTAAACATGAAACATACCTCTTACAGTCTTCAGACTCCTCCATGCTAACCTATATCCCTGTATCCAACACCATGTGCCACCCTATGCCATCTACCTACCACATGGCCTCTCATACCCCTATGCACACTGTGGCTATCTACATATCCCATTGTTCTGCAAAAACCCTCCACTCATCTATCAACTTTCCATGTCCCTCAAACTCACTACTGCAATCTACTTATCTCCCTAGGCCCCTCACAACCCAATGACCCTCAGGATCCCCATGGGCATTTATAGCCCCAATACCAACATAATGGCAACTCCTATCCCCCATCCATCAGTTTTTATCCTCCATTGTCCAGAACAACTCACCTATATTCCAGCATGGCATTAATCAAGAAGCATCTTAATGGAAAATGAAAATGTCGTCATGATTCAAAATTGCACACTCTAATTGATATAAAAAGTGATACATTGAAACCGTTTTACTAATCTTTTAAGACAATAAAAAGTTCACTCAAGTGTTTAATTTTTATTTTAACAATCATCTGACTTAATTCCAAAGGGTGCCTTACCTCCATTTTAGATCATGTGACACCATGTCTAAAGGGGCACCTTGGCTTAACTGAAAAGGAGAAGTATAAAATGTTGTTGAAGAGTGTGGAAAAGCACAGCAGGTCAGGCAGCATTTGAGGAGCAGGAGTGTCGATGTTTCGGTTATAAGCTCTTAATCAGGAATTAGGCTTATGGGCCAAAGGGGTTGAGAGATAAATGGGGGGGAGGTGAATCTGGGGGGAAGGTAGCTGGGACTGCAATAGGTGGATGAAGGTGGCAGATGGCAATGATAGGTCAGAGAGGAAGGTTTGGGCAGATAGGTGGGAAGGAAGATGGACAGGTGGGATTGTGCAAAAAGGTGGTGCTGAGTTGGGAGGTTGGGATTGGGATCCTTGTAGAGGGAGGAGGAGAACATCTTCAAGATGGGCTTCCTTGGAAGAAGCTTCACAGTAAAGTTATAATCACTTTCTCCAAATATAAAACATTGCCAAACCCATCATCTCTCTCATAACCTTCAGTCCCCATGCCTCACCCTTTCTTACCAATACAGCCTAATGCTCTTTCATCTCACACTTCTATGCCAAATTTGTGCCTACTTCCATCTAATATCCTTGCCCCCTTCACCCATGCCAACTCATTTATTATGCTGGTTAAATGAGCTCTAACAAGGGGCAAGAGGCTTGACATCATCCTGAACAAAAGAAGCTCATTGATCGGCAACCCATATAACAGGTGCAAATCCACATACCCTAAAACAGATACATCATGGCAACAATATGGGCATCATGGTGACTCAGTGGTTAGCACTGCTGCCTCACAGCACCAGGGTCCCAGGTTCTAGTCCAGCCTTGGGCAACTGTCTGTGTGGAGTTTGCACATTCTCCCCGTGCCTGCGTGGGTTTCCTCCGGGTGCTCACAGTTTCTTCTCCAAAGATGTGCAGGTCAGGTGAATTGGCTATCCTAAATTGCCCATAGTGTTAAGGTGCATTAGTCAGAGGGAAATGGGTCTTGGTGGATTACTCTTCGGAGAGTCGGTGTGGACTTGGGCCTTAGGGCCTGTTTCCACACTGTAAGGAATCTAATCTAATATATACCAACTATAGTCTACATTGGAAAAACATACCAAGGCACCTTAGACAACATTTGATAAAGAAAAGGTTATGCAAAATTTCCACAAATCCTATGAAGACACAGGAATCTACCTTAAAATTTGAAAACAAAAAAAGAAATGCTTCGATGATGGAAAAGGTATGGTGGAAAAGATGTCTTATTAATGAAATATTTAGAGCGTGAAGATCATTGTGAATTATTAGATTAGGAAAGTATTCCGTTACAATCAATGAGTTACAACCCTACATTTAAAACATAAACTCTTGAGAGAGAGGGAATAGAGATTTTATTTAAACTTGCAGAAGATTATCATGAAAAAGCAAGACCTCATTAATGTAGAGATTAACTACAAAATGATTATGAACTTTTGAAGAAGGAGTTAAAGAAAATAGGAAAGAAGCAGCAGAACTTAAGATCCTAATATTTAGCCAGTCCAGGCACTTAGCTGAGATTAAGACTGATAGGTAAATGATATATTTTGAATTAAAAAAAAAGAAAACTGCAGATGCTGGAAATCAGAAACAAAAACAGAAGTTGCTGGAAAAACTCAGCAGGTTGAGCAGCATCTGTGGAGAGAAATCAGAATTCAATTTTGGCCCATGATCCTTCTTCAGAACTGATGGCAGCAATGACTCAATATCAAGTTCAACAATTTAAGGGCTTGAGGCAGCTTCTTCCATATCCTTACCCTAATCTCTGCACAATCAAGGTATTTTTCAACGTATAATTTCAGGAACATCACACTGTAAATTTTTGCTATAAATTCTGTGCCTTAGAATTGTGTCCTCCACTATCACCTGATTAAGAAGTGGCGCACCGAAAGCTAGTGTGCTTCCAATTAAACCTGTTGGACTATAACCTGGTGTTGTGTGATTTTTAACTCTGCATACATGGCCTTGTCATCACATGGAAAAAGTGGGGTCTGCAGATACTGGAGATCAGAGCTTAAAAATGTGTTGCTGGAAAAGCACAGCAGGTCAGGCAGCATCAAAGGAGAAGGAGAATCGATGTTTTGGGCATAAGCCCTTCTTCAGGAATGAGGAGGGTGTGCCAAGCAGGCTAAGATAAAAGATAGGGACTTGGGGAAGGGGCGTTGGGAATGTGATAGGTGGAAGGAGGTTAAGGTGAGGGTGATAGGCCAGAGAGGGGGTGGGGGCGGAGAGGTCGGGAAGAAGATTGCAGGTCAAGAAGGCGGTGCTGAGTCTGAGGGTTGGGCATGAGAAAAGGTGGGGGGAGGGGAAATGAGGAAGCTGGAGAAATCTGCATTCATCCCTTGTGGTTGGAGGGTTCCTAGGGCTCCAACCACAAGGGATGAATGCAGATTTCTCCAGCTTCCTCATTTCCCCTCCCCCCACCTTAGCTCAGTCCCAACCCTCGGACTCAGCACCGCCTTCTTTACCTGAAATCTTCTTCCCGACCTCTCTGCCCCCACCCTCTCTCCGACCTATCACCCTCACCTTAACCTCCTTCCACCTATCGCATTCCCAACGCCCCTCCCCCAAGTCCCTCCTCCTTACCTTTTATCTTAGCCTGCTTGGCATACCCTCCTCATTCCTGAAGAAGGGTTAATGCCCGGAACGTCGATTCTCCTGCTCCTTTGATGCTGCCTGACCAGCTGCGCTTGTTATCACATGGCCTGCTATTACCCATTGTTAACCACTAATAATCTCCATTAGCAGCTGTTCATTCTCCTACATTGACCATTATCCATTCCTTTGTCTGTCCAATAATTCTTATCTCTCTTTGGGCTCTATCTCCACCTATTGTTCACTCCTTACCCCCTCCTTCCACCTTATCTCTGCATAAAACCCAAAATTTTCCTAACTATTATCAGTTCTGAAGAAGTCACTAGATCCGAAACATGAACTGCTTTCTCTCCACAGATGCTGCAAGACCTGCTGAGATTTTCCAATAATTTCTGTTTTGTTTTATGGCATATTTTGAATGTTCTACTGTTTTCGAATGCTCCAGAGTGCTCCAAACTTCCTATAGATGCTGGTCGAAAAGTGTGTTTTGTTGTTGATAATGGTGCATGCCTGCTTTCTTTTATTCTTGTCTTAGGCTCATGCTAAAGCAAATGTGTAACTGATACCCACAGAAGAAGAAATTCCACCCCTTACAATACAAGGAAAGTCATTGTTCCCTCACACTAGAAGTGTCATCAGGCCATTTTTTTTGTTCTTCTTGTCATCCACTGGATTCATACTTGGCCCAGACATTACCACAGATGGATAGAGAAGGTGAATCTCAGTTTGGTGTCTTTCTCTTCATGGGTTATTATAGTGCAAGCACTACAGACTTCCCTTTTCAATCAGTTATTCCTTAATTGGTCTTCACTGCTGTTACATTTAGGCCAGTACAAAGAATCAGCTGTCACAAGAAGCTGCTAACTTATTTCATCAAAGTGTTTGCCTTCAAAGAAAATGTTCAGCAAGTGCATACAGTTAATATGTCCTCCAGAATTGGTCAGGGACCTCGAAGTGAAGGAGCCATTGGGAAGTGGTGACCATAATACAATAAGCTTCAATCTGCAATTTGAGAGGGAGAGGGTACAATCGGAAGTGACAATATTTCTGTGGAATAAAGGGAACTATGGAGCTATGAGAGAGGAGCTGGCCAAAGTTCAATGGTGCAATATCTTAGCAGGGATGACAGTGGAGGAACAATGGCGGATATTTCTGTGTATAATGCAGAAGTTGCAGGATCAGTTCATTCCAAAAAGGAAGAAAGATCCTAGGAGGAGGCATGGGTGGCCGTGGCTGACGAGGAAAGTTAAGAAACATATAAAGTTGAAAGGGAAAAAGTATAACATAGCAAAGATAAATGGGAAAACGGAGGACTGGGAAGCTTTTAAAGAACAACAGAGGATTACGAAGAAGGAAATACGCAGAGAAAAAAATGAGGTACGAAGGTAAACTGGCCAAAAATATAAAGGAGGATAGTAAAAACTTTTTTAAGTATGTGAAAGGCAAAAAAATGGTGAAGACTAAAATTGCGCCCTTGAAGACAGAAACAGGGGAATATATTATGGGGAACAAAGAAATAGCAGAAGAATTGAATTGTTATTTCAGATCTGTGTTCACTGGGGAAGACACAAGCAATCTCCCTGAGGCAACAATGGCTGAAGGACCTGAACTGAAGGGAATTTATATTTGCCAGGAATTGGTGTTGGAGAGACTGTTAGGTCTGAAGGTTGATAAGTCTCCGGGGCCTGATGGTCTACATCCCAGGGTACTGAAGGAGGTGGCTTGAGAAATCGTGGATGCATTGGTGATTATTTTCCAGAGTTTGATAGATTCGGGATCAGTTCCTGCAGATTGGAGGTTGGCTAATGTTATACCACTTTTTAAGAAAGGTGGGAGAGAGAAAGCAAGAAATTATAGACCAGTTAGTCTGACCTCAGTGGTGGGAAAGATGCTGGAGTCTATTATAAAGGGTGAAACTATGACACATCTGGATAGTAGTAACAGGATAGGTCAGAGTCAGCATGGATTTATGAAGGGGAAATCATGCTTGACTAATCTTCTGGAATTTTTTGAGGATGTAACTCTGAAGATGGACGAGGGAGATCCAGTAGGTGTGGTGTACCTGGATTTTCAGAAAGCTTTTGATAAAGTCCCACGTAGGAGGTTAGTGAGCAAAATTAGGGTGCATGGTATTGGGGGCAAAGTACTAACTTGGATTGAAAGTTGGTTGGCTGATAGGAAACAAAGGGTAGTGATAAACGGCTCCATTTCGGAATGGCAGGCAGTGACCAGTGGAGTACCGCAGGGATCAGTACTAGGACCGCAGCTTTTTTACAATATATGTTAATGATATAGAAGATGGTATTAGTAATAACATTAGCAAATTTGCTGATGATACTATGCTGGGTGGCAGGGTGGAATGTGATGAGGATGTTAGGAGATCACAGGGTGACCTGGACAGGTTAGGTGAGTGGTCAGATGCATGGCAGATGCAGTTTAATGTGGATAAATGTATGGTTATTCACTTTGGTGGCAAGAACAGGAAGGCAGATTACTACCTAAATGGAATCAATTTAGGTAAAGGGGCAGTACAGAGAGAGCTGGGTATTCTTGTAAACCAGTCAATGAAGGTAAGCATGCAGGTACAGCAGGTAGTGAAGAAGGCTAATAGCATGCTGGCCTTCATAACAAGAGGGATTGAGTATAGAAGCAAAGTGGTTCTTCTGCAGCTGTACAGGGCCCTGGTAAGACCACACCTGGAGTACTATGAGCAGTTCTGGTCTCCAAATTTGAGGAAAGACATTCTGGCTATTGAGGGAGTGCAGCGTAGTTTCACGAGGTCAATTCCTGGAATGGCAGGATTACCTTTCACTGAAAGACTGGAGCGACTGGGCTTGTATACCCTTGAGTTTAGAAGACTGAGAGCTGATCTAATTGAGACGTATAAGATTATTAAAGGTTTGGACACTCTGGTGGCAGGAAACATGTTTCTGCTGATGGGTGAGTGCCAAACCAGAGGACACAGCTTAAAAATATGGGGTAGACCCTTTAGGACAGAGATGAGGAGAAACTTCTTCACCCAGAGAGTGGTGGCTGCATGGAATGCTCTGCCCCAGAGGGCAGGGTGGCCCAGTCTCTGGATTCATTTAAGAAAGACTTGGATAGGGCTCTCAAGGATTGTGGAATCAAGGATTATGGAGATAAGGCAGGAACAGGATACTGATTAAGGATGATCAGACATGATCATATTGAATGGTGGTGCAGGCTTGAAGGGCAGAATGGCCTACTCCTGCACCTATTATCTATTATCTAAGATAGTCAAGAATGTTTGGAGATTGACACCTTGGTGAAAGAAACTTGGCGAGAGGTAACGTTGGAGTTGGATGGAAACTGTGAAAATTTATGAGGTTGACAGTTTGTGGGAAGAACAAAGTTGGGGGGACAGTGTGGAGTAAGGTATTAACTATACATTTATACTAAAAATAGCTACTGGGTGTGTGCATAAGCAACTACGCCATGGTTAAGTCAGAGCCAGTTAAACTGGAATGCAGGTCTATAAGATTGTTAGTGATATAGTTGTATAGCTATATAATTATAGTTTAATATATTATATTATAGGTTTATAATAATTATAATAGTTATATTACAGGTTTATAGTTATTCTTAACCAAGTCTGTTAGTGGTCATTTACCTGAGTGCAGAGCTCATTTTATTATTTTTACTGGATCAATGTAGTGTGATATCCAGTTGATAAATATGAAGCCATATTGAAACACTGAGTGTCAAAGAAATGGATTTTTATTGAGAAATCTTTTAAAATTGAATGCAGAATGTTGTCAGAAATAATATAACTCTGAGCAATCAGCTTTGATTGACTTTTCCAATTCATGCTATTTGCCAATTCCATTTGACTGCTTTACAGACATTGGCCTAGAAAACAGATTTTGGTCTGTTTTTTGGTCTGAGCCTCAGATCATAGGAAACTGGTGTGTCAGTTCCATGAGGAAAGTACTCAAAAACTGTACAGGGAACTCGTTGTTACAGAAGTAGCTCAGAAATAAGAGGGCGAATGACTTCAGTTGGCTGGGACATTGTCTTTGGGATTGGAGGGTGAGGGTGGTCCCCTACCGAGGGGACTTGGTGGTCATAAATAAATAGAAATATATATTATTGAACATATGAGAAGATAAACAGATGCCAAAGTGAATATAAGTCCCTTAGAGAATGAGTCTGGAGAAATAATGATAGGAATCAAGAAACAGCAGAGCAGTTGAATAAATATGTTGCCTCAGTTGTCATGGCAGGAGACACTAATAACATTCCAGATGTACAAAATAATGAAGGAGCTAAAGCAAGGGAGGAAATAAACATAATAACTACCAGTAGAGAAAAAGTACAAGGGAAACTAAAGGGGTTAAAGGCCAGTCAGACCCCTGGGCCTGATAATTTTCATCCTCGGATGTTCAATGAAATAGCCACAGAGATAACGGATACACTGGGATTAATTTTCCAAGAATCTTTAGATTCTGCAAAAGTTCCAATTGATTGGAAAACTGCCACTGTAACCTCCTAACTCAAAAAGGGAAAGACAATTAACAAGTAACAATAGGCCAGTTATCTTAACATCTGTCATTGAGAAAATGTTATGATGATATGAAAGATGTAATAACAAAGTCTAATATTTAATATAATCAAGCAGAGTCAGCTTGGATTCCTGAAAGTCATGCCTAACAAATTTATTAGAATTCTTTGAGGAGGTTTAAAGCAGGATAGATTTTTTAAAAATTCATTTGTAGGACATAGATGTTGCTGGCTGGCCAGCATTTATTGCCCATCACTAGTTGCCCTTGGGGAGATGGTGGTGAGCTGCCTTCTTGAATCACTGCAACCCACATGCTGTAGGTTGATCCACAATGGCATTAGCGGGGGAGTTCCAGATTTTTGACCCAGTGACAGTGAAGGAACAATATGGAGTTATTCACAAGGGAACTGGCATGTGGTGGAATTCTTATGTCCTTTTAGGTGGAAGAGGCTGTGGGTTTGGGAGGTGCTCTCTGAGGATCTTTCGTGAATTTATGCAGCGCATCTTGTAGATAGTACATACTGCTGCTACTGATCTCTTCCATTTTTGAGGATGGAGATATTTCTGGAGCATCCTCCAGTGAGTTCTTTACTTGTCCACCGCCATTCACAACTGGATGTGGCAGGACTACAGAGGTCAGACCTGATCTGTTGGTTGTAGAATCACTAACCACTGTCAATCACTTGCTGCTTATGTTGTTTGGCATACAGGTTGTCCTGTTTGGTGGCTTTGCCAGGTTGACCCCTTAGTTTTAGATCTGCCTGGTGCTGCTCCTGGCATGCCGTCCTGCACTCTCCATTCAACCAGGGTTGATTCACTGCCTTGATGGTAATGATTGATTGGGAGATATGTTGGGCCATGAGGTTACAGATTGTGTTGGAGTGTAGTTTTGCTCCAGTTGGCGGCCCACAGCACCTCATGGATGCCTTGTCTCGAGTTGCTAGATCTGTCAAAATCGGTCACAGTGATGTTACTAGACAACATGTTGGAAGGTATTCTCAATGTGAAGGAGGAACTTGATCTCCATAAGAACTATGTGGTGGTCACTCTTACCAATACTGTCATGGCCAAATGCATCTGCAGCTGGCAGATTGGTAAGGATGAGCTCAAATCTGTTTTTCCCTCTTGTTGGTTCCCTCACCACCTGCTGTAGGCCCAGTCTAGCAGCTATGCCCTTTAGGATCTGACCAGTTTGATCAACAGTGCAGTTGTTGATCTACTCCTAGTGGTGGACATTGAAATCCTCCAATCAGAGTACAGTTTTCACCATAGTCACCCTCAGTGCTTCCTCCAAGTGTTCCTCAAGATGGAGGAGTACTGATTCTACACCCCGGGGAGGGTGACAGGTAGTAATTCAGTTTCCTTGTCCATTTTTAACTCAAAGCCATGTGATTTTGTGGGATCCAGAGTCAATGTTAAGAACTCCCAGGGCAACTCCTTCCCACTGCACACCACTGTGCCATAACCTTTGCTGGGTTTGTCCTGCTGGTGGAATCGGACGTAGCCAGAGATGGTGATGGTGGTGAGTGGGACATTGTCTGTATGGTATGATCCTGTGTGTATGATTATGTCAGGCTGCTGATTATGTGAGGCAGCTCTCCCAAATTTGACACCAGGCCCCCAGATGTTATTAAGGAGGCCTTTGCAGGGTCGACAGGGCTGTTTTTGCCATTATCTATTCTGATTCCAAGGCTAATGGCAGCCGGTTTCATTTCTTAGTTGAGATTTTGGAGCAATTGAAAAGACTGAGTTGCAAGCTAGGTCATTTCAGAGTCAACCACAATGCTGTTGGGCTTGAATCACATATGAGTCACAGACCAGGTGAGGATGGTAGATTTCCTTTCCTGGAGGGCAATAATGGGTTTTATGACAATTGACAAAGGTTTCACAGTCATTAGTAGATTCTTATTTCCACATACTGTTTAATGAATTCAAATTCCACCACCTCATGTGGAAGGATTCAAACACGAGGTAAAAACAATGACTGCAGATGATGGAAACCAGATTCTGGCTTAGAGTGGTGCTGGAAAAGCACAGCAGTTCAGGCAGCATCCGAGGAGATCTCCACCCTTCAGGCACTCTGCCTGTATTCCTGATGAAGGGCTTTTGCCCGAAACGTCGATTTTGCTGCTCCTTGGAAGATGCCTGAATTGCTGTGCTTTTCCAACACCATTGTAATCCAGGATTCAAACCCTGGTCCCCAGAACATTATCTGGGGCTCTGGACCTATAGTCTAGTGATAATATCACCACCCTCTTAGATAAAGGGACCCAGTAGGTGTAATATACCAGCCTTTCCAAAAGGCAAGATACCACACATAAAGATACTTAACAAGCCATGGGTGGTGGATAGTTTATTAGTATGGATAGAAGATTTGTCAACTAATAAAAGAAAGTGAGTTGGGATGAGGGGAACATTTTCACAATGGCAATCTGTAACTAGTGGAGTGGCATAGGGATCGGTCCACAGTTACAATTATTTACAAAGTATGTTAACAACAAGATGGTGTAGCAAATATACTCTTGCCAAGTTTGTGGATGCCATAAAAAAGAAATGGGAAAACAAGTTTTGAGGATGACTAAAAGAGTCCATAGATGGATATAAGCAGGTTAAGTGAATGGGTAAAAACTTAGAAGATGGAATATCATGTGAGAAAATGTGAGGTTATACACATTGGTAGGAAGAATAGAGGAACTTGGTATTATTTAAATGGTGAAATACAACAGAAATCTGCACTATAGAGGGATCAGGAAGTCAATGTGCATATGTCACAAAATGCTAGCATACAAGTTCAGCAGGTAATAGGGAACGTGAGTGGAATATTGGTCTTTATTTTAAAGCAAGTCAAATAAAAGCAAAATGCTGTGGATGATGGAAATCTGAAATGAAAACAGAAAATGCTGGAGAAACTCATCAGGTCTAGTAGCATCTATGAAGAGAGAAAAACAGAGTTAATGTTTTGAGTCCAGTATGACCCTTCTTCAGAACCTGAATAATTGGAAAGTCTGACTAAAACTACACAAGGCATGAATCAGACCACAGCTGGAATACTGTGAATAGTTTTGATCCCCTTATTTAAGGGAAGATATATTGACATTGGAGGCAATCAAGTTCATTAAGTTGATCCTGGGTATGGGGGGAGGTGTGGGGTGGGTGGGGTTTCATATCAGGACAGTTTGTGCAAGTTGAGCCTGTACACATTTGAGCTTAGAAAAATAAGGAATGACATAATAAAACATTTAAGACTCTTAGGGGACCTGACAGATAGATTCTGAGAAGTTGTTACCTCTTGTGGGAAAGCCCAGGACCAGAGAACATAATCTCAGATTATGAGTTTACTCTGTTAGAATAGAGATGTGGAGGAATTCCTTCTCTAAGAGGACAGTGAATTTGTGAAATTGTTGACTGCAGAAGTTGAGTCATTAAGCATACTCAAGGCTGTGATAGACAGATTTTTAATTAGCAAAGCTTATTGGGAGAGGCAGGAAAGTGGAATTGAGGGTTATCAGATCAGACACGATCTAATTGCATGGTGGAGTAAACTTGATAGATGTAATGATTTACTTCTGCTCATGTCTCATTGTAGATGGCATTTATTGGTTCTTTATATATGAATCTGGGAACAATGGACTCTGCTTCTGTTAACTTCATAATATATAAGTATGAAGGGGATTTAGCCTTATCTTTCAAGTGGAAATGTCTAGTGGTCGCTTTGCAGACCAGTGGTTTGGGTACCGTGTGGCTGACTTTGGCTTGCATGGTGTAAGGTAAAATCATTTGGAAACTAATTCAGCAAATAGGCCTTAGGTATGTGTTAATACTCTACTTACATATATAATAGGCCTGACAAGCATCTCAGCCACCTTCCCCCTCTCCCACATTCCTGATGAAGGGCTTATATCCAAAACGTTGACTTTTGCTCCATGGATGTTGCCTGGCCTGCTGTGCCTTTCGACACTTTTCGACACTGACAACACAAGTTGTTCTTCATATGTTCAACACATTTAGCAACTGTGGCTCGGCTTTGTACAGGATTTCCTGATGAAGAACAGGAAGGACCTCCTACAGCCTGGTGCCAACCAGTTTCCTGGCCAATGGGAAACACATCGTCTTAAAGCAGAGTGCATCTGTTGCTTTTTTTTCTCTCTCTCTGCCTGCAGTCAAAACTCCAGAATAATCTCACCCTGGCAGCATAGTACCCTGACTGCAGAAACCTTTCCACAGCTAACTCTCTTGGAACAGCTTCATATTTAAATAAAAGCACAGTGATTCGATTTATCCATTCAATGAAAAAGCGGGTAAAGACTGTGCCTTCTGCAACCTATCAAGTTGCTCATACTGAAGGAAAGCTTGATAGAATGGGAATCACTGTTAATAACTGTGTTCAAAGCCATTAGCAAATGTATGGCACACAGTCTACATACCTACAGAACATTCCTGCTAGTTGCTGGCTGGTGTATTTCTGACACAGAATACACATATGCTTGCCACTCATCATTTAGACAGTTAGACAGAAGCTTTACATTGGCAATCCAATATATTGAAGGGCAAATTACATCTTTATGAATGCCAAAAGCATTAGAAATAGGGAGAAATAATTAGCCCAAAAGGTTCATTCAGCTTAGGTTAATCCAAATATATCCCATCACCTTGCTGTATTTCTCAACCCAAACTCTACCACATCATTGCTGGTCTTTACTGAAACCATATTCATTCTTCGCTTTATTGGCTTTTGCTCATTTCTCCTTTCATCAGTCTGTTGGTGTGAAATAATTCTGCCAAGTTCCCTATGTACTCTTAATTTCAATTTTTAACTACTTGTGATCTATTTGTCTGGACCAGTTTTCTGTTTCCATTTAATTCCAAAAGGTCACTTTTTTTAACCCAGAGTCTCCTCTTCTCTATGTGAAGTAAATATAACTTTTTTAGTTTGTGTGAGTTGATGAGGTCCAGTGATGGCTATTCCATCGCTTCAGCTTTGATAAGCTGCTTTTATGTGAAGATGAGATGAGTGCAGGCCAGGGGCTGGATAAGGTGTTGATCCTGTAGCTCAGCAGTACAGAATGGATCTACTGTCCCTTGCAATGCCGGTAAGCTGTCTGATATTATTACAGTAAATTAAACCTTGTTGATTGACTTTCCTTCAGGGTGGATTTCCTCTTCAGAACAGCAATTGTTCCTGGTACAGTTCCACATTTTTTCTGAAAGGGACACGTTGAAAGAAATAAGGATTGAATTGTTCTCATTTTCATTGTTCAAAGCAGGATCAAATAAACAAAGATGTCATACAGTTGCTGATGGCTTTGAACACAGTTATTGACAGTGATTCCCATTCTATCAAGCTTTCCTTCAGTATGAGCAACTTGATAGGTTGCAGAAGGCACAGTTTTTACCCACTTTTCCATTGAATTGATAAATCGAATCACTGTGCTTTTATTTAAATATGAAGCTGTTCCAAGAGTGTTAGCTGTGGAAAGGTTTCTGCAGTCAGGGTACTATTTTTTTTACATTAACTGTGCTGCCAGGGTGAGATTATTCTGGAGTTTTGACTGCAGGCAGAGAGAGAGAGAAAAAAAGCAACAGATGCACTCTGCTTTAAGACGATGTGTTTCCCATTGGCCAGGAAACTGGTTGGCACCAGGCTGTAGGAGGTCCTTCCTGTTCTTCATCAGGAAATCCTGTACAAAACCCAGCCATGGTTGCTAAATGTGTTGAACATATGAAGAACAACTTTTATTTATTTAACAGATAACCAGATTTCGGCATAGAGATAGTTATTCATTAAAAGCAGTGGATCCACGGGTAATTTCCATCTCATTAAGTAATCACTCGATTGCCATAGGCCATCTAGTCATACACTTCAGAAAGCTTTTATTGGAATAACTAGAATTAGGGAAACCTCAATGAAGTGAGGGTATTTGACTGCAGATTAAAGGGTAAGGGATCTTCCATTATATCATTAGTGGTTAAAAGGGCTGTTCTATTTTAATCAAATTGGCACTCAGCTTTATGGGTCATGCCAGATAGTAACATGGCCTTAAGATTCAGCTTTTCCATTTTGACATTCCTGGTTCACAGGAATGCTGGAACCCATCATTACTTAATTACTTGTTCCTGCACTTCTGCCCTCTGTTAAATAACTGCTTTTGTACCTAATTTTTAAAAAAAGATGTCCACTGCTTAGTATTTTATTTCATTCTAAGCCAACTAACTGGTGGGTACAACCTCCAACTAATTATAGGGGTAAAGAATTGACAACCACTAAGACTCTGAAGTTTTCTCCTCTTTAACTTGTGATTATGTAGAGATTCTGTGCACACTTCATAGATCCACAGGGCTTGATGTTAACCTCATTGTAACAGGATTGAGAAGGTCCAAGGGAAATTTAAAATGATACAACAGGAACTCATCCTCACAATGCCACACAAGCACTTGCCACCATTTATTCATTTTCTTTGTGTTTTGCCATGGACATGGAGAAAACTTTATTAACAAATTTATATCAGGCTTTCATAGTAAAGTTACTAGGATGAGACATATGGAGAGAATGGAATAGTGTAGGTTAGATGGGCTTCAGATTGGTTCCACAGGTCAGCGCAACATCAAGGGCCAAAGGGCCTGTACTGTGCTGTAATGTTCTAGTTCTATGTTCTATAACATAGTGGCAACCTTTAAAGCCCAACTGCTCAACATCAAAAGGGTGTGGACTGTTATGCAAAGTACCTATCGAATTTGACATAAAAAACGTAGAAGATGCATTAGAAAAAATGTCAAGTTTCATCAGCTGTTCTTTGAATAATGCATAGTATCTGGTAAAAATTAAATGCTAAGCCACTGCATCTCTAGAATATAAAGCTGAAGGACTGGCAACTACACCGTATAAAGTGAAACTCTATGAATTTAAACAAAGGCTCTGGAGAACCAGAATTAAGTCAAACACTAAGCTTTGGACACCTTTTGTGAAGATTTTCCTCATTGATTTGTATTATAGAGATTTAGAGCATGGAAGGAGGTGATTTGGTCTAAGCAAGAGTAAACAAAAAGTCCAATGTGTGATCAAAATAGGCAATGGAGCAAATGTTGTCTGTACTGGTCCTGGGCAGCCTTGAGGCCTAAGCCAGATTTTGTAGTAGGTCTCACATCCTAGTGAGACATAAGCATTGAGTGTGTGCTGGGAGATGGTGGAAAGATGAGGTATTCAACATAGATGAGCAGCTATTCATATCTGTAGTGGTAGGCTGATGGGTAGATGATTGGATGGCTTTCAACGTGCTGGAATTGGGGCAGTATTATTTAGTAGGTCTTTAAAAAGTACATTTGCTGATCCTACAAAAATAAACAGTGAGACATTCTAGGCCTCCTGTGGTCCCTCTTCATCTGGTAGAACAACTGCAGAGCAAGCTCCATCATTTAAAGCTGATTTTCACATCTGGAGCCCTGCGACCAGTCCACAGTCCTGTTTTACACACCCCAAGTGCAGTTAGGAGCAAAGAGGAGATACAGTTCCAGAGGAATAAGAGGATGGAACTTTTGGTTCTCACCAAGGAAGTGAGAAATAACTAAGAAGGTGAGAAGCAGGATTTTGGTTTCTGAGTCACGGATGGCAATGCAGCCTGTGGTGCTTTAGCCAAATGAGGTAAAGTTAGTGAAAGTCTCCCAACGTCTACCGTTCCATCCCCAGATCACAAAGTTTCCCTCCTCCCTCTCATCATTTGCCTTCATGCCTCACTACCAATCCTGACTCTATGGCCTCCTGGCCTGGTGCTTCTGAGGCCAAAGCTACCTGGACTTGAAATGAGATCTAGTAAGACAACTTTCAGTGAGGGTGATCAGTATACTGGATTTCTTACTTTTCATCAAATTGTTTTTTATTCATTTTTGTAGGGGCTGTGGGCATCACTGGCTGGCCAGCATTTATTGCTCATCCCTAGTTGACTTTGAGAAGGTGGTGGTGAGCTGCCTTCTTGAATCACTGCAGTCGAACTGCTGTGGGTTGACCCACAATACCCTGAGGAGGGAATTCCAGAATTTTGAGCCAGTGACAGTGAAGGGATGGCAATATATTTCCAAGTCAGGATGGTGAATCGCTTGGAAGGGAATTCAAAAGTGGTGGTGTTCCCATGTATGTGCTGCCCTTGTCCTTCTAGATGGACGTGGTCATGGGTTCAAAAGGTACTGTCTGAGGATCTTCAATGAATTTCTGCAGTGCATCTTGTAGATAGTACACACCGCTGTTACTGAGTGTCAGTGATAGAGGGAATGGATGCTTGTGGGTGTGATGCCAATCAATTGGGGTGCTTTGCCCTGGATGGTGTCAAGCTTCTTGAGTGTTGTTGGAGCTGTTGGATCTAAGAGGAGAAAGTGAGGTCTGCAGATGCTGGAGATCAGAGCTGAAAATGTGTTGCTGGAAAAGCACATAAGAAGGGCTTATGCCTGAAACATCGAATCTCCTGTTCCTTGGATGCTGCCTGACCTGCTGCGCTTTTCCAGCAACACATTTTCAGCTGTTGGATCTAAGTAAGTAGTGAGAATTCCATCACACTGTGATTTTTTAAAAATTTGATTAGATTCCTTACAGTGTGGAAAGAGGCTCTTCAGCCCAACAAGTCCACACCGACCCTCGTGAACAGGCATTGGGGGTTATCTACTGCAGTATTCCTAGATTCTCACTTGCTTTTGTAGCCATTTTGTTTATGTGGTGAGTCCAGTTGAGTTTCTGGTCAATGGTAACCCTCAGAATGTTGATAGTGAGGGATTCAGTGATGGTAACATCATTGAATATCCAGTGGTGGTGGTTAGATTGTCTCTTGTTGGTGATGGTCATAGCCTGGCATTTGTGTGGCACGAATTTTACTTGCTACTTGTCAACCCAAACCTCAATATTGTCTAGATCTTGTTGCATTTGAACCTGGACTGCATCAGTCCCTGAGGAATCATGAACATCATGCAATCATCAGTGAACATCCCCACTTCTGACCTTATGATGAAGGTCATTGATAAAGTAACTGACGATGGTTGGGCCTAAGACACTGCCCTGAGGAACTCCTATAGAGATGTCTTGGATCAGAGAGGACTGATATGCAACAACCACAACCATTTTTGTATGTGCCAGGTATGATTCCTACTAGTGAAGAGTTTGCCCCCGATACTCATTGATTCCAGTTTTGCTAGGGGTCCTTGACGACGGACTTGGTCAAATGCAGCCTTGATGTTAAGGGCTGTCACTCACTCCTCACCTCTGAAATTCAGCTCTTTCATCCATGTTTGAACCAGGGCTGTAATGTGGTCAGGAGCCAAGTAGCTCTGGTGGAACCCAAACTGGGTGTAAGTGAGCTGGTTACTGCTGAGCAGGTGCTGCTTGATAGCACTGTTGATGACACCTTCCATCACGTTCCTCACGATCAATAGTAGACTGACGGGGCAGTAATTGGCCAGATTGGATTTGCTGTGCTTTTTGTGTACAAGATATACTTGGCCAATTTTCCACATTGTCAGAAAAGTGCCAGTGTTGTAACTGTACTGGAACAGCTTGGCTAGAGGAGCAGCAAGTTGTGGATCACAAGTGTTCAGAATTATAGCTAGAATATTGTCAGGGCCTGTAGCTTTTGCAGTGTCCGGTGCCTCCAACCATTTTTTGACCTTATGTGGAGTGAATTGAATTAGTTGAAGACTGGTTTCTGTGATGTTGGGGACCACTGGAGGAGGGTGAGATGGATTATCCACTCGGCACTTCTGGCTGAAAATTGCTGTGATTGTTTCAGCCTTATCTTTTGCACTAATATACTGGGCTCTTCCATCACTGAGGATAGGGATGTTTGTGGAGCCACCTCCTCCTCCTCCAATGAGTTGTTTAATTGTCTACCACCACTCATGATTGGTATAGCAGGACTGCAGAGCTTAGATCTGATCTGTTGGTTGTGGGATCATTTAACTCTGTCTATCACTTGCTGCTTATACTATTTGTAATGCAAAGGAGTCCTGTTTGATGGCTCCACCAGGTTGATACCTCATTTTTACTTATGCTGGGTGCTGTTCCTAGCATGCCCTTCTGCACTCTCCACTGAATCAGGGTTGATTCCCTGGCTTGATGGTAATTGTTGAGTGGGGGATATGCCAGGTCATGAGATTGCAGATTGTGGTGGAGTACAATTTTGCTGCTATTGACGGCCCACACTATCTCATGGATGCCCAGGCTTGAGTTGCGAGATCTGTTTGAAGTCTGTCCCATTTAGCTCGGTGATAGTGCCACACAATGTGATATAGGTTATTCTCAGTCTGTCTGCAGGACTTCGTCTCCACAAGGACTGTTCAGTGGTCACTTTTACCGATACTGTCATGGACAGATGCATCAGCAGCTGACAGACAGGTGAGGGTGAAGTCAAGTATGTTTTTCCTTCATGTTTGTCCCCTCACCACCTGCTGCAGACCCAGTCCTGACCTGACCAGCTCTGTCAGTAGCACTGCTGCCAGTCACACTTGGTAGTGAACATTGAATCCTCACTCAGAGTACATTTTGGGCCTTTGTCATCCTCAAAAACCTGAGCATATCATTTAGGTTGCCATTTCACTGAGGGAGTATGGAAGTGGGACATTGCCAAAGCTACTGACTGCCCTCTCAGATGAATATGAGATTTCATGATACTATAAAATGAGGAGAGGTGATGGCCTAGTGATATTATCACTAGTCTATTAATCCAGAAAATGGACTAATGTTCTGAGTTCAAAATCTCAACATGGCAGATTTTAAGAAGTCTGGAAATCTCTAACCTGGTCTGACCTACATATGATTCCAGACCCACAGCAATGTGGTTGACTTTTATTTACCCTCTGAAATGGCCCAGCAAGCCCTCCTGATGAAGGGCTCTTGCCCAAAACATTGATTCTCCTGCTCCTCAGATGCTGCCTGACCTGCTGTGCTTTTCCAGTACCACACTCTCGACTCTGATCTCCAGCATCTGCAGTCTTCATTTTCTCCAAGCGAGTCATTTAGTTGCATCAACTGATACAAAGTCTCAAAGGAATGAAACCAGATGGATCACCTGGTATTGACCAAAGCACTGAAGAAAACAATGGCACAAAACTCTCCTGTCGACCCTGCAGAGTCCTCCTCATTAACAACAGGGAGCTAGTCTGAATCAAGTCTACCACTTTGAGGCAGAGATCAGGGTGGTTAAATGCTAAAGCAATTGATATGAAAATGTGTTGCTGGTTAAAGAACAGCAGGTTAGGCAGCATCCAAGGAACAGGAAATTCGACGATTCGGGCCAGAGCCCTTCCTGATGAAGGGCTCTGGCCCGAAACGTCGAATTTCCTGTTCCTTGGATGCTGCCTAACGTGCTGTGCTTTAACCAGCAACACATTTTCAGCTCTGATCTCCAGCATCTGCAGACCTCACTTTTTACTCAAAGCAATTGATATGGCCATTGTCCATTTTCAGAGATAGCAGCCCAGTTGTGTAGATCTGAATAAAGTCTCCTCACTCTTACTCGTTATCCTCATTCATATATTCGCTCTCCTTCATCCCAATCATCCTCCTTCACTCCCTTTCACAACCCCAATCCACTCACCCAGTATCCACTTTACAAACATGACGAACAAGCTCTACTTGGAAATCTTGGATAAAGAACATAAAAGAACAAACATCATTTGTAGGGCACTTAAAAATTATTATTGTCTGAGAAACTTGTAAATTTGGTGAACAATGAAACATCACACAGGTAAGCACTTATGTCAACAATTTTTGTAAAACCTCACAAATATGCCAAAATGAATGAGCTCACAGGAAAACTGTGTAAAGAAACCTAACAGTACAGAATCTATAATGCCTTTGAAACTAGCCAGTCCTTCAAACACACATTTTCCAGCATAGCTGTATAAACAAACCCTGCAGGGAAGAAACTATTAGTGTTTTTGAAAATAGCCAAAAACTTAGAACTCTGTCAAAGAATTCAAGCAGGAAAACAAATGGCTGGTCTGCTCTACATGGAATAAATTAAAGCTTTGGAAACATTTAAATGATTAGACACTGATGTCATATCAGGCTACAAATTGTACAATACAGAACAGCACTTTACCCAGTGGATGATCTATTCTAATGTAACTAAAGATTGTCTGCTTTACAACAATTTTTTTTTCATTTGACAGCTTGCCAGTTGTCAGTATCAATAGTCTGGCAAATATAAAATGTAATGATTATTAATGATATTCAATCACCATCACCTCATTTCAACAAACATGAATATTACTTAGGCTGTGGAATTTAATGATGAACTATAAACATGATTTCTACTCATCTTTTAGACTCTTGCTGCCTTCAATCCATGGTTCATATCTTTACTCACCAGCTGTGATTTCAAAAGGCTGCCAAACCATAGCCATCTCACTGGAAATTGCAAATGTTTTGAAACTCCTTTCTAGAATGGTGCTGACAGCATTTAAGTCAGAGCAACTTGCCCCTTTTACTGTTTTGCTGAAAATAACTGGAGATGGAAATGTGAGCTGGACTTCTGGAACTGCAGTGCATTATTTTCTCCCACCTGACTCTGTGTGGGAAATCCAACCAATTATCTGTTGAGTGCAAAGTGTTCTGAATGAATCATTTCAATTGGGATGAAAAACTGATGTATGAAGAGGCATTGGATCAGTTAGATCCATATTCCCTGGAATTTGAAAGAGTGAGAGAAAATCTCATTGAAATCAATAAAATTCGAACAGGACTAGACTAATTTCTGATAAACGGGCAGTCCAGAAACAGGGTGGGTAGGCCACTTAGGACCGAAATGTGAAAAAATGTCTTCACTCAGAGAGTGGTAAAAGCTTGTAGAATTCTCTGCCACAAAAAGCAGTTGAGACGAAACCATTAAATATTTTCAAGGAGTTAGATATAGTTCTTAGGGCTAACTGGTTCAAAGGGTGAGGAGTGAACCTGACTGAGGCTTATCACTTAAAATGGAACCATATTGAGATGTTGATTCTCCATTGTTCTTTCACTTTTCCTACATTGTTTGCATGTGTACAAACATTGGAACTGTTCCTAATCTTACAGACGACACAAAACTGACATATTTTAGTAAATGAGACCACATTGGGTGAGGTAACTGAATTAAATGTAGTGTCATTCAGTATATTTCTATCATATAGATGTAGCCAGTCAATGCTACAGATGACAAAAATTAAGATGGAAATCGAGGGATATTTGTTCAAAATTCATGACATGTGCACAAACAATGAGAATGTATGGCTTCAGCACGTCATCATTTGGAGTTTGAAGGGAACCATTTTGTGTGGTCACTCTCATGGTGAATGATATTGGAGAGGATATCAAGTAGTGGGCTGCCAGAAAAATGTCTAAGTTTAGAGCTCTCAGTTAATACTATAAGCTTTGGTAACAAGCAATCTTGGAGGGGACATAATTAAGCTTTATATGAATTATTTCATTTAAAAGGAAACTTGAAGGAAAAAACTTTTCCAGTTAAACTGGTAGTTTGCTAATGAGCAGGGATATTTAGGGGTTGTGTTTCACAGTGGTGTCCTAATGTCTTTATTAACTTCTTTATTAATTGTTCTTAGTATTGGTTGGTGCAAGCAAGATCGCATTCATTCCCACCCCCTCAGTGGCCTGAAAAGGCAGTGGTCAAACTTTATACAATTTCCTAAACTGGCTGCAGGTTTCTTTTCTCCACTTCTGGGTTTTTTTCCTCTCTCCCAGGAGATTGCAAACTTCGTGTGTGATCCAATGATATCTGTGGTCAGCCTAATGATCTGTTCTGGTTGTGCTGTTCATTCTTGTATAATACAAGTCAGTGTTGTTGTAGGAAAAAAGTACAGAATAAGTGTACATATCAGAGCATAATCCTGCTCTGAGTGAAAGATGCCTATTTCCTGAACTGCTAAATTATACACTAGAATGTGTTATAAATAATAAACATGGCACGATTTTACTGGACCCCTCATGCATGGTGTAACCCAACCGCAAATACTCATATTTATTCTGTCAGTGAATGAATCCGTGAATAAATATGTATGTTTGCATCAGTACTGCTTTCATATTAACAAATAAAACTGATGTGCTACTGGAAATGTGGAAAGTATTTTCATGGATCATTTCCACATCTGTGGTGCAAGATTAAAATCTCTCAAACTAATGTGTAATGTGAAAACGATTTCCTTGATTAGTGTGAGCTGATAGTCCTTAAACGAACTTGATTTACGGACAGCACCTCTATATCCTCCACTTCACTGTCACCGCAGCTTTACTACATGTTTGATGAGAGGTTTGACTTGACTTGACGAGAAGTTTGAAGATTTCCTTTAACCAGTGTCGCATGGAGCAGTTCCAGAAAAAAAAAAGGCAATTGCTGCTGGATCAAATAACGAATTCAAAAGGCAGCAAGAGAATTGACTGGCTGAGAATGGTTATCACAGTAAAGACAGATGGAGATGATTAAGTGGCAAATGCTCCATAAGATACAATACTTTTTGTGCAGCTGAGACAAAGGCTTAGGAGAAAAGGATTTGCTGCAAAACAACCAATCATTTTTGAATAGTGAAGACTTCAGAATAAATAAGTGCTCTCTTGTTTCATTTAGTGACCGATTGAAGATTGGGTGGATATAGTCAAGTGTCCGTGATTAAATCATATTGAAACATATAAGATTCTGAGAGGGTTTGACGGAGTAGATACTGAGATTTCCCTCATGTGGGAATCTAGAACTAGGAGGCAAAGTTTAAAGTAAAATGTCTCCCATTTATGATGGAGATGAGGAGGAATTTATTCTCTTGGGCATCTTAGTTAATGGAATTTTCTACCTTAGAGACTGGTGGAAACTGGGATTTTGAATGTGTTGAAGGTTGAACTGGACTGCATTTTTACCTACAAGCAGGTCAAAGCTTCATGGAGGTGTGTGTTTGAGGGGTGATTGGGACGAAAGTGTGATTCAGGCCATTACCAAATCACCCTTGATATTACATGACAGAGCAGGCTCAGGAGGCTGAATGAATTACTACTGCTCCGAATTCTTATGATTTTACATTTAATATTGTGTATGGAAGGAATGGGTTTATTGAGTAAATGCCACGGAGATCTTTTAACCTTCTGCCACTGCCAATGGAAGATTGATGGAAGTCCTGCTTATACTGCAAACACTCACTCTTTTCAGTTTCAAAGTAACTTTAATTTACTGACCTATACATCTCTATTAAACCATTGCATTGCAAATATAAAGGCCCAGTTAAAACATCCAAAAAACCAACTCTATCTTATATTGGACATAACTGTTGAAAGGTCAGTCCTGTTGGCAGACATACACAGTAGCTTTTAAATAGTGGGAATTTCCATTCTTTCAATTCATTTCTCTGTGTTACTGATTACTATTGAGTTCCAAATGGATGCCTTTCTACGTGTGATAACCATTCACAAATAATTCATTGCCAGTACAGGCATGCCACTTGCAGATTTCAACACTCAAAGTTGCCAATGTAGTCACTATTATTAGCACAAGCTTGGATTTTCCTCTGCTGGCAGTATCTCTACCTCCTGAACACTTAGTCCATTTTCCATTAGTCCAGAACATTCAATTAATGGTCTGGCAGTGTCAACTTATATTTAAACCAGAATACCACAATTATCTGTGGTAAGAGGAAACTGGTAAGTTTGCTCAAGGAAGCTAATGAGGATAGGTTAATACACAGAAATTACTTTGTTCAATCTTCCTTCAAAAGTAAATTTAAAAAGTAACTGAATTTTAACTAAAAACAAGGCCTAAGGGTTATGCTTGTTCAGCGTAATTTAGCTGCAATTAGTTGAGGAATTTAAAGTGCAAATTATATCAAGCAATATTTGGGTTTCTGCCAACTTTGCTGCTGGTTCCAAAAACAATGCAACTACAAACAATCCCACCCATGAAATAGGACCTGCCCTCAGATTGAGATAATGACCACTGGCAGTTTCCATTACTTGTGACGTTTTCGAGATGGTTCTTCAAGCTGAACTTGTTTATTAGGTGCACAGACACTAGTTGCACCTTTTTAAACCTAACAAACATTCAATTTGCTAAGCAACTGATTAGTGTTTGTAACGATTGTAATGAAGTCAGCCAGATGGACCTCATAGAATATGAGTTCCCTGATTGGTGTTGTTAATCTGGTCCAGTCAGGGAGCCCTGGCTGACAGAAAACAACAGGCGTTGAGGGAACTGGATCAGTGTCAAGGACTCTCCATGAGTAAATAAAGGATGACTTGGTGTTAGGATGTGGAGTTATTTCAGTATGCACCAAATGAAATGAATGAACGTTTAAATCATTTGCATCAAATTAAGATCAGAATATCTACAAGTGATGGTCTGCATATTTATCAAAAACATTTTCTTTTTTGTTCTAAACCCATTTTTATTTATATTAGTAAAACAGCACTAGATTAACATTCTTAAATATACAATCTGATCTGATATAACGTGATAGTTCCATTCCCATGCAATCCCGTGTTAAAAGAAAATCACGTAATAGCAGCACCATTTAAACCAATGGGACCGGAATCACATTATAACCAATGCGGGTAAGGAAATAATGATCTAAATTCTTCAATTGCATCATAGCCAATTAGTATCAAAGAAATACATGTGACAGCAGAACCGACAGTGCTAAGAAATAATTTTAATGTAATGGACAAAAATACGCAATTTTATCATCTGGATCCTCTGGGTCATAGAAGATTTTATGGGCACAATGTTTCAGATGCTGAGGTTCTCTACTCCTGCACCCAAAGAGTCAGTATGTCACACATCCCCACCCATCGCAGCATGCCCAGAGCTTCAATTGCCTCAAAGCAAGACTTTTATTTTCACTCGAGGAATTTCCAGCAGAGCTGCTGTCCCTAGATTCACAGATCCAGAGTCCAGGATCAGCAAAGTGCACAGGATTTCCAGGCAGTGAGGTGAGGCCCTCAGTGTGGCAGAGATCACTTGCAGAGGTTTGGGAATGGGGCACGACCTGAGGAGGAAGGCCACCCAAAGTGTAAAGTTGCCCCTTAATAGACGCAACCTTCCTCTGCCTGCCCAAGACCCAAGCAAGTTGTCCTGTGCACCAGCCCACCCTTGCAGACACCATGCCCCTCACTCCCATCTGCTCCTGAACCTCTCCTGTTGGCCTCAAAATTGAGGCTAGGCAGGAAGTGACCTGCAAGTGGTCAATAATTGTTCTCCTGAGGCCGAAATTGGGATGAGGGTATGATGTGGAGGTGCTGGTGTTGGAGTGGGGTAGACAAAGTTGAAAATCATATAACACCAGCTTATAGCCCAACAGATTTATTTGAAAATACAAGCTTTCAGAGCGCTGCTCCTTCATCAGGTAGCCAGTGGGCTACCACTGGCCTATAAAATGACAAATTGGTGAGGTGTGGGAGCAGGCATGAGGGCAGCAGGAAGGTCACCGAGAGAGTTTGACCAGATCGTTACCCCCTCTCCCACTGCCTGCCAACCTACTTGTGGAGGGGGATGGAGGCAGTGAAATTCTGCCCTACATGTGTATTCTTTCATAAATTGTTTCATTTCTGAAAACCTGCACAATTTCAGGCACAAAGCAGAAACCAGGTTTCAGCCATATCAGAGAATTGAGTCACGTGACAAAAGCCTTATGTAGCCTTATAAGGTTAAACAACAGGTTCTGCCAAATCATTCTAGTTTACTCTATCGAACACCAAATCACTACCAGCATTATTGATCACACGCTCTCAAAACCAATGTTACACTTAGCCTACCGAGAAAATCTCTAGACTAAAACTCTCATTATTCATGTCAGACAGTCAAGTACAAATAATATTAACCGTGGCCTATTTGTGTCTGGAAGTAAAAGCACTCCCTTTGAGTTTCTGAGAATAATTGGAGGTATGCAATCAAGACGAGCCTTGTTTGTTTCCTTAAAATCAGCCTCAAATCAATCTGATAACCTTTGTTTTTCAGATGATAATCTCTAACTGTGTGCTATGCACTGTATGGGTTGCACTGCAAATGGAGTATGAGTCATTCGAAAACCTTGGAATTTGTTTACAAGATTACAGTGTTCAGAGCTGTCCCTCCCAATAACCAGTTCTGCCACGTCAAAAGCTGTGTTGACTCACTACCTTGCACTTTTTAAAGTTCCTCTTAATTTTGCCAGGTTCAATGTTGTACAAAAAAGCATTCAAAATAGTTCATTGTTTTTTAATTGACATGAACATGGGAAGGATTAAAACTATCACCTCCCTGCTAATATAGCCATATTTTCAGGGATAAATGATTGTACAATAGGACACTTCGGGGATTTGTACTTCAGTCTAATTAATTCAACTCCATTGTGTTAGGAACACATAAAAGGGTCATAGAGAAATCTTCAAAATAACACTCTGTATTCTCAGATGTTTTATCGTTGTTACCAAAGGAATATGAATTAAGAAAATGAATTAATTGTTAGATTCTTTTACACTCAGCATCTGGTTCCGAAATGTAGCTAGTCAGAACATGGAGGCTCCTAGCTCTGTGAGAAGTGAAACAACTTTGTTTTGTTTCTTTGTCTTCCCCAGTGCATCTTTCCATATGCTGTTAAAGGGGTCTGTCAAATGTCATGATGTCTCGTCTGTCGTGGCTTGGATTATCTTTTCTCACACAGTATTCTGCTCTTCATCTCGTCAATGCTGTGTCCCAGCCTCTCTGATGCCCTTCTTGGGGATTCACACGGCTGGAGAGGTGAAACTGTTCGACATGACCGCGACCTTCCAGTGTTCATATTTAAAGTCCGGCTGCACACCATTTCAGATGCTCCATGGTTCTGATAATGTTGGTGGACTCCTCCACTCTTTGATCCTGTTCATTGGCTGCCTCTGACAAACCTGCCTGCTGTTTCTGTGCCTCTATGTGTAGTTTGACAAGCCACGATTATGGGATCATCTTTTGCCCAGGTCTAAGCAGGTGCCTGTTCTGAGGTAGTCCTCTGAATGCCAGAGACACTGGGGGGACATTTGTTCTTGGCCAGCTGTGGAAACGTATCAGTGATGTGCTTATCAGACTGTGATCCTCAATCTAATCTAGACAGAATAGCCAAAGAGATGAAAGTTTCTGAACTGATGGAGAGTGCAGATGAAGAGCTGATTGATTCAATGAATTCCTTCTTTGAGATGGTAATGGAGCTGAAATCTCCAGCAGCAGCTTCTGAGCAGAGGATCAGATGAACCTTTAACTAAAGACAGAGGCGGAGGGATTCTAGCAGTCTAGGAGTCCGTTACTTGGAAGTAAGCAATGGCTCACCAAAAAACTTCTTCCATCCTATGGATGTCTGAAAAGGGTGCTCATTCTCCCAGTGATGTAACCTACCCAGGTCAATAGCAGAAATATGGCCAAGGCTGGAGTGATAGAGTTTAGGTCCATGCACATATGTGAAAAACCCTGAATGTGTTGGATCAGGATCTCCATGGCTGTTGTCAGCCTGTCCATGGAGATGCCCAGACTGTTTTGCTGGCCTGTTAGAAACAACTCCCTGATTCATTGATACAGACCTGGAGACGCAGGACAAGGATGGAGGAGGGTGGGGTAGGGGGAGCAGATGCAGTGGAGAGTACAGGTAACTTCACATGTCAAGGATTCTCTAACTTTAAGAGATTATCTCTGGCCTTTCACACTTGACAAGGCATTGCTCTGTCACGCTCCCTTGGACATCCTCCTGGTCAATGTCCTAATCCTGATCCTTATTTTTCATCCTCAGAAGATTGTTGTTGATTTCCATTTAATGGGCATTCAGGCCAATCCCAGCCTTTGTCAGTGCCAATTTGAAGGGTTAGCCATTTTGCTAATGACTGCAGCCAAATTATTGCATTTTAGTGTGACAACGCTGAGGCCAAACACAATATGTAGGGATTGTGCTAGGGCCTTGCTGACATGCATCATTCTATACTTCCATGCATCTTGTGAGTGAAAGTACAGAATCAGATGTGTTTCGACACATCAACAAAAAACCAAAACTGTTTACTGCATGTTATAAACTCCATGGAATGTCTTTACACTGTTTACTGTATTTGCTGCTCACACTGGGGAGGCGAAATACAGATTACAAACAACAATGTTCTGCCCGCAAAAATGACCCTGAGCCTCATGCTGTCTGTCACTTCAATGGACCACTGTGTTTCCTGGCCAACATCCCTGCTTGAGACTTGCTACAGTGCCTCAGTGAAGCTCAGCACAAGCTGGAAGAACAGCATCTCCTTTTCTGCTTGGGGATTCTGGAGCCTCAGGACTCAATATATCAAGTTCAATAATTTTAGGGACTGAGCACCTTCTCCCATAGCCTTACCCCAACACCCACAACCAGGCCATGTCACCACATGGGCTGTTACCACAAACAGGCAAAAGTGACGACTGTAGAGACAAGATTAGAGTGGTGCTGGAAAAGCACAGCAGGTCATGCAGCATCCGAGGAGCAGGAAAATCGACGCTTCATGCAGGAGCCCTTCATCAGGAATGAGGCTGGAAGGCTCTGGGGTGGAGAGATAAATAGAAGGGGGTGGGCTGGGGAGAAAGTAGTTGAGAATGCAATGGGTGGATGGAGGAAGGGGTAAAGGTGTTAGGTCGGAGAACTCCGCCATGACCAGGGCCTCCAAGCCCTCCATTTCTTCCTCTCCCGATGCCCCCAACAGGACCCTTTCACTGACACTCTCATTTGTTTGGCTAAACTGGTCCTCACCCTCAAGAATTTCTCTTTCGAATCGTCTCACTTCCTCCAGATGAAAGGGGTAGCCATGGGCACCTGCATGGGCCCCAGTTATGCCTGTCTCTTTGTCGGCTATGTAGAACAGTTCATCCTCCGCAGTTACAAGGGCACCACTCCCCACCTTTTCCTCCACAACATTGATGACTGCATCAGCGCCACCTCATACTCTCATGAGGACGTTGAGCAGTTATCAATTTCACCAACACATTCTCCCCCGACTTTAAACTCACTTGGACTATCTCTGACACCTCCCTCCCCTTCATGGACCTTTCCATCTCCATCAATGATGACCAACTCAGCACCGACATTTTTTACAAACCTACAGACTCCCAATTCCTCTGCCTGCACTATATCTGCTCCCAAGAGGAACAGTTCCACCACAGAACACACCAGATGGCCTCCTTCTTTAAAGACCGTAATTTCTCCTCACACGTGGTTGAAGATGCCCTCCAATGCATCTCATCCATATCCTGCACCTCCGCCCTCAAACCCCACCCCTCCAACCGCAACAAGGACAGAACCTCCCGGTCCTCACCTTCCACTCCACCAACATCCGCGTAAACTGCATCAACTGCTGTCATGTCCGCCACCTACAAATGGATCCCACCACCAAAGGTATATTTCCCTTATCCGCTTTCCACAAAGACCGTTATCTCCGTGACTGCCTGGTCAGGTCCACGTCCCCTCACAATCCACCCTCCCCTCCTGGCACCTTCTCCTGCCACTGCAGGAATTGCAAAACCTGCACCTACACCTCCCCCCCTCACCTCTATCCAAGGCCCCAAAGGAGTCTTCCACATCCATGAAAGTTTCACCTGCACTTCCACACATTTCATTTATTGTATCCATTGCTCCCGATATGGTCTCCTCTACACTGGGGAGACTGGACAACTTAGAGTCATAGAGTTAAAGAGGTGTACAGCATGGAAACAGACCCTTCGGTCCAACCTGTCCATGCCGACCAGATATCCCAACACAATCTAGTCCCACCTGCCAGCACCCAGCCCATATCCCTCCAAACCCTTCCTATTCATATACCCATCTAAATGCCTCTTGAATGTTGCAATTGTACCAGCCTCCACCACTTCCTCTGGCAGCTCATTCCATACATGTACCACCCTCTGTGTGAAAAGGTTGCTCCTTAGGTCTCTTTCATATCTTTTCCCTCTCAACCTAAACTTATGCCCTCTAGGTCTGGACTCCCCGACCCCAGGGAAAATACTTGGTCTATTTTTCCTATCCATGCCCCTCATAATTTTGTAAACCTCTACAAGGTCACCCCACCTTCCTATAGTTCAAATCCTCCAACCCTGGCAACATCCTTGTAAATCTTTTCTGAACCCTTTCAAGTTTCACAACATCTTTCTGATAGGAAGGAGACCAGAATTGCTCACAATATTCCAATGTCCTGTACAGCCGCAACATGACCTCCCAACTCCTGTACTCAATACTCTGACAATAGAGGAAATATCTCTGGGACACCTGCACCAATCAACTCCACTGCTCCGTGGCCCAACATTTTAACTCCCCCTCCCACTCTGCCGAGGACATGCAGGTCCTGGACCTTCTTTATTGCTACTCACTCACCACCCAACACCTCATCTTTTGCCTCGGAACCCTTCAATCCCAGGGCATCAATGTGGGCTTCACCATTTTCCTCATTTCCCCTCCCCCCACCTTACTCCAGTCCCAAACTTGCAGCTCAGCACCATTCTCATGACCTGTCCCACTTGTCAATCTTCTTTCCCACCTATCCGGTCCACCCTCCTCTCCGACCTATCACCTTTATCCCTTCCTCCATCCTTTTGCACCCTCAACTATCTACTCCCCAGCCCAAACCCTCCCATTTACCTCTCACCCCCAAGGCTTCCAACCTCATTCCTGATGAAGGGCTCTTCCCCGAAACATCGATTTTCCTGTTTCCACGAACAACCGATTGACCCTATTAGTATCTATTGATTCTCCCAGGCTGACCTTTACCCATTCCTTTCTCTGCTCAAGTGTTTCTCTCTCTCTGGACTTCATTCCCACCTGTGTTTTTTTTCCCTTCTCCCCCCACCCCTTCTTCAGCATATATACAAATGGTTTCCTACCTACAGACACTTCTGAAGAAATGTTAACTCTGCTTTCTCTGCACTGATGCTGCCAGACCTGTTGAGATTTTCCAATAATTTCAGTTTTTGTTCACTCTTCTACACATCTCTGGAGGAAGTTGTTCATTATTTTTATTATTTTTTCAATGGAGCTTGCTGCCAATCAAGGTGTGGAGATGGACAATGGGTAGGTTCGCATATCTGTTCTCCCTCCTTGTCCATTGAGAGAAGTTGCTGAAGCACTAGGTCTCTCAGATTGAACCCTATCATTGAGGTCACTCAAGCATTTCAGGTCAGTTAGCATCCTATGTGCATTCTGAAACATTGAAGGGTTACTGATGAAGAGAGTCAAAACAAGATTCTTCAAGCTTCCTCTCAACCGACTGACTATCATGAGAGACTTCACTGCACAACACTTGGGAAAGATGTACTAACCGAAGCCTAATGAGCTACCCGACCTCAGTGCTGAGTAACATTAATGCACTGTCTCACTGATTGCTGCCTTTTTCCTGAATGGTCAGTAGGACCTGTAAATGTGCAGAGGCTTAAAAGTGGTATTACCCAATAATATCAAGCTGGCAATCAGAGAAATCATGTCAAGGATTATAAAAACAACAATGTCCACATGCCTTGGCGCCAAGCAGGGGCTGTTTTCTAGATTATCAACCGAATCTGAAACAATTTAATAAAATCCAGCTTGGATGCAGGTTCAAAGAGATTATCTCTGGTTTTTTGCACTTGACAATGCATTGTTCTATCATGCCCATTTGGACATCTCCTGGTCAATGTCCTAATCTTAATTCCTATTTTTCATCTTCAGAAGATTGTTGCTGATCTCCATTCAATGTGCATCCAGGGCAATCCTGGCCTTCGTCAGTGCCAATTTGAAGGATACAGCAGGCCACAATGATGGGACACACTCTTTCTGGGCTGTACTGCAAGGCCCACTAGAGATCCAAACTTCAAAAACCCATCTTTAGGAAGTTCATGGTCTGCTCCAGCAAGGCCTTAGTGGAAACGTAAGCAGTTATCAATCTGAAGGCTTCATAAAGGTATCATCAGTCATCTTTGGAGGGCATCGCTTGTCTCCTAGCAACTATCCCTGGAAGATCTGAAGACCTTGGAAGAACATAGGGACCTGGAAGGTTTGATGCCAATGTTTCTAAGAACAGCATAGGAGTTAAGCATGGAATCTTGACCAGTATTTAACCCTCAATCAATGTACTAAAAACAGATAACCTAGTATTATGACAGTTTGCTTTTGTGAGAGCTTGCTGTATACAAATTGGTTGCCATATATGTAGATTTAATTGTCCATGTATTAATGTGTTCACATTGACACAGCAAGAGTAAGTTAAGATCAGGCCCGATCTGCTCAATAGTGCATTCAACACAAAGCCTTTATTTTAAGTTAACTTTAGAAGTGTATGTCTGCCATCCATTGCAAAAGCATCAATGCCTTTGGATCTGAACTATCTCATCAGAGGCTAAAGTATAAGAGGAACACTTGTAAGAAAACATTTCCCAAAAGAGTTCACCTTGTTTTTAACAATCATATTTGCTAACAAATTAAAAACAGGTTACAGAAAAACCACATTTCATCCACTGGTTGGATGTAGCTCTTTTAAATTTGCCCTTCAGCTGGAGATTTTAATGCTTTTCATCTGGCTTTGGATAGCCTACCAGAGAAAATCACGAGCAATACACATGTAGTCTCTCATTGATTCTTTCAGTATGAATGAACAGTTTAGACACAGTCACCTGACAGTAACAGCAGGCTGCAGCAGCAGCAGCAGCAGACTTGGCCCTGGCCCAGCATTATTATGTAGCAATCAAATTACTTGGTTGAGGGGGGGGGGGGGTGAGGGGGTCAGTTTCACAGGAAGTATGCTCTACTAGAGATAAGATGGATCTTGCACAAACTGGATCAGACTGGTTTCAGCCTGTCTGGTTTCCGTGCTGTGGGACTATAAATTGGCTCTGTTACACGTGCTAATAAGAGAAGTGAGAAGGAAACTCAAAGAATTTTGTCTCAAAAAGTTTGATCCTTAGTGAATATACATTTTTAATTGTAACATCAGTGCAGCAGCAACTAACATTTTAATCATTCTTACATAGTTTGATTATTGTTCAGACATGTGTGGAACACAATAGTAGCCTGTTGGGAATTTTCTGGATATTAATGCAACAGGGGATTGCACAATGATTTCTCACATTGGTGGTTATATTTAGAGAATAAATCGCACAAAATGTGAATGTTGCTGGAGAACTTCGCTAAGTCAGCAACATTAACCAAAGACCCTTAATTGAACCTTTGATCCTTAGCAATGAAATCATGGAGAAACAATGTAAGAGTGTCAAGTGTTGGAAGTTATCCAGTTTTGCTAAATAAGTCTAAAATCTCAGAAATATTTTTAAAATTGAAATCCAGGTCGTATGAATCTGTTAAGTAATGGCAATAGTCTGATTGATATCCAAAAATGTGCTAAAAATGTGAAGAACCATGTAGCTCAGGAACACGATCATAACTTAAATGTGAAAATAGGATTGACTTTGCTCTTTTCCTACTGGAACGATAATGCTATCTTTACGTAATTGTCACATATTTAATTTTAGAATTTGGAATTAGAATTAGACTTTATTGTCATGTGTACACAAATACAGAAGTATATGAGTACAGTGAAAAGTGTACAATGTTGCCATTCCTGACAACATCTTATGTAAGAAAATACCTAGATACAAAATATTAGGTACAAAGTAAAACAAAGAAATGAAAGTAAACATTAAACATTACAGTCCTTCTTAGTATTAAATAGAAAAATATAGAAATAAAGGTAAAAGTTAAACAGTCTTTCTTAAGTGCTTTGGAAACTTTATTGTATTTTCATTGTCATATATGCTTCATTTTCTTCCTCTCTAGGCCAGCTTATCAAGACAGGACCAATTCCATTGGGGCAGTACCAATTCATTCGCTACTTTTCCCTTTTTTTCCTCTCCAGACTATCCCTCTTAAAGGACGTGAAGAATTGCAAAAGGCAATTTACATCCTATCACCTTGAAGTTTACTCTTGTGGCCAAGTGAACAGATTTATGTAGTTTTAACAACTGAACTGTCTGTGAATGTACTGGTGTTGTCTGATTTACAACAAAAGATCCTGCATTTCATATTGGCATACACCCTTATCACATCATAGAAATAGGAGATAGGTTTTTACAGTTTAATATTTTCAGTGAACTGAATGCTCTGAGATCATTTATAACTATACCAAGATCCTCTTGCCATTGACATAACTGCTTTGTTATATTAATATTAAAAGGCTGTTTTAAAGCTCAAGAAAAAACAATTCTGTGCTGTGTAAAGCCATTTCTAATGTGAACAGATTCTAAAAAGAAACTTTAGTTGGACACAAGTTTCATTGGTTTGAAAGCAAATCTTTTAAAATGCAGCCTGTGTGGTTTTCATTCTTAAGTTATAAGAAGAGACAAAAGATGTGAATCGATAAACTTTGAGATGATAAAGATGCTTTGTTGCTGGCTCCCTATGGGTGAAGCCACGTGTGTGCTATTAGCTTTGCATTGAGGAAATCCGGTTTTCTGCAAAACTTCTGCGGTCGGCAGCTGTGGTTTCACAATAAACGTAGGTCTTTCCTTTCACCTGCTTTCCACGATGTATCTTTCACCAATAACATACAGGGCCCATCTCACATCCACCCCTGCAGTTTGAATGAACTCTTGGGTTTGTCACTAACCTGTGTGGATCTCCAGCTTGCTTGTTTGGCTGGGGTATTGTAATTTATCAGATCTGGGTCAGAAGTCGTCACAAATAACATTGTACATAAACTGAGTACAAAAGAGACAATGTTGTGTCTGGTTGAGCATTACAAAAAGGCCTGTGCCTGTTGTACTTGAGGGAGTGTCCAATTTCACATTTGATGAGTGTGATTCTGTTTCTACCATCCGAAACGGGATATGTCAAGCTATTAACATTTCACACTCTCAGAAAAGTTTAGCTTGCTTGGTCGATACACATCGCTGCATGTGTTACGAGCAGCCTGCTTTACAATGTTGTCCATCAATAACAATAATCATCATGGACAACATCATCCCACACTACCGTCCACATCATCAGAATTGTATAAGGCTTTCTTAATATCAACATGTGAAGTTAAAATTCTGCATTTTTTTTAACAGTTCAACCACCAGTCAATAATGTAACATAGAATCTGTCTCTAGAAATGCATTTTAAAAAAATCACACAGTGACAAAACTAACCATTGAACAAGTTTTAGGGATGTCAATTATTCATTGTGAAACAAATGAAGGAACTTGTTTTTGTTGCTGATGTAAAAGTAAACTGAAACTGAGTGCCTAAATGGGGCAGCCAGCAAACATGTGCCACACTGATCACTTGTGGTGTGTGGGGAACATGAGCTCACCCCACTGCTTTCAGTAAACTGTTGCCTTTTGTTGAGTTGTTTCCTGATGGTGTGGCTCTCCTTTTCCTTTTTAGCAGATAAGGCTGCATTCTCCAGCTTGGACAATTTTCTGCAACAACAACAATTTATATCTAGATGACACCATTAACATTATCAAATATTCCAAAGCACTTCTCAGGAGCATTATAAAAGAAATTGTGATGCCAGGCCAGATAGGAGGTATTAGGTCAGATGCCCAAGAACTTAGTAAAAGGGTTAGGTTTTAAGATATTTCTTAAAGAAGATAGCAAGGCAGAGAGGCAACAAGACAAGGAGCCTGGAGACTGAGATAACTTGAAGACCTAGCCACCTATAGTGGTGCAATTAAAATTGGGAAATTACAAGAAGCCAGAATTAGAGAGGACTATGGGTTTGGAAGAAATTGCAAACAAAGAGAGGGATAAGGCCATGGAGGGATTTGGAAACAATAATGAGAATTTTAAAATTAAGACTGTCATGACAACACCAGGCAAGCCAGCAGAGAGATCCACGCACTGTGCATATCTCATTTAGCACCCTGTTAATCTCTCCCGCTTTTAAACAGGAGCACACAGAAAACTATCTGCAGCATCAAAATGCCCACTATGTATACACTGAGACAGCCATGACATCAGCAGGCAGGTCATAGACAGCATCTGTGCGTACACCAATGATGTCACCACAGTTCATCCGCTGCACATGTGCTGCTAACTGCAGTGGCTTTGTGGAGGGAAGTGGGAAGTGCAGTTGAGGTGGATTCTGGAGTCTTGTAACTGGGTGGTGGGGGGGTGGGGACACTGCAGACCCATGTTGGGGGTGGTCCTGGAGCCTTGTTTGGGAGAGGCATAGAGTAGGTGTTGGGGGGAGGCCTGGAGCATGGGTAGGGGCAGACCTGGAGCAGGAGTGGGGGGCTTGGGGAGACCTGGAGCAGGAGTGGGGTGGAGAGGGGGGTGCAGGGGATGTGGTGGTGAGAGAAGGGGGCAAGGGCAGACCTTAACCATGTGTGAGGAGACCTGGAGAATGCATGAAAGTGGTGTGTGTTTGTGTGTGTGTGTGGGCAGGCCTAGAACTTGTGTAGGGGGAGCACTTGGAGCTTGTGGTGGAGGGCAGGGGGGAAGATCTGGAGCCCTGAGTGTGGGGGAGTCCTGTGTTTGTAAGGGTGTGAGGCCTGGTGCCCTGTGTGTGTAGGGGTGTGTCACCTGGAGCCCTGTGTGTGTGTGTGAGGGGAGGGGGGGGTGTGTGGCCTGGAACCCTGTGTGTGTGTGTGTGTGTGTGTATGTGTTGGAGGAGGGGGGGCGGTGAGGCCTGGAACCATGTGTGTTTGTGTTTGTGTGTGTGTGTGTGGGGGTGGGGGGTGGGGGGGGGAGGGTGTAGGTGGCGGGTGGATGAGGCCTGGAGCCCTGTGTCTGGGGTTGAGGTCTGGAGCCCTTTGTGTGTTTGGTGGTGTGAGGCCTGGAGTCCTGTGTGTGGGGGTGTGTGAGGTCTGGAGCCTTGCATGTGTGAGGATGTGAGGTCTGGAGCCCTTTGTGTGTTTGGTGGTGTGAGGTATGGAGCCCTGGGTGTGCAGGGGAGTGAGGCCTGGAGTCCTGTTGTGAGGGGGGGGGGTGGGGGAGGCCTGGAGTCCTGTGTGTGTGTGGGAGTGTGAGGCCTGGAGCCCTGCACGTGTGAGGATGTGAGGCCTGGAGCCCTGTGTGTGTGTGGGTGGGTTGGGGAGAGGCCTGGAGCCCTGTGTGTGTGAGGATGTGAGGCCTGGAGCCCTGTGTGTGTGTGTGGGTTGGGGTGAGGCCTGGAGTATTGTGTGTGGGGGTGAGGCCTGGAGCTTGTGTTGAGAGGTGACCAAGAGACATGTGGAGAGAACCTGGAGAAGATTTTGGGAGGAAGGCTGCACTTGGCATGGCAGCAAGGGAAGCCAATCTCCATTTGTCTGTTTGGTATAATAGACCATAAGATTATAAGACATAGGCGTGGAAGTACGGCCATTCGGCCCATTGAGTTCAATCATGGCTGATGGGCATTTCAACGCCACTTACCCGCACTATTAGTTGTTATTTTGAAATTATTTTCAAATCTGAAGAACCTTTCTCAATGCAGACTTCCTGCAGCCCCACCTTTGGGACTGGGTGCTGCTTTCCATCCCTCACTAATGGTATCAGCTTTATCTTTATGCAGCCTTGTGCCACTTATAGGTGATGTTTAGCTGAAAATTAGCTAGCAGCAAACTTTGATCTTAAATGAGACAATGTTCTGTTTATTATGAAACTATTGCTGTAAGTTACTCAGTAGAAATGCGATACTATTTTTATCTAAAAGACAGATACAAAGATTAAAGAAAGATACAGATACTTATAGAGTTCAAATTAAGATCAGTCCATTATCATTTTAGATCTGTTATTTGCCCGAGGTGAAGGCATTGAAAAATTTAGGTCAGGTTTCATCATCTGCGATGGCTTCTGCAATTGAAAACGCGGAGATTTCTCCTAAACTTAGACTGAGCTGGACAGGTTCTGGAAGTGAGAGAAGGCCCCTTTAATTTGTTTTTATAATACAAGTTTGTGAACCTTAGTAGCCTGACTCAGTACAGCAGGTCTTTAGCTCGGATGCCTTTGATTTCCCTGATGCAACCATTTTTTTCTCTGAAGATGCCTCTCAGAGTTCATCCTGGAGTTCTGCCTAAGTTGGTGTCTCACAGCCTGTCTTTGACGTAAGATGACTGTTGTGTTAACTGTGATGAATCATTGTTCCACAAAGAGATGTCTATAATACTAAAATTTCCTGCAGGGGTTCTTCCCCTTACTGTTTTGCTCAGAAGCTTTTGAATTTTCACACTTTAGATAGACCTTTTGTGTTGCCCAAGGGTTAGACGGATTCTAATTTTCTCTTTTTGTGATTAATACTGAGACAACACACCAGTCTGTCTGACAGTGAATCAACACACAATCATGTGACTTCCAGCAGCCATCTTGTTTGATGCTGTGTCCATTTTAAAAGGTCAGATTACCTTTCTGCAAAAAATATACCATGTTATAATTAGATAATCTTGACAAACATGTTCATTGATCTGGAGCCAGTTTTGGTCAGTAAGCATGAGTGATAGGTAAATGGTGCATGTTTTGAATTAAGAGTTGGGCAGCAAAATTTTCGATAACGTCCTGTTTACTAAGATACCATCGACTCAGCTATTCATACGCAGTATTTAAATGTAGATAGAGACACTGGTCTATGAGTGTTGCTTTGCTTTGAAGAGGTAAAAATCACACTACGAGGAAGGATGTGGAAGCATTGGAAAGGTGCAGAGGAGATTTACCAGGATTTGCCTGGTCTGCTGGGAAGGCCTTATGAGGAAAGGCTCTTGGAATGTCATGTTGCGGCTGTACAGGACATTGGTTAGGCCAATGTTGGAATATTGTGTGCAATTCTGGTCTCCTTCCTATCGGAAAGATGTTGTGAAGCTTGAAAGGGTTCAGAAAAGATTTACAAGGATGTTGCCAGGGTCGGAGGATTTGAGCTAGAGGGAGAGGCTGAACAGGCTGGGTCTGTTTCCCTGGAGCGTCAGAGGCTGAGGGGTGAACTTATAGAGGTTTACAAAATTGTGAGGGGCATGGATAGGCAAAGTCTTTTCCTTGGGATGGGGGAGTCCAGAACTAGAGGGCATAGGTTTAGGGTGAGAGGGGAAAGATATAAAAGACACTTAAGGGGCAACTTTTACACACAGAGGGTGGTACAAGCTGCCAGAGGATGTGGTGGAGGCTGGTACAATTGCAACATTTAAGAGGCATTTGGATGGGTATATGAATAGGATGGGTTTGGAGGGATGTGGGTTGTGTGCTAGCAGGAGTGACTAGATTGGGTTGGGATATCTGGTCAGCATGGACTGGTTGGACCGAAGGGTCTGTTTCCATGCTGTACATCTCTATGACTCTTATGACTCTATGATTAATCTTTGCCAGGACATCAAATGGCAGACATTCAGGAAGGGCTTGGAACTCCCGCATGTCTTTACCCTGTTTACTCAGTACAGCTAGTGATTGGTTACAGAAAGACAAATGCCTGGAACAGTTTATTTAGCTAATCTCTTGGGTGGGGCAGTGTAAGTGGTGCATGGGTGTGGGTATTTATTACCTGAAACAAAACAATTATCTGAGATGCTGAGAACAACATTGCCAAAGGGGGAAAAACTTCCCTAGAGAGTAGTAATTACTAGCTCAATTTACTCATTAGTTTGTGCTATAAAATTATGGCAAAGATGATTTCCTCAAGGCTGGAAGTATTGGTTAGTCCATCCACAATAGATGAGGATTGTGAAAGTTATAAGATAATCTTTACCGATAGCACTTTCAAGATGTTGTTCTCGTGTATTCTCTTGCTGCTGTGGTTTCCTCCATAATAAAAGAAAACCAAATAGAATGACACACCTTGAAGAGATTTGGGTTTGGCTAATTCTTTTTAAGACATCCAAATACTGTATCATGAACATTTGCAATTATTATTGCAAGAAAGCTAATTATTATCCCTTTGGGTGAGAACTATCTGTTAGCATTGACGTTACTGAGATAATCAAATAGTCCCAAGACCTCCCCATATATAAATAATCCTTCATTCCTCTCTGGCCCTGAATATAGATTTGAGCTGGTGATGAAATTTGATCATGAATTTCAAGGCATGAATTAATTGGAGTCAAATCACCAAACATGTTTAGCTTTTTCATGTTTGAATGCTTGCCCAAGTGTGATGAATTGGATGAAATAAATAGGGCCTTAACTCTTGTTTGAAATCTACAAAACTGGCCTCAATGTCATTTCAATTCAGGAACAGGTCTGTAAAAAAGGTCACCATCAATCTATAGTGCAAATATAATACTCAGAATTGTTGTTCTTTGGACATTGAATGTTAAGTTTATTCAAAGTTATTTATCATGTTTATGTGACAGCATCAGAAGCCTTACTTGAGGGAAATGATGAGAGTCCCACACCACTGGTTACAGAATATTATGGTCAATTTTAATGTAAGACAAATGATTACAGTGAATCAGTGATTTTCCAATCTGCACTGATTGGTTGTCAAACCTAAAGGACCTCACCCAACATCTATTGTAAATGACCCTTTGTGAGATCAGTCTTTTTACCATTAATATGTCACTTGCCATTGTGTTTCAATTACACAATGGGTTTTCTTATACTTTCATGAAATGTGGGCATCCTTACAAGGCCAGCATCTTCACCCATCCATAATTGCCCTCAGATGTTGGGTTGTTCAGCCACTTCAGAGGCCTGATAAGAGTCAACCATATTGGTGTGGATCTGGAGAAATGTGTAGGACAGAGGAGATGAAGAGAGCAGATTTCTTTCCCAAAGGGCATTTTTACAACAATCAATGATCATTTCATGGCATTGTTATTGAGATTAGCCTTTTATATTTGAGAAATATTAGTTGAATTAACATTCAACCAACAATGGGGATTTGAACCCATGCCCAGTGAGAAATAGGTTGCTGGATTATTAGTCAGAATGAAGCAGAACATTCCTAACATCTGCTCTAGGGTCACTCATCATCAATTGCTTCCTAGATTCATTGGCTCTTCTTTCCATGGGTTTGCAAGTTCCTATCAAATTCCTGTCTGCCAAATTTCAGTGTACTCATTAATCAGTCTATATATCAAATCAAAGAAAGTTTTGTTAAAATTGAATTACAGGATTGCCATACTGAATTAAAATATCATGCACAGAGAAAATTAAATTTGTATCCTGAATGGGGAGAAGTTTTGTGGTCTTTTATTCTTAATTGCTAGGCACTTCAAACAAATCCCAAACAGGTTTGATAGTCAACACCTTCCTCTTGGCCTTTAAGAATATCTAACTGCAAATTGCAAATGGAAAAAAAAGTTTTGATAAGAAATGAGGAAATTGATTAATTTAAGGATCTAGTTTTTACTGTATAAAAACAGAAAGTGCTGGAGAAGTTCAGCAGGTCTGGCAGTCTTTGTCGAGAGAAAAAAAGAGTTAATATTTTAAATCAAGAATGACCCTTCCTCAGATCTGAAGACCCGCTGAGTTTCTCAGCATTTTCTGTTTTTATTGCAAATTTCCAGGATCCACAGTATTTTGCTTTTGTTTATTCTAGATTTCATGGTGTTCTGTCTTGATGTTCAGTCAATTCATAAGTTTATTTTGCATTATGGTGGAGATCTTCAATGTGACAACAACAGATACAACCAGTGCATGTGCTGTAGCTGATTTTTACAATTGCGATTCATTGAAAAATACAGAGAAAAATAGAGTAGATATCGCCGCAGACTCTTCCTGGAAAAATGTTCATGCCCCTAAAATTCACAAAAAAGAAGCTGTATGAAGGATATACTGTTTAAAAGTGGTTGAATTAGAACTTGGTGAATTTTATATTTAAGAAAGTTGAAGAGCTTTATAAGGTCCCTAGTATCTTCTAACCCAGACATTGATTGGCAAAGCTATTGGTAGCAGTCTGACAGGGAATCCCTGTTGGTTCCCAATAGGAGACTAGGCATGTGATAAATGGAAGAAAAATATGAAAAATTGGGGGGAAAAATGGAAATGTTTCTAAATAGCTTTTGTTTTTTCCCAAAATTACTTTTACATATGCAAGAATATTTAACACCTCAGTGTTTGAAGTTGGAAATGAGACAAGTATGTCCTTTCAGATGCTCGAGGAAGAATAGACTCCTTAATGGCGATACTGATATTTCCACAGAAGAGAATAACAAATTGATGTCAATTAAATGTGGTTAGAATTCTAAGGAATAAAACTATGCCAAAATTAAGATGGTATTCTTAAATATCACAATTGTCATAAGATCCTGTTTTCACGTAGGAGAGTATGACATTCATTTATTTGAAGTCTGGTGAATGAGATAGTTAAAGTGATGGAAAATGAATGGTTCAACTCTATTACAAGAAACTTAGAGATAATTACAACATACACTCAGAGATTTAAATATACCCTATGAGAGTAGGAATCAGAAGAAAATTATAACATGGTAGAGTTCCAAATGCTGAAACTTTAGGTTTCTGTTGCCATAACAAAAAAAACCTCTGGTTATTGCTGCAGGGTTAATTTCTAAACACGTATTTGGTTGGCAAGATTTTGCAATCAGCTGTTGTCAACTGTTGACCTTAGAACAATCCTGATGTTGAGATAAAAATCTTTTGCAGAACTCTAATGAATAAAGACAGATACTTGTGAACTGAGGTAGATCTCACTTTATTTTTAGCCTTTCATGGAACATGAGCATTGCTGGCAAGGCTAGCATTTGTTGCCCATTCCTAACTGCCCCAGAGAAGGCAGTGGTCAGCCATTGTCTTGAATTGCAACCTTCTAACCAGTGTAGGTACACCCATGCTCTTGTGGTGTGGAGGTCCTAGTCTTTGGACTAGTGACACTGCAGGAATGAAAATGTAGTTCCATATTTGGGGAAGTTACAGCAGATGGTGTTCCTATATGTTTGAGGTTCCTGTCCTTCAAGTGGCAGAAGTCATGGCTTGGGAAGGCCATGAGCTGCACTTATCCAGGCACTTACAGAGTATTGCATCATATTCCCAATTTGTACATTGTAGATGGTGGAGGACAGGCTCTGGGGAGTGAGGAGGTGAATCACATACCACAGAATCCAAATTCTAACTGCTCTTGTAGCTACAGTATTTATATGACTGGTCCAGTTGAATGTCTGGTCAATGGTCACTCCCAGGATGTTGATAGTGAGGGATTCAGTAATGACAATTCCAGTGAGTGTGAAGGGGAGATGGCTAACTTCTCTGTTATTGGAGATGGTCACTGCCTGACTCTTGTGTGGTGCAAATATTATTTGTGATCTCTGAGCCCAAGTCTGAATATTGACCAAGTGTAAGTGGTCATGGACTGTTCAGGATCTGAGGAGTTGTGAATAGTTCTGAACATGGTCCAATCATCAGCAAACATCCCCATTTCTGTTCTTAAATGGAAGGGAGCTCATTGATTAAGTAGCTGAAGATGGTTGAACATAATCCTACACAGATCCTGCAGTGATCTGTATCTGAGATTAATGACTACCAGCAACCCCAGATATCTTCCTTTATGCTAAATATGATTTTCCCAATTACAAGTGATTCATGTTTTGCTCGGGTTCCATATTGCTATACTTTAGTCAAATACTGCCTTGGTATCAAGAGCAGTCATGCCCACTCTCACCTTTTGACTTACTTAAAAAACATTTTTAAAAATGAAAGGGTATTAGGAGGATGGGTGGGCCTGACAGGGCCTAAAAAGTAATTTAATTGTGGAAGCAGATAGCACAGCTGAACTGCTAAATGGCCGTTTTGCATCTGTCTTTATCAATAAGAGGTTGTTGCTAATTTTATAATGTATTTGGAGATGGTTGAGTTACTGACTGGGACCAAATTGAATGAAAGAAATGGAAGACCTTTCTGTACTTAACCTTGATAAAACACCAGGATAAATAGATTAATTTGAGAATAACAGGGGAGGTATATGGATTGAAATTACAGGTAGTTTCTTCTGTAATGCAATAGTTGCATTCTTGTGCAACCCCGCATTATAGAAAAATCGCAATTTGGAAAGAGCGCTTAAAGTATTGGCAATGCAGTCACATTACCGCCAACACACGTTTAAATGTTTGTTTTTTAGAAACAATATCCCCAATCCGTCAATCGTTTAGTGAACTCGGGCTAAAGAAATGCGCATCTCATATAGAATGAACTGTATACAATTGAACAGAATAGGTAAATAGAAATTTATTGTCACGTATACTTTTACATGAAAAATACAGTGAAAATTTTTATAAGCCACTCTACCATTGCACATTTATTAACCAAAGTCATACGTAATAATAAAAAAAGTAAAATTAAGACAAAGTTCATTACAATTCAGTTAATGGCTCCCAGTTTTCTTTTCTTGCTTCCTACTTCTTCTCTTTTTACCTTCATTTCCTTTCCTTTAAAGCCTGGAGAGTGGTGGATGAAGGAGGAGGCCTCCAGTGACAGAGGCAGCAACACCAAGATGTATCGGACAGGTCTCCACCAGAACCGTGGGTCAACTGGCAAGTTGGAGCAGGTCCTGGGCTAATTCCCCTGGCCCAGACCCGTAGGCTCCGGGTCCGCAGCTAGGCCTGGCCACCTAAAGGAGCGGAAGTATCAGTGAAAGGGATGGATGGTGGAGGAGGCAGGGTCTGGCATCCTCCAGACCCAGCAGCCATGGGTTGCAGACTCAGCTCAGTGTGGCAGTCTCGGCCTGACATAGCAGTCTTGTCCCAACATGGCAGCCTGATCCTGGAGATACTGGTCCCAATCTTCAAATTCTCCTGAGATATGGAGAGGGTTCAGAGAGCCAGAAGATCCCTAGGTCCACTTGCCAAAGATTTAAGGGCATTTGCTAACCAATCAACAGTCTACAGAATATGTTATTCCCTCTACATCAGAATTCTTGTGAAGTGTTCCGATGAGTGTAAGCTTCAACACAATGTGTCTTTTTTTCAAACATTACATCCTTGTTCGTAAAATGGTGTCATGTTAAACTCAACAACCACTGATAAAATCACTTTGATCTCAATGATGCGAAAATCTTTAGAAAGGGCAATCAGAGACAAAATGTGCTGTCACAGTGACAGTGTGGATTCATTAAGAAAAGCCAGCAACAATCTGTTAAAAGCAGATTGGATTTAAATACCTTGTTTGAGTTTTTAATGAACTAATGAGGGTAATGTAGTTGACAGGGCGTATCTGATTCTCCAGCAGATGTTTTTTAAAACAGTTGTCAGCAACATTGAAGAACATGGGATACAAAGGAATATGGCAGCATAGATATGAACCTTAAGTGACAGGAAAAAGTGAGAATCGATGAATTTATTTTTCGGCACGGATAGAGATGAACAGTAGAGGCTCCCAGGAGAGAATATCTCTGATATTTCTGTTGATCTCTGATAATGAACTTCATTTAAAATTTCTAGATGACACAAACATTGGAAGGATAATGAACTGGGAGGAGAAGGTTAAAGAGTTCAAGAGGATATAAACAGACTGGTGGAAAGAGGAAACATGCACAGATGCAGTTTAAAAGCAAAATGTTCAAGGTATTACATTTTGATGGGAAGAACGAGGAGAGGCAATTTAACATAAAGGATACAATTGCAAATAGAGTGCAGGAATAGAGGAATTTTGGCACTAAATTTTACCAGGCAAATGTTTGGTGGCAGTGGGCCATATAATAGGTCAAATGACTTAAACTATCACCTTCCTAACCACCCCTGAACTCACCCACTTAATATGGCTAGCTGGACAGGTACCCATGCACAATACTTAAATTAGTAGCTAATGGCCAATTAAATTTGTGAATAAACTAGTAGAAAATTGGATAAATAGCTGAAAGGAGATAATTTGCTGGGGTACAGTCAGGATAAGCTCAGGAGGCCTTGGTGTGCTGTAAAATCTATGATTTTATTCTCAGCAAAACCACATCGCAATCACTGAATGTTTCTATTATACATCACATTGAACCAACACTTATTGAATTTTTCTTGAGCCAATATTGTCACTTGTTTTATATTCCAAATATGATTGCCATTTCTGTTTCTGTCAGTTTGGTTCCCTTGCTTCCTTCTCTATCACCTAACGGACTATAGACTGCTGTGCCATGACCTTGGTTTGGGATTGACCCCTGCTGCTTTCAGTCTTCAGCTTCACTCACCCTCTGAATGGCCTTTTTAAGGTTAAATCTTCTTTTGAACATCATAAATCTCATAAAGACACGCCAGAAATTCCAAAAGTAATTCTGTCTCTTATGTACAAAATAAAACAAAGAACTGCGTATGCTCAAGACCTGAAATGAAAACAGAAATTGCTGGTGAAGCTCAGCAGGTCAGGCAGCATCTGTGGAGACAAAACAGAGTTAACATTTCAAGCTTCAGAACAGTTCATTCAGTTTTGAAGAAGAGTTACTGGACTCAAAATTTTAACATAGCTTTGTCACCACTGATGTTGCCAAACCTGCTGAGTTTCTCCAACAATGTCTGATTTGTTTTTGTCTTTGTGGATTTTGACCTGATATCCCAGTGGTTACACTTGTTGGACTGATCTGGGCTGATAGTTAATGAAATTATATGCAGGTTTGTCTGGATGCTGAATAATTCTTTTAAATCTTGTTCCTTCAAGAATTTTACTTGAAGGAAATTCCTTCAAGTAATTTGAAGGAAATTACTGCTTTCAGTAGGAAATTCCTGCTTTCATAGCTGCAAATGTGTTGCTGGTCAAAGCACAGCAGGTTAGGCAGCATCTCAGGAATAGAGAATTCGACGTTTCGAGCATAAGCCCTTCATCAGGAATAAGAGAGAGAGCCAAGCAGGCTGAGATAAAAGGTAGGGAGGAGGGACTAGGGGGAGGGGCGATGGAGGTGGGATAGGTGGAAGGAGGTCAAGGTGAGGGTGATAGGCCGGAGTGGGGTGGGGGCGGAGAGGTCAGGAAGAGGATTGCAGGTTAGGAGGGCGGTGCTGAGTTGAGGGAACCGACTGAGACAAGGTAGGGGGAGGGGAAATGAGGAAGCTGGAGAAATCTGAATTCATACCTTGTGGTTGGAGGGTTCCCAGGCGGAAGATGAGGCGCTCCTCCTCCAGCCGTCGTGTAGTTGTGTTCTGCCGGTGGAGGAGTCCAAGGACCTGCATGTCCTCGGTGGAGTGGGAGGGGGAGTTAAAGTGTTGAGCCACGGGGTGATTGGGTTGGTTGGTTCGGGCGGCCCAGAGGTGTTCTCTGAAGCGTTCCGCAAGTAAGCGGCCTGTCTCACCAATATAGAGGAGGCAGCAACACATTTGCAGCTGTGATCTCCAGCAGCAACACATTTGCAGCTGTGATCTCCAGCATCTGCAGACCTCATTTTTTACTCCTAATTCCTGCTTTCATGTCTAAAATGGAGGTTTCTAATGATTATCAGCAGCTTCATTGATCAATCCTGCTCTTTGAGGCCTTAATAAGTGATCCCTGAATCCTTAATGGCTTCAGTGATTGGAACCTGCTGCCTGTGGTTTTAAAAATGATGTCAATGTTAATCGGGGTTTTCGTAGAATCATAGAAGCCCGATAGTGTGGAAACAGGCCATTTGGCCCAACAAGTCCATTTTGACCCTCCGCAAGGTAACCCACCCAGACCCATTCCCTTACCCTATTATTCTAAATTTACCCCTGATTAAAGCCCTTAACCTACACATCCCTGAATACTATGGGCAATTTAGCATAGCCAATTCACCTAACCTGCACATCTTCAGATTGTGGGAGGTAACCCACACAGACACGGGGAGAATGTGCAAACTCCACACAGACAGTCACGCGAGGCTGGAATTGAACTGGGTCCCTGTCACTGTGAGGCAGCAGTGCTAACCACTGAGTCACGGTGCTGCCCTTTTACTAAATAACCCACTCTATTCATAATTTGGAGAGTCTCTTTTTAGCATTTCCTTTTGGATGACTACTGCTGTAGCTGTAATCGTGATACCCCATTTCATTCAGAAGTTTCTATGATAAGGTTCTTAAACGGTTCTACCCTGCCACTGACTGTCCACTCAAAGCCATGCCAGAAGATGTTGTAAAAGTTCCATAACCTCACTGTACTGCCATGTTGCAGAAGGCAACATGTGACAATGCTGTTCCTTTGACAAGATTATGTTATCCTTGGTTCTTTTCAAGAGGGGTTGTAAAAGGCGGAGGTTTCAATTTGTCTGGGATTAGGTCACTTCGCTTATGGCAAACTGATACTGTCTAAGGCAACTGGGGCTTTTAGGTTTTTTTTAAAGATACTTGTACAATGAAAGGAAAGTACAATTCTCCCAGTTCAGGGATTTTTGTAGTTTGGTTTAATTTTAGCTGGGACCTAGAGAAGCAGCTGCAATGGAAAGAGGTTCCATGCTTCAACAAATGGTCCCTGGCTGATGCTTTCTCTCTTTCTTTCCCTGACATCGCTCCCATGTGATGTGTGTTTGAATTTACCTTGTCTTGCCAAGACGTGTGTTTATGGGGATGTCACAGGAAATTGGAAGTGTTATTAGGTTGTGATAGAGTTGTTGGGTTTTCAGGTAGGTTAAGTTATACTATGTTTAGTTCTCTTTTGTTGTGTTTCATTCAATAGTCTGTAAATAAATTCTGTTTAAAACTGAATGATTTGAGTAGCTGCAGCACTCCTGGGATATCCACCTTACATCTGCCTTAAACACTTAGCAAAGTTAGGGTCTGGGCTACCTTCTTAAACTGTTTTGAGGGGGTCTGGCCTGGTCCATAACAACCATGTTGCAGCTATACTGAGTCTACATCTCACCAGATGGTAAGTTGCTGCCACCATCCTCTTCAAGACAGACGGTGGTGGAGGAGGGTTGTTTTTCAGACTGAAGGCCTGTGACCAGTGGAATGCCACAAGGATCGGTACTGGGTCCTCTACTTTTTGTGATTTACATAAATGATTTGGATGCGAGCATAAGAGGTACAGTTAATAAGTTTGCAGATGACACCAAAATTGGAGGTGTAGTGGACAGCGAAGAGGGTTACTTCAGATTACAACAGGATCTGGACCAGATGGGCCAATGGGCTGAGAAATGGCATTTGGAGTTTAATTCAGATAAATGCGAGGTGCTGCATTTTGGGAAAGCAAATCTTAGCGGGACTTATACACTTAATGGTAAGGTCCTAGGGAGTGTTGCTGAACAAAGAGACCTTGGAGTGCAAGTTCATAGCTCCTTGAAAATAGAGTAGCAGGTAGATAGGATAGTGAAGAAGGCGTCTGGTATGCTTTCCTTTATTGGTCAGAGTACTGAGTACAGGAGTTGGGAGATCATATTGCGGCTGTACAGGACATTGGTTAGGCCGCTGTTGGAATATTGTAAGCAGTTCTGGTATCCTTTCTATCGGAAAGATGTTGTGAAACTTGAAAGGGTTCAGAAAAGATTGACAAGGATGTTGCCAGGGTTGGAGGATTTGAGCTATAGGGAGGCGCTGAACAGGCTGGGGCTGTTTTCCCTGGAGCGTAGGAGGCTGAGGGATGACGTGATAGAGGTTTACAAAATTATGAGGGGCATGGATAGGATAAAGAGACAAAGTCTTTTCCCTGGGGTCAAGGAGTCCAGAACTAGAGGGCATAGGTTTAGGGTGAGAGAGGAAAGATATAAAAGAGACCTACAGGGCAACTTTTTAACACAGAGGGTGGTATGTGAATGGAATGAGCTGCCAGAGGATGTAGTGGAGGCTGGTACAATCGCAACATTTAAGAGGCATTTGAATGGGTATATGAATAGGAAGGGTTTGGAGGGATATGGGCTGGGTGCTGGCAGCCGGGACTACATTGGGTTGGAATATCTGGTTGGCATGGACTGGTTGGACCGAAGGGTCTGTTTCCATGCTGTACATCTCTATGACTCAAAGTGCATGGCCTGGTGTGGTAAAGGAAAACCATCTCCTGGTCTAACGAGTGCCTGGATCTATAGGGTCTGCTTGGCCTAGTGTGGTAAAGGAAAACCATCTCCTGGTCTAACAAGAAGATGTTCTTGTATTGAACAAGAATATAAGTTATTGCATATTAGGAAGTAGATACAGGGTACATTGATATGATAGACTGTTACAGAGACAATAAGGAGGATCTGCATATTAAGTTTCATTCCTGCAAGATCTGAAACTGTTCTATCTGTTAATCAGTATAATACAGAGCAATCTTGATTATTCAGCATTCGATTAACCAAACTTTGGATGATCCAAACAAGATTGCAAGGTCCCAATGAATGGCTAACTATCGTATCTGGCATCGATTATCCGGCATTTGATGAACCAAATGAAATATTCATTTCCTTCAAATGTCCTTCGGATAATCAAGGTTTCTCTGTAATGGTTGGTGTTTATCGCAATTAAATGTATTAACCCTTTCAGATTCATTACAACAGTTTATGTCACAGGCAGTGAATTACACATCTAATCAACATTTCCTGACAACAATTGTCATCTATTCTTTCTGCAACTCTAAACAATTTTTATTCCAACTTTCACAATGCCTACCCCCAGGTGAACAGATATGCAGCCAAAAAGGTATGCAAAGAGTGCTGTTTGCATACCTGACTCAGGTTAAGAAGTTGGCAGTGCCAATTTCCCACAAACAGATGGCTAAAGCATGCACTTGCCCCCTGTGCACCTGTTTTTAGGTATAATTGAATTTTTTTGCCCTTTTGTTGGCGTGTGGTTGGGCAAACCTCATGTTCAAACTTATCATATGAGCCAGATCGTGAGCATCAGCAAGGATAATTAACAGAGATCAACCTTAGTCCACGCTGACCCAGTTTCACATGTTTGTCCCTTCCAGGAAGGATTACTGAACATCAATGGAGAGGGGGAGAGTGGATCAATTTGATCTTATCTAACAAAAGGGCTCTTATGACCATTTGAACTATCCAGTTGAAATAAGCCAACACAGAACCAACAGGAGATTCAGCCTTGGATAATCTTCAAACATCGCTCTCATTTCCTAACTCACTGAGTGACTGAGGAGCCTGAAGCCACATTCGAAAGGTAATTTTTGTCAAACGTAGGGCAAAAACCAGGCATCTAGGATAAAGGGCATTTTCATCTACTCTCAAAGTTAAACACAGAAGAATAACATATTCTTACATGTCACATGGGTGGTCTAGTTATGCAAAAATCTGCCATTGAGAGATCCAGTTAATATTATGCCTTTGCTTGTTTTGCTCCTGTTTTCAGCACCATTGTGTTTCCCCAAAGGTGGGTCCTTTCCAAACCATTAGCTAAACAACAGTCCGATTGCACAAATCTAATATGATCTTATTTTGCTGTTTGATTCAGTTTCCTGAACAATACTTCTACAGAGAGTTATTAAATAGTTGTGTAAAACCATTTTATACAATATCCTGTCCCACATCCTTTTAGTCTTCTTACAAACATCCTGTTAGTACTCTTGTTTCAGTTTTTAGCTTCTGTAATTTCATCTCAGCAGCCTGATAGGTTAAAGTCATGGTTATGTGAATCCCACACATTGTGGTGTAATTTCAGAGTCAGTTTGGTATTTGTACATAAATGCTTTGCATCCCCTTTGTTTGTCTCTTCAGGTGCCACTCTTTAAATTTTGTTACTTTTATAAATGTTGTTTAGCATTGGTATCGAAACAGGAAAACAAAATCAGTCACTTCGTCCTCGTCATTTTGACCTTGGAGATAAGCTAGAATTTTACTAAAAGCAGTAAATGCTCCCAAACTGGCTGCAGTATATTTACATCCCCGAGTCCCTTGACTAGAAAGAGAGAAGGACTGACTAACTGGGTGAGCCAACAGGTCGATGGATGGAAGTTTAGGACAGGCAATTATGTACTTTTAAAGAGCAGTGATCATTTTAATATATGGAACTAGTGGATTCCAGTCTATGGTACAGGCTGCAGTTTTGAAAAGTGAGTGCCAGGCAGTCACCAGTAAATGATGAAGTGCATTAAAAGGGGCATCTCTGTGTGATTTCCTGCTTCCTCAATCCAGCAGTTGCTTACAGATGACATTAGGAATGCACTTTGATGACTGATTATGTTAAATGATGTCCATCTATATAAGTGAATCAAGCCTCCTACCAACATAAGGGCAGGTAGAGTAAAACCATACCAGTTCAGTTTGCACAATATACAAACTCAACTCAACTGTGTCCGTCATTGCATCTTGACTAAAGTAGCTGCAAAAAAAATTCAGTTCTAAGTAGATATATTACTTTATGAAATGAATATAAATAATAGGGGCAAAGAGAAAGAGAGCCCTCATGTTTTGAGCACTTTAATGAGCCCTTTGTCTTAATATTCAACACAAACCATGTTGGCTGTCCACGCCAACAAACTGAAAATGGATGCAAATTGTTACTTGGGTTTCAACATAGAAGAAATTTGAATTATATCATTAAAAATATCCCCAACATTGCTGTAATTAGTGTTCTTACCGAAATCAGTATAAATGATGGCCTTTGCTCTGCAAATGTTAATATATATCAGTGATTATTTTTTATTGGTCTCACAATTTATAAACATTTTTACAGTTGGACGATACTACAAGAAACTTGTTCCCTTGAAATATGTTCCCAAAGAACAGTATTATGCTTTAACAGTATTGTGATGCTGTAGCCAGCTCTCAGCTGTTAATGTGGTCTTCTGGTACTTTGAATTCATGTTTAAAAATAACAACTTGAATGCAGAAATAGACATTTTTATCCAAAATAGCCTTTATAGAGATTGAGAAATGAGAGTCAGTTCAATCCTGTTATGTATAAAAGCAATGTAAAATACGTACTTGAATGGGTTATTTCTCACAGGTGTTGTGGATGGTGTTCATTATTATTATGGGATACATTCAAAATCAGGCCAAGGCTAAGTGCACTACAGTATGTCTAAAAATAGAAACATATTTGTATTCATTATATAATCTGATTGCCTGTCGATAAAACAGCAGAAAGATCGTTGAGAGAATGTTGAATCTTCAATTTATACTCCAATGTCTAACAACTGGATATCTTCTGTTGTTATTTCAATGTTGAGAAAAGCCAAATTTCTGACAAGGTTTCTATTCAAGGTAACCCTCAAACTATTTCAAGTGTTCCAAAACATACAAAGTTGAGATTTATGAAAGGTATTTATACTAAAGAAAATTTCAATCAACAATTTCACTCAGTTCGATAATTCTACACATTCTCCATCTGCTTCCCACAGCTTGGCTAAGCATCATTACAGTTGAATCAGATAATAATATCATGCAGCCCTGATATTAAACTTGCATTGCTCCGATTCAAGCCTGAGACAAGTTGGGGTTAATGCAGCAGCATATCTAACATTTAAAAGGGTCAGGTTTAACTCATTATGTCTGGCAGGAACAAGGTAGCAGCTGCCTGAATATTTGGGGTGCTTTAATTGCTACCACATTCCTGCTTAAATGTCATCTATTGTCATTTTGGTTCATCAGAGAGGACCAGGCTGGAGGTAAAGGATTCATCAAGGGATGTAAATTGGGATCCTGTGCTGTCAACGGGAACAATTCCTACTATAGGCAGATAGATACATGAAACAGGAATTTGGATCCATTGGTATTTAAAGGGGCAATCCACTTCTTGCATGGTCATCTGAGTAATTGTCGAGTGTGTGATGCTGGAAAAGCACAACAAGTCAGGTAGCAGCCGAGGAGCAGGGGGAGAATCGTCCTGCTCTTCGGATGCTGCCTTACCTGCTATGCTTCTTCAGCACAGCACTCTCGACTCTAACCTCCAGCATCTGCAGGCCTCACTTTTGCCATCTGAGTAATTAAGCTGCTTGAATTTCTTCAGAGAATTTTGAAAATTGTAACTTTCTGCACTTTATTGTTAATAAAGCAATGTAATTTAATTACATGCTAGTATATAACTTAAACATGAAGTAATCTCCAATCCTGTCATTGAAGAAAGGCTTATGGAGACTGTCTAAACCTGTTACATTTTCCATAGCAATGTCCTGCCTGTGCTGAGATTAATCAGAAAACCAAAGTTGACAGTTAACAGTTCCTGCTGCATCTCCATGATCCAGTCAATCTGCATTGCTCACGCTGTAAATATTGAGCATCCCTTTCTAAGTCTTTTTTTGCAACTGATGAGTGCACAACAAAAAACTTCAACTTCATATCTCTTGTTAACAATATTTTATTATTGTTTAGCTTCTACATCTTCAAGAGATACAGGCTAAAAGTTAGTCCATTTTTGGAATATTGTGGGCAATTCTGGTCTCCCCCCTATCAGAAGGGAGAGGCTGAGGCTGTTTTCCCTGGCTGAGGGGTGACCTTTCCGAAATTTATAAAATCATGAGGGGCTTGGATAGGGTAAGTAGACCAGGCCTTTTCCCTGGAGTAGGGTCGTCCAGCACTAGAGGGCATAGGTTTAGGATGAGAGGGGAAAAACTTAAAAGGGACCTAAGGGGCAACTTTTTCAAACAGAGGGTGGTGCATGTATGGAATAGGCTGCCAGAGGAAGTGGTGGAGGCTGGTGTGATTGCAACATTTAAAAGACATCTGGATGGGTAGATAAAGAGGAAGGGTTTAGAGGGATATGGGCCAAATGTTGGCAAATGGGACCAAATTGGGTCAGGATATCTGGTCGGCATGGACGAGTTGGACCGAAGGGTCTGTTTCTGTGCTGTACATCTCTGAGCCTAAGTCCTCAGAAGAGGCAAAAGATGCAGCAGCCTAGTTAGGTAACTAACTGAGCTCACAGGAGACTGGACAAAGGGAGAAGAGGTCACATGCAGACATTTCCATGGAGTTCATAGGAAAAGAGTGTGTTACCTTCAATTGTCATGAGGTGCAATAGTGAACCAGGTGGCTACGTTTAACCTTTTCCAGAAAACGTTTACAACAAGATCGTGAAAGGATTTAGAAAAGGTTTCCAAGGATGGAGAGTTGAGCTCTAGGGAGAGGCTGAATAAGCTGGGGCTATTTTCCTTGGAGCGCAGGAGGCCTTATAGAGGTATATAAAATCAATTCGGGCATGGATAGGGTGAATTGCCAAGATCTTTTTCTCAGGGTAATGGAGTCCAAAACTAGAGGACAAATGTTTAAGGTGAGGGGGAAAGCTTTAAAAAGGACCTGAGGGGCAACATTTTCACACAGTGGGTGGTACATGTATGGAATAAGCTGCCAGAAAAAATGGTAGAGGTGTGTACAATGACAACATTTAAAAGATATCTCGATGAGTACACAGATTGGAAGGGTTTAGCAGAATATGGGCTAAATACTGGCAAATGGGATTAGATTAGTTTAAGATATCTGGTCAGCATAGACGAGTTGGACTGGAGGGTATGTTTTCATGCTGTGTAACTCTACGACTTTAAGACCAGTGACTTACTCTTCTGATTAACAATGCATTGCCAATGGCAGTCAATATGATTGTAACTCATAGTTTGTGTTTTGGGCTCATTCCAAGCTGCATCAGATGTCAGTGATGCCACATCAGACAATCTTCTGTACATGGTGAGAGACAAACAAACTGCAGATGTTGGAATCCAAAGTAGACAGGCAGGATACTGGAAGAGCACAGCAAGCCAGGCAGCAACAGGAGGTGGAGAAGTAAAATGTTTTGGGTGGGGGTGGGTGTAGGGGGAGCTGCAGTTAAAGGGGGTTGCGGGGGCAGGGTGGTGCAGTGGGATTGGCTCACTGAGCATCTCAGCCGGGCTCACAGGGGCTGACCAGACCTCCCATTTTAATACCCCTTCCCACTCCCTTTCCAACATGACCATCCTTGGCGTCCTTCATTGCCACAACGAACAAAACTGATAATCGGAGAAACAACACCTCATCTTCTGCTTGGGCAGTCTACAGCCTGGAGGACTCAACATTTAGTTCTCCAATTTCAAATAACCTTCCCCTAACTCACTTCTAAGCCCTTGACACCCCCCCCCCTTCACTCTTCCCTGCCACCAACTGGATTAATTCCTCCCATTGACCTACCTGTCTTCACCTATCCCCACTTCACCACCCTGCCCTGCCACCCCCTTTATCTGAAGCTCCCCCCACACTCAACCCCAGTCCTGAAGAAGGGTTGCACCTAAAATGTTGACTTCTCCACCTCCTGATGCTGACTGGCTTGCTATGTTCTTCCAGCTCCTGCCAATCTTCTATACATGCCTGCAATAAACAGTTCACTAAAGATTAGATTAGATTACAGTGATTAGATTACTTACAGTGTGGAAACAGGCCCTTCGGCCCAACAAGTCCACACCGACCCGCCGAAACGCAACCCACCCATACCCCTACATTTACCCCTTACCTAACACTACGGGCAATTTATCATGCACATCTTTGGACTGTGGGAGGAAACTGGAGCACCTGGAGGAAACCCACGCAGACACGGGGAGAACGTGCAAACTCCACACAGTCAGTCACCTGAGTCGGGAATTGAACCCGGGTCTCAGGCGCTGTGAGGCAGCAGTGCTAACCACTGTGCCACCGTGCTGCCCATAAAGCCCTCTTTACAAATTACAGTACATGAATGCCAAGAGTCAGCAGAAGGAGGTTTGAAGCAAGGACGAGCATCCAATGCGCAGTTGCCATTGACCGTAGCCTTGAGTGCACTTCTCACTCAGCCAACAGGATTCAAGGACAGCAATTTTGAAGTTTTGCTGAATCATGCAGGTCTGTGCTCAGTTACCTGTCAGGTTTCATAATGGCTTTAAACCACACCAACGCACCATGCCACTCTTACATGACCCACTTCAGCACATCAGAGCCCAACTGTTAGGCACAAAGGGCTACCATTTGCACACAGTACATGTAATTCATGCCAAGAAATGCTAAGTGCTAGGACACATGATTTTCCTGATATATCTTAATAACTTATACTGTTTGGGCGCTTAGGTCACTGTTTTAAAATTTGTGAATGACTCAAAACTTGGAAGCATTGGGAACTGTGAGGAGGATAGCATTAACATTCAAATGGACAAAGACAGGCTTGTGGAATGGATGGACAGAAAGAGATTAAATTTAAGGCAAAAAATGTGACGATTCATTTTGGTATGAAACATGGTGGTGGGGGGGGAAGGTTTATGAAATAAAGGTTACAATTCTAAAATGGGTACAGGCGGAAAAGGGTATATGTGCACAAACTATTGACAGTTAACTAAATTGAGAAAAATGTTATAAAATTATTCTGCATCTTGGGCATTATATACGGTGATGTAGAGTACTAAGTCAAAGATTTTTGATAAACCAGCAAGAAACAACAGTTCAGCTTCAACTGATGTTTTCCATCCAGTTCTGTACACTGCACTTTCAGAAGGCTGTGACCACTTCTGAGGCTGCAGGAAGAATTCATGAGAATGGTTCCAGTGTTGAGGAACTTCAGTTACATGTATAGATTGGACAAGATGACCTGTTTTCCTTTGTGAAGAGATTAAGAGAACATCTCATTCAGGTGCTCAAAATCATAAAACATTGGGATGGTTGAGAGCAAGTTTGGGATCCTGAGGTCATTTAAGGTGGAAAAGGTGATGTTGACCTGAGGAAAGATGACTTTTACACAGTGAGTAGTTTGGATATAGAATACACTGCCAGAGAATGTGGTGGAGGCAGATTCAACTTTCAAAAGCAATGGATAATTATCTGAAAGTAATACATTTGCAGGGCTATTGGAAAAAGTCAAGGGAATCAGTCTAGAGATGATGGGCTGAATGCCCTCCTTCTGGGCTTTATGTTTCTATTAGCTATGACATCACTGGAACCACCACTGGACTATTCAACCTGGAATTGAATTACTTCTGGAGGGTCTCTTTGCCATACAGTCCCCTCACACTTATAGCCACCATTGCGAATATTGATTAAAGTTGCTAGAGCTGTTGACAGTGACACTCAATGGGAAGTCTGTGCTGCACTCATAGGGGTGACCACAAACTTTACGCTAAATTGCAGCATGCTAAAATTTTGCATCACAAACTCTGTGACAGGTTGCAACAGCCTTTTAGGCAGAATTTCAAATACATTGTAAAGTTGAATTTATACAATTAGTTGTTTGTTGTTTGAATGCTGAGCCATTGAAATCCGTTCCTCTCTCCTTTTCAGCAGTCAACTTCTGGGCACTCATTTCCACTGATCCCCTGCCTCTGGTTTCTTGTCATTGAGTAATATGCTAACTTTTGTACTGTTGCTTGAGAGCGCTGGGGTGAGGGTCTGTTATGCTTCATAAGCCTTGTCCTTCTCCCATTGTTCTTCAGGCTCCTGACCTTCAAAGCAATGATGGGAATGGGTAGGAATTTATATGGCACAGAAAGACCAGGCAGTCACAGATTATTGACACACCAAGCTACCACTAAGCTGCCATACTATCCAAATGCCAGAGGATAAGGAAAGAGTAGAAGTCATAATAAACCCTTTGTTTATTGTAGCTTTGAGCCTCTTTCCGCTCCGATTTTCCTTGTCCAATTTGATGAAGGATTGTTCTCTTCTGACTTTTATCTCTACCTTCTAGTTGTAAGATAACTGTTCCACAGAAAGGGAACTAGCGAATTAGCTGTTGAAAAACTTCAAAGGTGTATGGGTTAGCTTCATTCAGTGAGAGGGTGAAACTGTAAGTTGCAAGCAGAATGGAAAGGAGAAGACCCTGTTCCCACTATATTAACATGATCTGTTATGTCAAGTAAAGAATGATTTGTAATATTTTTAAACTTGACATTCCAATCTCCCAAGTTTTTTCCTAACTTCACAGTTTAAGGGATGTGACAATGTTGCATTTATTCCCAGTTGACCTGAGAAGGCAGTGGTGGACTTCAGCCTTAAACACCTGCTCATAGCAATGTTATCGTCTTATGGGTATCAGTAGAGAATTCAAGGCGTTTGACTCATTACCAATGAAGAAATGATTATATATCTGACTTAGTATTGCACTTACAGGGCACCTTGGAGGTGATGTTGGTCACATGGCTAAGGTTATGCTAAAGACACATATTCCCCATTTCAAGATTTATGAGGTCCAGCTTTGGGAGAAGGAAAGAACACTGCTGTATGGATAACCTTGGGAAACTTGAAGCTGCTATTGAACCTATTTGGCAAGTCTGCAAGATCTTTCACATGGCCATTGAATAGAAGCTAATGCAAGGTTTTGACTCACCACGCTGTCATCCTGCCTCCCTTCCAACTTGCGCACACGCAGCTGAGTAAGAACACAAACCAAGTCCTCCTACGCTTTTTGTTACTACTTATACATGCTGTCAAATACACAGGAGTCCTGCTTGTAAAAATGAATAATGTTCTATAAACAAACCAAAGTGTTTTCCATTAATAGCTCAGTGACACACCAATGAATGTTGCACCCTTCATTGGAAATCAATAGGAAATTGTTGGACTGTGCAATTATATCTTACTTTGATTTCAAATTCATAGTCACAAGCCATAAGACAACTTAGACGTGAATGTAAGTTGTACAATGCAAAACGAATTAATCTCAGACAATGATCCATCTTGACAGTTCTTGACTGTAATAAAGCAGGAGGATCAGGTCTTGATATGCACAATGTCAATATGATTTTTCATAGCCTTGTTTTTCAAAAAAGGAGCATGTTTATGCAAATTATGGTGATTGATTTGAGAAGTATTAATATTAAAAATTTCAATTCTTGCAAAGCTATAATTTGAAGTGTGTGAATTTTGCTTGTGTGCTAAATTAGGCTCCTCAGAATGTGAGAATGTTTGGCAGATACTACTCTCACACTTGGGAGCTTAAAATGTATCTGTTTATTTAATTAAAGCCTTGTACTTTACAATCCAATAAACATATCTTTTCTTCTGTTATAAGTGTTTAATTCTCAGTGCGATAGTGGATTACTAAATGGAAATGTAGCCACACGGGCGTTATGTACACAGAGGTGCCCAAATGCACTTCAAAGCACCTGCTCCAGAGGCCATCAATGTGTCAATTTTAGCTGCAGTTGGTAACTCGGAGCAAAGCTTTGTAAAGTACCTGGAGTGAAAGCTCGCTTATAGGAATTTGACAAAGGAACACTACCCAGAGAACCCATGCGTATTAGTAATGGATCAAGGATTATGGTCGCAGGGCTTTGCCAATTCCATTAGGAGTCATTTATTACTCCAAACTCTTGCATGACTTTACTGGTGGCATTTTACATCTAATGCACTTCCAAGCTGGAGAAAGGCTCACCTTCACGAGGAAAATACACTTTGCGGTTTCATTGTTGTTGCACTTTGAATTATTGCTAGCTTGTGAAGCATCACTACTTACTGACTCAAATTAAAAACAGAAAATGTTGGAAATATACAATGCCATATGTTGAAAATTGGCACAGGCTTGAAGGGCCGAAGGGCCTAATCCTGTGCTATAATTTTCTTTGTTGTCGTCAGCAGGCCTGCCAGCATTAGTGGAGAGAAAATCGGGGTTCACGACTCTGGTCAAGGGCCATTCTTCAGAATTGAAGAAAGACAGAAAGGTATTAGGATAGGAGACAGGGGATTTGAATGAACAAATGGAATAATCTGTGAATGCAGGAAAAATGACAAAACATTTCATGGTACAAAAAGAGAAATTATTATATTAAAAAACAAAAGATGTGCTCAGAGTGTGTGTGAAAGGCTGGACAGCAATGGGCTGTTACTTGAAAGCTAAAACATGAAAAACAGAAACAAAATGTGAGGTGGGGAAGAACTGAGTTTATGGCCTGAAATTCTTAAACTCACTGAATCCTGAAGGCTGTAAAAAGCTTATTCAATTGACAAGATGCTGTTGATTGAGATTGTGTTGAGATTTATTGGAAGATTGCAGAAAGCTGAAGATTCAAACCTTGACAGTATGACCATTATCTGTGCTTTGGACTCTTTGACCAGTTAATATATTAAAATCACTTCTTACCCAACTGCTTGTTGGTGAGGCAAACAAAGAGGCACTGAATTTAGTTTGCAGTTCAACTTGATTTTATGAACAGAATATATCTTATTACAAACACTGTCAACATTTCCCAAATTCCCACAATATTTACTCTCTGTCTAGCTCTATCGTCTGAGAAAGGATGTTATCCTCAAAGATTCATGTGTTTGAGCTGTGCTGTTGTATTCTCCTCCTCTCTGACATAGGGCTGACTCTCTTCCATGAAGGTGGGCTTCACAGGTCAAGATGGATCTTCTCCTGGGTCTTTTTGGGTTGTTGGTTGAACTTTTGGCCATCAGTGTCACTGTGAATCTTAGCTGAGGGGCTCATTTCCAGATGTGAGTTTTTACTCCCCCCATTCCCCGTACCTTCCAGAATGTTCTCCAGCCTTTGGCCATTGGGATTAGGCATGGAGTTGAAAGCATCTAATGGGGTCACGCCAACTCTCTTCGCTGTTGCCATGTCATGGAGGCGTAAAGTGCACATCCACAGGCACTGGCTGAAAGTCAAGATTCCCGAAAGTGTGATCAATACTCCTCCAATACATAACCCTTGGGCTGATTATTACTGGCTCCCCCTGAATGTTTTGAAACCTCCATTTCCACTGTTCTCTATAGCTGATAGCCACCGGCTGCTGTTTAATTTAGTTTGAGCAATTTTTGGTCAGACCTGATTTCTCTGTGGGTCAATTTAGAATGTCCAGTTTTGGGCCTGTGGTCACTAGATCACAAGATGGAGAATTGAAATAGTGAGTAATCAGAAGCTTAGGGTCATGCTTGCAAACTAATCAGAGGTGTACCACAGAGCATCTAACCTACCTGCATTTGGCCTCCCCGATCACAGACTGCATTCCGATTGGCAAATATACAGTGTACTAAATGGGAATAAGTACATTATACCGTTACTTCACTTGTAAAGAATGTTTGGAGCCTTGGTGGGCTTATCATGAGTATTAGTTGGTAGTTTGTATCCAGAAATGAAGACAGAGAAGCCATACAAAGGAACAATCAGTAACAGGTCGTATGAAAATGTGAGAAGGATAGAAATCGGAAGCAAAGTAAATGAATTTTCCCAGTTCTGGGCAAGAGCAGGAAATGGCATCAATGTAGTCATCAATGTGGCAGAAAAAGAGTGGAGGGTGTGGACCCAAGTAAAACTGGAATGTGAAAGTTCTTCTCTTCTACAAAGAGCAGATATAGTTAGAACCCTGCAGCTACCTAAAGCTATACCTTTTAATTTGAGGAGATAAGATAAATTAAAGGGAAAATTGGTCAATGAGAGGACAAGGTTGGGCAGGCAGAGGATGATGGTGACAGATGGGCCTCCGATTAAGGAAGAAGCCCTCAGACTGTGCAGGTGAGGTTTGGAGGTGCATAGGGATTGATAGCCAAAGTGAGGGAGCGGCCGTTAGAGCATGGAGGCGATTTCTTTATTCTCTTGTGGGATGTGGGAGCGGCAATTGTGGCCCACCCCTGCTAGTCACCCAAGAAGATGGAAAAGGAAGGAAAAACAAAGCAATAAGCTGAATTTTCCAGCACAAGTCGGAGAAGCTGATCTCAGCAGCAGGTGCAGGGCCCAAGCCCATGTACCTCAGTTACAGAATCTCAGCAAGATCGATTTCAGTTGAAAATGTGAATTTCAGAGCGAAGCAAGAAGGCAAGAAAGCCAATCAGAGTGTCTGGCCAGCTGGCAGCCACCACTGCAAGTGGAAAGCAACATTAAGACATCTCAAAATGAAGGTGCTCTTGAAAAGTGGCAGAAGGCCCAACATCAAAGATGGCCTTGAAGTAGAGGTACCATCTTTGTGAAGTTCCAGCCTTGTGGCCTGCTTATGCTGGGGTTGAAGAACAGGCAGTGATGGCCTCAAACCTCCAACAGAGCTGAGGTGGACCCCTGGGCTTGATGCAGACTTACTGAGAGGCTAAGAAAGTGCCATTGGCTTGGGAAACTGTCAGTAAGTGTGGTATTGACTGGATGCTCTTCTTGATTTGTGAAATGGTTTGGCCAATTCTAGTGACAGTACCCTCACCCAATAAGCAACTCACCCAGAGGCAGGAGAAGTGACAGTGAACAATCTCAAAGAGGGGCTTTCCACCTCCCAACTGCCCTCCACCCTAGCATTCAAGAGTCTGAGGAAATTCTAGTCAATGTGAGGAGAATGGGGTAGACATAAGGGTGTGGACTCCACAAAACATTGCATTTGCATTGCCGATAACATTCATTGGAATTTCTTAACTGCTTTTGACAAAACCACTTCACACACTATTTAGTTTAGATAAGTCTGTGAGGGGGCATTGAGAAGAGGACATGTTTGATCAGTTTGTCATTCCACCAAATACGTCAATAGTAACCAATTGAGGTGAAAGTTTTAACTGGTGATAAGGTAGAACAATGCTAAAATACAGGTAGGTATGACGCATTAGAAATAAATCATACAAATCATGTCAGGGTTACACTGATGACAAATGAATATAAACACATTTTTCTGAAGTGTGTGGTTTTAAGCATACCTGCATTAAGGTCAGGTTAAAGTTTAATGGTCTGAAGAGCTTTCATAATCTTCCCATTTTTTTTCTCTGTGATTCCAGGCCCATGATTCTGTTTTATGTCCATGATGTCCATATCATTAAACACAAGGCTTCCTGAGGATTGGTGAATTGACTGACAAGTTGCGATGCAACACTATTGATATCCAACTTGTGCAGCAAGGGACATTACACTGCATTAAGAAAATAAACATGTGAGTCTTGTGCTGAGTCTCTTGTGACTGCACTAAATACCACAATTGTCCTTGAATAAATAGAGCATGGGTGTCCGTATCCACAAAGTTTAAAAAAAAGCATTGTTAAGTAATTGTCAGAAAGAAGTGTGAGAAAACATAAAGCCCATTAATCTGTTGACCTGAAATGCGTATTTCATGCTATTAGGGAACTTTAAAACCTACAGCTACAAAGAAAGATTGTGAGACCTTTTTATCAGAAATAATGCCATAAATCTGTCTAGACTTAATTTCTGCACTTACTAATGCCTGTTAAGACTTTAATACAGATTTCCGCTTTCTCTAAACTGTGATTAATTAGTAAGCCTGTCTTATCTTCCTGGGAAACTCTAAACCCCACCCAACTTGGTGGCATGGAACCATGGGAATACTGGAGAATCTTAACGCATAAGTAGGAAATATGATTTTATTGAAAGAGCTTCTGATGGATTAATTTACTTGGGACAGTCTCTGATTTAATCATTGAATCAATCTGCAATATGAGTTGTGAAAGCAGTAGTTGTTAAAATGATAGAAAGAATGCAATACCTATGTCAAATAATTGGCTGTAATAGTAGGCTGTTCTGCATCCATCAGTTGGGCCATGCCATTTACTTTGTTCAGGTGATGATTTCCATAACAATTTCAATTCTCATTTGCTTCCATTCAGAGGTTCAATACTACCTTTGGCTTTAATGGTGGATTTAGCTGCTCCAAGTGTAACTCATATGGAGATGCACTTAATTAGAAAAATAAATCGGTATTGGAAAAATTCAAGACAAGTACCCATCAAATATTACAATGACAAAATATTTATGTGAAGATGCCCAAACAATAAGTGAATAGACCCTGGTTCTATTTGCATGAAAGCAATTGTACACCCGAACCACAGAGGGAATGATACATTCTGGCATGTTAATTCATATGTGGTGATATTTGTTGTAAGACATGGCAGGTTTCTAGAATCAGAATAGGAAAATGAATTCAATATTTCTATAATCAATGAAAATTGGTTGGTGATGCTTCGTGACATTATGTTTTAATTCCTAACAGGTATATTTTCATGTATTTTTTTCAAATAAAGTAAATGGCGCTCTTGTATAAAGTTCAAACACTAGCATTCATTCCTCTCACCTCTGAGATCTGAGGTTGAATTCAAACAGATGGGACATCTCTCCTCTCCCTGACAGATGTTGCAAGTTCCATATTAAATGTTCTTCTTTCAATTCCAATTGGATGTGAGCCACGGCACAAAACTTCCCACTAATTCATCACTGATTGTTAATGGTTGAGTAGTCTTGTTTAATCAAGATGTAAAGATACAGCATAGGAAATAATATTGGGAGCAGGAATCTGATGCCAATTTTGAGTACCACAGGTCTAAATAATAGAAATTCCACATGATTGCTTAAGCTGATTCATGGTTTCAACATTTTAGCTGTCGGACTAATTTTGTTTCCTCTTAGATGTAAAAATCTAGACTTTAATATAATTTTTTTAATATTGTTTTTCTTTGCTTCCTTTTCCTCCTTTAAAAGCACCGTGCAAATCATTTATTAGATGAGAAGCAAACGATTTTGCAAGGTTTGTCAGTCTCCCAATAATGAACAAATAAAACACAAATTACTTTCAGAGAGATACAATAATTCTCATACTTTTCTCCTTCCCTCTTGTAACTCCATCCCCACTAAATCCAGAACAAAATGCACCTTCAGTTATTGCAGGTTACTCAAACCACAATGTCACAAGTTGTTAGTTAGGGATTTAGCATCAAGTATTTTAGATAGGGCTATCAGAATGATTCTGTTGTATTCTGTGTTGTGTGACAGCCTTATTGGATGCACAGTATGGTTAGCTTAGTTGAATGGACAGCTTGCTAATGATGCAGAGGGATGCCAACAGCATCCTGCATGGACTGAGATCCTGCTTTCCCAGCCTCACCTCTTAGGTGAGAAGTGGTGACCCTCAGGTATAATTCATCTCCACGTTGCCTCACTCTAGTGAGAGAATAGGACTATGGTGGGTAATTTCAATGTGTTTTTTAGTTTATTTCTTTCAAAAAAGTATAAATAAAAGATTAAAAGTGAACTGTTATGTGCTTGACAAGCAACATTTGTTTGAAATTTCCTAGGTTTATGGAGGCAAAGCAATGGACTTCTAATTACATGAGTAACTTATGAGTCAACTCTTGTTAATTGTGGAATGAACAATCTTCAGGTGCATTTTTTATGACTAGTCTTTTGCTGAGTGAAAGGACAAGAGCAGTCATCATACTCATGAGATAAATGTTAATAGTTAGGTTGTGTATTACTAAAGGTGCTGTCCTTAATGTTCTTTTATGAATAACACTCTAATATTCCATTCAATGATCCAATATTCTGACAACCTTATTATCACTCTGATTATATATTACCGAATGATGTTTCAGAATGGAATCAAGCTAAAATTTGGGGAAGAGTGATGTTACATACCATGCCTATATTTATTTGAGTTTATATGAATTATCCTTTATGTATATTAAAAAGGAAATCAACTTTGGATAAACGTTCTGGAACTGTTGCAACTTCTAACATTGGCATATTGTATTGCTCTCTGTTCAATATCAGATTTTCTACAGGCTATAATATGTCCCAACATCAATCTACAGTTGGTTCTGCTATGACATACATTTCTTCAATGCAATTCAGATATAACATGTTTGAATAAATTAGGCCATTAATTTTAGAATGCAAATTTTCCTTACCTGCTTTTTATTCAATCATGTTATAGCTAATTTGTGTTGAAGAAATGTGTGTGATTCCGTTCCCATTGGTTTTAACGGTGCCGCCATTATGCAATTTTCTTATAATGTGGGATCGCACAAGAACTGAACATTACATCAGAACAGACTGTATATCATTTCAAAGACTGTTATTACCCAATATTACAGGTAACTTGATTCTAAATACAAGCCTCAAGGACACAAACAATAAGGATACATACAGAGTGAAAGATGTATATTTTCTTGCCCCAGTGGTGATCAATGATCATGGTTAAATCGTACTGTTAGTAAGGTAGTATATCAGAGAAGAGAATTTGATCAAAAATATCTAATCACGGTTGAATACCTGGTGTTACTTAAAAGGGTCTTCTAATCCAATTTTCAGAATCAACTTATTTAGTTAAAATGCATTGTAATTTCTAACGATGGGATGTCAGGTGACAGAATCTTATTAATCATTTTTAACTCTTCATACTATACAATTTGGCATGAGTATCATTCAAAAAGATGCTATGCCACACATGTCGAACATCTAATTCTTGGCAGTTTGGTGATGATTGCATATCTAGGGATAAAATTTCCGCTTTGAGCATGATCAGGAAATTGGTACAAATTGCTCTTGAAATTGTAATGATTAGGTTACAGTTCAAGTATTTGCTAAAATTTGCATAATTGCACATAAAATCTTCTATGAGCCAGGACAATCAGTCAGTGTACTCTGTGCTTTGGATTTTGTGAAACGATGAATTTTCCAAAATTGGAATCAGAAAAGGTCTGAAACATGAACTCTGTTGGCCTGCGTACTAAAGTCTACAGAAGAGAAGTTCTCTATGCAGTGTCTATTTACCTGTGAATCCTTGGCTAAGGGAACTGAGAAGAAAGGCCAGATATGTGTGATGACTTTTAAAAAAGCCCCATCCAAGTCCAAAAAGGAAAACTATTCAAGAACACAAATAAGCTAAGGTAGAGAGTATGGGAAATGCTTTCATCAATACTGATTTTAGTATAAACAGGAAGAGCACAACTCTATCCATGGCCTTGCAAAAAGCCTGCAGCAAGGAAGTCATCATTAAATTGAACTAATTTAAGAACCAATTTGTAAACACTGGAGACAAAAGCTTTCATTTTTTTCAAGTGAACTACAAATTACAGTAGGAAACCAGAAGCCAAATTAATCTGACCAATGAGTATGTACGGTTTCACAGAGGGATGATTTTCTCAAGACTTGCTCACAGTTCTCTAAGACATAAGGAAATAATTAATTTAATCTCAATAAATGGAGCACTTCCCAGGAATAGGAATACTTCACTAATAAGAAAGCAAAATACGGTAGATGCTGGAAATCTACCTTAACAGAACTTCAAATAATGATGTCAGTACAAATTATCCTTTTTCCCATTATTAGTTAATTACTAATTATAGTGTTAATAATATCTTTATCCAAAGCTTAAAGAAGAAAGAAATGCCAGGAAAGTGTATCCGGGAGTTGCTCTTTCCATGAAAATATTTGCAGGGACAATTTTTAAGAATCATGCTTCATGGGAAATATTGTTATCTGCAGAGCCAGTTAAACATTCAACAATCAGCTGATTTAAGGACCTACTCACCAGTCAGCTCCACAAGCTACTATAGCAACACTCACTGGCCTTCTTAGAGGCTGTACTAGATTGGCATTTAATTTTAATTTGTATTCATCTGCTATTAGAATTGTTTTCTGGGTGAGTGCCCGAGATCAGCCAGGATTCTGATGGACAGGATTTCCTGTGGAGATGGCTGCTAACATTACGGGAACTGACATTAGCAGAATGACTCCCCAGTGAGCAGGGAGTTCCAAGATGGCAGACTTCTACAGTTTAGGAAGCATAACATGTCACAGAAATTTCAATGGTGCCAGGTTTTAGTCTCACTGTTACAGGGAAATAATGCAACTTGTACATGTTACATACCAACTCGATTGTTATTCTCATATGAATGACAGCTCAAGGGACACTAATGCTTGAAAATAGATAGAACAGACCAGCTTTTGTTCCATTAATATTGCTAATAGTCACATCAGTGTCTGCAGAAATGAACAGATTGATAGGAGTGCCGATGATTTAGCAGTTAATATCCCAAAGGACGGTAGCATCAGTTCCATTTCGGAAATAATGCACATCCCAGCTAAAGAACATACAACTCCAGTTTACATCTAGCAACTGCAATCAGATGAGATTAAATTCCAGACCATCAGAGCCTCAAATGATCAAAATTCATATCTTTGCACATTCAGATTTTATGAGTGTGTTCCAAACCATAAAGCGTTTTAGTAGTGTCAACAAAGAGAAACTGCTTCCTTTGGCAGGACAGACTGAAGCTAATTGACAAAAGAGGAGATTGAGGAGAATTTTTACGTTACACAGTGAGAGTTTATGATCAGGAATATGTTGCCTGAAAAGACAACAGAAGAAGATTAAGTAATGACTTTCCGAAAGGAATTCAATAAATACTTAAAGTGGAAGAAATGGCAAGGAATGGGGCGGCACGGTGGCACAGTGGTTAGCATTGCTGCCTCACAGCGCCAGAGACCCGGGTTCATTTCCCGCCTCAGGCGACTCTCTGTGTGGAGTTTGCACATTCTCCCCGTGTCTGCGTGGGTTCCCTCCGGGTGCTCCGGTTTCCTCCCACAATCCAAAAATGTGCAGGTTAAGTGAATTGGCCATGCTAAATTGCCCCTAGGGTTAGGAGAAGGGGTAAATGTAGGAGAATGGGTCTGGGTGGGTTACACGTTGGTGTGGACTGGTTGGGCCGAAGGGCCTGTTTCCACACTGTAGGTAATCTTTAAAAAAACAATTTAAAGAAATAATTTTAAAATAAATGTGGGCGGCATGGTGGCACAGTGGTTAGCATTGCTGCCTCACAGCGCCAGAGACCTGGGTTCAGTTCCCGACTCAGGCGACTGGCTGTGTGGAGTTTGCACATTCTCTCCGTGTCTGCGTGGGTTTCCTCCGGGTGCTCCGGTTTCCTCCCACAGTCCAAAGATGTGCAGGTCAGGTGAATTGGCCATGTTAAATTGCCCGTAGTGTTAGGTAATGGGTAAATGTAGGGGTATGGGTGGGTTGCGCTTCGGCAGGTCGGTGTGGACTTGTTGGGCCGAAGGGCCTGTTTCCACACTGTAAGTAATCTAATCTAAAAAAAAGGAAATGAAGAAAGAGCAGGGACATGAGAATAGCTCATTCTGAGAACTGGCAGAGATATGATGAGCTGAATGGCTGTCCTCTGTGCCATAGCATTCAACAATTATGTGAAAATTTACATTTAGAACTTCCATGGAATGAGTACAGATCAATTTAAAGTATATCCAATGAATAGAAATTACAAGTGCTAATGTTGAGTGAGATAAAAGCAAAGGTTTAAATCTCACTGAATTCATGAGATTTTAGATATGTTCTAGTTTGAGTTTTGAGTCTAAGTTTGAGTTTGATTTATTCTTATCACATGCACCAAGATACAGTGAAAAGTGTTGTTTTGCGTGCTATACAGGCAGATGGTACCATAAAAAGTGCAGCAAGGTAGCAGAACAGAGTGCGGAATACCTGTGTTACAGCCGCAGAGAAGGTACAGAGAGAGAGATCAGAATTAATATTTGAGCGTTCCATTCAAAACTCTGATAACCGCAGAGAAGAAGCTTTGTTTGTACAGGTATTCAAACTTTCATATCTTTTGCTCGTTGGAAGAAAGTATAACCAGGATGGAAGGTTATATTGATTGCTTTTCTGAGGCAATGGGAAATATAAATGGAGTCAATGCATGGGAGGTTGGTTTGTGTGATGGATAGGGTGGTGTTCGACAACTCTCTGTAGTTTCTTGTGGTCTTATTGCCATACCACACTGTGATGTATCCAAATAGGATGCTTTTTATGGTATATCTATAAAAATTGATAAAAGTCTTCGTGGACATGCTGAATTTCTTTAAAAGCATGTTGTACATTTTTTAAAGTACAGATTTGGCCACAGATTCAGAATTTGTAAGAGCATATTGATAACAAATATATGAAAAATGAGTAACAAAGCCTTCTCTGTATCCTTATTAAATGAAGGAACCTCATTCTTGTTTGGTGAGGGAGTGATGTTTTCAGGAAATATAAAGGAATTGACCTTAATTGGTCTTCATTCATTAATTATAAAACATTCATTTATAAGACCGATTTCTTCACGTAGCATAAAAGTTGGGCAAGAAAATGCAAGACTCCTTCTCTGAAACCAAATAGCTACTTCACTCCCTTATAAACAGATGAATTCAGGGGGAGAGGGTTTATGTATTTATATCATCTGGGAAAATTCAAGATTAAGTGAGGTGGGAGCAGGACAAAGGCTGCTATTGCGGCAGTCAGGATTGTTGAATGACAATATTGCCAGTTTTTAAAAAAATGTCCCTCCCAAAAATCTTTTGGTATCCAAAAGCTTTGAGACCAGTTGTCTGAAGGACACCAGTTGTGAGCGCTCTGTTTGCTACCTAAGGAAATATTTGTTGAAGGCAGAAGTAAAAGTGACAGGACTTAGAGTTATAGAGAGGTACAGCATGGAAACAGACCCTTCGGTCCAACCCGTCCATGCTGACCAGATATTCCAACCCAATCTAGACCCACCTGCCAGCACCCGGCCCATATCCCTCCAAACCCTTCCTATTCATATACCCATTCAAATGCCTCTTAAATGGTGCAATTGTACCAGCCTCCACCACATCCTCTGGCAGCTCATTCCATACACGTACCACCCTCTGCATGAAAAAGTTGCCCCTTAGATCTCTTTTATATCTTTCCCCTCTCACCCTAAACCTATGCCCTCTAGTTCTGGACTCCCCGACCCCAAGGAAAATAATTTGTCTATTTATCCTATCCATGCCCCTCAGCATTTTGTAAATCTCTATAAGATCACCCCTCAGCCTCCGACATGCCAGGGAAAACAGCCCCAGCCTGTTCAGCCTCTCCCTGTACCTCAGATCCTCCAACCCTGACAACATCCTTGTAAATGTTTTCTGAACCCTTTCAAGTTTCACAACATCTTTCCGATAGGAAGGAGACCAGAATTGCATGCAATATTCCAACAGTGGCCTAACCAATGTCCTGTACAGCCACAACATGACCTCCCAACTCCTGTACTCAATACTCTGACCAATAAAGGATAACTTACCAAACACCTTCATCACTATCCTATCTACCTGCGACTCCATTTTCAAGGAGCTATGAACCTGCACCCCAAGGTCTCTTTTGTTCAGCAACACTCCCAGGACCTTACCATTAAGTGTATGAGTCCTGCTAAGATTTGCTTTCCCAAAATGCAGCAGCTCGCATTTATCTGAATTAAACTCTATCTGCCACTTCTCAGCCCATTGGCCCATCTGGTCCAGATCCTTGTAACCTGAGGTAACCCTCTTCGCTGTCCACTACACCTCCAATTTTGGTGTCATCTGCAAACTTACTAACTGTACCTCTTATGCTCACATCCAAATCATTTATGTAAGTGGCAAAAAGTAGAGGACCCACTTGTTGATGTTCTCAATGCCAGCATCATCTTCTGATGTCACAACTGAAGTTGGCAACTGTCTCAAATTTGCTTGCTTCCAGCAGACAAAAAAAAATTCAAAAACTCACAAAATAGGTTGGAGATCTGCCTTAACTGAGGCCAACCTCAAAATCTTAGACTAGAATTAATCTTCAGCCTTATTCAAGATAATGCTAGATAATTTCAAGCTTGATTATTACCTGTTACTTCAAAATAAACTTACAAACATATAGTTATCAAATAAACCAGAGGGCAGGAGTGGTGTGGTTGTAGTACTAGACCATAAAACCATAAGATGTAGGAACTGAAATAGGCCATTCCACCCATTGAATTCTGCTCTGCCATTTGATCATGGCTGTTACATTTCTCAATCCCATTCTTTTTCATTCGCCCTGCAACCCTTGATTCCCTTAATAATCATAATCTTTCAATATCCATCTTAAATACACTCAATAACTTGAACCCAACAGCTCTCTGCTGCAATTAGTGCCACAAGGTCACCACACTTTGGCTGAAGAAATTCTCCTCATCTCAGTTTGTAAGTGTTGTCCCTTCATTCTGAGGCTGTCCCCCAGAGTTCTAGTCTCTCTTACTACTCAGAACATCTTCTCCATGTCCACTTGATCCGGGTCTCTCAGTATCCTTTTCATTTCAGAATAAAATTATGCTCAGGCCCAGTACTTGTTCAAAATAACCTAGACAATTTCAAGAAATCCGTATATTACCTTCAGATAGCTAAACCATTGGGATACCTTCTGGGGAAGGTGAGACCTGTACATGAATGACGGGTTGCATCTGAACTGGAGGGGCACAAATGTCCTGGATGGGAGATTTGCTTGTGTGGTTCGGGAGAGTTCAAACTATTTGGTAGCGGGGTGGGAATCAAAGCCACATACCTGAGAGGGGGGCAGTTGTAGATGGGGCAGTGACAGGACGTAGTGAATCTATTGGGAAAGTTTGTCACGCAATGAAACAAAGGGATTGGTTAAAGTGTATTTGCTTTAACGCAAGGAGTGTCAGAAATAAGAGTGACAAACTTGGAGCATGGATCAGTACTTGGGGCTATGATGTTGTGGCCATAACAGAGGCGTGGGTTTCACTGGGGCAGGAATGGTTGCTTGATGTTCCAGGGTTTAGAACATTTAAAAAGAACAGAGAGAGTGGAAAAAGAGGAGGGGGTGTAGCATCAGAGAATGCATCACAGCTACAGAAATGAAGGTTGTTAAGGAAGGTTTGTCTACTGAGTCAGTATGGGTGGAAATTAGGAGCAGCAAGGGAAACAGCCACTGCATTGGGGGTTTTCTACAGACCCCCTAATAGCAGTAGGGAGACTGAAGAACTCATAGGCCAGCAGATTTTGGAAAAATGCAGATGTAGCAGGGTTGTTGTTATGGAGGATTTCAACTTTTCCAATATTGACTGGAACCTCCTTTAATGCAGGCTGTTTGGATGGCGTCGTTTTTGTCAGGTGTGTTCAGGAGGGTTTCCTTATCAGCATGTAGACAGACCGACGAGGGGAGAGGCCATTTTGAATTTGGTGCTCGGCAATGAGTCAGGACAACTGTCAGAACTTGTGGTGGGAGAACACTTTGGTGACGGTGATCACAACTGCCTCACATTTACCTTAGCCTCGGAGAGGCAAAGGAGCAGTTACCAAGGGATGATATATAATTAGGGAAAAGGAAATTATGATGCTATCAGACAGGGATTGGGAAGTTCAGACTGAGAGCAATTGTTCCACAGGAAGGGCACAGCAGACATGTGTAGACTGTTTAAGGAGCAGTTATTGCGAGTGATGCACGAATCTGTTCCTCTGAGACAGGTAAGAAGGGGTAAGATTAAGGAGCCTTGAATGATGAGAACAGAGGAGCTTCTCGTCAAATGGAAGAAGGCGGCTTACGTAAGGTGGAGGAAGTAAGGATCTAGCACAGCTTTAGAGGATTACGGGCTTGCTAGAAAGGAGCTCAGAAATGGACTGAGGAGATCCAGAAGGGGGCACGAAAAAGGCTTGGCAAATAAGATTAGGGAGAACCCAAAAGCATTTTACTCATACGTGAGGAATAAGAGAATGATCAGAGAGAAGGTGGGGCCGGTCAGGGATAACGGAGGGAACTTGTGTGTGGAGTCTGACCAGGCGGGTAAGTCCTAAATGAGTTTTTTGCTTTGGTTTACATTAAGGAAAGGGACCTTGTTGTGAATGAGAACTTTGAGGAGCTGGGATACAAGCTTGACCAGATCAAGATTGTTGAAGTTGATGTGCTGGAAAGTTTGGCAAACATTAAGATCGATAAGTCCGCAGGGCCAGACCAGATTTATCCTAGACTGCTCGGGGAAGCGAGAAAGGAGGTTGCTAAGCTGCTGGCAAGGATATTTGCCTCCTCACTCTCCATGGGAGTCTAAACGGAAGATTGTAAGGAGGCAAATGTTGTTCCTCTTTTCAAGAAGGGTAATAGGGAAATCCCTGGCAATTACAGACCAGTCAGTCTTACATCTGTGGTCAGCAAAGTTGTGGAAAGAATTCTGAGGGATAGGATTTATTTCTATCTGGAAAAGCACAATGTGATTAAAGGCAGTCAGCATGGCTTTGAGAGGGGCAGGTCATACCTCATAAATCTTATTGAGTTCTTTGAGGGGTGACAAGACAGGTCGATGAAGGTCGAGCAGTGGATGTGCTGTATATAGACTTCAGCAAAACATTTGATAAGGTTACCCATGGTAGGCTCATTCATAAAGTCAGGAAGTATGGGATACAGGGAGATTTGGTTTTCTGGATTCAGAATTGGTTGGCTGACAGAAGGCAGAGAGTGGTTGTAGATGGAAAGTATTCTGCCTGTAGGTCAGTGTTCAGTGGGGTCTGCAGGGCTCTGTTCTTGGGCGTCTGCTCTTTGTAGTTTTTATAAAAGACTTGGATGAGGATGTTGAGGGACGGATTCGTAAATTTGTAGATGACACAAAGGTTGGAGGTGCCAATGATAGTATCAAGGACTATTGCAGGCTGCAGCACGACATAGACAGGATGCAGAGCTGGGCTGAGAAATGGCAAATGGAGTTCAAGCTGGATAAATGCGAAGTGATGCATTCTGGAAGGTCGAACTTGAATGCTGAACATTGGATGAAAGACAGGATTCTTGGCAGTGTGACGGAACAGAAGGATCTTCATGTTCAAGTGCATACATCCCTCAAAGCTGCCACCCAAGTGGATAGGGTTGTTAAGAAAGCATATGGTGTTTTGGCTTTCATTAACAGGCAGATCAAGTGTAAGAGCCGCGAGGTTTTGCTACAGCTCTACAAGTCCCTGGTGAGGCAACACTTGGGGAGGCACAGTGGCTCAATGGCTAGCACTGCAGCCTCACAGTGCCAGGGACCCAAGTTCAATTCCTGCCTTGGGCAACTGTCTGTGTGGAGTTTGCACATTTTCCCCATGGCTGCATGGATTTTCTCCGGATGCTCCAGTTGCATCCTACAATCCAAAGATGTGCAGGTCAGGTGAATTGGCCATGCTAAATTGTCCATAGTGTTAGATGCATTAGTAAATGTAGGGTAGAGGAATGGGTCTGGGTGGGTTACTCTTCATAGGGTCGGTGTGAGTTTGTTGGGCCGAAGGGCCTGCTTCCACACTGTAGGTAATCTAATCTAATTGTGTCCAGTTCTAGTTGCCATACTATAATGATACAGAGGCTTTGGAGAGGGCGCAAAGAAGGTTTACCAGGATGCTGCCTGGACTGGAAGGCTTGCCTTATGAAGACAGGTTGACTAAGCTTGGACTTTTCTCTCTGGAGAGAAGGAGGAAGAGAATTAACCTGATTGAGGTGTACAGGGTAATGAGAGGCTTGGATAGAGTCAATAGCCAGAGACTTTTCCCCAGGGCAGGATTGACTGGCATGAGGGGTCATATTTTTAAGATATTAGGAGAAAGGTGTCGAGGAGACGTCAGAGGAAGGTTCTTTACACAGAGAGTTGTGAATGCATGGAATGCGTTGCCACCGGTGGTGATGCAAGCAGACTCATTGGGGACATTTAAGCAACTGCTGGATATGCACATGAATAGCAGTGAATTGAGAGGAACGTAGGTTAAGTTATTTTATTTTACATTAAGATTAATGCTCAGCACAACATTGTGGGCCAAAGGGCCTGTTCTGTACTGTACTTTTCTATGCTCTATTACCTGTTACTTGAGGTAAAACAAACATAAGTGATCATGTTCATCACATGAACCACAGGGCAAAAGGTCCGCCAGTGCACTGATAGTGTTCCTAGGACTGGAAGCAGCAGGTTCAAATCCCACCATAGACTTGACAGCCATGTGTCCTAACATAGGCAAACAGGTTTAGTTGTCAGCTTGTAAATCCTTTCAACATTTAGTAAAAGTGAATCTCCAGGTCAGTGTCCTGCTAAAGACAATGGGAAGCCATTGCAATATTTTCTCATGAACATGGAATGATCAAATGGATATCCATGGCTTATCCCATGGGCAGACAGAATCACAGGGTAATCACTTCTGGCATGTGAACAGGAATCTCATAAAGTAATCTTTTTCTGACAACACCTCCAAACACACCAAGCAAATAAATTTTTGTTGGGGTTGTAAAGAGATGGTATGAGTGTTGTGGCAGCTTAAAGCTTATGGTCTATTTTATAGATATACATACTAAATGTATAAGAATTTAAAGATCTCTAAATGATCCTAATCTGAATAGAACTTTGGCAAACAATGACAAATAACTGATTGTAACCTGCTATATGATCCTGTGAGGATATTTAAATCAATATCTGCCCCAGACAAAGTATTGTCAAACAAGAATCCAGTAAGTCTGCACATAGATATCTCATGAACTAAAATATCCTCTTAAAAGGAAACACCAAGTTATTTTCAAGTAAAATTCCTGAAGTTTGTGGTGTTGGGATGGCATAACTTGGCAGTAGGGAGCAAGACATAGGCTTTAACATTGAAAGCTGACCCAAGAAGAGGACCTGGTGGCATGCCAGGGCAAAAGAATGCAATCAAATCGAGAGGGCAGAATGTTGTAGTGACTGTCAGGTCAGAAAGACTGGGAATGACAGCAAAGTTAGAACTGTCATAGCATCATAGAGTCATACAACATGGAAATGGACCCTTCAGTCCAACCAGTCCATGCTGACCATAATCCTAAACTAAACCTGTCCCAACTGCCTGTGCTTGGCCCGTATCCCTCTAAACATTTCTTAATCGTGTATGTATCCAAATGTCTTTTAAATGTTGTCACTGCCCCAGTATTAACCACTTCATCTGGAAGTTCATTCCACACATGAATCAATCTCTGTGTAAAAACATTGCCCCTCGTGACCTTTTAAATATTTTGCGTCTCACCTTAACAATATGTCCCCTAGTTTTGAATTCCTTCACCTTAGTGAAAGTACACCTGCCATTCACCTTATCTACACCCCTCATGGTTTTATAAACCTCAATAAGGTCACCCCTCAAACCCCTGCACTCCATTTCTGGCAGCATCATGGAAAATCTTTTCTGAATCCTTTCAAGGTCTAGTGTAATAATATCCATCCTATATTAAGATGACCAAAGTTGCACACAATAGTCCAGATGTAGCCTCAGCAGTGTCCTGGACAACCTCAACATGACGCTCCAACTGCTATACTCAAAGCTCTGAGCAAAGACGACAGAAAACTGCCATGTTGCTGAAGACAGGAGAAGGGAGCAGCAATAGCTGTTGCTACATCAAAAATGTGCTGTGAACAAATGCCCAGGGTTTGAAAGCCTGGAATGTTATGAAGGCAATGTGATGCCACTGAAAGAATCACAGGAAGGGGGAACAGGCCCCATCATCTATTTATATAGGCTTGCAAATACTTTCTCCTTATGTGCTTATCCTCTTCTACTTTGAATGCTATGATTAAAATCGGAGAAAACTGTAACATGAAATGGGAAAGTAAGTAGATAGGAAAGTAAGTAACTGGTAGTAAAGTGCTTTTTGATTAGTGTCAGAGGGCAAAACTCACACATCCGCATTTTTTAACCGTCTTCTCACTCACAAATTTCATTGTTTGCAGGAGGTCTCGGGAATGGAAACCATCGTGGATGTAGAGGAATGACTGTATTCATAAAACAGCACCAAAATACAAGTGATCAAGCAAGGAATATCCACCTCCAAGATCACAAATATAACTCCAATGTAAAAGGTTGCATGAGAATATTGCTGGGAATTTTAACATTCTTAACTGCAGTGGGTTGAGATCCCACAAGTTTGAGGACTGAGTTTTTTGGAGGTTCTCTAACAAAGCCACAACAATAAATACCCACAGATCACTTTCTAACGATGACTACCCATACCTGCACTATTGAAGCATCACTAGTTAAAGAGATGCTGTGAGGGTCAGAAAGAAACCATTGTATAACAATAAAGCAAACCTGGATATTTGACAGATGGAGTGTCAATATGGGATGGCTGTCCTCTGATGCGTCATTGACATCCCGCTATAGGCTGTAAGGACCCACGGCAGATTCTGTACTCAATGGACATGAGCAAGAAACTAAACTGTTGTGTCTTAGGAGGGGAGCAGTATGGATTCTGTGCCACAGCAGGTTCAATGATCTCATCCAACATCAAGGAAGGTGAGTAACACACTGATTCTCTCACTTTGACATGCCCAATCTTCTCCAGCTCTGCATTCTTCAAGTCAACACACCTTACTGTTCCAGCCATTTTTCATTCCTCAGGCACCTCCTGACAGTGCTATCTTACCAGCCACCATGGACATTTGCCTCCATAGTACTGTCATCCCACACTCATCCCACTGAGTGACTCCCTACAGAAGTGTCCCATCGTCCTCCATACAATAGAGTAGTGGTTATGTAATTCTATAAATAATCCAGAGGCTTGGATTAATGATCCAGAGACAATTCAAATCTCATCATGGAAGCTTGGATGTTTCTATCCATTTTTAAAAAATAAATCTTCGATTAAAAAGTTAGTTTCTGTGATGGTGACCATAAGACTACTGCATTTTCATAGAAACCCAATGGGTTCACTAATGCCCTTTCCTTGTTTTTCTTCAGGTTGTTTCCTTTTGCTGGGGGATGGGTGCAATCTTGCATGAATTGCAGCACTGGTTAGGGATTCATTATTAACTTTGGAATGATCCTCAGTAAGGTTTGAATCTGTTCTAAGGTGATTGGCTCCAAGTCTGCTTCATCAGGCGAGTGCCCTGGATTTCTCACATATGTTCTTGCTGATTGCCTTCAGACCCCTTGCCCTCTTGTCCCTGTGCTATGATTATTTGCCTCTTCCATCATTCCAGATTTCACGCATTAAGAGGATGATGTCCCAAGTGTAGGTCATGATACGTTCACTTGCGTTAGTTAATCAACTAAAGTGAAGCACTGGGGTATGTTAGTTGGTGTGCATTACCAATATTGAAAACAGAAAATGATGGAATCATCAGGTTAGTATCATGCAGAGAAATATTGTTAACAATTCAGTGTGATAACTCCTCGACCATTCTGATAACAGACCATTGAACTTACGAGCATTCGAATTAGGAATAGGATTTGGCCATGCAGCCACTTGAGTCAACTCCAGCATTTAATAAATTCATGGCTGATCTGATAACTCTACATTCACGGCTACCACCAATAACCTTTGACTCCCTTGTTAGTCAAAGAATTATGCACCTTCACCTTAAAGGCATTCAATGACCCTGCTTCCACTAGTTTCTCAGAAAAGGGTTCCAAAGACCCAAGAGAAAAGATTTCACCTTATCTTTATCTGAAGTAGGAGACCATTTATTTTTAAACTGTGTCCTGTGGTTCTTGTGGTCTCTTCCAAAAGCAGACACATCCATATACACCTGTCAAGTTCCCTCAGGATCACAAAGGGCTCTATAAGATTCTCTCTCCTTTTTTTAAACTCAGATGGATACAGGTGCAGCCTGTCCAACCATCCCTCACAAGATTACACCCCATTTTGATCCCAGTAGAAGCCAAGTGAACCTTTGTTGCCTTGTTTCCAGTGTACTTACATTCTTTCTTAAATAAGGAGAATAAAACTGTACAGGGCGCTTCAGATGTAGACTCACGAACATGCTTGCAGCAAAAGTATCCTCATTTTTACATTCAATTCTCCTTGCAATTAATGATCATATTCCATTTGCCTTCCTAACCACTTGACTTATCTGCATTTTAACATTGTAATTCATGTACCAGCACATCCTTTTATACTTTAGACTTCTGCAATCTCTCTCCACCTAAATAACATATGCCTTTTCTATTATCAGTGCCAAAATTGACACGTTCACATTTTCCCACATTATATTCCACCTGCCACGTTTTTGCCCACTCACTTAATCTATCAATATTCCATATCTATATCTATATTTAGCTGAAACACTGACTGCTTGTTCCCAGCATTTTTCTTGTTAGTGCAGATTTACACTGTTTCTGGTATTGGAGTTTTATTTGTGTCTGTGCACTATCAGCTGCTGAGAGGCTGACAGTGGGACACCAATTAACCTTGACCACATACAAAAATTAAATGCTGGACTGGCAATGTTTCAGAACTACGGTCCTGTCACAGAAATTCCAATATATCCAATGCCATTTAGAATAGGAAAACAACCATCCTGATCCTTTCTGCCCAACATGTGACAGTACTGTGCAGTAATATGGCTGCCTCTTAATTGGTTTGTGAAATGGTCGAACAATCCACCAAGAAGGTGACTCAAGGGCAATGAGGAACGTGCAAGAAATGCTGGCCTTCCAAATAGCATTGGCATCCTTGAAATTAAATTTTTAGAAGTCTCAGGATATTTCTCACACAAATTACTGTCCTCTTTCTCTCTGTATAGTAGTAGAGAGATAGAGGAATGAAGGAATTTTCATGAATTTGAAGGCTACAGAGAGGGATGTTTGGAGATAAAGAGAGAGTTGAGGTACATTGCCAGTAGCAAAAGTAAGACAAGGCTCTCCTACTACTTGGTGGCAGTATTAGATATCACTCAGCCACATGGCACACAACAATCACAGCTATTGAGTTGCCCCTTCTCTCTGACGGTTCTAATGCAAGTCATCTCCCACATGTCCTGCAAGATTCCCTCTGGGGCTGGGGCTGGATGAGGATAAAGCCTCCTCAGAGCAGATGTTGTGTTTTAAGAAAGCATCATCACACTACTCATGAACACCCTTCTTCAGTTCAGAAACATGCATCATGGTGCAGCCTCCAAGGCAGATAGCTACGTTGTCACATAGTGAGTCTTGTATCACAAGTACACAGGACCAGCTGCTGGATATGGGCACTCCAATCTCTGTCCAGTCTGAGGAGGACATTGACCAATAAGAATATTCCAGAGCAGAAAAGGTGTGAGGATCTGTTGAGCTGTTGCACCTCAGGAGAGAGATTGGAAGAGTTCACTTCATGCTTAGGTCTACCCCTATGAGTGCCTACTTACTCTGAGCAACGGGCACTGTAAACAATGAAGACATGCTGACCCTCACCTAATGGCCTGCACTTTCAGACTGCTAGGTTAGATAGAGTAAAGGAACACCTCAACCTTAGCTGGTCAGCATCTTACTGAAGCTCAACAAAGTGCACTTCAGATTTTGGTTAACATGGAAATGCAAGAAGGATTTGAGAAGTAAGATAAAGTGAGTTGGCATGGCACTGGGGTCTCCAACCCTCCCTCCACATTGTGTCTGTTCTCTCCCCAAGAGCCTCACACACTAACTCCTGACATGACAGTAGGGCCTACCACTACATGGGTGCAGACAAGGTCATGTTTTGTGGGTTTGTTGTTGTCTCCAAAACCCCAGAAAGAATCCATTGTAAGCACTTAAGCAGTTAGAGCAGGAAAACAAATAACATTCCTGTGGGTTTGCTGAAGCATAGAGGTGGCAGCAGGTTCGGGTAACAGGAAAAGAAAGTGAAAACATTTGTAATTACATCAGGATGTTTAACACATACTAAACCTTAAAATTTATGATCAAAGCTCATGCACTATAAACTTAACTTCAAAGTTCCATTGTTCAACATCTTTATTGGTGCCTGTAGCCTATGAAATGGCCTTCAGTCTTGACAAACCTGCTATGAGGAGTGCAGATGGTGAGCAATGGTCAGTGAGAGGAACGGTTGTTATGAGGAGTACAGAAGATGAGCAATGGTGATCAGTAAGAGGAATGGTTTGTTGAATATGAGACTCCACTGTGCTGAAGGCTGGGTCAGGGCACAGTCAGCTCACAATTGGCCTGCCAGATGTCCGCATTATTGTAGATTAACTGACACGTGCTGGAACGATTGATTGAAAGAAGAACATGCAAACTGCTGCCTCACCAGAAAGATATGTTTGTGGATTTGTACTGCTTTCAATCTCATTGGCTGTATTCACTGCTTATGATGTGGCCTCCTGTACAATGGTGAAACCAAACACAAACTGGGTGACTGCTTTGCGAATCACCTCAGCTCTGTTCATAAAAATGACCCAACCTGCTAGTTACTTATCATTTCAATAAACCATCCTGGTCCCATGCTAACGTTTCTGTGCTGGCCTGCTATAGCATCCCAATGAAACACAACGCAAGACAATGGACCAACACCTCATTGTCTATTTAAGTTCTTTACAGTACAAAAAGGACAGTACATTTGGGATAGGGACGTGAATAGGAGAAAGTGAGGACTGCAGATGCTGGAGATCAGAGTCGAGACCTTGTTGCTGGGAAAGCGCAGCAGGTCAGGCAGCAGCCGAGGAGCAGGTGAATCGACATTTTGGGCATAAGCTCTTCCACATCTGTCAGAGATATACCTGTACCTCTACCAATGGCATCTACTGCATCTGTTGCATCCGATGTGGTCTCCTCTACATTGGGGAAACAGGATGCCTTCTTGTGGATCATTTCAGAGAACATCTCTGGGACACCCTCACCCACCAACCCCACTGCCCCATGGTTGAATACTTCAACTCCCCCTCCCTCTCCATCAAGAACATGCAGGTCCTGGGCCTCCTCCACCGCCAAACTGTTACCACTCAATGCCTGGAGGAAGAACGCCTCATATTTCCCCTTGGGACCCTGCAACCACAGTATCCCAATCCCAAACCTCCAACTTGGCACTGCCCTCCAGAGCCATCCATCACTGTTCTCTCTGATTTATTACCTTCTCCCTCAACTTCATCCACTTATCATTTTCCCAGCTACCTCCTCCAAACCCCAATCCCCTCCCATTCATCTCTCAGCCCCCTGCCCATAAGTCTCAATCCTGATGAAGTGTTTATGCCTGAAACGTCGATTTCTGTGCTCCTCGGATGCTGCTTGACCTGCTGTGCTTTCCTAGCTCCACACTCAGGGACATGAATAGGACCAGTTTAGAGGGATGGGGGCCAAATGTGGGCAAATAGGACTAGTTCAGTGTTGAATACCTGTTCGACATGGATGTGTTGGATGGAATGGTCTGTTTCCATGATGTATAATTCCATGACTCTACCTAGAACACAACGTTCAATTCAACAACTTCACAGCATGACTCTGTCCTTGATTTTGATTGCACTCTCTCCCCCATTCATCTGGTTGACCTTGTTCACAACCCATTTTCTCCTTTTCATCATTTTCACTATTTTAGATCTGTATCCCTCCGTTACCACCATTTGCCCTCCATTTTTCTTTGAATCTGGGCATCCTCACCACTGTCCCATACCTTCCTCCTCCCCCTTTATCCAGAGTATAAACACCACCAGTTTCCAGATACTTTCAGCTCTGAAGAAGAGTCAAAACATTAACTCTATTTCTCTCGACACAGACGATGCTGGGCCTGCTGAGTTTCTCGTGCATTCCCTTTTTTATTTCAGACTTCCAGCATAAGTATTATTTTGCTTTTATGCATGATAAGTCTGTCGGAATTAAAATCAAAACTTTCATGAGGCAGTGGAGTTCAGATCTGTACCTCTTGTATTTGTTAACACTTGAATGATAAGCTCGGATATTATAAGATTAAAAACTTGTCTGTGGATTATCTTGCTTACAGGAAAATAGCAAAGAGAGGCATGGGAATACATAAAGGAATTATATTTCATTTGAGTTTTCCAACAGCAGAGTAAAGAGAAGATAACAGATTCATAAAAGCAGAACCTGAAAAGCTTGCTCTCTCTTTCCCTAGTTCCTTCTCAATCTCTTGAAAACAATCACCATTGAAAAATAACCATACACTGAGTATTCAAAGATATCTTTGCTGCTGCTGAGGATACAAGTCAACAGTTAAACAACTGTGGTCACAGGTTAAAATCCAACATGTCAAGAACTCTGAAAACTTCAAATTGTGTGGCTTTTACTCTTCCTGATGTGGAGGTGCTGGTGTTGGACTGGAGTGGACAAAGTTATAAAGCTTCAAAGTATAAGCTTTTGGAGCGCTGCTCCTTCATCAGGCAGCTACCTGAAGAAGGAGCAGCAATCTGAAAGCTTGTCCTTTCAAATAAACCTGTTAGACTATAACCTGATTGTGTGATTTTTAACTTTTCTCTTCCTGACTGTACCTGACACAGTCTCCTTAAAACCGTACTCCTGTTATTGTGTGGATGCATGATGTCACAGTTTATTGATTTTCTTGAGATTAGCGGGTAATAAATACATCTCCAAATCAAGAAATTGGCTTCTTGGTCTTAACAAATATGACATTTTAATTGAAGTATAATAGCTGTTTACTAAAAAAAATCATAAAAATATTTGTTGTGACCTACCAAGCGGGAGTTCAAAAGAGGTGGGGAGCAAATTATTGCACCTTATATCATTGTAAAATGGGTTTATTCAGTTCTGGAAATGAAGGGAAGAAATGAATGAGAAAAAGGAAAGATGTTGCATTCACATAATGTTTAAAAACATTCCCCAAAGTTTTTTTTACAATCAATGGATTACTGTCGTGTAAGCAAATACAGCAGGTAAGTTTCAAGAATGTTCAGGAAAATAAATGGCCAATTAAACCATGTTTGGTGAACTGGTTGAGCGATGAGTGTTGCCAAGGTCAGCAGAGGAAAACTAAAACATTTTATAATAATGCTGTGAAATTCTTTAAATATAAATTTTCAGACAGATCGAACGTTTGCTTATTGCTTCATCCAAAAAGAGAGTATCTCCATCAATGCAACATTCCATCAACATTGCACCAAAGTGCCAGTCTAGATTAAATCTTTAAAAGTTGTTAAATGCAACAATAAAGGATAAGCTCACCCCGAAAGTGCTGTTTTTTAAGTTAAAATCTGTCATAATGATTTATATTGGTTGTCAGGCTGATCATGGGGCTGATTCAAAAACCCCAGCTCCCAGAATTCCTGTTGAGGACTGTCTGTTTGGGAGCCCAAGATCCCTTACACTCTTGATGGAAAATTACTGAAGACAAATTTCTGGTTGTGTTGATGTGTGCCTTTTGTCTTTATTCTTATTTTTCTCATGTATATGGTGCTTTTATTGTCCTTTTTTTGATCTTTCTTCATCCATAATATTTTCTCGTTCTGATAAAGAGATGGCATGTCAATATTTTGCATTTCCTTCCAGATGCTGCCTGAGAAGAAGTGCTTTTCCTACATTTTCTGATTGTCAGTATGAGCAATGATTTATGTGAGCCAGTCCCGTTTTCATATCTGTTCCCTTTGATCCAGGCTGATATAATTCTGATCATACGAGCAAGGAATGAAAGTAGTCCACTCTGCCATTCAATAAGATCTTGGCTGATCTGATTTTACCCTCTCCATTACTGCATATCCCCAACAGATTTTTGATTGCCAAGAGGATGAAAGACTGTCTACCTCAGCCTTAAAATATTTGAAGATTCTGCTTCCGCTGCCTTTTGAGATAGAGTCACAACTCTGAGAAAATGTATTTTATCATGTCTGTCTTAAATGGACTTTCATTTTTTTCACTTTTAATTTGAACCCCTGGTTGTAGGTTCTCCCATGAGAAGAAACATTTTCACATCCACCCAGTCAAGTCTTATCTTATATGTTTCAATTGAGTCACCTATGGCTCTTCTCAAGGCAAAAGTGAGGGCTGCAGATGCTGGAAATCAGAGTCTAGATTAGAGTGGTGCTAGAAAAGCACAGCAGGCCAGGCAGCATCTGGGGAGTGGGATGAAGGGCTTTTGCCCAAAATGTCAATTTTCCTGCTCCTCGGATGCTGCCTGACCTGCTATGCTTTTCCAGCACCACTCTAATCTAGACTCTGACTTCCAGCATCTGCAGTCCTCACTTTTGCCTAGTTGATTTTAACCTTACTGTGAATTCGCTTGCAAAGATGCCTACCTTGAAGAAGTTCTCCATCTCTCTCCACAGGAATATCAATGAGTCTCTCTCTCTCACTGCAACCTCCAGGTCATCTCCTCTGCCCTGAAGAAGTTCAGTCTTGATGAAGGACTTTTGCCCGAAACATCGATTTTCCTGCTCCTTGGATGCTGCCTGACCTGCTGTGCTTTTCCAGCACCACTCAGGCGACTGACTGTGTGGAGTTTGCACGTTCTCCCCGTGTCTGCGTGGGTTTCCTCCGGGTGCTCCGGTTTCCTCCCACAGTCCAAAGATGTGCGGGTCAGGTGAATTGGCCATGCTAAATTGCCTGTAGTGTTAGGTAAGGGGTAAATGTAGGGGTATGGGTGGGTTGCGCTTCGGCGGGTCGGTGTGGACTTGTTGGGCCGAAGGGCCTGTTTCCACACTGTAAGTAATCTAATCTAATCTAATCTAATCTAATCACTCTAATCTAGACTATGGCTCTTCTCAATTCCAGAGATTACAGGTCTAGTCTGTCAAACCGCACGGTGGCTCAGTAGTTAGCACTGCAGCCTCACAGCACCAGGATCCCAGGTTCGATTCCAGCCTCGGGCAACTGTCTGTGTGGAGTTTGCACATTCTCCCCGTGTCTGCGTGGGTTTCCTCAGGGTGTTCCGGTTCCCTCCTACAATCCAAAGATGTGTAGATCAGGTGAATTGGCCATGTCAAATTGCCCCTAGTGTTAGGTGCATTAGTCAGAGGGAAATGGGTCTGGGTGGGTTACTCTTCGGAGGGTTGGTGTGGACTGATTGGGCCGAACGGCCTTTTTCCACACTGGAGGGAATCTAATCTAAAAACCTTTCCTCATAAGACAATTCACTCATTCCAGGTGTTAGAGCAAAAAACTAATTCTCTGACCTACTTCCAATACATTCAAACCCATCCACAAGTACAGTGAAGCATCACCTCCCTATTCTTCCATTCCACTCGTATTAAAACATAATGTTCTCGGAGATTTCCTGATTATTTGCTGTCCCTACATACTAACATGTACAAGAAAAAAAAGATCCTTCTGCACCTCAGAGCTTTGCAAACCATTTTGATGGTCTGTTGTATTTTCCTTTTGGCAAAATAGACATTTTCATAGCTTCCCACATTATACATAATTTGATCTTGGTCCAGTCACATAACATATGCATATCCATTTGTAGACTCCTTATGTTCTTTTACAATCCACTTTCCTACCTATCTTTGTGTCATCGGGAAGATTAGATGGCATACCTTTCGGCCCATCATTTAAATCATTGTTAACAATTGTAAAGGGTTGAGGCCTGAGCACTCACCTCTGTGGAAGATCACTCATGACACCCCAGCAGCCTGAAAATCAGGTCTTTATTCCTGTTGTCTGTTTCCTGTTAGCCAGCCAATCGTCTATCCATGTCAATATGTTACCTTCTGAACCAGGCTTTGATGTGGCACCTTATCATATGTCTTCGGAAAATCTAAATCCAACATCTTCAATGGTTTCCATTTATCTAAAGCGCATGTTACTTAGAGTCATAAAGTCATAGAGATGTACAGCATGGAAACAGACCCTTCAGTCCAACCCATCCATGCTGACCAGGTATCCCAAACCAATCCAGTCCCACCTGCTAGCACCCGGCCCATATCCCTCCAAACCCTTCCTATTCATATACACATCCAAATGCCTTTTAAATGTTGCAATTGTACCAGCCTCCACCACATCCTCTGGCAGCTCATTCCATACATGTACTATCCTCTCTGTGTGAAAAAAGTTGCCCCGTAGGTCCCTTTTATATCTTTCCCCTCTCACCCTAAACCTATGCCCTCTAGTTCTGGACTCCTTGACCCCAGGGAAAATACTTTGTATACTTATCCAATCCATGCCCCTCATAATTTTGTAAACCTCAATAATATCATCCCTCTGCCCCCTACGTTCCAGGGAAAACAGCCCCAGCCTGTTCAGCCTCTCCCTATAGCTCAAATTCTCCAATCCTGGCAACATCCTTGTCAATCTTTTCTGAACCCTTTCAAGTTTCACAACATCTTTCCATTAGGAAGGAGACCAGAATTGCATGCAATATTCCAACCAATGTCCTGTACAGCCGCAACATGACCTCCCAATTCCTGTACTCAACACTCTGACCAATGAAAGAAGGCATACCAAACACCCTTTTCACTATCCTATCTACCTGTGGCTCCACTTTCAAGGAGCTCTGAACCTGCACTCCAAGGTCTCTTTGTTCAGCAACATTCTCTAGGACCTTACCATTAAGTGTATAAATCCTGCTAAGATTTGCTTTCCCAAAATGCAGCACCTCGCATTTATCTGAATTAAACTCCATTTGCCACTTCTCGGACCAATGTTCCATTTGATCAAGATCCTGTTGTAATCTAAGGTAACCTTCTTCACTGTCCACTACACCTCCAATTTTAGTGACATCTGCAAACTTACTGCGAGCATACCTCTTATGCTCGCATCCAAATCATTTATATTAGTGACAAAAAGTAGAGGACCCAGCACTGATCCTTGTGGCACTCCACTGGTCACAGACGTCCAGTCTGAAAAACAACCCTCCATCATCACCCTCTGTCTTCTAGCTTTGAGCCAGTTCTGTATCCAAATGGCTAGTCCTCCTTGCATCCCATGAGATCTAACCTTGCTAATCAGTCTCCCATGGGGAACCTTGTTGAATGCCTTACTGAAATCCATATAGATCACATCTACCGCTCTGCCCTCATCAATCCTCTTTGTTACTTCTTCAAAAAACTCAATCAGGTTTGTGAGACATGATTTCCCACACACAAAGCCATGTTGACTATCCCTAATCAGTCCTTGCTTTTCCAAATACATGTACATCCTGTCCCTCAGGATTCCCTCCAACAACTTGCCCACCACCGATGTCAGGCTCACTGGTCTTGTCCTTACCACCCTTAGCCAACTTCCAGTCTTCCGACACCTCACCTATGACTATCAATGATACAAATATCTCAGCCAGAGGCCCAGCAATCACTTCTCTAGCTTCCCACAGAGTTCTAGGGTACACCTGATCAGGTCCTGTGGATTTATCCACCTTTATGCATTTCAAGACATCTAGCACTTCCTCCTCTGTAATATGGATATTTTGCAAGGTGTCACCATCTATTTCGTTACTTTCTATAGCTATCATATCCTTTTCCACAGTAAATACTGATGCAAAATACTCGTTTAGTATGTCCCCCATTTTCTGCGGCTCCACACGAAGGCCACCTTGCTGATCTTTGAGGGGCCCTATTCTCTCCCTAGTTACCTTTTTGTCCTTAATGCATTTGTAAAAACCTTTTGGGTTCTCCTTAACTCTATTTGCCAAAGCTATCTCATATCCCCTTTTTGCCCTCCTGATTTCCCTCTTAAGTATACTCCTACTGCCTTTATACTTTTCAAAGGATTCACTCGATCTGTCCTGTCTATAGCTGCCATATGCTTCCTTCTTTTTCTTAGCCACACCCTCAAATTCTTTAGACATCCAGCATTCCCTACACCTACCAGCCTTCCCTTTCACCCTGACAGGAATATACTTTCTCTGGATTCTCATTATCTTATTTCTGAAAGCTTCCCATTTTCCAGCCGTCCCTTTGCCTGCGAACATCTGCCCCCAATCAGCTTTTGAAAGTTCTTGCCTAATACCATCAAAATTGTCCTTTCTCCAATTTAGAACTTCCACTTTAGATCTGGTCTATCCTTTTCCATCATTATTTTAAATCTAATAGAATTATGGTCATTGGCCCCAAAGTGCTCCCCCACTGACACCTCAGTCACCTGCTTTGCCTTATTTCCCAAGAGTAGGTCAAGTTTTGCACCTTCTCTAGTAGTTATATCCACATACTGAATCAGAAAATTGTCTTGCACACACTTAATAAATTCCTCTCCATGTAAACCTTTAACACTATGGCAGTCCCAATCTATATTTAGAAAGTTAAAATCCCCTACCATAACTACCCTATTATTCTTACAGGTAGCTGAGATCTCTTTACAAGTTTGTTTCTCAATTTCCTTCTGACTATTAGGGTATCTATAATACAACGCCAAAAAGGTGATCATCCCGTTCTTATTTCTCAGTTCCACCCAAATAACTTACCTGGATGTATTTCCGGGAATATCCTCCCTCAGCACAGCTGTAATGCTATCCCTTATCAGAAATGTCACTCCACCTCCTCTCCTGCCTCCCTTTCTATCCTTCCGTAACATTTGTATGCTGGAACATTAAGCAGCTTGTCCTTCTTCAAAGAATTCCAATAAATTAATTAAGCGTGATTTCCATTTGACAAAAGCTTATTGCCTCTGCCTGAATGCCTTGGAATTATTGACGTGCACTCTTATTACAATACCTTTTGACATTTTCTCTATGATAGATATTAAGCTAAACTAATCTGCTTTGTACCTCCTTCTCTTTTTGAAAAACGAAGCTGTAATAGCTATTATCCAATCTAAAAGAACCTTTCCTGAATCTAATGTACTGTGGTAAATTGAAAACTATGCAGCAATCATCTCACTGGCTATTTCTTCTACAACCTTGGGAAGAAATCCATCAGGACCCAGGGATGCATTGATCACTATTCCAACAATTTATTCAGTACAACTTCCCTGGGAATTGTATTTTTCTTGACTTCCTCCCTCCCTTTCAATTCCTGGTTTACAGCTATTTTTGGAATGTTACTTTGTCCTCTCTAGTGAAAACCAAAACACCACAAGACCACAAGATGTCGATGCAGAAGTAAGCTATTTAACATATTGAGTCTGCTCCACCATTCACTGAGAGAATGGTTGATTAGCTCACCCACAACTCCACTTCCTTGCCTGTTTGCTATAAACCTTGATTCCCTTACTAACTAAAAATCTGTCTATCTTAGCCTTGAATATACTTAACGACCCAATCTCGACAGTCCTTCCCGGTGGGCACAGGCTCAATGAAGAAGGACTATAACTAAAAACACTATACTTTAAAGACATTTTCTGTTCTCATTTTCGACTTTTAAACTCTAGATTCCCATGCTAGCCTTTTCTTTTACTACGAGAAAGTGAGGACTGCAGATGCTGGAGACCAGAGTTGAAAAATGTGATGCTGGAAAAACACAGCAGGCCAGGCAGCATCCGAGGAGCAGGAGAATCGATGTTTCGGGCATAAGGCCTTCTTCAGAATAAGGCATTACATATTTAAAATTAGGTTGAGGAAGAATTTCTTCCCTACTACTTCAATTCTGTGACAACACGTAAAGTATCTGTACCATGGTACCCTGTACCTAAGCTGGTGCCGGGAGGCGACATTACAAACTTTTCATTGCATTCATTTGATAATAAAAGCCATTCTATTCTATTCTAAGGAAGTCTACAGCTTCATTGCTCACTCAGGGAAGAAATTCTTCCTCAACCTAGTTTTAAATATGTAACACCTTATTCTGAGATTATGCCCTCTGGTCCTAAACTCTCCCACAAATTCCGTATTCCTGTGCTAATCTATTTCTTTTACTATTTCAATTTTGTGACATTTAAAGTACCTGTACCTAGGTACTTTGTATTCAAAGTTTGGGAGAAGATTTGTAGCTTGGGTGCTTCTTGTTGTGGTTCTGTTCGCCGAGCTGGGAATTTGTGTTGGAGGTGTTTTGTCCCCTGTCTAGGTGACATCCTCAGTGCTTGGGAGCCTCCTGTGAAGCGCTTCTGTGATTTTTCCTCCGGCATTTGTAGTAGTTTGAATCTGCCACTTCCAGTTGTCAGTTCCAGCTGTCTGTTGCAGTGGTCGGTATATTGGGTCCAGGTCGATGTACTTATTGATTGAATCTGTGGATGAGTGCCATGCCTCTAGGAATTCCCTGGCTGTTCTCTGTTTGGCTTGTCCTATAATAGTAGTGTTGTCCCAGTCGAATTCATGTTGCTTGTCATTTGCCTGTGTGGCTACTAAGGATAGCTGGTCGTGTCGTTTCGTGGCTAGTTGGTGTTCATGGATGCGGATCGTTAGCTGTCTTCCTGTTTGTCCTATGTAGTGTTTTGTGCAGTCCTTGCATGGGATTTTGTACACTACATTGGTTTTGCTCATGCTGGGTATCGGGTCCTTCGTTCTGGTGAGTTGTTGTCTGAGAGTGGCTGTTGGTTTGTGTGCTGTTATGAGTCCTAGTGGCCGCAGTAGTCTGGCTGTCAGTTTGGAAATGCTCCTGATGTATGGTAGTGTGGCTAGTCCTTTGGGTTGCGGCATGTCCTCATTCCGTTGTCTTTCCCTTAGGCATCTGTTGATGAAATTGCGCGGGTATCCGTTTTTGGCGAATACATTGTCTCGGTGTTCTTCTTCCTCTTTTTGCAGTTTTGGTGTACTGCAGTGTGTTGTGGCCCTTTTGAACAGTGTCTTGATGCAACTTCTTTTGTGTATGTTGGGGTAATTGTTTTCGTAGTCCAGGACTTGGTCTGTGTGTGTGGCTTTCCTGTATACCTTAGTGGTGAATTCTCCGTTCGGTATTGTCTGTACCATCACGTCTAGGAATGGGAGTTGGTTGTCCTTTTCTTCCTCTCTAGTGAATCGGATTCCTGTGAGTGTGGCATTGGTGATCCGGTGTGTGTTCTCTATTTCTGTGTTTTTAATGATTACAAAGATTAAATTCCAATGACTACAGGCCAACTGACTCAACTTCTCCCCATAAGACAGAGCCTCCAAACCTGCGATCAGCCGAGTGAACCTAGACCACTCCACCTGATGGAGGAGCAGCGTTCCAAAAGCTTGTGAGTCCAAGTAAACCTGTTGGACTATAACCTGGTGTCATGTGACTTCTGACCTTATCCATCCCAGTCTAACACTGGCACTTTTACAACATGGTTTCCTTAAATAAAGGGAACAAATACTTCAGCTGTGGTCTGACAAATGCCTTGTAATAACAATGAGTAGAACAAAGAACAAAGAACATTCACAGCATAGGAACAGGCCCTTCAGCCCTCCAAGCCTGCGCTGATTCAGATCCTCTATCTAAACCTGCTGCCTATTTTCTAAGGATCTGTATCCCTCTGCTCCCTGTCCATTCATGTATCTGTCCAGATACATCTTAAATGATGCTATCTACCACCTCCACTGGCAATGCATTCCAGGCACCCACCACCTTACTGTGTGAAGAACTTTCCGCGCATATCTCCCCTAAACATTTCCCCTCTCACTTTGAACTGGTGGCCCCTAGTAATTGAGTCCTCTTCACTCTGGGAAAAAGTTTCTTGCTATCCAACCTGTCTACACCTCTCATGATTTTGTAGGCCTCAATTAGGACCCTCCTCAACCTACTTCTTTCCAATGAAAATAATCCTATCTACTCAACCTCTCTGCATAGCTAGCACCCTCCATACCCAGTAACATCCTGGTGAACCTCCTCTGCACCTGCTCCAAAGTATCCACATCCATTTAGTAATGTGGCGACCAGAACTGTATACAATATTCCAATTATAACTGAACTAAAGTCTTATACAATTGTAACATGACCTGCCAACTCTTGTACTCAATACCACGTCCGATGAAGGCATGCCATATGCCTTCTTGACGACACTGACCTCCATTGCCACCTTCAGGGAACAATGGACTTGAACACCCAGATCTCTCTGTACATCAATTCTCCCCAGGACCTTTCCATTTTTTGTTTAGTCCACTCTTGAATTGGACTTCAAAAATGCATCACCTCGTAATTTGTCCAGATTGTAATTCAACTGCCATTTCTCTGTCCAATTCTCCAATCTATCTGTATCCTGCTGTATTCTCTGACAGTCCCCTTCACTATCTGCTACTCCACCAATCTTAGTATCATCTGAAAACTTGCTAATGAGGCAACCTACATCTTCCTCCAAATCATTTACGTATATCATAAACAACAGTAGACCCAGGATAGATCCCTGTGGAACATCACTGGTCTCAATTTTGAGAAGCTCCCTTCCCCTACTACTTTCTGTCTCCTGTTGCCCAACCAGTTCTCTATCCATCTAGCTAGAACACCCTGGACCCCTAGGCTACCTGGAGTAGTTATTGTTCAAAGCTAGCCAGAGCCATCCACTTAAAATAGTTACTAAAGTCTCAAACCAGTAGAATTAGAGTAGGCCATCCAAGTAGCATGGTGGCTCAGAGATTAGCACTGCTGCCTCACAGCAGAAAGGACCTGGGTTTGATCCCAGCCTTGACCAACTATCTGTGTGGAGTTTGCACATTCTTCCCTTGTCTGCGTGGGTTTCCTCCCACAATCCAAAGATGTGCAGATTATGTGAATTGGCCATGCTAGATTGCCCATAGTGTTCAGGGATGTGTAAGTTAGGTGCATTAGTCAGGGGTAAATGTAGAGGAATGTGTCTGAGTGAGATATTATTCAGAGAGTTGGTGTGTAGTTGTTGGGCCAAATGGCCTGTTTCCACACTGTAGTGATTGTATGTTTAAGCTTTTAGTCAAGAAAATCATCCTGAACTGTAAAGGTGTGAATGACCAGGTTTTGCCCTATATCCCCTTATCACACTTATTATCAGATCAAAAACCCTCGCCTGGTTGTCGCAGCCCATCTGTCTTCAATATAATTTTATAAAGGAGAGTGTGAGAATATTTCCATTTCCCATAGCTAAGCCACATCAGAGATATTTTCACAGATATTACTGCAGGAAGGAAAACAAAAGATACAGCATGTGAACTGTTCGGGTAGCAGATACTGTATTTCACAATTCCCGCCCCATTCCTTCTCACACAGGAAGAGGAAGAAAACACTGCAGCAGCTTTGTTCCTACACTGGTAACCTCTAAACTTTTCAGAAAACTGATCTGTGGTAAATGTTTATGATCTGATGTGTCACAACTCTATAAGGGGAAGAGTTACTTGTCCCCAAATGCCACACGATTGGCTTTGGGTCCCTCACTGTGTTTGAAGTATCTGAGAAAGTGAGGAAAATCCCTCATGCTCCTATACCAGAATCTTTACTTTTAAGTGCACCAATGCACTGCTACACTGACCTATCAAGAGAAAGTTGCCTCAGAATTCCTCCAACTTAAGTCGGGAACGTGACCATTACTGAGTCATAGAGTTATATGGAGTGGAAACAAACCCTTTAGTCCACTCGTCCACACTGATCAGATATCCTAAATTAATCTAGTCCCGTTTGCCTGCATTTGGCCCATTTTGCTCCAAACCTTCCCTATTCATATACCCATCCAGCTGCCCTTTAAATGTTATAATTGTACCAGTCCCCATCACTTCCCCTGACAGGTCATCCGGACATGCACCATCCTCTGCTTGAGAAAGTTGCCAATTGAGTTCCTTTTACATTTTTCCCCTCTCACCTTAAACCTATCCCCTCTAGCTCCCTGGGGAAAAGACATTGTTTATTCACCCTATCCATGCCCCTCATGATTTTATAAAATTCTATACGGTTACTCCTCAGCCTCCATTGCTAGAGGGAAAAAGCCCCAGCCTATTCAGTGTCTCCCTACAGCTCACACCCTCCAAACCTGGCAACATCCTTGTAAATCTTTTCTGAGCCCTTTCAAGTTTCACAACATCCATTAAGACAGCGAAGGACCAATACCGATTCAAACTTGAGACCCAGACACCCAGCGATTATGGCAAGGACAGAGTGATATCACAGATTCTAAAAAGAGACAGTGCAAGATAGCTGACGATGATACGGCTCTCTTAGATCATCTCAACGCCTTCTATGCTCACTTTGAGCAGACGTTTGGTGGAGAGGTAACATTTATTCCAACAACTCTTGATGAAGTTATCCCAACAGTCACTGCATCAGAGGTCAGATCAGTTTTCCTTCAGGTGAATTCAAGGAAAGTGATGGGACCAGACAGAGTACCAGGCCTTACACACAGAGCATGCACAGATCAAGTGGCAGAGGTCTTCTTGGACAACTTCAACCTCTCCCTGCAGCAGGCCACTGTCCCTGCCTGTTTCAAGAGGACCAATATCATTCCTGCACCAAAGAAGACTCACGCAGCATGTCCCAATGACTACCGCCCAGTGGCCCTAATGTTGGTGGTCATTAAGTGCTTTGAAAGGCAGGTCATGGCATTAATCAACTCCAGCCTCCCCACTACTCTTGACCCACTCCAATTTGCCTATTAGACCAACCACATCAGATGCCATATCACTTGCCCTTCACTCCTCCTTAGAACATCTTGACACCAAGATCAGCTACGTAAGAATCCTACTCATTGACTACAGTTCAGTCTTCAACATTATTATCCCCTCAAGATCGATTAGTAAACTTAGATCTTAAACTTAGCCCCAGTCTCTGCAACTGGATCCTCAGTTTCCTGGAGAAACTGAGGACTGCAGATGCTGGAGATCAGAGCTGAAAATGTGCTCATGAAGAAGGGCTCATGCCCGAAATGTCGATTCTCCTGCTCCTTGGATGCTGCCTGACCTGCTGTGCTTTTCCAGCAACACATTTTCAGCTCCTCAGTTTCCTGACCCACAGGCCACAATCAGTGAAGATTGGGGACAGTATTTTATCCTCACTAACCCTCAACACTGGAGCCCCCCCCCGGAGTTCATATTCAGTCTTACTGTACTCACTGTCTACCCATGACTGCGTCGCCGAATACCAGACTAATGCCATATACAAGTTTGCGGATGTCACCACCATAGTCGGTCAAATCTCAGATGGTGATGAAACAGACAACAGACAGGAGATGGAAGACCTGGAAAAATGGTGCACTGAGAACAACCTAGCTCTCAATGCCGGCAAAACCAAAGAACTCATTATTGACTTTCAGCGGAGTGTTACTAATGCCTCCCCTACACATTAATAGCACAGAGGTGGAACGAGTGAAGAGTGTCAAGCTTCTGGGAGTGGTCATCAACAATAAGCTTTCTTGGACTTTTCATGTGGATGCATTGGTCTCAAAGGCCCAGCAATGTCTCTTCTTCCTCGGGCAGCTGAGAAAATTTGGCATTATGGCGAATACCCTTGCCAAATTTTATAGGAGCGCCATCGAGAGCATTCTGCCTGGATGTTTCACTACTTGGTATGGCAACTGTACCATTCAAGATTGGCGATGGTTACAGAGAGTGGTGAACTCAGCCCGGACAATCACAAAAGCTAACTTCCCATCTATAAATCTACCTATCAGTCCTGCTGTCAAGGAAAGGCCGGCAGCATTCGCAAAGATCCATCCCACCCTGGCAATGTTTTTCTACAACCTCTACCATTGGGGAGAAAGTACAGAAGCTTGAACACATGCACCAGCCGGTTTCAAAATAGTTTCTACCCTACTGTTGTTAGAATTCTGAATGGACTCACAAACTCTTAGCATTCGCCTGTACCTGTGTTTTTGTTTTGCTGCTGTTTACCTATTATTTACTTATCTATGCTATTTAACTATTTGATCTGCCTGTATTGCTCGCAAGACAAAGCTTTTCACTGTGTCTTGGCACATGTGACAATAAACTCAATTCAATTCAATTCTATAGCAGGGAGAACAGAATTGTATGCAGTATTCCAATAATAGCCTAAGTAATGACTTGTACAGCTGCAAGTGACTTGCTAATTCCTATACTTAATTCACTGACCAATAAAGGAAAGCATACCAAACACTTTCTTCAGTATCTTGTCTACCTGCGACTCCATTTTCAAGGAATTATAAATCTGCACTCCAAGGTCTGCTTGTTCAGCAACACTCCCCAGGACCTTACCATTAAGTGTGTAAGTCCTGCCCTGATTTGCCTTTTCAAAATGCAGTACATCACATTTATCTAAATATAACACCATCTGCCACTCCTTGGCCCATTGGCCCAACTGATAAAAGGCTCATTGTACTCTGAGGTAACCTTCTTCCCTGTCCACTACACCTCCAATTTTGGTGTCATCTGCAAACTTACTAACTCTTATGTTTACATCTAAATCATTTATGTAAACGACAAAAAGCAGTGGACCCATCACCGAGCCTTAGGGCACACCACTGGTCACAGGCCTCCATTCTGAAAAGCAACCCTCCACCACCCTCTGTCCCTCACCTTTGAGCCAGTTCTGTATCCAAATGGCTAGTTCTCCGTGTACTCCATCTGACAACCATGCTAGCCAGTTTACCATGAGGAACCTTGTCGAACTCCTTACTGACGTCCATATAGATCAGGTCCACCGGTCTGCCTTCAGCAATCCTGGGGCGGCATGGTGGCTCAGTGGCATCAGATTCCTGATGAAGGGCTCTGGCCCGAAACGTCAAATTTCCTGTTCCTTGGATGCTGCCTGACCTGCTGTGCTTTAACCAGCAACACATTTTCAGCCTTTGGCTCAGTGGTTAGCCCTGCTGCCTCACAGCAGCAGGGTTCCAGGTTCGATTCCAGCCTCGGGCGACTGTCTGTGTGGAGTTTGCACACTCTCTCTGTGAGTGTTTGCTCCAATTTTATCCCACAGTCACAAAGATGTGCAGCTCAAGTGAATTAGCTATGCTAAATTGTCCATAATGTTAGGTACATTAGTCAGAGGGAAATGGGTCATGGGTGGGTTACTTTTCGGAGGGTCGGTGTGGAATTGTTGGGCCGAAGGGCCTGTCCCACCCTGTAGGGAATCTAATCAGTCCTCTTTGTTACGTATTAAATAAAAAACTCAATTAAGTTAGTGAGACATGATTTCCCATGCACAAAGCCATATTGACTATACCTAATCAGTCCTTGTTGCTCCAAAAACATGTAAATTCAGGATCACTACCAACAACTTGCCCACTACCGATGTTAGGCTCATCGGTCTATAGTTCTCTGGATTTTCCTTACCACTCTTTGTAAATAGTGGCACCAAGTTAGCCAAATCTTAGTTTTCCAGCATTGCATCAATAGCTATCATTGATACAAATATCTCAGCAAGAGGCCCAGCAATCACTCCCCTAGCTTCCCATAGAGTTCTAGGGAACACCTGATCAGGTCCTGGGGACTTATCCAACTTTATGCATTTTAAAACATCCAGCATTTCCTCCTCTGTCATATAGACATTTTTCAAGATGCCACTATTATTTCCCAAGTTCTCTACCTTCCATAGGTGGCATGGTGAAGCAGAGCTTGGAATAGGAGTCAGTTACACCAAGCTCTTTCTCCTCTTTCCTATTAGACATTCCAATTGAATAGAGAGTTGGGACAGTTAAGGAGGCATATTATTAAAAAGACTTGCATTTGTAAAGTGTTTTTCATGACTATTGGGCAGTTCAAAACATTTCACAGCAAGACAAATACTGTAATAATGCAGGCAATAACATCATTCAAAGGAGGAGTAAAGGTCATATTAATCAGTACATTTACATCGCTGTCTGATAATAATCTAGCAGATTATTTGTATTCTGTCAATGCCAATTAAATAATGGTTCCACAAAGGGTTCATAGTGAATGTGACAATGTCCTGAAATGTATGATGACATTAAGCTTTTCATTCTACATCTCAGGTGGTTGTGCTTTGTATCTGAATATTAATTCAACACCATTTGATCCAAACTAATTTCCAAAATCCGCCAGGTGGTTCAAGTTTCCTGTCAGCCCCATTTTCTGGTTTAAGGAGGGCACACAGATAATCTCCTCACAGGTTACCTGGTAGCCATTCTCAAGATAAAGCCTGAAGTAATATTTCCTTTGACTGTCTCTCCCAAATATGGAAAAGTTTCTGGTTTTTGCTTCATCTTTGGCATTCTATAAAGATTAAGGATTTACTGCATGGGCAAAAAACCTATTAGCAGTCTTGTGCATAAACCACCAGGCCAAGAAGAATGTCCAACTAAATAATGACAAGCAGCTTTCAACTCTGCATAATTTTTTATGTGCTTTATTTATTTTGGCCCTATATAAATATATAAACATTAGTTATGTACTTTCCATTAAGGACACCGTACAGAATGAAGTCCCTCAGTGTTTATCACAGTTATTATGTTGGATACAAATTAAACAAATAAATTCTGACAAAATTGAAATTAATGGTAGAGGTAATGTTTGCAGTTCCTGTGAATGTTGGCTCCTCCAATGAGTCACATGAAGGAACTATTTGAGATGAGCAGCAGAGGACTGTTTACAGTTTTGTGAACTGGTTTCTTTGAAGCTGCCATTGTACTATTGGAACAACCTTGTTTTGTTAATTGAAAAGTTGGTTTAATTAATTTAGCATTTAAAATGCTACAAACAGAAGGGCTGAATAATGTTAATGCAAGAAGCGTAGTTAACCTGGATTGTGACAAAATGGAAGAGTTTAGTATATAAATAATGAGCTGTAAGTGAAACCACATTCTAAAGATGGGGCCTTGTGCATCAAACTTCGTGAAAATAGGTTAATGTTGCGAGTGCTGGATTAACTCATTTATAAAATGTTTATGAATGATTACTTCTTCAATGGCTCAGTGGGTAAAGAGCATCCTGTGTGAGAATGAGCCACAGAATTATCATCTCAAGTTTTGCATGTTGGATTGCCCCCTCCCTTGGGAGATTGGGTGGCCTGACAGAGCTTGTCATAGGACAAATTCTGCCATGGATTGTGGAAGGATTGCCTTTATGGGTAATTCGTGTTTTTCGATTCATACACTCTTTAAAGTGACAACTCTGCTCTAACATTTATCTCAATATATTTGTCCACACGTATACACGAGGCAGTCTTGTGCAATATGCTTACAAAAAGTTGCTTCATGGGTTGCAAAAGAAGCTAAAACTGGAAGGCTGTCAAGAGGAAATTAAATAGCAGTTCTGGTGGTTAACATAGCATGACAGCTATCGCCTCACAGGCAAAGCGAGAAGGATGTGGTTTTCTGGTGGTGAATAGGTAGTTCAGTGGAATACATGAGCCAACGATGGAGAAGGTGAGTCAGCCGTGAGCTGTCTGTGCCTGATTTCAGTTTAAGTAGCAAGCTACTTGAAAACATTTTGATTTTTGCCAGATTTGAGGGTGATGGATAGACTAAGCTCCTGAGGTTATTATCCAGGAAAGTGAGCATATAACATAGAAAATCCCTGGTTACCTCACAATCAGACCATCTAAATCCCTCTGTATTGTCACGTGGAGCTAAGCAATTCTTCGGTTGTAAACGGAGCCATACTATAACTAATTGTGCATGAAAAAAAAGTTGGGAATTTTGGCAACGGAAGTCCAGTATCTTTATGAGAAGAGTCAGTGTTATAAAAATGAGGGTGGGGTGGGTTGTATGTAGTTTCAATATTAATTGTAGAAGCAGTTTGGATTACTCAGACACGTTGTTATAACCCACACATTACTCAAGTTCTGTATGTGCCTTGGCCACTTACCAAAGTGGCCTGATTTAACCCAAAGCTGTAGTTCTCTGACAGAATATTCAGTAACCCTTTGTTTTCTAAACTTAATTTAGTTTTGCACTTTATGGACTATAAAGAGAATCATTGTACATCAAGCATCAGACTAAATGTGAGAGGCGCAGTCCTTGATAAAGGTATTCCAATTCCTTCATTCAATTCTACAGCAAAATGGCTTGTGGTAAAACATTTCATTCAACTTACAACGCATATTTATATATATCTATGATGTACAAAAGCTTTATCGTAGAATGATTCAATCCTGCAGCTATGTTCCTCTTTGTGCATGTTCTTAGGGCGAGTCTCAATGACACCAGATGTCAGCCTCCTAACAACACAAACAGCAAATTTAAGCATTCTACTCCATTCACAAGCATGGTTCTGCTCTGTTTAGGATGGAAGAGGAAAATCAGCCTTAACTTTAGCTCTACCATTAATTCTGTTTTCTCTGACATAAATGCAATAATCTGTCACTGACATTGCCATCTTTCTATGGAACAATTCAGATTCCTTCTCCAAAATGTTGACCTAACTACTTTTAAGCTACTTGGGAAATTTCTTCAAGAACCAAGTAAGTTTCTGATTGAGCAAAGCCTCAACCACCAGGCGGTGCCATCTCCATTAAATTGTTTTACACAGTGGGGTATAAAATGGGACCACGCGTAAAGAGAAGACCTTTAACTAGGAAACTTGAGGTTGAGCTGCATTAATATTATTTGTGTGAGGTTGGAATTGCTTGTCATATCCCCAGAGCAGCTTGCTTATTTTAAAGATTAATTGTCAATCACTGGGTTGCCAGCTTTATCCTAGTATTAAGTCCATGCAGGAGGTTGGGGTTTTAACAGGGGGAAGATGATGTCTGCTGGTGACTGGATACTGTGGCATTCAGGGAAACTCCCACATATTTTAGACTCAAAACTTCTTTTATATTGATATTTTTGTAAACTTATGTTTTGGGTGCAACACAGCTAAGGGTTCAGTGGACAATGCAGATTCCAATATTTGATCACTCCTATACTGTCATATTAGACAGATGAAACTAAAGCAGGTTTTAGGTTCCTCACTTATATATATGGGTCAAAATCCTGTAACAGCCTTCTTAATAGCATTGTATGTCTGCTCTGAGCCAAAAGGTCTGCAGCAGTTTAAGAATGCAGTTCACCACCTCCTTCTTATGGACAGGTAGAGATGACAATTGATACTGGCCTAGTCATTAACCCCCACATCCATGATTCTCTTGTTTCACGTGCCCAGAGGTAAATACAGAAAATGAACATTCTTCTAACATGAAAATCAAAAAGAGTTATCAACCAGTCACAAATTCATATATGATCCACTGCAGTATAGATTCACCAATTAAGAATTTATTCATGGAATTGTGATTTGTAGGTGTAGGTGGAGCATCATGGCTGCCATGGTTACCAACATCACAACATTCATTATATTTTAGAGGGAATTGAGTACTGAGTTTATTTAGATGCTTCAGTATGATAAATAACCATTGGATCTCTCCTTTGACCTGTCTCAGTTCCCAAATACATGCTGCCCTTTGACGACTTCATCCAAAGGTACAGTATTAGTTTCCATAAGGACCTAGAATATGCTCATCTCTCCTCTCCAGAAGCTTCCTGTCTGACAGTTCATGGGACAACCCTTTGACATAGAATGTTGCGGTTCAATAAGATGGCCTTCTCAAGGGCAATTAATCAGGAACAATAAATACCATGAAAGAATATTTTAAAAATCCTTAACATCTACGTTTTAACTCTTCTCCCAAGATGTACAGCAGAAATTCACCAAAGATCCTTCGATTGCATCTTCCAAATCCACAACCATTTCCACTTTGAAGGACAAGGGCAGCAGATACATGGAACGCTACCTCCTGCAAGTTCCCCTCCAAGCCACTCATCATCTAGACTTGGAAACATATTGTTGTTCCATCACCGTCACACTGGCTAAAATTCTGGAATCCCCTTCCTCAGTGCATCTTGGGTCAACCCACAGCCCATGGACTCAGTGGTTCAAGAAGGCAGCTCACCACCATCTTCTCAAGAGGCAGCTAGGGATGGGCAATAAACACTGGCCCAACCAGTGACACCCATGTCCCGCGAGTGAATAATATAAGGCTGTTTATCTGATATACAATACTGGATAAATAGGAAGTTCCTCTATTTAATTATTGGGAAAAGAGAAACCGCTGACTTTGGCTACTAGCACAAAATGTGTTCCCTCGCCACTGATTCCGTTCCTCTTCCTGGTAACTCCCTGAGCCTGAGCAAGACTTTTCATAAACTTGGTGTCATGTTTGACTGCACTTTGAACTTCCTACCAAATATTTGCACCGTCAGTTAGAATATCTATTTTCACTTCCATAACAATGTTCAACTCCACTCTTGCCTCAACTTGTTTGATGCTGAAACCCTGACCCATGCCTTTGTTTTCTCCAAGCTTCACTACTCTAATGAGGTCCAGGGTAGACCTTACCACTTTTATCTCTAAAAACTTTAATTTATATAAACTCTGCACCATTACTTTAATTTGCAGCAAGTACCACTTACAAATTTCTCATAATTTTCTAATCTGCATTCGCTTCAAGTTAATCAACACCTCAATTTTAATTTTCTCACTGTTGTTTACAAATTCTCTCCAGGGCCTCACCCTTTCACCTCCCTGTTTTCTGGGTGCTCCACAGCTCTCTACAGATAAATATACTTTGTTTATTCTGGCCTTGTGTTCATTCCTAATATATATCATTAACAGTCAACTGCCAAAGTCCCAACTTTTGGAATGGCCTCCATAAATCTGTCCACCTCTTTATTACTTTTTCCTGCTTTGAGATGCTCCTGAACACCTACTCATTGACCAAACATTTGATTATCTGGCCTATTATGTTCCTATGTAGCTCAAGGAAAATCTAGCTTTATAATCCTCCTGTAGAACACCCTTAGACAATTTATTACCTTAAAGTTACACTACAAATGCTGGTTGTATGATAACCTTTGACTTGGAGGCTACAGAGTTAGAAAAACTGCACTTAAATCATTTTGAAGCATGGCTGAAAAGGACTTTTAAGAGTTTGCATCTATTGTAGAGCTCTGGGGCAATTTTATTAGGTAAGAAGAAATACTATCTATTGTATCTGGTTACTCTTAACCTGCAAGCAGTACCAAGCAAAAGGAATATAAAATGAGAAGCTTTATGGCTAACAGACACAAAAGACAACTGGAGGCAGAAGGAGACCAGCAAAAAGGTGCAACCCCCAAAGAGAAAATAGACCAAGACAGAAAGAGGAATACACAGAATTCTTATGAGGTGATATAAAAAACCTCTCTCAAAACTAATTTTTTTTGATTTGCAAGAAAGGAGAAAGGAGGTCTTAGACAAATTGAGCAAGTTGGCTAAAGATCTAAAACCTGGAAAGCTCAGTAAAGCTAAAGAGCTGTGTAGTTTTAAAAAATCATTCATGGGACATGGATGTCACTGGCTGGTTCAGCATTATTGTGCAGCCTTAGATGCTCTTGAGTTGGTATAGGTGAGCTGATTGCTTGGACCACTGCAGTGCACTTGTTTTAGGTAGACTTGCAGTGACATTAGGGAGGGATTCCAGAATTTTGATGAGTGACACTAATGGAAGATGATAGATTTCCAAACCAGGATGGTGAATGGCTTAGAGGGGAACTTGTAGGTGGTGTTCCCATGTATCTCCTGCCCTTGTCCTTCCAGATGGTAGTGGTCATGAGTTTGAGAGATGCTGTCTAAGGAGTCTTGGTGAAATACTGCAGGGTATCTTCTAGATGGTACACACTGCTGCTAATGTGCTGTGATGGTGGAGGGAATGAATGTTTGTAGATGTGGTGCCAATCAAGCAAGCAAGATGGTGTCAAACTTCTTGAGTGGCAGGAGAGCTACACCCATCCAGACAAGTGGAGAATATTCCATCACACTCCTGACTTGTGTCTTGTATATGGTGGACAGGCAGATAGGGAGTCAGGAGGTGAGTTACTCACTGCAGGATTCTAAACCTCGAACTTGCTCATGTAGGAACTATATCTGCATGACTGGTCCAATTTAGTTTCTGATCAATGGTAGCCCTCCAAGATGTTGATATTGAAGCATTTCGTGATGGTAATGCCATAGAATATCAAGGGACGATGATTAGTTTTTCTGTTGTTGGAGATGGTCATTGGCTTGTGCTTCTGTGGCACAAATGTTTACAAGAAATGACCAACCAAGATTACGTTATTAGTCGATTAGTTAAAAAGGAATTCTGAAAACTAATCTTAAGGACTGCATGGTCCAAGGGAGAGGGGGAAGAGCTTCTGCCCGAAAGGTCAATTTTCCTGCTCCTCGGATGCTGCCTGACCTGCTGTGCTTTTCCAGCACCAAACTCTTGACTCTAATCTCCAGCATCTGCAGTACTCACTTTTGCCCGGTTTGTAAAAACATGCCATACCCATAAAATTCAAAGTGAAAACTGCTTTCAGATAGGATTCCTGACCTAGCCTATATGAATGAAGCAAAGCATGTTGTAAAACTTTGTAGCTATATAATGCCATATATGCTGAAAGGGAACTCTTGTGGTTGTTTAGATATAGTTTTGTTGTATCAACTCTTTCAAGTGGCAGTTACCTTTTTATTTGAAGTATTGTTTGCTTGTAAACTCTTGGTTAATTTGCGTTGGTTCTGATGTATGTGAAAGTGAAAATTGCACAAAAGTGAAATCTTTCTGGTAATTTCTTCATTTGGTGGGGTGAGTTAGTAAATTTGATTATTTTGGTTTATGGTTCCTGCAGGAATCACAAGTTGTTTTTGCATATACTAATACTAACGTAAATAATTTATTAGTTATGTTATATAAGATGATTTTGCCCTGCTTAAAAACAAAACATTTTATAATAAATAGCAAATAAATGAATATTTATTTAACTAAGGAATTTATTATTCTACATTTATGATTCTTTATTAAGCTCTCACAAATGATTGATCTTGGGAAACTTTGTCCTTTCATAGTACATTGCTTGAGAAAACAAAGACATAGACGTAACAATGTAAATAAGAACAAGGTTTCGCCCAATCGTTTCTGTTTATATCTCATTTCAATTAGAGCTGCCTGCACGGAAAAACAAAGTAGATCTATCATCTCACCATATGGGCTGTTACTTGGCTGCTGAAAACATTTCACAGAAGGGAAAATCGCTAATACTTTTTTTTGAGATTGAGCATGTGTTAATAACATTTTATTTTGATCAGCCACAAAAAATGTTGCCATTAAATATTAACATGATTTAAAATAAACAAGCAGCACTTGCTTCTGGTGATTTCTACTTTGTAGCTGGTCAAAACGTTTCTGTGGAAAGAACTAGCTGTTTGGATACCATGGGGATCCACAGTATAACTCCCTGCCTGTGGTGCCAGAGAGTGAAAACGTTAATAAAGCCTAATCGTCTCCAGTAGAAGCTCACTATGCAACCCCTAATGGAATCCAAACATTGTCACCTTTAGTCCTGGAATAAGACTTGCATTGCACGAGGCATTTGATGGTCGGGATGCTTTGGTCCATTGCTTTGAGGATGCAGCGCAACTACAAAGATGGAGAACAATACATTAACCAGGAAGGCTTCAAAAAGTTTTTCCCATTGGCATTTTGATAGGAATAATCTAAAATGTAGAACAGAATTGTATGGAGTACATGGGGTCTTGCTCATGAGCTGGACAGCAGCTTTGTACATCACGTCTGTTTGGGAAGGCTGATCACATTTTATGTCACTCAGTCACTAGATAGATCGGCAGCGCAGTTACCCCCAGGATTCAGGATCCCAGGCTGGATGGTCCACCCACTGAGTGCTGCTGACCAAGCATATACCAAATCCCTCCAGGGCCTCACCCCTTCCTCTCTCAGTTTCCTGCCAGCCCCACGGCTGTATATAGGTAGAGTGCTTTGTTAATTCTAATCTCCTGTGGATTCCTGTGAATTTTAGTTGCTCCAACATTGGTAGTCACGCATTCAACTGACAAGACATTAACTTCTGGAATTACCACCCTAAATCTCTCCAGCTATACACTTAACGTTCCTCCTGTATTCAGCAAAGTCACCTGGAAAGTGGTTACTGTTGGTATGACAAACACTGGTGGTTGGCGGGGGGGATGGGGGGGGGATGTGGAGGTGGGCAGGAAGGCTTACATGGTGGGAGCAATGGGGGAGAGATGAGGGGGAACAATATCAATGATGGGGTATTATTCATGGCACAGCACCCTCACTAAGCAACATACAATCATACACATGAATCAGCCTTTGTAAAGAAAAAGAATATATTAAGATATTGCACCTATTTTGAAATATCCAGTTACTCAGGGAGTCTATATCTCCCTATTTCTTTCTCCATGACAACAATTAAGTTAATTAAGAGATGACACACAATATTTAGTGCCTATATTCTTCTGTGACATACTGTAAATCATTATGACTGTTTGCATTCTTACATTTGTCCTGATGAATGCAAGATGAAAATCTTCAGCAATCTATCCCTCTTTGCAGTGATATTCAGGTTGTTAAAGGGATGCAAGCAGAGGATCATTGTCAACTCAGGACTCACCCTAAACCTCTAATGACCTGTTTATCGGCCAGCAAAACACAAGAAATGTATTCCCATTTCTTTCAAGTGAAGGTCCATCTGTTTCAGTCTTCTCATTCTATTGGCCTGCCGTAGGAAATGAACAAGACTCTCAGCGTTCACCCAGGCACGTACATCACAGTGCAGAATACCATTCACTCTGCTCTTTGCAGGCAACAACGTCATGACATTTACCTTGGAATTGAGAGAGTGAGCCAGTGGAGAAAGCATTGTGTGATATATTCAAAATGACTAAGCAGGGGTCAGTGTATTGTAGTGGCACTGGAGGAGTTGCAGAGTGTACCCATTGTTCAGTGGTCCCAATTTAACTTCTGTCTTGGGGTGGCTTCAGCTTCAGAAGTTCATGGACCTACTTGAAAAATATCAACAATATACTCATGAAGAACCACTGTAAGCAAAAGGTTCTGGTTTATTGGTTACGGATCTATCTTATAGATCATTGTAGATTGCGCGGTAACTCCAGGAGTTTTCACATTTGAGACCTAGCCATGCCAGAACTCTGAGGTCAGTCAGTGCTAGTCTCATGAATATTTACACTACTTTCATAAATAATGTCAGTTTACTGCTTCAGTGGGTTTGGAGACCATTTGGTGGACATTGAAAGAAATCTTCAGTGATTTTAGTTGTAATATTGGATTTGAAAGAGGTCAGACAGTAAGCATGTTGAGACAGTGCTCAGAAACTGCATGGATGTTGGAAACTCATCATGCTCTTGGAAACACAGTACATGCAAAAACCTGTACATATTTATTTTCTTTATTCATTAATTGAATGTGGGTATTGCTGTCTAAGCCAACATTTATTGCCAACCCCTGGCAGTGCTTGAGAAGGTAATACTGATCTGCTTTTATGAATTTCTGTAGTTTGTTGTCACAGCAGTCTGCTTGACTGGCACTCTCCCATCAGCCTTCTCTCTTCACTCCCTTCGCCATTGCATAATAGCAATAGTGGGGTCGATTTAGCTCAGTTTTCCGGTCTGTTGGCTTGCAAAGCTGTGAGATTCAATTCTCATCACCAGCTGAAGTTATCATGAAGGACTGTCCTTCTCAATCTCTCTCCTCGCCTGAGGTGTGATGGCTGTCAGGTTATATTACCCGCAGTTGTCTCTCTCTAATGACAGAGCAGCCCAATGGTCTGGCAAGACTATGTTGACACATACAATCTACAGAACACACAGCTTTAATTCATCAAGTCTCCTCCAACAGCGGCGCAGTAGCTCAGTGGTTAGCACTATTGCCTCACAGTGCCTGGGATACAGGTTCGATTTCAGTCTCGGGTGGCTGTCTCTGTGGAGTTTGTACATTATCCCAGTGTCTGCGTGGGTTTCCTCTTGGTGCTCTCATTTTCTCCCACAATCTAAAGATGTGCAGGTTAGATGAATTGGCCATGCTAAATTGCCCATAGTGTTCAGGGATGTGTAGGCTAGTTGCATGAGTCAGGGTTAACTGTAGAGTAATGGGGAATAGGTTTGGTTGAAATATTCTTCAGAAGGTCGGTGTGGATTTCTTGGGCCTAAGGACCTGTTTCCACACTGGAGGGATTCTAAGAACAACATCTACATCCCACCGCACCGAAAGGAAAGCAGTGCCAGAATTTTGACTCAGTAATGCTGAAGTAATAGCAATATACATTCAAATCAGGATGAAGTGTAGGCTTGGAGAGGAACTTGCAGGTGGTGCTGTCCCATGTACCTGCTGCCTTTGTCCTTCTCGGTAATAGTGATTGAGGATGTAGTAGGTGCTGTTGGCAAGTTACAGTAATGTGGTTTGTAGATGGTTCTCTACCATCATAACCCAGTGGGAATGGGAATGAATTTAGAATGCAGATGAGAGGGTACAAATGGAGTTGGGCCTCCATTTTTACGGAGCGATGAGGAGAGAAGGTGGAGTGAAGCAAGGACTGCCGGGAAAGTTAGGGCTTAATTTATATTTGGGTACTGGCTAAACCAAAGATACTACACGTGTAATGTCTCCCTCCCGTCCCCCACCTCCTCTAACTGGAAGAAAAAGACTCTGTAAGGTAAGGCGTTTATTTTTTCTTCATCTTTCTTTTTCATATGTTTAAGTATGTTGCTTGGTTTTAGTTAGTTGATATAAAGCTAAGCTTACATTGGCAGGGGACCTCAGACCTGTGGCATATGCCTCTTGCTTGATGTGGGAGCTCAGGGATGTGGCTGACATTCCTGTCTCTGACACTTGCAAGAAGTGAGTCCAGCTGCAGCTCTTGTTTGACTGCATGATGGCTCTGGAGCTGCAGCTGGACTCATTGTGGAGCATCCGCAATGCTGAGGAGGTCACGGATAGCACATTAAGTGAACTGGTCACACCGCAGGTTGGAATTGCTGAGGTAGACAATGAATGAGTGACCAAAAGGCAGAAAAAGAGTAGGAAGGCAGTACAGGTGTCCCCTGTGGTTATCTCCCTCCAAAACAGGTATACCATTTTGGATACTGTTGGGGGGAGATGGCTCACCAGGGGAGGGCAACAGTTGTCAAGATCATGGGACCGTGGCGGGCACTGCTGTCCAAAAGGGCAGGAAAAAGACTCATAGGGCCATAGTCATAGGGGATTTTATTGTGAGGGGAGTAGATAGGCGGTTCTGTGACCGAAAATGGGACTCCCAGATGGTATGTTGTCTTCCAGGTGCTCGGGTCAGGGATGTCACCGATTGGCTGCAGAGCATTCTAAAAGGGGAAGGTGAACAGCAGTTGTCTTGGTGCATATAGGCACCAACGATATAAGTAAAAAATGAGATGAGATCCTGATAAAAGAATTCAGGGAGCTAGGAGAGAAGTTAAAGAGGAGGACCTCAAAGGTAGTGATCTCAGGATTACTACCAGTGCCACATGCTAACCAGTGTAGAAATGAAAAAGTAGGCAGGATGAACACGTGGCTTGAGGGATGGTGTAGGAAAGAGAGGTTCAGATTTGTTGGACATTGGGACCGGTTCTGGGGAAGGTGGGACTATTACGAAATGGACGGTCTACATCTGAACCTGACTGGAACCAATGTCCTTGGGGGGTTTTTTGCTACTGCTGTTGGGGAGATTTTAAACTAATGTGGCAGGGGACTGGGAACCAGAAGAGAAAACAAGTAGGCAGTGAGGTGGAGATTGTAAGAATCATGAAGATAGCATTAATAAGGGGAAGGGTGGGCAGAGAGCAGATGAACGCAAAAGAACTGGTGGCCTGAAATGCATCTACTTTAATGCAAGGAGTATAGTGTGTAAGCCAGATGAATTTAGGGCTTGGATTGGTGCCTGGGAGTATGACGTTATTGCAAATACAGAGTCTTGGTTGAAGGAAGGGCATGCTGGGCAACTAAATGTTCCAGGATATAGATGCTTCAGACAGGACAGGGAGGGAAGTAAAAGGGGGTGGTGAAGTTGCATTGCTGGTCAGGGATGGTATCACAGCTGTGCTAAAGGAGGTCTTGGGTAGTGAGGCATTATGGGTGGAGCTGAGAAATAAGAAGGGTGCAGTTACATAGTTGGGGCTGTATTACAGGCCTCCCAACAGTGAGCGTGAGGTAGAAGAACAAATAGGAAAACAGATTATGGAAAGATGTTGAGGCAATAGAGTAGTGGTGATGGGAGATATTAATTTTACCAACATTGACTGGGATACACTTAGCATCAGAAGTCTGGATGGGGTAGAATTTGTAAGAAGAGTTTTCAAGAAAAGTATGTCAATAGTCCGACGAGGAAAGATGCCATATTGGACCTGGTATTGGGGAATGAGCCAAGAGAGGTGGTAGAACTTGTGGTGGGGGATTTTTTTGGGAACAGTGACCACAATTCTGTAAGTATTAGAATACTTGTAGATAAAGATGAGAATGGTCATAAGGGAAGGGTACTAAACTGGGCCAAGGGCAATTATATCAAAATTAGGCAGGAGCTCAGAAATGTGGATTGGACACAGCTATTTGAAGGGAGGTTCACATTTGATATGTGGGAGGCTTTCAAAGATAAATTAAAGGTAGTGCAGGATAGGCATGTCCCATTGAAGGCAAAGGATAGGAAAGGCAAGATTCGCCACATTACCAAAAGAATGTGTACGCTTTGGAGAGGACGCAGAGAAGGTTTATGAGGATGTTGCCTGGTATGGAAGGTGTTAGTTATGAAGAAAGGTTGAGTAGGTTAGGATTGTTTTCATTAGAAAAAAGGAGATTGAGGGAGGACCTGATTAACGTTTACAAAAACATGAAGGGTAGACAGGGTGGATAGAGAAGGCTTTTTCCCAGGGTGAAGGATTCAATAACGAGATTGTCACATATTCAAGGTGAGAGGTGAAAAGTTTAAGGGAGATACATGCGGCAAATACTTTACACAGAGGGTGGTAGGTGTCTGGAACGTGTTGCCAGCAGAGGTGGTAGAGGCAGGCACGGTAGATTCATTTAAGATGCATCTGGACAGATGCATGAGTATGGGGAGCAGAGGGATACAGATGCTTAGGAATTGGGCGACAGGTTTAGACGGTAGATTTGGATTGGCTCAGACTTGGAGGGCCGAAAGGCCTGTTCCTGAGCTGTAAATTTTCTTTGTTCTTTGTTCTTAAATCAAGTGGGCTACTGTGTATCGGATGATGTTACTGCAGCCAAGCAGGCAGGTGGAGAGTATTTAATCACATTCCTGATTTTTGTAGTCAGTAGATGATGGACAGGCACTGGGAACACAGGAAGTGAGTTTTTCATTGCAGAGGCTCCCAATGTCTGACTAATGTTATAGCTAAAACAATTTATGTGGTTCATGCAGTTCAGTTTCTGGTCAAAGGTAACTCCCATGATGTTGGAAGTGGGGATTCAATGATGGTAATGCCACTGAATATTAAAGGGCAATAGTTAGATTCTTTCTTGTTTGAGATAGTCATTGCCTGGTGTTATTGTGAAACAAACATAACTTGTCACTTACCAACACAAGCCTGTACATGGTCCAGATGTTGTTGCAAATGAACCCAGACAGCTTCACTATCTGATGAGCTGTGAATATTGTTAATTATTGTGTATCATCAATAAACTTCTGACCTCATGATCTAGGGGAGATATTGATGCAGCCATTGTAGCTGTTGGGTCTAGAATACTACCTTGAGGAATTGTTGAAGTAATTGAGAAAATTGCCAACAACCGTGTTTATTTTTCATTGTGCTAGGTTTAACTTCAACTAGTGGAAAGTTTAACCCCTGATACCCATTCATTCCAATTTTCCTAGGGCTTCTTGGTGCCACACTTGGTCAATTGCTGCCTTGATATCAATAGTATTCACTCTCACTTCACCCCTTTAGGCGCGATTTGGACTAAGATGGTAATGTGGTCAGGAGTTGAGTAGCCATGGTAGAGCACAAAATAGGATTCAGTTAGCAGTTTATCACAAAACGAAAGTGAAGACTGCAGATGCTGGAGATCAGAGTCAAGATTAGAGTGGTGCTGAAAAAGCACAGCAGGCCAGGCAGCATCCAAGGAGCAGGAAAATCCATGTTTCAGGCAAAAGCCCTTCATCAGGATAATGGGGCCTTTGCCCGATACATCGATTTCTCTGTTCCTTGGATGCTGTCTGGCCTGCTAAGCTTTTCCAGCACTACTCTAATCTTGACAGTTTATCAGAAGAGTCCCTTGATAAAATTACTGACAACACTTCTCATCACTTTCCTGAGGATTGAGAGTAAACTGATGTAGTGGTACTTTGTTAGGGTTGGACCAGTCCTGCTGTTTGTACACAAGACATACCTGGGTAATTTTCCACCACGTGAGGCAGATACCAGTGATGCAGCTGTGCTTTAATCACTTGCTTAGAGACACAGCTAATTTTGAGGACATGTCTTAAATGCTGTTGCCAGAGTGTTGTCGGGGCCCATTGCTGTTACAGTGTCCAGTGCCTTCAGCCACTTCTTAAGATCACATGGAGCAAATTGAATTGGCTGAAGATGGCATCCAAGGGCTGAGATTAATCATCCACTCAGCACTTCTGGCATCAGCCTTATCTTTTGTGCTGATATGCTGGGCTCCCCCATTATATACGATGGGGATATTAGTGTATTTTTGGATCACAAGACATTTATTTTTAAAAAGCCATGTAAGAAATGTTGCAACTTCATCACACTGTGGAAGAAAGACAAAAACTGACAGCCTCTTGTGGAGAAATGAAGAAAAACTTTCTTTTGAACACATAGCAATTAGCCCAGTGAAGGAGTTTCAATGCGCCATTGGTGTAACAGATAGTCTGTCACGGACTAAAAAGTAGGATTAGGAATTACAACAAATTTATCAATTCACATGATTAGGTGACTGCAATAAAACATGAGGGCAGGACAAAAATAGTGTTTGATAGGGTGTAATAATCTGAAACAATTAATACTGAAGTGTGCACCACCAACTATGATAATGTCATATGGACTTGGTGGGACAATTTCTTAAAATTTTGAAGGACTAAGAATAACTATCCAGAACCCTACGTAAATTCTGTAATGATAGAATCATAGAGTCACATAGAGATGTATAACAAGGAAACAGACCCTTTGGTCCAACTCATCCATGCCAACCAGATATCCTAAATTAATCTAGTCCTATTTGCCAGCCCTTGTCCGATAGCCCTCTAAACCCTTCCTATTCATATATTCATCCAGATGCCTTTCAAATGCTGTAATTGTACCAACCTCCACCACTTCCTCTGACAGCTCAAAACATGCACCACCTTCTGCTTAAAGAAGTTGCCCCTTGGTCCTTTTTAAATCTTTTCTCTCTCACATAACCGTAGTTTTGGACTTCCGTACCCTAGGAAAAATATTTTGCTTATTCATCATGTCTATGTCCTTTATAATTTTATAACCCTCTATAAGGCCACCCCTCAGCATCCAACACTCCAGGGAAAATAGTCCCAGCCTACTCAGCATCTCCCTATATCTCAAACCATGTTCATGATGACTATGATATCAATAAAACTTGTATGTAGTTGGTTACAGGCAATAAACAACATGTTGTTTAAGACAAGAGCCACTTTTCATTGGACTAGCAAGTGGATTTCTCCTACCACAATTTTTCATCCTTTTATCATAATAACATGAATATTTTTGCCTACAATTTGCCATTTATGTGAAATAACCCCAGAAAACTTGTTGGTCAATTCGCCGAGATGGTTGATTTTCTTGCTCCTGGGTGACATCTTCAGTATTGTCTCTGGATGAAGCACTATCATTGTGATCTGACCCAAATTTATAACTTCAGATCTTCAGAGCTGCAAATCTTCAATAAAACCTTAAAAATCCCATCATCAAGTCACCCTTTATTTACACATGGAAAGTCCTTGGCACTAATCCAGCTCCCCCAGAGCCAGCTCTCAGAGTGAACAGGATGTCTAACACTCTAGTGCTTATCTGTCAGCCAGGGCTCCCTGATTGGACCAGACAAACAACCCCAATCGGGGGACTCATATTCTGTGCTGACCTCATTACAATCACTGCATATATACTTCAACGTGCCCGTGATTCTCACTGACTGTGTGCAATGCCCTACTGAGGGTATGCACCCTCACAAAATGTACTCAGTTAAATCTCATAGAGTCATAGAGATGTACAGCATGGAAACAGACCCTTTGGTCTAACCCGTCCATGCCGACCATATATCCCAACCCAATCTAGTCCCACCTGCCAGCACCTGGCCCATATCCCTCCAAACCCTTCCTATTCATATACCCATCCAAATGCCTCTTAAATGTTGCAATTGTACCAGCCTCCACCACATCCTCTGGCAGGTCATTTCATACATGTACCACCCTCTGTATGAAAAAGTTGCCCCTTAGGTCTCTTTTATATCTTTCCCCTCTCACCCTAAACCTATGCCCTCTAGTTCTGGACTCCCTGACCCCAGGGAAAAGACTTTGCCTATTTATCCTATCTATGCCAGTGGGCGGCACGGTGGCACAGTGGGCGGCACGGTGGCACAGTGGTTAGCACTGCTGCCTCACAGCGCCTGAGACCCGGGTTCAATTCCCAACTCAGGCGACTGACTGTGTGGAGTTTGCACGTTCTCCCCGTGTCTGCGTGGGTTTCCTCCGGGTGCTCCGGTTTCCTCCCACAGTCCAAAGATGTGCGGGTCAGGTGAATTGGCTGTGCTAAATTGCCCGTAGTGTTAGGTAAGGGGTAAATGTAGGGGTATGGGTGGGTTTCGCTTCGGCGGGTCGGTGTGGACCTATTGGGCCGAAGGGCCTGTTTCCACACTGTAAGTAATCTAATCTAGTCTAATCTAATCTATGCCCCTCATAATTTTGTAAACCTCTATAAGGTCACCCCTCAGCTCCGACGCTCCAGGGAAAACAGCCCCAGCCTGTTCAGCGCCTCCCTATAGCTCAGGTCCTCCAATCCTGGCAACATCCTCGTAAATCTTTTCTGCACCTTTTCAAGCTTCACAACATCTTTCCGATAGGAAGGAGACCAGAATTTCACACAATATTCCAACAGTGGCCTAACCAATGTTCTGTACAGCCGCAACATGACCTCCCAACTCCTGTACTCAATTCTCTGACCAATAAAGGAAAGCATACCAAACACCTTCTTCACTATCCTATCTACCTGTGACTCCACTTTCAAGGAGCTATGAACCTGCACTCCAAGGTCTCTTTGTTCAGCAACACTCCCTAGGACCTTACCATTAAGTGTATAAGTCCTGCTAAGATTTGCTTTCCCAAAATGCAGCACCTCGCATTTATCTGAAATAAACTCCATCTGCCACTTCTCAGCCCATTGGCCCATCTGGTCCAAATCCTGTTGTAATCTGAGGTAACCCTCTTTGCTGTCCACTACACCTCCAGTTTTGGTGTTATCTGCAAACTTATTGACTGTACCTCTTAGGCTCACATCCAAATCATTTATGTAAATGACAAAAAGTAGAGGACCCAGCACCGATCCTTGTGGCACTCCACTAGTCAGAGGCCTCCAATCTGAAAAACAACCCTCCACCACCACCCTCTGTCTTCTACCTTTGAGCCAGTTCTGTATCCAAATGGCTAGTTCTCCCTATATTCCGTGAGATTTAACCTTGCTAATCAGTCTCCCATGGGGAACCTTGTTGAACGCCTTACTGAAGTCCATATAGATCACATCTATTGCTCAGCCCTCATCAATCTTCTTTGTTACTTCATCAAAAAACTCAATCAAGTTTGTGAGACATGATTTCCCACGCACAAAGCCATGTTGACTATCCCGAATCAGTCCTTGCTTTTCCAAATACATGTGCATTCTATCCCTTAGGATTCCCTCCAACAACTTGCCCACCACTGAGGTCAGGCTTACTGGTCTATAGTTCCCTGGCTTGTCCTTACCACACTTCTTAAACAGTGGCACCACGTTTGCCAACCTCCAGTCTTCCGGCACCTCACCTGTGACTATCGATGATACAAATATCTCAGCAAGAGGCCCAGCAATCACTTCTCCAGCTTCCCACAGAGTTATCAGGTACACCTGATCAGGTCCTGGGGATTTATCCACCTTTAACCGTTTCAAGACATCCACCACTTCCTCCTCTGTAATCTGGACATTTTGCAAGATGTCACCATCTATTTCTCTACAGTCTATATCTTCCAAATCCTTTTCCACAGTAAATACTGATGCAAAATATTCATTTAGTATCTCCCCCATTTTCTGTGGCTCCACACAATGAACAGTCTCTACCTGAATCATGACTCCTTTTCCCCTCTTCATAGATGCTGACAAACCTGTAGTTCGATCATTTATTTATTATATGGTACCATTTTAGTCAATTCCCATATCATGATTTAGCATTGTCTCTTACTGTACAGAAGACATGGTGACTTTTTTTTCTACAGTATGGGTTTCAGTACAAAGTGGAAATTCACATCTACTATTGCTCAGGATCAGGCCCATTTGCTGAACCGCAAGATTGTAGACTCAGAAGGTTATGGTATATAGGTATGCAAAATATGTTAATTGTACATCATTTTCAGAAATGAATCCTTTAGTGTGTGCCTGGTGGCTTTTGATGAGCAGTTGTATTGTTTATCTTTTTTCAAACCTAAGCAATTATTATAAATAGGTTTAAGCAAGTTATGTTTCATCATTTTCTGCCGGGGAAGTTTGATCACATAATAAAAAAGGAGAACTGGAACTGAATGAACATCATCCCACCCAATTGATGCCTACTTTAGCCTGCTAGCAAATATGATATGCGGGTGATCCACCAGATTACAAAACAACTAAACCTGTATGAATGTACTGAGCGAGAAGAAAACTTGTTATGCATTTGTGATGCAACTGCTGGTTTTCAAATCATTTCTAATCAAACCTCGAAAAATATTGGATTGTTTTCAAGAGTGAAACAGCTTAAATCTGCATATCCTTTTAATACTAACTTTAGATAATTGAAGTAAGGTACTGAATTAAATGTGACGGGACTAAAGGGATTAGCCAGTTGTGTAACCACTTCTCTCTGACTTTGATTTTCTGCTGATAGTCCTAAATGTGCAAAATACACCATGTTGTAACTTGAGTAAGTTGGTGCCCCAAACAGCCCAGAAAGTTCCATGAGCAGCACAGCTGTGAAAATGGGCATAAGATACAAGTTAAGAAATTGATGCTGTAATATAAGGGCTGCCCCTGTATCTAGCTATCAATATTCAATTTATATTAGCATAGAAGTGACATTTTACCACCAAACAGGCTGGGAAATTATAATATTATCAGGAAACTCCTGTCTGTACTGGAGAAGAATGAGTTAGAAATTTGGCTGCATCATAGATGCCTTTTCAAGTTTAGTGACATCAACCATTGGCTTAACTGGAATCCATTGGGGTAAGGGTGGTCAAAGCCACTATCACAGAACTTAACAGCCTGTTTTACCTGATCACTATTAACCTCAACTTCATCAACAGAAATAAAATTGGGTGTAATGTAAAAGGATTGCCGGTGTTCTGCTCAGTTAGTATGGCCCAATTTCATCATCCATGCTCCTGATAGTTCACAGTTCCCTTCTACCTTGCATTAACTACTTCTGTAATATCATCACCCTCCAAGGATGTAGGTGTAGTCAGAATTTAATGCCTTTCTTGAGGCAGGTTTCAAGGCTAGGGGTACCTCATGGTCAATAGGGAAGGTATATTACAGGAACCTCCAGCCTTGCTGTCTTCCACCGATCAAGCTTATGACAGGAAAGGTGCAGGGCAATGTAACAGCCCCATCCTACCTCTGCTGGTATTTAGGATTGCGAGAGACTATGGGCTGGTCCCTCACTGACAGATACTCTGTGGCTAATCAATGGACTTGGCATTCGGAAGTGGTTTCCACTGAGGGTTAATATGACCTCCCCTTGCTCGAGGTGGGGTTGCAGGTACTGAATACCTGGGTGCCCCTGTACACCAGTCACTGAAAGCAAGCAGGCAGATGCAGCATGCAGTAAAGAAAGCAAATGGTATGCTGGCCTTCATAGTGAGAGGATTCACATACATGTACAGGGATGCTTACTGTAACTGTACAAGACCTTTGAGAGACCATGTTTGGAGTATTGTGTACAGTTTTTTGTCTCCTTACCTGAGGAAAGATGGAGGCAGTGTAATGACAGTTTACCAGATTGATTCCTGGGATGGCAGGACCGACATACAAAGACAGACTGGATCAGAATTTTGTCACTGAAGTTTCGAAAGGTGAGGTGTGATCTCATAGAAACCTATAAAATTCTAAGAGGTTTAGACAGAGTAAATGCAGGAGGGATGTTTCCAATGATTGGGGAGCCCTGAACTAGGGGTCATAGTTTAAGGCGGTGGGGAAGGCCATTTTGGACTGCAATGAGGTGAAACTTCTTCACGCAGAGAGTGGTGGGCCTGTGGTTCTCTGCCACAGAAAATAGTTGAGGTCAAAGTGTATGTTTTCAAGAAGGCGTTAAAAGAGTTGCTTAGGGCTATAAGGTTGAAAGAGCATAGGGAGAAAGTGGGAAATTGACATCCAAAAAATATATTTCCTTTTTGTAAATTTCAGCAGATTGTAAGAAAAATGCAGCTCAGCTATACAATGTTGGCTTGGATAGCATCATCATGTCTAAATGGCATTTCTGTCAGAGCCACTAGTTAACTGCTGGATCTTGAATATCCATTTACACTTCAGGATTTTCTTACATCGCAGGTCAGGTAACTTGGAAGAGATTTACTTGTGATTGAATGTTCATATTTTTGATCTTTTTTTCCCAAGAGACTGGAGTGACTCTTGTAAAAGTAACACGTAGAAAGCAGTGCTGGAACCACAGGGTGGTGTGGCTGCCCAAGCTTCCTCTTAGTATCACAAATAGTTTTTGTTCTTAGCAAAATGCACACAATAGTATTGAAATGTGTTAACTCCCACAAACCTCAGGATACTTTATTAGGCAATATTTTCTTCAGTCTATTCTGTTTTAATGAATATAGTCAAGGCATATTAAAACATAGAAAATTTCAACAAATATAGGTGGCATACTATTTGGTACTCAGTGCTGTTTGGCATACTGATCCTGAAAGTTAGTGTAAATAGAAAACAGAAGAAGTGTATTTGTATAGAATTGTTTAGGAAGAAGGGAAACTTAACATCTTAGCTGACACGTCAGGGCATTACTGAGGGAGTGATGCACAGTCAGAGTTGCTGCTTTCCTGGTGAAATGCGAAAAAAAAAGATCCTGGTCTGCCCTTTCAAGTGGACATAAAAAATCCTGTTGTATAAGGGTATAAAGGTCTGAAAGTGTTAAGACTCAGGAATGTCTTAAGCTCTACCTAGTATGATAATGTCATATGGACTGGTGGGACAACAGCTTACAGTCTTAACATGAGTAAGACCTACATTCCAGAACAGCCACATATTCTCTGGAAAAATGTCTTCAATATCAGCATAAAATTTACATTGTTTTAACCATGCAATAAACTAAAAACCTTGATGTTCAAAAAACTACACTTGTATGTCCTTACCAATATGATGATTAGTAAGCTTCCTCCCTCTGCTTTTGAGGTTTTAAGTGTCCAACCCAGTGTCCACAAAATTAGCACTCAGGGAGTGAGTTTTCGACCACAATTATAGAAACCATACACAGATAAACAAGCTCAAGCCATGTAATGATACTCATCTCATACTGAATGATCCCCACTCTTAAATGTCTTATAGTGGAAAATTGGACTGCTAACCTGGACTCTTTGGAAACCTTTGTACCAAATTGCATCTGGGGAACACATAAAAATAAGAAATAAGTGCAAAAGTTGACCATTTGAGCCCTTCAGCATGTTCTACCATTCCATAATACCTGTTTGTATTTCTAATTTCAAATTTCCATTTACCCTCAATAAATTGATTCCCTGACTATCAAAAATCTATTTACCTACACCTTAAAAATGACCCTCCCTCCACTGCCTTGTGAGGTATGAACTTCCACTAAAAGGAAAAAAACTCCTAATCTCGATCCTCTAAAGGAAGAGAAAAAAAATGGCAGGAAAGGGAACAAGAATAAGGACTTTAAACTCTGTATTGCTTTCATCTTCCCTCTGTACTAGACACAATCCTTAATTAACCTTGTACCTATCTATGTTGGATATATGCTTGAAGTCACGTCTTTTAAATTTTTTACAGCTAATAAAATTGCTTTTACTTTCACTCAAGAGGAACCTTGTAATTGGCCTCTTACAGATACATGAAACATTGGATAACTACACCTTTACGAGACAAAGGTGTAGCCTCATGCTAAAAAAAATCTTTTTTTGCAGTCAGTCAAAAGGTTGAAAAGAGAGAAACCAAATCACCATGCCTCACCTGGTTACAAAAAGAATTACATTGAAATTTCCACAGGTAAAAGCTAAAAATTAATCAAATTATTACATTAATAGATCCTTGTTATTTATTGAAGTTGACAATATTGTACACAGAACTGATAATCAATGCATTCAGAAAAATATTACTGGCAAAGTTGATAATAAAAACATATTGGGTGAAACAAGTCTTTAGTACTTTCTGCCTTTTGTTGATCCTAAGTTTTGTACTGTCCACAGTTACACTGCCAATCTTTCATATTTATCAGGTGGTTTGTTCACTACTTTGAGGAATATTTAGGCATTACATATCTTACTGATTTTTGACATTGCTAAAATTGTACTGTGGAAAATTGCTTGCTTCAAATCAAAGTTCACCAATGAATTTGTTAACAAGTCAAAAGAACTGCTGTCTTGAACTTTTACTTAAATCTATCTGCATTGCCATTTATAATACAATTAAATGTATTTTTCTTATATCTACATTTTTCTTTGTCATATTATGGGAATAAATGTTAATGGTTAAATTTTCATATGATATATTTAAATCCATCTGCTCTGCAATATGTTTCCTGACATACATTGACAGAAGAAGCTTTCAAATATTTTAACTTCATTGGATGTGATGTATTGACTTTGAACTGTAATTCCTTGGGGCATACTAGTTTGTCAATCAAGCTATATTGAAACCATATGACAGAGGTTGGCTTCTTTGTAATCTCGTACATGTCTTTAATCACTTTGTAGAGCATCTGGTCTTAGGCTCCTGAATTCACACCCCAAATGCCTGTGCGAGTACTTAATAAAATTGAGGTTTCCATGGCTGCATGTTTTCCCCAAAAGAGAGTATTGTGGTATGAAATGGGAGTTTAACTTATTGTGGAATAAGCTTTGAATCAACCTAACCTTGTTGAATTTTCATATGAAAAGTGAAAGAAATCTTTGCATTTTGAGAAATGACCATTATGTTTTGTCAATATACAAATGTCAATTTATCTTCTTAAAAGAATCAGTCTTCTAGGCTTTGGTTTCAAACAGATAATCGTCTTAAATTGCTAACATCAAACTGAAAATGAATGCAGACAAGTCCAAGCAAGGCTTGCTCCTTTCACAATGCAATCACCTGGACAAAAGTTGGTTGCACAATTTTGTTGCTAGGTTACAGAAGTGTGTGTTTCTCCTACATTCGCAGAAAACGGTGTAAAGATAGATTAAAGCACTCCTGTGGTCTGGCAACTGTAGAAATAAAAGTCATAATTCCACAGTTGCCATGGCAACAGCCAGCCTACTAGCTCTATTTCCCCACAAGATAGCTGATCCAGTATTGAAGATTCATACAACTGCTTTTCCAGTTGTGTGCAGTAGAGAGGTATTGCATTTATGTGCTGTCCTACCAGAGTGACACGATCTGAGAACCAATGACAATTCACTGCAACCAATTCTGATTAGCTCCATGTCCCACCAGCGTAAAAAAGAGCTGTCAGGAGTGAAAGTGGCCCCTGTGAATTCAATCATCCATCTCCATTTAAATAATGGAAGTAATTTCTGGAGCAGGTAGCTAGGAATCTTAGAGTATTGCCAAGTGTAATTCGTAATGAGTTCAGGAAACCAAGGTTAATAGGGCCAAAGCAAATTTTGCATTATTTCTCAAAACTATTCAATGCTGCTTGAGCAGGGGATGGAAAAGCACGATGAGATTGCCCTCTCAATTAACTAATGACCCATTTAAACAAAGTGGGAATCTGTCAAAAAAAGAACCTTGAAACTCCACAACCAGAATATCAGAATAGTCCTTGATCTTTGTTTGAGTCTGAGGCTTCAAACTCCAATGGATGTGCTGGAGTTTCTCCAGCAGCATACAATTTAAAGGGAAAACCTCTTGTTGGAAATGAAATGGCTAGTCTTCTTATTGCGGCTTGTCCACTGCATTGCTCTGATTCAACATTCACAAGCCTCTCTTCAGGTTTGTTCAGGGGCTCTCTTCTGGTAATCTCCCAGCATGCGCTGGCTCCTGTATCTAGCATTCCTAGTGTTCAATTGTGGTGACACACAATGATTTTTCCCCGGCAGATTGATTCAGGGAAAGAGCAGGAATGTCACATTATAACAGAGTGCAACTTCAAGTTGAGGTCGAAGGCCTTGGTCATGTCTATAAAAAAAGCATCCATTTAGTGACCTCTGAGATGGCATTTCAAATATCTCTGCACCTGCCAAATTGATGCAAGGTCCTCTTTAAAGAATGAGGTCAGGATCAGTATAGTGATGGGGGAGTGGTGGCAGGGCATGGGGAGGTGGAGGTCTGACATGGTGGTGTAATATAAGGCAATGTTTGGGGAGTATTTTTGTGGAGGGGCAGGAAGACCAATTATGTGCATCTTAGTCCCTAGAAAATTCCAAAAATAATTCAGACCAGTTTCACAAGGCACCTGCAAGCAATCTATTTAATGCGGTCTGGTAGATTTCGTGCAGTATGGACCCCACATTTTCCGGGTGAAAATAGCTTTCAGGTCCTAGCTGCCATAATATTCCACTTTGCAAACAAACTGAGTCTGTTTCCAGTGGAAACCCTGGCAGAATTTTCCATGATAATAGGCTGCAAGGTATCAGGATCTTTTTAAAATCATCTTTTCTTGTTTCAATATTGGTCTATTTTCACAAGAAAGTGTAAATAGAGGTAAGACCAAAAATAATGCAAAGTGTTCCAGAACATCAAAGATGACAACTTCAACTGACAACTGCTGATAGTGGAAGGTGAGCAGAGTGAGTGAGTTGTTCTGCTTGTTTATATGAGAACCACTTGAAACCAAATCACATAACTCCCATTTGCGAAATTAAAAATGGGCTCTGACACCATTGGCAATTGGAGTTGGCCAGTGGGAATTGATTGACTCTCCAGCATTGGAATCTGTTGGAATCTATTCCACAGCATGGTGACATAGAGTCATAGAGTTAAAGAGATGTACAGAACGGAAACAGATCCTTCTGTCCAACCTGTCCACCCCAACCAGATATCCCAACCCAATCTAGTCCCACCTGCCAGCACCCAGCCTATATCCCTCCAAACCCTTCCTATTCATATACCTATCCAAATGCCTTTTAAATGTTGCAATTGTACCAGCCTCCACCATTTCCTCTGGCAGCTCATTCCATATACATACCATCCTCTGCATTAAAAGGTTGCCCCTTAGATCCCTTTTATATCTTTCCCCTCTCACCTTAACCAATACCCTCTAGTTCTGGACTCCCTGACCCCAGGGAAAAGACTTTGTCGATTTATGCTATCCACGTCCTATTATATAGACAGACCAACGAGTGGAGAGGCCATTTTGGATTTGGTGCTCGGCAATGAGCCAAGACAGGTGTCAGATCTTGCGATGGGAGAGCACTTTGGTGAAAATGATCACAACTGCCTCACATTTAGCACAGCCTTGGAGAGTGAAAGATGCAGTTACAGAGGGAAGATATTTAATTGGGGAAAAGGAAATTATGATGCTATCAGACAGGGGTTGGGAAGTACAGACTGGGAGCAATTGTTCCACAGAAAGGGCACAGCAGACATGTGGATGCCATTTAAGGAGCAGTTGTTGTGAGTGATGCACAAATTTGTTCCTCTGAGACAGGTAAGAAGGGGTAAGATTAAGGAGCCTTGGATGACGAGAACAGAGGAGCTTCTTGTCAAAAAGAAGAAGGCAGCTACATAAGGTAAGCAAGGATCTAGCACAGCTTTAGAGGATTACAGGCTTGCTAGAAAGGAGCTCAGAAATGGACTGAGGAGAGCCAGGAGGGGGCACAAAAAAGGCTTGGCAAGAAGGATTAGGGAGAACTCAAAGGCATTTTACTCATACATGAGGAATAAGAGCATGATCAGGGAGAAGGTACGGCCGATCAGGGATAGTGGAGGGAACTTGTGCGTGGAGTCTGAGCACTTAGGGGAAGCCCTAAATGTGTGTTTTGCTTCGGTTTTCACCAAAGAAAGGGACCTTGTTGTGAAAGAAAACTTTGAGGAGCTGGGATACAGGCTTGACTAGATCAAGATTGGTGAAGTTGATATGCTGGAAATTCTGGCAAACATTAAGATTGATAAGTCCCCAGGGCCAGACCAGACTTATCCTAAATTGCTCCAGGAAGAGAGAAAGGAGGTTGCCAATCCGCTGGCGAGGATATTTGCCTCCTCACTCTCCACGGGAGTCATACCAGAGGATTGGAAGGAGGCGAATGTTGTTCCATTTGTCCAGAAGGGTAATAGGAGAATCCCTGGCAATTACAGACCAACCAGTCAGCAAAGTTGTGGAAAGAATTCTGAGAGATAGGATTTATGACTATTTGGCAAAGCATAGTGTGATTAAAGGCGGTCAGCATGGCTTTGTGAGGGGCAGGTCATGCCTCACAAATCTTATTGAGTTCTTTGAGGAGGTGTCAAGACAGGTCGACAACGGTCGAGTAGTGGATGTGGTGTAGATTGATTTTAGCAAGGCATTTGATCGGTTTCCCCATGGTAGGCTCATTCATAAAGTCAGGGAGATTTGTCTATCTGGATTCAGAATTGGTTGGCTGACAGAAGGCAAAGAGTGGTTGTAGATGGAAAGTATTCTGCCTGGAGGTCAGTGTTGAGTGGTGTCCCGCAGGGCTCTGTTCTTGGGCATCTGCTCTTTGTAGTTTTAATGTCCTTGGCAGAGTGGGAGGGGGAGTTAAAGTGTTCAGCCACGGGGCGGTTGGGTTGATTGGTGCGGTTGTCCCAGAGGTGTTCACTGAAACGTTCTGCAAGTAGGCGGCCTGTCTCCCCAATGTAGATGAGACCACATCGGGTGCAACGGATACAGTAAATGATGTGTGTGGAGGTGCAGGTGAATTTGCAATGGATATGGAAGGATCCATTGGGGCCTTAGAGGGAGGTGAGGGGGGAGGTGAGGGCGCAAGTTTTGCACTTCTTGCTATTGCAGGGGAAGGTGCCAGGAGTGGAGGTTGGGTTGGTGGGGGGTGTGGACCTGATGAGGGAGTCTCGGAGGAAGTGGTCTCTCTGGAATGCTGATAGGGGTGGGGAGGGAAATATATCCCTGGTGGTGGGGTCTGTTTGGAGTAGCGGCAATGACGGAGGATGATATGATGTATCCGGAGATTGGTGGGGTGGAAGGTGAGGACCAGTGGAGTTCTGTCCTGGTGGTGATTGGAAGGGCGGGGTTCAAGGGCGGAGGTGCGGGAAGTGGAAAAGATTCGGTGAAGAGCATCATCAACCACGCTGGAGGGGAAATTGCGGTGTTTGAAGAAGGAGGCCATTTGGGTTGTTCGGTAGTGGAATTGGTCCTCCTGGGAGCAGATGCGGCGGAGGCAAAGGAAGGCTCCACACAAAGGCCACCTTGCTGATCTTTGAGGGACATGAGGTTAACCTGCCTGTGCTTTTCCTATCAGAAGCTTGCTGGCAGCTAAAATCCAGATAATATTTCCGAAGAACTTGAAGTGCTTGTTACATTGAACTCTACTAATTCTGTTGATGCCACATACAGACAGCAGGTGGATACCGTGAGTTTTGCACTGTCTTTTAAAGGGAGCAGATATATGCTGCCCAGTTCCTAAGAGTTTACACCTGACTAGTAAAGTAGTTGCAGTTATCGCTATCATGCAATAAATTACCTTGTTAGTTGAGGACTTCTCTTCCAAGAAGACTCTGCAGAAATGCATCTTCTACCACTGATCATACATAACTCCCAGACAAACTTTAAATAAAGGAGGGTCAGTGGCAGCAAACTAAGTCAAGTCAAATAACATACTTTGACTCACACACTGGCAGAGGTGGTAGAAGCCACAAAGTGCCATTTGTGGTAATTAGAGGAACAACACATGTTGATTAGAAGCTTGCATTTCAATTCCATGCATAAACCTCTGCCAATGAGAAGGTGGTCCTGAAGAAAGAAAATGTTTGAAGACAAGTGAGTTTGCCACTTTAGCAGCATGATCACTTCAAGAGTGCACACACAGTCAGCGGCTAGAACACAATTGTTAACAGAGAGACAGACTGCAACAACAGTGGAAGTAGCAACAGGGCAAGTTCAGCACGCCAAAGATATTTGGCTGAAGGGCCTGTTTCCACACTGTAGAGGTTCTATGATGAGGATCTCTATCCTTAGCAAAGAGGTGCAGTGAGAAGAGTGAAGTCGCAGTAAATAGATAGAAGCCAGGCACACTTAGAAAAAGACAGGGTTTAGTGAAAGAGGCTCTGTAGGAAGCAGGAGAACATTCCAGGCACAGAGATAGATATCCCATGGGGAAGATGGAAAAACTTTGCAGATACAACACAGACCAGCAAGGGAAAGTGCTTGTTACACTGAACTCTACGATTTGCACCTCATTCAACAAGCATCATCCCACTGAGTTTCGCATCGATGAGGACAGCAACATAAGAAAGGCAAATGGCCAGACAATACATTTTGACAAGGACTGCAGAATCAGGCAGCCCTTGGAATTTATTTAAGTTGGAAAAGCAAATTTTAATAAATAAAATGGAAAGACTATCAGGAGAAGGAAAATCAAGAGAAATTAAAGATTTAAAATAGCAGACTGAGTAATGAAAGCAATATATTTTTGAAAGAGTTTTAAGGGCTTCACCCAGGGAACTTTACTTTAAAAATTACATAGAAAGAAGTACTTTTGAGGTTTAGATTGTGGAAAGCTGCTATCTTGCATGGGAAGAAGCAGTTGCATTCCAGTTGACTGTACAAGATGGGAAAACTAACCAGAGGCAAAAACCATCCTGATTATTGAAAAAGGGAAATCCTGAGTCAAGCTGAAAAATCCAGAAAGCAAAGCATAGATACATTAAACAGGTTACAATTAAACATAATCTTAAAAGTTGAAAGCAGTAAATTATTATAGAATAGCCATTTCATAGAATTTAAAGATTTAATGAAGAATTTAATGCAGTATTACTACAACACAAAGTTTAGAAACAAATGAAAATAAATAAAAATACTGTGTGGAGTCTAACAAACTCTACAGTATGTGGTGAATGCAAACTTAAAGAACAGCAGATCACAGCTGAAATAATATAGTTTTTAAAAGCTTTACAGCAATAAGAATCAATATGTCTAATAAGAAGAAATGAAATGAGAAATAATGCCAAGCAGATTCAAGGTCAGAAGTGGACCATACAGAACACAAGACTGGACACATTTCCTCTGTTTATTTTGGTGAAAAAAATAAATGTGCATACAAAACCGTGACTACATGTCTACTTCGGTTAGTGAAAAGAGGAAACAAAAGATGGTAACCTTTCCCCCAGATGTTCCAAACCAGCACAAAGTCAATTGTCAAGTGTTTGTAAAATGTTGACATCACTGTTGTCATGCACTGTTGACCAACCAGCAGAGTAATACACAACTGGATAGTCAGCTTTAATAGACTTGGATGGCTGAAATATTGGGACAGTCAACAAGTAAACTCCTGCACTTTATCAAATAGTGTTACGCCAATTTAAGAATGCCCTTGAGGCCTCAACTCAGTTTAGCATTTCATCTGAAAGGTGACATCTGCAACAGTTCTCTATTCACTCATCGGATTATGTAGCTAAGACTCTAGTGACTTGAACCCATAAACTTCGAACTCAGAGGTGGGAGTGCTGCTACTGAGCCAAAACTGACATAAAATCCCATACTTGCATTTTAAAAGTTAATAACATCAAATCCCAATCCCAAATTAAATGGAATTTAGATTTTCCTTGTTTGTGACATGAATCTTTTAGGTTATATAATAGAAACTAAACAGTTATTTTGAAGTGTTAGTACAATATGTTGAACCCAAAGACCCATTTTTCAAAAATATGCAGCAAATCAACACTGAATCTTTTTTCTATCCATTCTGGGATATGGGGCCAGCTTTTGTTGGCCATGCCAGAGAGTCAAACACATCCCTGGGGGACTGGAGTCACAAGTAGGCCAGCAGTTGCCTTATCTAAAGGGTATTAGTGAACCAGGTAGGGTTTTCCTCAACAACGGTTACACTGAATCCAAACACCACGAGCTGCTGTGGCAGGATTTGAACTCAGGTGTCCAGAGCATTACCTGGGTCCCTGAAATGAATAGGCTGAATGATAATACCACTAGACAGTCATCTTCTCATCATGGAACATAGTGCCATAGTGGGATTTGAAATCATGTCCCCAGAACATTAACCTGGGATCCTGGATTGTTAGTCTTATGATAATGTCACTCTCCACCTTTTCCCTGTGAAGACATTGTTCACTGAACATCAGTTTTTTTTGTTGTATGGCCCCTGTTTATGTGCTGAATTAAATGAAGCTTCGATTCCCTTTCCTGATATGCAATACATGATATCGCTATCAGCTATTGAGACACTTTGCAGCATCTGCTGTTCCCCATTCTAGGACAACAACATTAACTATTCCGATGAGCATTAGGAAAAGATTAGTACTAATTCAGACAGATTTCTAACCTCACGTGGCAGTAAGTAAAGGCAGCTTCTGAGGTTTCCTGGCGTCTAGACGAGCATCAGAGGATACATTTGATGAACTGTGTCAGGATTCTCTGGGCAGAGAATCTCCTTTGACATAACTGAGTATTGCTGACAACTCTGAAAAACTTTCTGGCTTTGTGTTTGCACTAAATAACACAGACAGACAGCAGTACTAGGTATCTGGTATCTATGACTGAGGGGCAAGGTGCAAAAAGGCAAGGCAGTGAGGCTGGAGCCTCTAGTTGCACTCAAATATTCACCAAGACAGCAACAAAATCTCAGACATATTGTCTGGTCCAGTCCATGAGCTGGGTGCCATTCCCTGAGTGCACAGTGAATTTGCATTACAATGATAGTTATCAATGCAGCCCAAAATGCATTAGTAACGTGGCAAAGCACACTGGAAGTAGATCAGGGGTGAGCCATGAGGCTTCTTAGAGGCTGACATGTTTTGGATACTGATGTCTATAAACATGGGATATGTAAAGCTGGTGCTCAAAGAATGCATCCTGAAATATTGGTGCCCAATGTCCAAGTGTTCACAACCACAGGTGAGCGGAAGTCACCAGGTATTTGCTTCCATGTTAAGAACTCACAGTGTCTAGTTTGCTTGTAGCAGATGGTACAACTGAAGGCTACACATTAATGAAGTGAGTTGCGCAGTTCATACCATCATTCAAGATGGTGGCAGAGTAGGTGGGCTAAGCCTGGGGCTCGTCAACTCCAATTGGCTTTCCTTCTCATTTTTTCTTTAGTTCTTTTTCTTTTCTTCTTTTCTTATTGTTGTCTTTTGTTTTGCATTTGGACAGTGCCGGCTGAAGGAGAAGGCTTCCAGCTGCAGCGGCAGCAAAGATCAGGATGATCTGCATGCAGCTCCGCCCAGCCCAGAGTTTCCCAGCAAACAAGGAGCAGGTGCCAGGCTAATTTTCCCAGCCCAGATGTGCAGGATAGGCTGAGGCTCCAGGTCTGTGACTAGGCTCTGGCAACTGAAGGGGGAGAAGTGGCAGTCTTGGTACAGCATGGTGATATCCCGACATGGCGGTCTTGTCCTGGTGTGGAGGTCTCTTCCCCATGTGGAGGTCTTCTTCGTCTTTGGCTTCAAAGTACTCCAACGGCTTGGCATGGCAGTTTTGTCCCATAATGGTGCTTTTGTCCTAGCTCTGTCTTCAGGGCATTCCAACATTCCTTAGTGAGATTTTCCCAAGCCCAGGAACCACTAACTGAACTGTGATGAACTTTGGCTTAATATTTTTTAATATTATGCATGATTCTATCATTGACGTAGGCGCTATGATGGGCTGACTGAGAAAACTTTTCGCTGTATTTTTTATGGAAAAGTACCATGACAATAAATTTCTATTCTATTCTATTCTAATAGCTAAAATCTCCCTGAAGAGGTAATTCACCACTGTCTAGCGAGAATCTCACTCGAGATAATAGTTAAAAGATACGGCAAGTTGTTCCCAAGGTCAAGATAGGCCTCGGCAGATTTCTCATACAATGCAATTCTGCCACATTTCCCAGCACAACACAAGCTGTTCAGGTTCCTATAAGATGCTGCCCAAACCTTTCTTTAAAATAAACAATTGATTCAAAACTGTCAAGTACAAAACCATTGCACCACTTTCCACCTAAATGTATGATTAATCCAAATATAATCACAGGTATTGTATTCAAATAGCCTCTAGTGAATAAATATTTGCATTGCACATCCATTGTAAAAGTACAGTCGAGCATTTTCCCCTTTCTCTAAGCTACTTTATGATTGGAAAGAATTTTTATTTTCATCAATGGTAGCTTGTTAAAACTTGACTTATTTTAATAAAACTCCTTGTTTCCTCTCACAGGAACTATTCATTGATACTGGGTTTTCTTTGGCTAAAATGCAGTGCAGTCTAGACTTAGGTAGCTCTCTAGCTGATGCCAATTTCATTGTAAATTTGGCTCACTGTAGATGTGTTGTGGTAAGGTAAGAGATGCCATTTGGCTTTTCTATTGCCCGAGGCATGTGTTTCACCTCCATTTGAAAGGCAGTACAGTTAAGAAGAGAAAGTTAAAGTCAAATTCATGTTTCCGTTTTGATTGACATCACTCACACTGTGGACATTCCCCCCAAATTGGATTTGTTTGAAAAACTTTTCACTTAAAAGGAACATTCTTTATCCTACAGGCTTTATTATTCAACCTATAAGATTGGACTTACCATGGGTATGTTGGTTTACAGTAAGTGAATAAATAAAAATGTGTTTTGATGACTTGGGAGTTTTATCAATGCTCTCATTCTGTAATTTTGTTGATTTTCTCTGAGGGTTCAGAACAAGTGTCCATTCTGAGAAATGTTCTTCTTTCATAAAACTTTTCCTCCTTTCACCACAGAATACATTCAACTGAAATATTTAAACTGAATTTCATTGTTTCTCCTTTTTATAAAGTATTGCTCACTAAGCAAACACTCAAACAGTTAATTCAAGGAATTATGAAACTTCTAATAACAGTGAAACGAGTCAAATTCAGATAACCAGAATCTCTAGTTGTCGCAAAGCTGTCAACTATTTCCCACCAGCAGAATGTCCATGGTAAACTGGGCTTCTTAACAAGAAACTCTGAATTAACCAAACTCATGTGTTTGATACTTGTCTACACCAAGTAAAAAGTGAGGTCTGCAGATGCTAGAGATCAGAGCTGAAAATGTGTTGCTGGTTAAAGCGCAGCCGGTCAGGCAGCATCCAAGGAACAGGAAATTCGACGTTTCGGGCAAAAGCCCTTGGGCTTTTGCCCGAATCGTCGAATTTCCTGTTCCTTGGATGCTGCCTGACCTGCTGCGCTTTAACCAGCAACACATTTTCAGCACTTGTCTACACCAACCAATCAGATAGAATTAGGCTATGCTTGTGGCGGAAAAATGGTCGTGCCAACTTGCTGAATGGACATGTTCCAAGGGACATTTTTAACATAGTGAAACCAGACTGTTCTCCCAGCTTTAACCAGATCGTTCTTTAATCTTTAAAGGTGAAATGGGTCACGGTGGAAAATAAAGTAAGTAACCTGACTGTTTGCACCATCATAGATGGCACAGAGAAAAAAAAATCTGCCATTGCTTGAGAGAGGAAAATTCAAGAAGTTACAGAACAGAAGAAAAGGAAAATTATCATCCTGCTGACCATGAGAGTCCAATGAATGCCCTCACATTCTCCCTAACTGACGTAACAAAGGAAGTAGAGATGCTCCACAGTACGAAAATATGAAATATACGTTCTGTGGAAGGGTCTCAGGTCCTGAAATGTTAACGCTGATTTCTCTGATTTCTCTTCAGAGTTGCTGCCAGGCCTGCTGAGCTTTCCCAGCAACTTCTTTTTTTATTTATGTTTCATTACATGAATGGCATCCATTCTTCCAAAGATAACCAGGAGGGGATAGCTGAATTTTTCTGAGCCAACTTCTAATATTTTTTGATGCCTTTTACTATACAAGACCAGAAAATTGCAATATGTGAACACATTGAAAAATAATATCATTTTTCACATATTTGATGCAACATTGTATTTTTTTTAACATTGGAGTGGCCAGTGTTGGACTGGGATGGGCAAAGTTAAAAACCACACAACAGCACATTATTGTCCAACTGGTTCATTTGGAAGCATTAATTTTCAGAGCACTGCTTATTCATTAGGTGGTTGTGGAGCAGAATCATAAGACACAGAATATAGAGCAACAGGATTACAGTGTCATGGTATCATGGAGTCCTTTTGCTCTAAATTCTGTGTCTTATGATTCTGCTCCACAACCACCTAATGAAGAAGCAACACTCCAAAAACTAGTGCTTCCAATAAACCCATTGGACTATAACGTAACGTTGTGTGATTTTTAACTACTTTTTTTAAAACTTAGAGCATGTTTTCGGCAAATCAAGTTACATAGCTCTTCCTCAGTTAAATTGAAGCTGTGCCTAATGTAAGTTGTTCTTTGCAATTTGACATGTCAATTTTATTTAGAATACCATGTACACTCTATAAAGTGTGTGATTTATATATTAATACTGAAGAAGTTGCTCGGTTCGCAAAGCTGGTTAGTTTTCTGCAAATGTTTCTTCTCCTGACTGGGTGACATCTTCAGTGCTGTGTAACCTCTGGATGAAATACTGTTGTTGTGATCTGCCCAGAATTTATACGGTTCCATCTATCAAGGCAGGTGGTTCTATTTCAGTTTTGTACTGTAGTGGCCTGTAGATGGATTCTATTCCAGAAGCTACATACCACTGAAGATGTCACCCATTTGAGAGACAAAATGTTTTCAGAAAAATCAACTGGCTCAGTCAACTGACCAACAACTTCAACCACAACCTGAGCTACAGATCTTCACAGAAACCTTATATATTCACTCATGTAGAATTTAGATTTTGAACTAGTGGCATATGGTTGTTAGTTTATTTTTGGGATGTAGTTAAAAAATTAACTAGGTCAGTCATTCCTGAACTATGATTTTAAGCCAGCATGTGTCAGAGAACATAAGACTGAAAGGACCGTTGGAGAGTTAATGGATGTTTGTCTATACTATAGGGTTTAACATAAGAGAGAGAAAACATTAAGCCATTACCTGAGCAGAGTTTAGGATGAGAAAAATTTAAATTAAAAAATTAATTAAAGATACAGCTTTTGGGTTCAGTTTGAAGGAGAGTGGCTGGAGTAAGAAGCAAGTATAGTCTCTCCAGAAGAAAAAAATGTTTAGAACAGTCAAAGAAATAAGTATTCTCAGTGAAAGACTGTTGAATGTGAAACATCTAGACCAGGAGCATTTAGTTAGAAATCTACTCAAAGTTGAAAATGTTCTGAGTTGTGCAAGTATTCCAGGAAAAGATGCACGGTTCATTGGGCAGGAGAAGTTCAATTAAACCTGAAGATTTGATAGAGAACAAAACATTTCTCTCAGTTTGGATTAATTGTAAAGTGATGGTATTGGAGAGCAAGGGGATTTTGTTTTGCTGTGTGTTTTATAATCTTTCAAATTGCATTATGTTTAGATAGCTTGGCTTGTTTCATATTTATAATTTCATTTGCGCAATAAACTTCTGTTTTATTGTTAAAACCAAATCTGCAGGCTGGTGTTTGTATGTTTCAGTGAAAGACCATCACATTAAGTTTGAAAAAAAAATCTACCAAGCCAGATTTCATTGTGCTATGTCCTATCCAGTATTAACATCAGTGAGATCTTAACAATTCAAATTGTGTCCTTTGTTTAGATACGGGAGCCTATTTAATCTTCTATTTAGAAAATTGAGGAAAAATATCAAAATCACCCTTAGAGCAGCTTAGATCTCTCAAGAATACTCCAAAGCTCTTCACATCAATTAGTTGTCACTTTTTCAAAGTGAAATGACTAAAGCTACATAAACTAACATGGCAGTTCCTTAAATGCAAGATCTCATAAACAATAATATTTGGATGATCATATTATTAATCCACTTGTAGTTGTTCGGAATGATAATTCATGAGTACACTAGGACGATTCCTGGTTAGTCTTTGAGTTGTGCCATAGGATTTTAATGCAGGGCTATAGAAACAGACAACACTTCAGTTTCATGCATTATCTTGAGGATGTACCTCTGATAGTGTAGCACATCTTCATTCCCTGAGATTTTATTCAAGTTTATGACACTATCACAAACACATGTTGAATGATTTCCTACCAACTATCTGAAAATCAGCAGCACACTAGAGTAGCCCAACGTGCACTGCATTTCCTTTTGCTTTCAGGTTGAGAAAGGTTGTAGCCTAATTTCATACCGACCTGCAAATGTTACTCCTGGAATATCTTCTAACCGGTGGCCATATAAACCAGTCAAAATCAGAATTATCTGAATGAGAACTTCAAACAAAACTGAGAAAAAGAGAGTGTTTTTGATGGTTAACTGTCACCATATTGATGTCAACAACAATTTAGTTCGTAATAATAGTCTCAAACCAATCTTCAAACTGTTCAATGCCAACTAGTACACTTATTACTGTATCCTATAACGTCAGGTTTTTACATGTAATACTTGTTAATGCAGAAAGTTTTGCTTCAATAATATGTTTTTGTTATATGGAAAATCCACAATTTGCTTACTCAACGTAAGATAGAATATTTAGTATCTTTTTCCTTACTTATTCACTCCTGTGATACTTTTTTCATGCGGATATTTTAGTTACCAGCTGAATAAAGCATTGGTCATTTAGCACTTAGATGAGATACCCCTTATTCAGATGATTGTGAGTCTGTAGAATTCTCTAGATCATAAGGGTTTAAACATGCGAGGGAATAGGGTAATAAATGCAAGCTAAGATGAACATCAGGCATGATCCTACTGTATGACAGAGCATGCTCAAAAAGCTATGTGGCTTATCCCTGCTCCTAGTTATCTGTCCTTATGGAAAGGTCTTGTTTACACATGTAGTTTCTAGACATTTATTAACTCTACAAATTCCTACCAGTCTAGCTGCAGGTTTAGAAGTTCCATAGCAACATATATTCATCTGAAGGGCAATGCTGAAGAACTCAAAAGCTTATTGAAAAGCACCAGTTTTCTTACAGGTTATCCCTTACCTATAACCTATTGCTTGTTGACCTTGCTGAAAATTTGTGTCATGCTTAAGCCAGAACAGCCTCTGGTGAAATAAAGTGCTCTTACCTGAAATGAAAGCATTGACGTCTTTTTGATGAAATAAAGAATTGCAATGGTATAACAGGCTCTTTTATCAGGAGATTAATGCACTACAGCACTTAAGTGAATTGGAGACTATAATAGCATATGCCTAGGTTTTGAAATACAGCATAGTGAATGTACACTTAAGAAAATATAACACAACATGTGCAAAGGTTAGAGAGTATTATGCAGTAGACATACGTCTATAGCACATTAGAACTATAACATTGTCCGTGCATTTTCTGACGAATACAACAGAATACATCAAGTACACACAAACACTGAATTGTATGCACAAGCAAGAGACTAAGACATTGGTGATGGGAGTGAAGGTGCAGACTACCAGAATATGTAAAGTTAATGTTTCTAATCCATGTGGATTTATGTGTAAACTTTCAGGTTGAATATTATTAATGTCTGATTTCAAACAAATATTTGTATTTGATCTACCTCGATGAGAGCAAAGCAACATTTTCTTCATCCAAGAAAAGGCTGTCATAGTGAAATCCCTTGTTACTCAAACTTTAGCTGTGTGGTGGGGACGAAAATATTATCTATCATTATAATGTTGATCCATTGCTTTTAAAAGCTGGGATGAGCATTTTAAAATGTCAGGAAAGAAATGTGGCTTTCACAGCAGAGGATGATTTATTTTTCACTAACAGGAAGGTAACAAGATATTCAGTCAACTATTAGTGCAGAAAATCTATGGATAATTGATTCTTTGCACAAAAGAAACCCTTTAGATTTGTTTGAAGGCTGATTTCCAGTAGTCAGTCATCTGTGAAGTGTAAGATAACCATCACAAAGCCCCTAGTTACAGTGTTATGTGGGCGGATTATGAAATGTGATATAGCATCCATATCAAGCTGCATGTTCAATCATTTAAAAAATTTCTCCTTGACAAAATCTTTGGACCATTTTTAAGCTGATCAGTTTATGGGTGCGGTTCAGTAGCTGTTTCCATGGAAAACTACAATTTATATTTATACTGTTAACATTGAGATTTCTATCAACACAGGAAATCCTGTTTTGCCAAACAAACATTTGACTACATGAGAGTATCCAACATGCTGCATAGTTCCAGGGGAGAACCATTATACTATAAGCTTCTTTCGGGAAAGGAAGTGCGATGTGATTCATTTAAGTCTGGGAATGAACACAATTTCATTGCAATTGTAATTTATTAGAACGCCAGCTTTATTTCACATTCGAGTTGACTTCAATTCTTGGGTCATGGCTTAATGAAAATATCTATATTGATACCTTTTGTTCAAATTAAGACATCAACATTTAACATATTTGGGTCATTTCATGGCAAATGTACTGTAGTTCTAATTGTGTTTTCCCAAGCATTGTACTAGTAGAATATGTTCAACTTGTACTTTTGCCAATTTGCATAGTTACAAGTCTCTTTTATTGTTCAGCTCAAGCTTTGATTTGAAAGAAAAACATGTGGTTCGTGTGTTGCAAATGATGGGAACACAAGATTAAAATTAATTTAAAACTGGAGAGCACTCTGCTGATTACTCCTTACTCAGTAAAGAAAACTGGAGTTTTAGATATGCCTTAAAAGAATAATTCTGCACTATCATTTCCTGCATGAATACAATTGTTTTCAACTGGGAAAGAAAGATTTATAGCAATCCCTACTATTGAACAATGCACTTACAGATATATTCCCTCTATTCAGGACAATTCAGTGTTAGGTGATGATGTCTGGACACAACAACACTGATAGAAAGGGCAAATCTCAGTGAAAATTTTTTTTTGCTCTTGTGACAGTAATTTTTACTAATTCCCAAGAAGAATGGAATGAATTTCAGCTGAATTAGGATTCAAGTAATTCCACATCCTTTGGGAGCCTAAAGAATGCACTGCTTGAAGTTAGCTTGTTCTGGGGTTTAAATGTCAAATGTCTGCCGATTTGTTCATGGTGTATCAGAACTATTTGCACCGACCATGCCCGGAAGACTTTTATTTCCAAAGAATGGCAATTGTGTATCCTTGTAGCTTTTATAGTGGCTGGTTTTCATGCTCTTGCTGGCCAGTCTGAACATAATCCATACAAGTCAAAAAGATCTTTGTCTCAAAATGCAGCTGGGCTGAACTAAACATCTTTCTGTGGGTGGATTTGCTAACTGATCTGTCATGGTTTGATGTGGTTACAGTTAGTCTGTTGGATACAAGCTGTAACTCATTGCTATTAAACAAAAAAAAACTGACTTGTTTATTAAATGTATCAACCCAACATTAACTTTTTTGAAATACAGCGGTTGGATCGTCAAATTATCAGATATGAAATCTATACATCATTTTGTTCATGACCTGATGAGTTAGATGTCAGCTACATTTCTCTTTTCTAACGGCCATATAGAAAGCAAAGTTCCATTTTCTTTGCCTTCACAAACACAAACTCCCATACATTCCCATTCCACGTATTTCCAATCCCCACAGATCAGTATAGCATTAATGTACATTCTCATACAACTACCTACATTCCTCAATTGTGGACACAATAAACTATCAAAGGAAGCATTGGGATTCTGCTTAGAAATTCCCTGTTACTGTAATATTAATGCCAAGAACAAAAAAAAAGTCAAATATCGCAGTAGATCTAAACAAAACATCAAATAGTGTACGATTGATTTCCACTGCCAAATTCATTTTAGTTTTAACAGTCCAGCAAACCTACTCCTGGATTCTGTGACTATTAAAAAAAACCCTTGGTAATGGTGTGTTGATGATATTATTGTTTACAACATATTTATATTTCATTTCCCTGTTCACTGTTTTAATGCACTGTTTTTACAGACACCATTTGAAGTAAGTACTTCAAAGTAGTAAGTTTATCAAATATTTGCAGATTTTTGTGCATTTAACCTTTTATTCCATTTCATAAGTACCAAACAAATAAGTGGTTTTCTTTTCCTGAGATTCTTGTACTTCTTTCCAGTTATTTTCCCCATTTTCTTCCACTTCATCCTAAACCACTTTCCATGGACATTGTTCTTCACAGAAGTTGCTCAGGCGATAATGACAATGAAACTGCATCAAGTCTATAATAAAATCTCACACAGTTAACTCAGGGACAGAAATCCACATGCTTGTACTTTACCTGTTGCATCGTCTCATTGTTTGTCCTGTATGCTTAAGGTATGGCAGTCTAGAATACTGCTAAGATTCACAAGCATTGATGAAGTTATGAACGTAAAATGAAATTAAAAAGTATCTCTCATGAAATGAAAATTTTCCACCAATCTAAAAATCATGTAAGTAACGGAACCCAAAAGGTGGCATCTTGTGCCAGTAAAAGGTATGAACTTCACTGCAGTGAACCTATTAGGATAATGGGAAAAATTAATTTGAATTTACTACAGAGGTATTAGCACACAGTTTTCCACATATGCATCCCTGCAGTGACATCCTGGCCCACATTCTGGAATTTAAAAGATGACCACCTCATTTCTTGCCTTAGTTGCCTCTTTACTTAGAATCATAGAGTCATAGAGATGTACAGCACCGAAACAGACCCTTCAGTCCAACCCATCTATGCCAACCAGATATCCCAGCCCAATCTAGTCCCACCTGCCAGCATCCAACCCATATCCCTCCAATTCCTTCCTATTCATATACCCATCCAAATGCCTCTTAAATGTTACAATTATACCAGCCTCCACCACTTCCTCTGGCAACTCATTCCATACACATACCAACCTCTGTGTGAAAAAGTTGCCCCTTAGGTCTCTTTTATATCTTTCCCATCTCACCCTAAACCTACGCCCTCTAGTTCTGGACTGCCCACCCCACTTCCATGGACTAGTTTAGATGTCCTCTTCTGGGGACATTAATTGGACGCCATTAGCATGGATGAGTCACCATGAGAGAAAGAGACGGGAGTGGGGTCGTTTCAGAAGTTGAAAGCGTGCTGCTGGAAAAGTACAGCAGGTGAAGCAGCATTCGAGGAGCAGGAAAATTGACACTTTGGGCAAAAAGCCCTTCATCAGGATTGTTTGAGGGCTTTTGCTTGAAATGTCAATTCTCCTGCTCCTCAGATGCTGCCTGACCTGCTGTTCTTTCCCAGCACCACATTCTCGATTCTAATCTCCAGTATTTGCAGTCCTCATTTTTGCCGGGTAATTTCTGAAGCACAAGGCAATTGGAGGAGTGAGTGAATGTGTTTTATACTCTCACCAGAGATATAGGAGAGGCTTTGAATTTGGCCTACTGAGATTCGGAATACATTCACAGTTACTGGAAACAAACTACTTTAAAGCAACATCTATGTGCAAGCTCTGAGGTCTAGCTCCAAGTGTGTGCAGTGGCTGATAGGTTAGATTTTCAAATCATTGGCTTCATTTGCAGCAACATCAGGAATGCCTTCTCTTTATTGCATGCACCAATGGGATGTGTGGTCACATCTAAAGAAGCAACCAGCAATTTGTGAGCAGTTGTATCTCTGCCTCCATGGAAGAGTGGTTTCCAGCTCTCTAGTGATGGGAAAGGCAAGAATGTAGAACAATCTATATACTTCCATTCAGATATTATTTGGCATGGTTTGATATTACACTATGAGTTTGCATTCAAGATAGACTGGCTGAAGAGAAGTAAATGCAAGCACTGTTTTCACACAGCATTCAAACTAACACATTTTATTATACATTCTTTTACACATGGTAGTCAAAGATATACCAGGCTCTGAATCATAGTTACTGTAGGTAAAAAAATAATCTATCTTCTTTGTATGTTCCTATTCATGTCCTCTGAAGAATCCTATTCATTCTATAGTGTTAGTTATGCTCAATGATGTGTAGCTATGGACTTCAGAGCATGGTGGTTCCAGAGTTCTGAAACCCTTGTACAACACTCCAATCAAGTTCTAGGAATTATATACATTCTTCAATTTGTTACCCAAATTAATACACTTTGCAATTTATCCTTTTTTATTCTTCTCTCTTCAATCATTCCTCAAGTCTTCGACTTGAATCACCAAGGAAAAGATACTAGAAAACTGAATGGCCTGAAGGTGAATAAATCTCCTGGACCAGATGGATTATACCCTAGAGTTCTGAGGAAGATAGCTGAAGAGATAGCAGTGGTGTCAATAGTGATCTTTCAGGAAATGCGCGAAGCAGGGAGGGTCCCAGAGGACTGGAAAATCTCTAATGTGACACCCTTGTTGAAAAAGTGAGTACGGCAAAAGACAGAAAATTACAGACCAAATAGCCTAACTTCATTTATGGTTAAGATCCCAGAGGTCATTGTGAAGGATGAGATTTCTGAATACTTGCAAGTTTAAGGTAAAAAATGGTAAAGTCAGCATGTTTTCATCAAGGGGAGGTCATGCGTGACAAATCTGCTAGAATTATTTGAGGAAGTAATGAGCAGGTGGGACCAAAGAAAGCCAATCGATGTTTTTACCTGGACTTCAAGAAGGCCTTTGACAAGGTGCCGCACAGGAGGCTATTGCGTAGGATCAGGACCCATGGTGTCAGAGGCAAGGTGCTAGCATGGATAGAAACCTGGCTGTCTGGCAGAAGGCAGAGTGGGGATAAAAGTGTCCTTCTCAGAATGGCAGCTGGTGACAAGTAGTGTTCCACAAGTGTTAGGATCACACCCTTTTTCTTTATACATTAACAATCTAGATGAAGGAACTAAGTTTGCAGATGATGCAAAGATAGGTATAGGGACAGGTAGCATTGAGGATGCAGGGAGGCTGCAGAAAGGTTGGACAGAGTAGGAGAGTGAGCAAAGAAGTGGCAGATGGAGTACAACGTGGGAAAGTGTGAGGTCATGCACTTTGGCAGGAAGAATAGAGGTATGGATTATTTTCTAAATGGAGAAAAAAATCAGAAGTTGAAACACAAAGAGACTTGTGAGTTCTATTGCAGGATCCTCTCAAGATAAACTTGCAGGTTGAGTCAGTCGTTAGGAAGGCAAATGCAATAATGTCATTTATTTTGAGAGGACTTGAACATAGAAGCAGGGATGTACTTCTGAGGCTCTATAAGACCCTGGTCAGACCACATTTGGAGTATTGTGCACAGTTTTGGGCCCCATATCTCAGGAAGGATATACTGGCCCTGGAGCATGTTCAGAGGATGTTCATAAGAATGGTTCCAGGAATGAAAAGTTTAACATATGAGGAATGTTTGAGGACTCTGAGTCTATACTCAATGGAGTTTAGAAGAATGAGGGGGGAGTCTAATTGAAACATTATACTGAATACTGAATGGCCTGGACAGTATAGATGTTGGGAAGATGTTTCTATTGGCAGGAGAGACTAGGAAATGAGGACATAGCCCTAGAGTAAAAGGAAGAACTTTTAGAATGGAGATAAGGAGAAACTTCTTCAGCTAGAGAGTAGTGAATCTATAGAATTCATTGCCACGGGAGGTTGTGGAGGCCAGGTCATTGAGTGTATTTAAAACTGAGATAGATAGGTTCTTGAGTATCAAGAGGATTAAGGGTTATAGGTAAAAATTGGGAGATTAGGGTTGAGAAACTAATCAGCCATAATTGAATGGCAGAGCTGAATGGCCTAATTTCTGCTCCTGTGTTTTATGGTCTTTTGGTCTTATGATTCATTTGTTCCAATCTTGGAAAATTCTATGACCAGGTAGAAACATTAAGGTAAGTCGAGGATTTTTGTTGTTCTCTTATGGCTTCTATTCGATCAGAGATTCAACCAATTTAATTGAAAGAACTTGTAACGATGTAACTACAGGACTGCATGAGAATCATGAAATAGTTATACTTTTTCTGCCCCATTATTAGCTTCAGATACCATTGATAGTTCCCTTGGGAGTAAAATGAAGTGGTCCATCCATGTATTGTTTTTTTTCAGACTGTAGCATATTTTCAAGAATTGACTTGATTTGCTTCAATGAATACCTTGCTCGTGGAAGACCAGAGAGTTTTGTGTTTGTTGGGTTGAGATTTTAAACCCACATCTGTGACAAGGTATTGCAGTACTGGCTACTTAGGATCTTGTGTTGATGTTGTCACATGGTCCATTATTCAGATGTGAGGTCTCTCTCCTCTGATCAGAAGGTTTGTTGCGTGTTTGTTAATCAACATTCTCTGTGTAATGTTCTGCATTTAATCGAACTTTTGCCATAGAACACTTCTGGAACATATTTCTATACACTGTATATGATATGGTAGCCAAAACAGAAGCTGCTCAAAATCTTCAGAATTGTATTTCCCACATCTGCCAATTCATTGGCCAATCAGATCTAAAAGCTTCATTTTTTTTTCTGATAGAAAATCTGGTATATGTGAATTTTGATGCATTGCTTGATTGTTGACAGATATTTGAAGTTGTTGATTATTTTCTTGATTTGGAAGAATATTGTTAGGATTTTGAACTACACTCATTTTGCAGCCTTGAGGTATCCTTAGTTGATTAAAGTTGTTGTTGAATCTTTGGTATTGTAAAGAATGTTATTATAGTACTAAAACTGAAAATTGCTAAAATTTCTGCTGTTTCCAAAATTGTTTTCCTTTAACAATAGTACATCTTGATAGAGATAAATTCCTTTTCTGAGATGGTTGAAGAATTTCCCAAAGATCTGTGGGTTCAATTTTCTCAAAATGTCTTCGCTCATCAACATTCAATGATTTGTTTCACTGAATCAAAGATGTCTGCCATTACATCATTCACATCAATTTTCTCTGCATTTAGGATATTTTTATACTGAATTTGACACCATCTGATTAGATTCGTGTTTTCTTTCTCCAATTTTTTTCTATTTTAATGAACAAAATTAACAAAACCTAATTGCCTAATAAAACTTTGAATTTCGTGCTTGAACTGTTAAAATTTTAAAGATTTATGAACCTCACTCTTAGGACTTTGATACATTGATCTGCAACATTGATCTTTACTCTTTTTTCTTCAATCAATGCTTTTTAAGCTGGTACCTCAAGAATTAACTGAATTTCCTGTTTTTTTTACTTCAATATCAAGTAAGTAGTTCAGAAGCATGTTAACTCACTGTTATTAATCTTAAATCTATGGCTCAGCTTAATTTTTTAGGTAGAAACAAAATCTTTTTCTCCCATTGCTGAAAGGATCAAATCTGTTTTAGATGTTCAAATTCAACCTCTTCTTAGGGGTACTCAATTTGGATTTCTGCCCTTGGCTTTTAGTGGGCTTTGCTGATTTCACTATATAATTAAAGACTTGTTTCCTCAATTACTAGTTGTAAATGGCTTTTTTCAGATTGACAGTGTTGTGGTGGTTTCTCTAGAGGTGTTTTCTGTTCAGAGATATTACCTTCACAGCAGTTGTTCATCTGTATGGTTTTTCTGACTGGCAGTTGATCTTAAAGCTGTACCAGAAATCTTTTGTTAAAAAAAACTTTGCATTTTTCTCTTCTATGTACAATTTCAGGTCTTTCCTTGGTTCTTATCTGCTGCCATGATTTTCCTGTATCCTACCATTGCTCACCATCATGTTTCATTGAGTATGTGCTACTAAATGAGTCTGAGTTCAAGAAAGTCTGGAAAAGGAGAAGACAAAGTCACAAACTGTCTTCACACTTAGACTTCAAAGTTACACCATTTACTCCATTCTGATGGTAAATACTGCCACATACGGTAATTTTAGATGTCCTAGGATTTAACTTATAGTTACATTCAGTAAGAGCTAATCTGTCTTCTTCACGCGTTTGTGTTCATATGCTCTCAAGACTTTCTCTCATTCAAGATTGTTCTAACTCCACCCACACTGTGCTATTTATGCTCAGTGTTGTGCAACTCCATGACATCATCACAAAGTTGTTTAGGATCCTAAAGCACTTAGACAACAAACATGGCAGCTGTGATACATGCTGCTGTTAGTCAAGGTTTCCAAGATTAAGATTGGGAACTGAAAACCGATCCTGTTAGAAGCTGCGAGAAACAAGTCCAGAATCTTGTTAGTACATAAGAACTACGAGCAGGAGTAGGCAATTCAGCCCCTGAAGCATGCTCCACCATTTTCAGGATGATCTCTTTTCAGCTTCAACTCCACTCTCCTATCCAACCCCCCTACAGTTTATCTCCTATTTAATTGTATTCAGTAAGCCAGCATCCACCACACTCTGAGTAGTGAATTCCACAGTTTCATGACCTGTTGAGAAAAGTAATTCCTCCTCATCTGTTTTAAATCTGCCACTCCTTAGCCTAAACTATGACCTCATTCCAGATTACCCCACAAACTGAAACATCTGCTCTGTGGCTACATTGTCAATCCCCTTTAGCATCTCATTTACAACAGTTAAATCTCCTCTCATTCTTCTAAACTCGAGCAAGTATAGGCCTGAATTGCTCAATCTCTCGTCATCTTTCAACTCTGGAATTAATTTAGGGAACCTTCTCTGAAGGTCCGATAATGCAATTACATTCTTTTTCAAGTAAGGAAACAAAAACTGTAGTCAGTACTCCTGAAGTAGTCTCACTCATGTCTTGTACTATTGCAGCAACACTCCCCTATCTTTATGTTCCATTTCTTTATAGCAATAAATGGCAACATTCCTGTTGCTCTCCTTACTACCTGCTGTACCTACTGGTAGACTGACAAAAGAAAATCACTGCAGGAAGAAATTTGCAGCTCCTGATTTTTCAGGCACAGAGACATTGTTGACTGAAATGTTCCAGAAAACAGTGACAACATGTGATTACCTGAAGTGCAATGCAAGGATACCAGCAAATAGATTGGAGCACCAGCACCAGTGGGCTTCTGTACTTTATATTTAATTGAATGCACTTAAAGTAAGTGGACAGAAACAAGTGCTAAAAATATAGGAGGGGTCTTGGGGAGGTGAGTTAATGGCAGAAATGTCTTCTGACCAATTTTTTTTGCTGTAACAAATTTCTTCCCCTGATTATACAGTAGAAATATTCTTAAAATAGCAAGGAAGTTAATCCAATCAGCCAAATGCTCGGAGCAATGCTTATGAAACACAACGGGCACTATCAATGGCATAGCCATTGAAATCATGGATAACGGCAGTCCTAACATAAGCAATTCTTTAACTATTAACAATTTCTGAGTGTCGATCTTGTTATTTCTATTGACTGGTAAAATAAGCTTGCGAGTTGTGGAGATGTTTTTCCACATGTAATTTTTAACATTGGTGCTTTGTGTGCTGATTTGCCTTAAAAGTGTTTGTACCTCCATAAGACTGTAAACAATTTCAACATCAATATGTTATGAGAGTATGTTTTCAGTTTGACTGTTAAATGCCTTGAGAAATGATAAGATCAGATCTAAAAGGAAAATAACAACTCAATGTTACCCACCCACCTTAAGGTCACATCTTGTTGCAGTTACAAATGCTAAATTCCTTAGGTTGGTGATTTCATCAGTTTGCTTCTAAAGCAATCGAACAATGAAGGTGATTATGGCAATGTGGGATGCTCTAGTAATCGCTAAAAAAATGGAAACTTTAATATGTCGTCAAAGCCCACATGTACTCATGAAAAAAAAATTGACAAACTCCAGAAAGAAAAATGATGGACGAGACAATTATTACACAGAAGGAGGACATTTGACCCGGCATTCCTGTGTAGGTTTGTAGAAAGGGATGTTCAATTTGTTTCCAAGTTACTGCTTTTTCCTGAAACTCTGCAAACTGACCTTTTTTAAGTACACATTTGGTCTCTTGCTCCTGAACATATCCCAGCTTGAAGCCACGTAGCCCAATGGTCTTCATGATGATAGTTCTCCAATATCAGAATTCACCCAACGCAACATCAAGATGATCTTTGATAAACCATCAGTTACGTACAAAATGATGATGGTGACTAGAGTATTGGTGTAGGATTCAGTGTTACTTAAACCTGATAATTATTACCTTAAATATTTATGGAAAGAGCAGAAGCATTTGTGAATTCTGGATAGATCTAAGACGCTACGTGATCTATCATGGTTCATGCACTGTTTCTTTGAAACAGCATTTAAACTCTAAACTTACGTCAAAAATGTCAAGTATTACTGTATGAACAATTGAGGTTTGCTGAAAATTACCCTTAGCCATGGAGAATCCATAATCTGCCTATTGGTATTCCAATGTGAGGTGCCATTACTGGACTGAGGTGGACAAAGTTAAAAATCACACAACACCATGAAAGTCCAACAGGTTTATTTGAAAGTACAAGCTTTTGGAGCACTGCTCCTTCATCAGGTAGCTAGAGAGACAGGATCATAGGACATAGAATTAATTCTCTGTGCTAATAACATGCCCCACGAACTACCTGACAAAGGAGCAGTGCTCAGAAAGCTTGTATTTCCAAATAAACGTGTTGGACTATAACCTGGTGTTGTGTGATTTTTAACTTTAACTACCACAAAGTGTTCTCAACAACAAATCCAATCTGTATTATGACACATTAGTCCTCGTGATAAATACCTTGAAGTACCTCCCATTACAAATGTCAGTGAAAAATAATATAAAATGTTTTTTAAGTATAGGGCTGGCAGCAGTATAAAAGGAGCTCACCGCAAAAAATATTTGCTTTGGAGATCAACATACCTTAACCTAAGATACTCAGCCAATGTTACGCAATTATGAGATTTATCTTAACAAAGAGGAAATACCCAACTCAAACTGGGATGGGCATGAATGGATTTATCCCATGAGTACTTTGTCAAAGACAGATAACAAGAGAGCTTCAGGGAATAAACACAGTGGTAGGTAAGCAGTAAATTCCTTGATGAATACATGTAACATCCTGTCATGCAAAGCACTGCAGCTGCACTGCGACATTTTGTAATCCATCTTGACATGTTGAGGGAATTCACCATTCTTACCTTTGTCAGAATCATCTGCACATAGTCATGTTTGGAAATTAATGTCACATTTGAGCCAGAGTGAACCAATATTTCTCAACATTTATTGATCCAAGTTATCACTTATCCTGCATTAGTACAAAATCAACGTACTACAATGCTGGAAATTTGAAATAAAAACAGGAAATGCTGGAAACACCTCGCATTTGTGAAGAGAGAGAGAAAGAGACAGAGAGAGATGGAGGGAGGAATTTTCACAGCCCCTGAATGTTGTGAACAATGACAAACTAGTTGGAAAAATACAGTGAGATTGGAACAGTGGGGCTGACTTTTTTCCAGAAATTGCCTCCATAGCTATGACAGGATAGGGAAGTCGAAAACTAAAGGTGAGGGGGCAAAGATCTAAGAGCGACCTAACGGGCAACTTTTCATGCAGGGGGTAGTGCGTGTGTGGAATGAGCTGCCAGAGGCAGTGGTATAGGTGGTACAATTATAACATTTAAAAGGCATCTCGATGGGTGACTGATAGGAAAGGTTTTTAGGGTTTGGGCAAAATGCTGACAAATGGGACAAGATTAATTTAGGATACATGGTCAGCATGGACGAGTTGGACTGAAGGGTCTGTTTCTATGCTGTGCAGCTCTTTAACTTTATGACTCTATCCATTCTATTCATGCCTCTCATAGTTGTGCAAACTTCTATCAGGTCACCCCGCATCCTTCAACATTCAAGTGAAAATAAACCAAGTTTGTCCAAGTTCTCCTCATAGCTCTGAAACAGCTAGAGGAAGTCATGGATCCAGGTACAGTTTCAACATTTAAAAGGCTTTTGAATAAGTCCATGAATAGGAAAGGTTAAGACGGAAATGGGTCAAATACAGGCAAGTGAGTCTAGTTTAGTTTGGAAACATTGTCAGCATGGACAACTTAGACTGAAGGATCTGTTTCCATGTTGCATGCCTGTTTGAGGTAATCTGGGTCAAGTGAACTGTATCCTCTGTACCCTCTCCAATTTAATCAAGTCATCCAATAGTGTGGCAACCAGAACTGCATACAATATTCCAGCTGTGGCCCAATCAATGCTTTATAAAGTTCCAACTGACTTACCTCCTCCGACATTCTATTCCCCAGCAAATGAAAGCAAGCATCCTGTATACTTTCTTCACCACCTTGCCTACATGTGCTATCAGGGATCTATTAACTTGTACACAAAGGTCCCTTTGCTCCTCAGTATTCCCTAGGGACCTTTGGGCCCTCCACCCCCTCCAGTCCAACCCCAACTCACCATCAACCCTGTAGACAAGGGAGGCGCGGTAGTAATTTGGCGCACCGACCTTTACACCGCTGAGGCTAAACGCAGCTCGCGGACACCTCCTCCTATTGCCCCCTTGACCATGACCCCACCTCCCACCACCAAACCATCATCTCCCAGACCATCCATAACCTCATCAACTCAGGGGATCTCCCATCCACCGCCTCCAACCTCATAGTCCCACAACCCCGCACCGCCCGTTTCTACCTCCTGCCCAAAATCCACAAACCTGACTGCCCCGGCCGACCCATTGTCTCAGCCTGATCCTGCCCCACCGAACTCATTTCCGCATACCTCGACACGGTCCTGTCCCCTTTAGTCCAAGAACTCCACACCTACATTCAGGACACCACCCACGCCCTCCACTTCCTCCATGATTTTCGCTTCCCCGGTCCCCAACGCCTTACCTTCACGATGGACATCCAGTCCCTGTACACCTCCATCCCCCATCACGAAGGACTCAAAGCCCTCCACTTCTTCCTTTCCCGTGGTACCAACCAGCACCCTTCCACTGACATCCTCCTTCGACTGACTGAACCGGTCTTTACCCTGAACAACTTCTCTTTCCGATCCTCCCACTTCTTCCAAACCAAAGGAGTTGCCATGGGCACCTGCATGGGCCCCAGCTATGCCTGCCTCTTCATAGGATATGTGGAACAGTCCATCTTCCGCAACTACACTGGCACCACCCCCCACCTTTTCCTCCGCTACATCAATGACTGTATCGGCGCTGCCTCGTGCTCCCACGAGGAGGTTAAACAGTTCGTCCACTTTACCAACACCTTCCACCCCGACCTCAAATTCACCTGGACCGTCTCAGACTCCTCCCTCCCCTTCCAAGACCTTTCCATTTCTATCTCGGGCGACTGAATCAACACGGACATCTACTATAAACCGACTGACTCCCACAGCTACCTAGACTACACATCCTGTCACCCTACCCCCTGTAAAAACATCATCCCATATTCTCAATTCCTTCACCGCATCTGCTCCCAGGAGGACCAGTTCCAATACCGTACAGCCCAGATGGCCTCCTTCTTCAAGGATCGCAGATTCCCCCCAGACATGATCGACGATGCCCTCCACCACATCTCCTCCACTTCCCACTTCTCCACCCTTGAGTCCTGGCTCTCCAACCGCCAGCAGGACAGAACCCCACTGGTTCTCACCTACCACCCCACCAACCTCCATATACAGCGTATCATCCGCCATCATTTCCGCCACCTCCAAATGGACCCCACCACCAGGGATATATTTCCCTCCCCTCCCCTATCAGTGTTCTGAAAAGACCACTCCCTCCGTGACTCCCTCGTCAGGTCCACACCACCCACCAACCCAACCTCCACTCCCGGCACCTTCCCCTGCACCCGCAAGAAATGCAAAACTTGCGCCCACACCTCCTCCCTTACTTCTCTCCAAGGCCCCAAGGGATCCTTCCATATCTGCCACAAATTCACCTGCAACTCCACACACATCATCTATTGCATCCGCTGCACCCGATGTGGCCTCTTCTATATTGGGGAGACAGGCCGCCTTCTTGCAGAACGTTTCAGAGAATACCTCTGGGACACCCGGACCAACCAACCCAACCACCCCGTGGCTCAACACTTTAACTCCCCCTCCCACTCCACCAAGGACATGCAGATCCTTGGACTCCTCCATCGCCAGACCATAACAACACGACGGTTGGAGGAAGAGCGCCTCATCTTCCGCCTAGAAACCTTCCAACCACAAGGGATGAACTCAGATTTCTCCAGTTTCCTCATTTCCCCTCCCCCGACCTTGTCTCAGTCAAATCTCTCGAACTCAGCACCTAACCAGCAATCTTCTTCCTGACCTCTCCGCCCCCACCCCCCTCCGGCCTATCACCCTCACATAGACCTCCTTCCACCTATCGCATCTCCATCGCCCCTCCCCCAAGTCCCTCCTCCCTACCTTATATCTTAGCCTGCTGGACACACTTTCCTCATTCCTGAAGAAGGGATTATGCCCGAAACGTCGAATCTCCTGTTCCTTGGATGCTGCCTGACCTGCTGCACTTTTCCAGCAACACATTTTCAGATCTGATCTCCAGCATCTGCAGACCTCACTTTCTCTACCAAAACAATACTAAATTATGGATAATTTACCTCTTAAACATTGCGTGTCTATTTTTGCATGTTTAAAACTTTACAGCTGTACTGAGAGAGGATATTCCCAGAACTATATCCAGGGAAGTTATATGGGTTAACTGACAAATAAGAGAGGGATGATCACCTTATTGGGATTGTATTATAGACTCCCTAATTATCAGAGGGAAATTGAGAAACAAACTTGTAAGGAGATCTCAGCTATCTGTAAGAATAATAGGGTGGTTATGGTAGGGAATTTTAACCTTCCAAACATAGACTGGGACTGCCATAGTGTTGAGGGTTTAGATGGAGAGGAATTTGTTAAGTGCATACAATACAATTTTCTGATTCAGTATGTGGATGCACCTACTAGAGAAACTGAAAAACTCTACCTCTTGGAAAATAAGGCAGGGCAGGTGACTGAGGTGTCTGTGAGGGAGCACTTTGGGGCCAGCGACCATAATTCTATTTGTTTTAAAATAGTGATGGAAAAGGATAGACCAGATCAAAAAGTTGAAGTTCTAAATTGGAGAGAGGCCAATTTTGACAGTATTAGGCAAGAACTTTCAAAAGCTGATTGGAGGCAGATATTCACAGGTAAAGGGACGGCTGGAAAATGGGAAGCCTTCAGAAATGAGAAAACAAAAGTCCAGAGACAGTATATTCCTGTTAGCATGAAAGGAAAGGCTGGTAGGTATAAGGAATGCCGGATGACTAAAGAAATTGAGGGTTTGGTTAAGAGAAAGAAGGAAGCATATGTAAGGTATAGACAGGATAGATCGAGTGAATCCTTAGAAGAGTATAAAGGAAGTAGGAGTATACTTACGAGGGAAATCAGGAGGGCAAAAAGGGGACATGAGATAGCTTTGGCAAATAGAATTAAGGAGAATCCAAAGGGTTTTTACAAACACATTAAGGACAAAAGAGTAACTAGGGAGAGAATAAGCCCCCTCAAAGATTAGCAAGGCAGCCTTTGTGAGGAGCCACAGGAGATGGGGGAGATACTAAATAAATATTTTGCATCAGTGTTTACTGTGGAAAAGGACATGGAAGATATAGAATGTGGGGAAATAGATGGTGACAACTTGAAAAATGTTCATATTACAGGGGAGGAAATGCTGGATGTTTTGAAACACATAAAAGTGGACAAATCCCGAGGACCTGATCAGGTGTACCCCAGGACACTGTGGGAAGCAAGGGAAAGTGATTGCTGGGCCCCTTGCTGAGGTATTTGTATCATTGATAGTCACAGGTGAGGTACCAAAAGACTGGACGTTGGCTAACATGGTGCCACTATTTTTGAAGGGTGGTAAGGACAAGCCAGGGAACTATAGACCAGTGAGCCTGACCTCGGTGGTGGGCAAGTTCTTGGAGGGAATCCTGAGGGACTGGTATTTGGAAAGGCAAGGATTGATTAGGGGTAATCAACATGGCTTTGTGTGTCAGAAAACATGTCTCACAAACTTGATTGAGTTTTTTGAAGAAGTAACAAAGAGGATTGATGAGGGCAGAGCAGTGGACGTGATCTACATGGACTTCAGTAAGGTGTTCGACAAGGTGCCCCATGGAGACTGGTTAACAAGGTTAGATCTCATGGAATACAGGGAGAACTAGCCATTTGGATACAGAACTGGCTCAAAGGTAGAAGACAGAGGGTAGCGGTGGAGGGTTGTTTTTCAGAATGGAGGCCTGTGACCAGTGGAGTGCCACAATGCTTGGTGCTGGGTCCACTACTTTTCATCATTTATATAAATGATTTGGATGTGCGCATAAGTGGCATAGTTAGTAAGTTTGCAGATGACACCAAAATTGGAGGTGTAGTGGACAACAAAGAAGGTTACCTCAGATTACAACTGCATTACAATGGGCTGAGGAGTGGCAGATGGAGTTTAATTTAGATAAATACGAGGTGCTGCATCTTGGGAAAGCAAATCTTAGCAGGACTTAGACACTTAATGGTGAGGTTCTAGGAAGTGTTGCTTAACAAAGAGACCTTGGAGTGCAGGTTCATAGCTCCTTGAAAGTGGAGTCGCAAGTAGATAGGATAGTGAAGAAGGTGTTTGATATGCTTTCCTTTGTTGGTCAGAGTGTTGAGTTAGGAAGTCATGTTGTGGCTGTACAGGACATTGGTTAGGCCACTGTTGGAATATCGTGTGCAATTCCGGTCTTCTTCTTATTGGAAGGATGTTGTGCAACTTGAAAGGGTTCAGAAAAGATTTACAAGGATGTTGCCATGGTTGGAGGATTTGACCTATCAGGAGAGTTTGAACAGGCTGGGGCTGTTTTCTCTGGAGCATCGGAGGCTGAGGGGTGACCTTATAGAGGTTTATAAAATCATGAGGGACATGGATCCGACAAATCGACAAAGTCACTTTGTCGGGGGTGGGGTGCATTGGAGAGTCCAGAACTGGGGGGCATAGGTTTAGGGTGAGAGGGGAAATATATAAAATATACCTAAGGGGCAACGCTTTCATGCAGAGGATGGTGTGTGTATAGAATGAGCTGCCGCAATGAAGGCTCGTACAATTGCAACATTTAAAAGGCATCTGGATGGGTATATGAATAGGAAGGGTTTCGAGGGATATGGGCCAGGTGCTGGCAGGTGGGAGTAGACTGGATTGGGATATCTGGTCGGCATTCATGAGCTGGACTGAAAGATCTGTTTCTGTGCTGTACATCTCTATGACTCTGTGACTCTGACCTGGCTGGCCAGCTAATGGGATTATTGAAAATTTGGTCTGTTTTTTTTCTTGTCCTAACTTCTTTATCATTAAATTGTCAGCAGTCCACTCAGTACCATTATAGTTACACACCTTATCATCTGCAGAAAATTATTTCAATTCTGTTCTTACCTCAACTTTGAAAATAAGATTTTATTCATGCTTCCCAACATCCTAATTCCATCTAATAATTCAAGCACACAGTCATAATTGTTTGTGACTATCTCCCTAAACAAACCAAAAACATCTTTTGAAGAGGTGCCATCTTTTGTCAAAAATACCACACAATACAAATGTTTATGGATTAAAAGATTTTATCAACTGAATGATTGATATCACTTTTCCAAATCTTCCAATATTACTGATTTCCTGAAAATAGACATGCGGAAGGCGTATGAGAGACATTAGTATCATTAGATGGATAATTAGCTGCATTAAAAAAATAGAAATTTCATGTTGCATAAAATATACATTACTGAAAACAAAAAATATTAAAATCCCATTCTGTGATATTTCATTAAAATGTCATCATGAATATATAATTTGTCTGACATACATATTTAATAATGTTGCTACTCTTCAATATTCTTTGTGCTATGATTGTACTGATTGGAATGAGGTTGGCCAGGTGGACCTCGTAGAAAATGAGGGTTGTTAACGTGGTCCAATCAGGGAGCCCTGGCTGACAGATGAAATATGGACCCATGATGTCAGAGGTAAGGTCCTAGCATGGATAGAGTTTTGGCTGTCTGGCAGAAAGCTGAGAGTGGGGATAAAAGGGTCCTTCTTAAGATGGCAGCTGGTGACAAGTAGCTTCTTCAAGGCTCAGTTGTTGGGACCACAACGTTTCACTTTATGCATTAACGATCTAGATGAAGGAACTGAGGGTGTTCTGGTTAAGTTTGCAGATAATACCAAAATAGGCAGAGGGGCAGACAGCATTGAGAAGATGGGGAGGCTGCAGTAGGATTTGGACAGTTTGGGAGAGTGGGCAAAGAAGTGGCAAATGGAGTACAATGTGGGGAAGTGTGAGATCATGGACTTTGGTAGGAAGAATAGAAGCATGGATTATTTTCTAAATGGGGAAAAATTCAGAAGTCTGAAGTGCAAAGAGACTTAGGAGTTCTAGTGCAATATTCTTTCAAGGTAAACTTGCAGGTTGAGTTAGTAGTTAGGAAGGCAAATGCAATAATGGCATTTATTTCAAGAAGACTTGAATATAAAAGCAAATATATACTTCTGAGGCCCTATAAGGCTCTGGTCAGACCACATTTGAAGTATTGTGCAAATCTTGGAGCCCATATCTCAGGAAGGATGTAGCGGCCTTGGAGCATGTTCAAAGGAGGTTCATAAGAATGGTCCCAGGAATGAAAAGCTTAACAGATGAGGAATATTTGAGGCCTCTGGGTCTATTTTTGATGGAGTTTAGAAGGATGAGGGGGAATCTAATTGAAACATACAGAATACTGAATAGTCTGGACGGAGTCAATGTAAGGAAGATTTTTCCATTGGTAGGAGAGACTAAGAAATAATGACATAGCCTTAGAGTAAAGAGAAAGCTTTTTAGAATAGAGATAAGAGAAATTTCTTCAGCCAGAGAGTGGTGAAACTGTGGAATTCATTGCAACAGAAGACTGTGGAGGACAGGTCACTGAGTATATTTAGGACTGAGATAGATAGGTTCGAGAGGATCAAGTGGATCAAGGGTTATGGGGAGAAAGTGGGAGAATTAGGTTGAGAAACCTATCAGCCATGATTGAAAGGTGGAGCAGATTCCATAGGTTGAATGGCCTAATTTCTGCTCCTATGTCTTATATAAACACAAGTGTCAGAGATTCTGTTTACCCTGAAAACTGGTTCTGAGGAAGCTGGATCACTATAAAGTGCTATGTACGTGCAAAGGGTGACTTGATGATGGGATACCAGCATCTGTGGAGTTATTTCATTGATGTACAGAGGGAAGAAGATGAGGAAACCATTTGAACTTTGATCAGAACAGCTGAAATCAAATTAATCTTTCATTATACATCCCACCTGAAGGGCTGTTGTGGTGCAGAGGTTGTATCTAACCTCTGAACCAGGAGATGTAGGTTCATGACCCATCTTCTTCAGAGGTATGTTACAAATCTTTGAATAGACTGATTACAAAATATCTATATCCTATCTGCTTTAGCTTTCCTCTAAAATTGATGAAATGTAAAATTAGTGGCAGAGTTATAGAACTGGTGGCTAATCCAAAATCACCTGCTTTACACTCGCCAGTAGATTAAACAAAAACTCCCAATAGTGTTTAAAAAGGAGGGACTGGAATTTTCTTCACAACAATTTTGTAACAAGATCTTAACTTAACTGTAGTAAATATTCACATGTTGACTACACAGTGACTAAAACCATCAAGTATTCCAGGAATAAGGAATGACACTGACTGTATCTTTGTTTGCAAGTTTCATTTTGCGTCAGTTACTGGATCACAGACTGGGTCGTGATATGTAAAGTTCAAATAGGAATAGTTGTTACTGAGACTCCAGAACATGTGTGAAACGACTCCATATGGCTCATAGATCATTCCCATCTGAGCCAAGAAGCACATCTTATACTTGTCAAAATGCTGCTACTTGATACAACTCTCCTGATTGGGACAGAATTTGCTCTAAAATATCTAGGTATTACCTATATCTACGATAAGGAGCATGATTAAAAATTATCATAAGTGTTTCAAATGAAAGCAAGAAAGACTTACATTTGTATAACACCTTTCTTGACATCCCAAAATGTTTTGTAACTTGTGCGTTTTTACATTGTAGTCACTGTTGCAATTTACCACACAACAAAAGCCAATAAACAGTAGTACGATAATGATTGGGTAATCTGTTATACTGACATTGGTTGAGGGTTATGCACTGGTTAAGAATGCCAGGAATGACTCTCTTGATCTTCTTTGAATATAGCCATGGGACTTTTTGACACCTGAGAAAGCAAGCCAGCTCACCTCTGATGGTACAGTACTCGCTTAACCCAGAAATAGTGTTAAGCTACATTTTTGTAATAAAGTCTCTGGAGTAGAACATAACCTTTGGGTGGAGAGGCATCCGTGTACCACTGGACAACAGATTGCATAATGAAGGGTTGCAAGAGGTGTAGCAATGATAAATTAAATGTAAGTAAAAATTGTGACAAAATAAAGTAGGAGAGTGGTGATTGATATTTTTTATTCCTGGAGACAATGAGAACAGATATGAAAGGAATAGTTAAGTGTGGACCAGAGTAATATGAATCAGCAAATGTGAGATAATGGAACTTAATCTTTAGTCAGTGTTGCTCTTAGACTTGTGAGTTAGCTCTGCAGTATTTTATTTCTGATTCCTTCAGTTTCTATTTCACTTTTTCCATTTAAGTGTTTCATTCTGCATCCTCCAACCTCCTGCACAATACACCCCCTTTTGCTCTTGTTGCCTACTCAGATTAGTAAGTGATCGTGTGATATGGTCAACTGCAGCCAGGCTGGCAGCACATCACCCTCAGTGAAGAATGTGACACAAAGAGGAAGAAATAAACAGAAACAGAGCACAAGCTCTCAGAAAGAGTGAGTGCAGCGACCATGGGAACCGTTGCCAGGTTAGTGTGGACCAGAGCATTGACCATGGATAAGTAATTTTGAGGTAATGGAAAGCAATCTTAATCACTGTTGTTCTTAGACTTCTTACAGCTGTCTGCACATGATGTTTTGAAAGCAAGCAAGCAATGAGGTAGCAGTAAGGTTTGGAAAAATAAACCAAAGGAGTATTAAAACCGACAAATGCTAACTACAATGTTTTCTTTCATTGAGAAATGAAAGGAGAGGTGCATTTATTCACCCTGTCCTTCCCCACTAGTGTTGTAAGAGGTTTTCCAGGCATCTATTAATCTATTTGCTGGGTTTTCATTTTCTGACCATTTTCACTCTCAGGGAAAGCTCATTCCCTGGTTTGGCAAAAGTCAGGAACATTGGAGTTGGCAGCTATCCTAGAAGCAGGATGGTCATATCTTGGTCAGCCCCTACCAAAATGTAAATGTGGTAGAGAAGATGGGGAGGGCAGAAGACAATGTCAGTCTCATACTAAAATGCTTTCTGATACTTCATTGGGTGATCAGTTAATGAGAGGCATTTGAGAAATAGATGTTGTAACACTGACAGCCCAATGAAACAGAATGAAGACAAAGGTCACCTGTATCAAATAAAACCCTACCCCAGAAAGATTTTATCTCTTGGAGTTTTTAGTTGATGCTCTCCAACAGTAATCAGCCAGTAGGCTGACTTTATTGAAATCAGCAGATTTCCCAGCTTTCCTATAAATAGTTCTATTTTGTTGCCAATGACTCCCATGCCCTTTCAGAACAGTTTACTCCCAGTCACCTAAAGGCTCTGAGACTGATAACCTGTGCTCCTTTCCTCAATTGCTAGTACCAGGCGACATAGCAGGGAAATAAGCTCTTGAGCCTAAGCATTTGTAGCACACTGCAATTTGTTTCTCCGGCCTAGTGCCAGATCAGAGTGAAGCCAGGAAATTCAACCACTCCAGTTCTGTTTTCCCTTACATACATAATTCTCTCTCTTCGGTTTTTACAGTGAGTTGACCTATTTTTCTTTACTAGTTCTGATGAAGCCTATCTATCAAAGCGGTAACCTATTTTCGCATCTCATTGCTGATATATTCCCAGTATCTTTTCAATGTTTTAAAGCAGATTTTCATCATTTGCGGCTTCATTCTTTTATCTTGAGCAAAGGAAAAAAAAAACACCTGTCTTTCAGACTACCCAATTTAAACCTCGAAATAGGACACAATACTGTCCTCGTTATCAAACCCTTTGAGCATCTCAGCAAATTTCTAGACAAATTTAACTTCACATCATTACCAAATGCAAATACATTTTCTGACATATAGTGGAAAACCCAATCCTGTATCAAGCTTGAGATGCTATGTGTGTATGCTTCCATTTTAGTCCAGAATAATTCAGCTCAGTTTATTGAGATATATCTCTGACCTAGTCACACATTTCCAACACTGAACTGTGTGTACAGAATGCATTAATTGTTTATTGAATCAAACTTATGAAAAAGTATCAAATCAGCTTATTGAAAGCTCAGAGGCAGGAAACTTAAATAAGAAAGAAAGACATGCATTAATATAATTCTATTCACCACCTCACAGTCTAAGAGCCAATTAAATACATTTAAAGGGTTTTCATTGTTTGAACATAGAAAATGTGGCAGCCAATTTGTGAACAGTAAACTTCCACAAACAACACTGTGATAACGATAAATAAACTGTATCTGTTGTTGATTAAGAGTTAGATTCAGCACGGCTCATTAAACAACAGCTTTCCAAACTCACAACCACTACCATCTAGAAGGCAAGGGCATCAGATACATGGGAACCACCGCAAACTGCAACTTCCTTTCCAAGCTATTACCTGTCCTGATTTGGAAATATATTGTTGTTCTTTCACTGTCACTGGGTCAAATTCCTGGAATACACTCCTCAATGCCATTGTGAGTATACTTGCACCAAATGGACTACAACGGTTCAAGAAGGAATGTCACCACAACCTTCTTAAAGACAGCTGTGAATGGACTCACAGCTGGCTCAGTCAGCAAATTCCCCCAATCTCCCAGAAGAACTTCTAAAAATTGGCCAGAATACTGGGACAAAATCTCTGCTCTTCTTTGAATTAATGTCATTATAACATAAATGACAAAACCTTTTAAATTAAATGAATAGTGCCAATGGGGCTTGATCTAACACCTCATCTAAAAGAGAGCACCTCCAGCAATGTAGTGTTGCAGAGGGGTTTCTGTGTCAATTTCTTTTGTGCTAAAATCTTTGCAATAGGATTTGAACCCACAATCTTCTGACTCACATAAAAAATGTCTGCTAACTAATACTTTATGTACAGCCCACACTGGTAAAGCAACCTCACTCTTCAGAAGAGAATTGGTTAAGGTGTTCTCTTTTAAAATACGATAATTGTCCAGCTAAAACAAAAGGGTCCTTCAGCATTCCACCATTTTCCTTCACTAATTCATAATATTCAGCAAAAGTTAATAAATAACTCGGGAGAGCCACCATGACAACTCAACTCTAATCAGGAATCAAATCCAGGATCTTCTGATCCATATAACTCAGTTCTTTACAAATGTCATCCAATGAACACTCCCAAAGGATGCAGTGACCTCCTGATACAGTACAGTGGAACCTTCGAAATAAGAGAATAATGCCCATGAAAGAAAATTGGACAATTAAGTCCTAGTCATTTTGGCCACAGTGCTTTGTTTAAGCTTTCACAGTGCCTTCTAGGTCAGCAGGGTAGTATAATGATTGGCAAGGTAAAGGTCAGTAGTTATGCATGCTTTATTTTAATATGAGTGAAGCAAATGTTGGCAAGACAGATCTGTCTTACGTATTACGCAAGTTAATCAATAATACTTTTCTTAATGCATTTAGCAACATAAATCCATGATGGAAATTCCATTAAGGCGCAGACTGAAAACACAATCCAATCAAGCTAATAAATAAAACAATGTTAATGTAAAGATTAAACACACTGGGAGAGAGTGCTAGTGACACAGTAGAAGTGTCCCTACCTTCAAGCCATAGGTTAAGTGAGTGAGATCATTTATGAAAATCTAAGGTTCACTAATGTTCCGCATTCCAGCTTTGTTACAGAATATTTTATTACACAATTCCCTTAAAAACACACAACACTCAATTCAGAAATTAAAATGTATTATCTATTCATGTTGCATTGGTCATAAATGCATATCAATGCTGCAGCATAGCCTGAGGCTCTTGTGAAGGATCTGAGGCAAACTAATGCTTCCTGGAGCTCAAATGATAAATAATGGCTTCTTAGGACACCTTGGGGTTCTTTCATACTGACTATAACTCACAGGTCCTTTATCCCGGGCTTATGTTTATTTATTGATTCACAGTGCATCTTCTCATTCTCAAATATTTTTGGCTAGGGTAGGAAAATTGAATGTAGGAGTTAATAATAGTAATAATTTAAGTGCATCAAAGATTTATTCAGAAAAGATCCTAACTAATCCTTCAGCAAGAATGAAAATGCAGAAATTTGAACAATTAATACTTCTCATGTTTCTATTGTAAAACAGCATCATGAATTGTTAGTATTAAAGTAACTTGTCAGTGTCATTGAGGTAATCAGCAGGATTGAGAGGGAATCCTCAGTGTGTAGAGTAAAGAGATTTTCCTTCCTGCTGTATTCCCTCAGGAACCCTTATAACCAATCACTACCCTCCTTACTGAAAAGCTGATTGGTATCAGATGGTCAAACTAGAGTGATGAGCACCTAGAAAGTCATGTATGCTAACCCACACAGCCTGCAATCAATAAAAAAAACTTTGTTTCTTCAAATGCAGAACCACAGAGGCAACTAGCATTCTTCAGCCATGTGCTGTTCCTCCTTTAAAACAGTATTATTTTCATTAAGACCAGGCGTCAGCAGGACACACTGACTCCAGGCATTTGGTCCAAACCAAACAGTGAAAACAAATAGCATTTGCAGCATGATCAGATATGAACCATCATTACTGTACACAGCAGCTCAAACCAGTATGTACTAGCAATGCAGTTCTGTAAGAGGACAGTGCAATGCTAATAATCTGGGACAAAAGTAGACTCATGTCATCATATGTATTGCCTTCCATATGCATATAGTGAAAACTTGCAAACAAGCTACTGGTGAGGAAAAATAAATGAGTTTTAAACTCCAGAATAAAAGTTTGGAATAACACAATGCAGAACGAGGCCATTCAGTCGAACATTTATATCCTGGCTTCTCCAAAGATCAATCTAGTTAATGCTACTCCCTACTCTTTCATGATAACCCTCTACAAGTTCCACAATTTCATCTACAGATCCAATTCTCTTTGAAAGGTCTTCGTGAAACTGTCCCCCTACCCTATCAAACAATGCATGCCTAAACATTTGTTGTGTGAGAAGAATGTCTTCATTCCATCTCTAGTTGCTTTGCCAATCACTCACACCTATTCTCTGATTATCAATCTTTCACCCATTGGAATTAGTTTCTCTTCATTGGCCTTATCTAAACTCATTGTGATTTTTGAACTGTTTGATCAATTGCCTCTTAGAATTCTCTGATCTAAACAGAACACCCCATGTCTATTCACATAATTGGAATCCCTGGAACCATCCTACTAAGTGTCTTTTATAGCCTTCACAAAATTTTAGGTCTTTGCTAAAGTAAGTTCTACGTTCATGTTACCCATCAGCCAAAGTTCATTTGAACAGGATTCATTATGCTCTTAGCATCCAACTCTTCCACTGTGACAGAAATATCATGCATCATGAACAAAGAACTGTATAGCACAGAAGCAGGCCGTTCAGCCCACCAAGACTATGCCAACACATGATGTCTCCCTAAACCAAAAACCTTTTGCCTCTATGTGGTCCTTACCCCTCTATTGTATGCTTATTTATATATATGTCATGATGCCTCTTAAATGTTGCTATTGTATCTGCCTCCACTACCTCTTCTGGTAGCACATTCCAGGCACTTACCATCCTCTGTATTAAAACATGCCTCTCACATCTCCTAGTAATTGACATTTCTACCTGGGAAAAAGACTCCAACTATCCATTCTATCTATGCCTCTTACGGTTCTGTAGACTTCCACATTTCTCCAAATGTCTTTCGATGTTCAAATGAAAACAAACCAAGTTTATCCAATCTCTTCTCAGAGCTAATACCCTCCAAACCAGGCAACATCCTGGTAAACAGTTTCTGTACTCTCACCAATGCCTCCAAATCCTTCTGGTAGTGTGCTAACCAGAACTATAAACAATATTGCAAAGGTGGCCAATCTAAAGTTCTCTACAGTTGCAACTTGATTTGCTGATTTTTATACTTGATGCCCCCATAGATGAAGGCAAGCATGCCTTATGTCTTCTTGATTATCTTATCCACTTATGATTATTACAATTGCGCTTAAATTTATTAACTCCTACATTCAATTTTCCTACCTTAGCCAAAAATATTTGAGAATGAGAAGGAGCACTGTGAATCAATAAATAAACATAAGCCCAGGATAAAGGACCTGTGAGTTTATAATTAAAACATTAAAATTGGAACACAGTCTCCTAACTCTGCATGGCCTCCGTGCTACCTACTTACTCACTTCGTATGCCTCAACACCTTTCCCTCACATGTTCCAGGACTAACAGCTATGTGACCCATGTTTATCTCCCTTAAAACCTCCCTTTCACTCTCTCTTCAGAAGAAAACACCTGACAGTATAACAGAAAGATCCAGGGTGACTTTTGAGAAGCTCAACATTTGGCTCTTAATCTCTTGCAAGGAGAGGATGCTGACTCTGACAATCCCAAATGGCTGACTAAGTGTGTTCAAGCCCCTGGGCTGGTAACAGA